>NC_142200.1:76385154-77585154 GCF_049639895.1 Pseudopodoces humilis
GGGCCTGCAGCGGGCTGGGCGCGGCGCCTACACTCTCCAGAGCAGCCATGAGGAGCTTTCCATCGCAGACGGCTCCAGCTCCTGCACCGGCCGAAGCCACAGAACTACCTACAACAGCCTGGGCAAGATTTTAACTCTTTCATTTCCCAGATGAGACTTGCGGATTAATGTTTTTATCCAGACAGAGAAAAGAGAGTGATCAACATGAAAAGAGACTTTATAAACTACTAGTGACTGGAAAGAAAAGAAAAGGTAGAGAATTAAGAAGATGCTTTAATTAAGCTGAAATATCTTTCTGTTAAAACTATGGAAATGGACAATAAGGTCTTGAAAACGCTCCTTTAATTCATGACAGTATATAGGGAGGAATAGAGTGTTCAAAGTGTAAATTTTGAGTAAAAAGTAGAGTAATTATGGTACAGTGAAGTGCTGGAAGATTTGAAGCCTTGAGAGGCAATGAGAAAACTGTTTTCTGGTGAAGCTCACGGAAACAGATGAAGAAGACTTTTTGCCTTTGAATAACTTATCCTTAAAAATCCCATCCCTAGACTCATGGCCCATATACACTTAAGAGTGATGTGAAAAATGGGAGGAGTGGGCTCTAATAACAGCAGCTCTGGGCAGCTAACATTAGAGCAATGGAAAACTATAACAAAAAATAGTTTTTCTTGTGAGAAACTCCATAAATTAACAGGAAGAAACTTCTGTTTCTCTATAAAGACTGGTGAAAAGACTGTAGCAAGAATTGGGACTGTTTTAACCATAAAAGTTCCAAAGGTTTTGTCTCTTTTGTCATGTGAACAAGGGAATAGTGGGTAGACAGGGGATGAAAAGGTTTTTCTGGAAGTTTATTCTGGTGTTCTTATTGTAGTTTGTCAATAAACTTTCTTTTTTTTCCCTTTTAAGTTTTATGCCTGTTTTGCTCTTGTTCTAATCCATATCTCACAGCAAGAAATAAGTAATTTTCTTAGTTATTGGTTTAAAACCACGACAATGTTCCACATAGCGGGAATTAAGAAAAGTTGCAAGGGCTCTTATTTTTGTTGCAGAAACACGTGGCATTCAATGTTCATCACTATAGGCATTGTCATCTTAAAGAGAATATCTTTGTTCCGTTCATAACATTCTGAAACCAACTGGAAGATTGTCCCATAAACACTAATTAGTTACTTATCAGCAGTTACTGTAAAAAATCCTCCAAACTAACAAAGAACAAACTAATAGAGAAAACAAAAGAAAAGCAAAAAACAGCCCCAGATATTAGTGCATAGATATCACTTTGTAGGTACCAGCATATGTAGATATAGTGCTCCATATTGGAAGAGTTCTTTCCTAAGCAGCTGGTATACATTTTCCTGTCGTGACAACTATTGGCAGCTATTGGTATCTGCCAATATGGATGAAAAACCTGCTGCAAATGATGTTTAGGAGTGTGGAGATCCAGCAGGCAAAGGATAGCAAGCCTGGCACTGAGGTAGTTTGTTTCATGTTCCTATGCAAAGCACTGTGTATTTGAAGTTACCTACTCCCTAACAAAAGCCATGTTTTGTCCATTCTGGCTGATAATAGTTATAAATGGAGTCATTCTGCCAAAACAAGAGAAACAACAGGATATTTGGAAAAGAGAACCTTGGTGCTTGACCTCTGGTGGCAGAATTGTTATTGCTTCCAGCTGGCTCTTGTTTTTATCACAAAATGTGTGGCAAGAAAAATCCCACAGTGCATGGAACTGGAGTTAGGGAAAGGAAGATAAAAGAACTGCCCATGAGGCTCATCAAGAGAAAATCTTGCTGTGATTTTGGGAGAAGTGTGATCTGGATGTGAGCACATTTATGGCTCATTTGTCAAGTAATGAACCATCACACAATGTGATGAAGCTCCTTCTTCCCCTCAACTCTACACAAATTGACGAAGCTCTATAACAGGTCTTGTTTCCCAATGCTTTTTCCTCTTGTCTAAACTTTCTTTCCTTTGAAACATTGCCTGCTAAGCAGCACAAGCATCTCCTATGTTAAACATGATTGCACTATTCATAAAATGAACCTTTCACAGACGGCTGCCATAGAAATCATATATTTAGATTTGAAATTGCTGCAATCAGACTGTACTGCAGTTTTAAATCCAACAGAAGATAGATGCATTTTCCTCCTACTCCTGAAAAACAGAATTCACCACTGAAACAGCTATCTCAGTGAATGGCCACAATTCTAAGTGCACAGAAAAATTAAGGTTTTGTATATAACACAATTTCCCTTCAAAAACCAATTGCAAATATTGTTCTCTGTGATGTTTGGTATCTGATCTGCTCACAGTTGATCTTTTCTATTAAAGAGCATGGCTGAGCTGAAGAAGTCCTGTTTTCCTTGTTCTGCCTGCTAACCTCTGCATCCAGTAAAACCCTGTAGAGAGCAAGGGAGAGTAATATCTCTGCAGAACATGCCTGACAGTGCTCAAGTGGGTGACTCTCCTATACATACAGGGTACAGGCAGGAACAGCAAATGAGCAGAAGAAATTGTAAGACCAAAAGAAAGACTTTGAAGAACAACAGAACAAATAAATAGGCAAATGTCAGAAGTGGCAGGATGAAACACTGTTTAGTTAAACAGTTTCCAGAGAACTAGACAAAGGGTATGATTTTTGCTGAAACTCAGAAAAATTTATTAACTCAATATAGGACTAGTTAAAAGGACGTTCCTATAAAGAATGCAGTGAGGAGAATGAATAGTTATTCTCAACTCATTTTAGTGTTAGTCTTCTCACTAATTGGTCTAAGTCTCTGTGTGTAAAAAAGTGAAATCCTTTGTTGCAATAAACTTTAATCTCTGGAGATGCAGAGCTGTAGTACATTCAGTTTCTGGAAATGTATATGAAAATTTTCTGCAGAATTCTGGCATAGTTCTAAAACCATGAACTTCAATAGAGCCCTATCCTTGATATGTTTAGATTAAATAACAAGAATATAAAAATCACTTCCTCTTCAAATGAAAGAGTTAGTGTAAATGCTAATCTTGTTTATTTCCCATAAAAAAAAACCAGGAATAATTAATTATGTAATGCTGCAGCAGTCTCCCTCTCTGTCAGAGAAGACAAATATCCAAGTCATTTCTCAAAATCCATTATCAAAACAAGCAGTCTGGCAGTAATTTATAACACATGACTGTAGTACTTTGGTTTGGCAGGACATTCACCTTAAGAGTTTTCCTTGCTTCCTCTGCTTGCACGTGCATACCTTTAAAGTGCCCCTCATTTTTTTTTAAAATAACTGTAATCCATACACCTGAACTATTCTTGGTCAAAGAACAAACTCTGGAGAACCAAGGATTGAGGAGGGTTAGTATTATTGTGGTATTCTCACTAAAATATTAACATTCCCTAGGTGTCCATTTGGCCTCTGCCAAGAAAGAGTAAAGAGGATGCAAACTCCAGTGCAGTCAGCACTGAGAAGTGGTAAAAATTTATTTGGTGCATCTTTTGAGTGCCTTAGCTCATGGAACTGCACCTTGAGGTGAGAGTCATGGGATGCACATTTTGCACTTTGTGAAGTCCTGATCCAGGGTAACACTGCTGGAATTCAGTATTATTCACAGTATGGCTGTGTTCCACACCTGTTTATCCCATCCTGCGGTGACTGATGGCACAAATTGGAGATGGAGGAAGGATTATACACCAAAACATTTAGACAAATATGAATTTTATGAGAAAAAAGAACGCTTCATTTCCTTCATTCCATTTTAAACAACCCTCAGCTATATAGCTTAATAGTTTTAAGAAGAGCTACTTCAATCTGATCTGTGATTTCTTTTCAGACAAACATCTGCACTAATAAACCCCCATATGTATACAGTAAGGCTGTGTAACTATGATGAACAGTGAATTATTTATCCTTTCTTCTTTTTTTTTTTTCTTCTTTTTTTTTAGAATAAAAAACTCCTGTACAAAGGAGTTTTTTTATGTCACTATATTCCTTCAGGGAAAGGAAGAATATATCACTTGTAACACAATTATGTTCAGCTTTCCAACAGCAAATTCCACCAATTCTTTCATCTTCCTCTCAGCTAATTTTTATGCCCTCATGGTTAGCAAAGATGTGCTTCAGAGTGGCTATCTTTGACCCTCTGTTCTTTTCAATTTAAAACAAGGTTTGGTGCAACTGGTCTTGGCTATTTGCCTTCTGTCCTTTGTCTTCCTTCAGGCAAATCAGGCTCCAAGTGCTCTGCCAGCTGTTCCACAAGGGAAGGTGAAAATATTGGCATTTTACCTGCCTTGGAAGAGGTTATGAGCAGTTAATTGCTCAAGATCCCATGCACGGAAGGCACAGTACAGATATAAATTATGAGTCTAGTTGCAGGAACAGAATGATAAAAGGCAACGGCAAGGAGGGAGCTGCTGCGCAGATGTCTAATTGCCTGTATGCAACAGCTGTTGTAATTGAATTTGTGACAAGACCCTGGCATTAATGCAATAATTCTAATAACTGGGCACACCAATGAAACATAAACCAGGAGTTCCCTTTGGCAGGACAAACTGAAACAAAAACTGCAATTAAATAACACACCAAACAAAAGAGAAATACCACATGCACAGCACTATTAAAAAACAAGTTTGTGCTAGCAGCATCATAATAGATCAGAATTTTTTTCAGTCTCCTGAGATTTAGAGCACCCTCCCATGTTTTTGAATGAGTGTTATATTTCTTTCAAAATCTGAAAATCGAAAGTATAACTCCTCTGTGTTCTGGAGCTGTTCTTAGAAGAGGACAAGGCAAGTGGAGAAGCAATCAATAGCTCCTTGCTAAAAGTGTACATTGTAGATAATTTTCAAAACACTCTTCATTATCAATTTTCTTGACAGCTTTTTTATAATGAGAATTTAGGTTTATTTTGAATAAAAATTCAGGAAGTAGAAACTGAAATGCAAGAAAAATCAATTAAACATACTGTTTATAAAGATATATTGTCTGATTTTCAGATTATATTTCTAAATGAACTTTTTCGACTTGATCATAATTGGAACTGTATTTTATTTAACATAAAAGAGGGATTCAATAAAACACAAATAAAGAGGGATTCAATGAAGCCAACAAAAATGTATCAGTGAAAATGAATGAGATGGAGTATCCCTCCAGATATAACATCTAGAAGGTATCTAATTCATAATTAATGAATTAATGAATTAATGAAGTTAATTTTTACTTGTCATTGATTTCCTAGTAAATATTTGTGATATTAAACTATATTTTTACTTTGGTGCTTGATTTAGCTTAATTGTAAAACTTAAGTTTATTTCCAAATTGCATTGATGCCAGAAGCTACATCTTATGCACTTGAAACCATATTATCTCCCACAAAAAAATAAAATCTAGGAACTATAGTTTAATAGTAGCTTTAATATAATATTTAATATAATTTTTTTCAAAATTTTTAGGAAGTAGTATCTATTATTATTTAATCATTTTTCTGTGCAAATGTTTTATTAGTGCTTATACAGAAATGCCATTTCCTCTTGTAGGAGGGTGCAGCCCAATGCTTAGTGATGTTGTTGTGCTGCAATCAATCTACCAGCTGGCAGTACTGCTACTACACCTAGAGAGAGGAGCCCGAGTTTGTCCAGATTCCTTCTCCAGAATGCTGTGTCTGGCACCTATTTTCTCATGACTATACAAATCTCACTGCAGAAAATACATTTTTGATTACCTAGGCTGTTTGCCTGCCAATGAGTAATGAATGCTGTTATCACCTAATCAGCTGTTGTTTAAATGCAGAATGCAAACTATGTCCTTGGCTTTGTTCTTTTCACTCTGAACACTGGTAAAAACAATAGGTTCTTCTATAAAATTTCCCATGGCTCAGACTCTTGAAGTGTCAGTACTCAGAGATTAAAAAGATGGTGTGTTGTGAGAATTTACCTCTTGATGTACCTAAAGAATTAAATACTTAAGCATTTTGTTGTACACATTTCCAAAGCTGTTTTTTCAAGACCTGTGTGAGAATATTTTTCTTTGCAAGAATATTTTACTTACTGGTAAAGATTCCTTACAGCACAAAACTATTTCAGTAGACAATTCAAGGAACATTCAGCTCATACCAGGAGACTGAATTTCTTCTGATATCATGCAGTTAACTTTTAGTTTATGTTGCAGTCTTCTCACTTACTTCACAGCACTTCAAAGAGGTGCTGATGGATTAGCCATTCCTGTGCCTTTTCTAGAGTAAAACCCAGGGCTAACAAAGCTGCAGTCCTGAGGTCAGTGATAACTGACAGCAGCAGCAGCACCGGGGCAGCACACACCAGACTGGGCTCTCACAATATCCTCAGTTTATCTCCTCTACAGCCTAAAACAACACCTATCAGCTGTCTGCTCAGTTTGTGGCAACACTGGCCTGTTTTTTCACTGTGGATCATCCCTTGTGCTCTAAGAAGCTTTTTCCACAGACCTGATAAAAAAATTGATAGACAAGACTAAGCTGTTATTTTTCCTTTTTTTTTTTTTTTCTCCTATAAGTAGAATGACAATATCTGTATGACAAGGAGTCCTAGTTGGCAATGTGGAAGACCCTGAGGGAAGATTATTGGAAGATGTTTCACATTTGGTCTTTTATCTATTCATCAGTCAGAATTAGGTCATTCTCAATCTCTTATGCTAGGACAAAAAAAGCAAAAAAAGCCTACCAAAATAATAAAAGTAACCTCTGTCATCTGAGAAGATCTGAGGCAGAACTTAGGTCTTCAAAAACCACAATAATTAACAAATCTGTATGCCTTAAAGAGAGTCTGTGTCTCTCTCTCATCTCATCAGTTCATTTGGCAAATTTGAATCAATGTATTCTTACATAGTTTTGATTTATTTATTTTTTTATTTGGTTTTGGTTGCAGTGGAGATTTTTTTGTTTGTTTGGTAGGCTGGATGTTTTTGTTGTTTTTTTTTTTTTTACAGAATTCTTGACTATTTCCACCCAAGTTTTTCCAGAGGGATACAAGCCAGGAGCCTTTTCATCATCAAGCATACAGACAGTTACTGCTGGGAACCTCAGATCAGATCTCTCTGGATTCCTGTGCTGAAGTCTTTGACAGCTTTTCACAGTAAGATGTACTTCACTTCATGTTCAAAACCCTACTGGTGTGCTTCAGTGCAGGTAACTCAGAAGGTCAGCCACCAGCAACAGGGTGAATTTTCATTATGCCTGGCCATAGGAGGGGACAGTAAGAGCTGGAAGATTACGGTACTAAAGCCGAGATTTAACTGCTTAATTTTATGTAAATCAGATACTTAAATTAGGTTTTTAAATATTGCAGACTTCCTTAGAAAAAAGACAGGAGTACTATTTAATTCCTGTTTAATTTCATTATTTTTGTTAAGAGTTTACAGCAATAAAGAGTTTTAATTTAGATATACAAGTAAAATATCTAAAATATCTCACTGCTCCTCTGCATGGTGCTTTTACTTTACCCTCTTTATTGAAGTAATGAGTAGACTTCAAAACATTAGAAAAATCAGAACAATTCAACCACTGCAGACTCACAGAGCTTAAACAAAGCTTTTGGAATGGAAGTGACAAAAAGGTCTGCCTGTGGATCTTTCTGGGACCCAAACTGATATAATTTTCATTTTTATCATCAGATTCACAGTTAGAAGAGCTCTTGGTGTTTTATTATTTTGGGTTACAAAAGAAACCAAAATTTAAAAATTACTAATTTCCCTACGCATATTAAAAAATGTATAAAATTAAGTTTCAGTTAAAACACAGATGATATTTCTGACACTGTTTTTCTTGAAGGGTTGGTAAATGTTTAAACTTATGTTTCCACCCCTACAATATTGGAATTTGAAAGTAATTCTTGGTGTTTTGAGTTATATTTGGAGGTCTTAACAGGAATCACAAGTTTTTCAGTCTTGAAACTATTGAACCTAAATTCACCCTGATACTGGTCATTTCACATCAGATCTAGTTTTACATAATTTACATTCTTTCTAGATACATGCCTGAAACCAGGTATGTAACACTGGGAGTTCCTGATTTCCAAACCTGATGAAAAAATGAAAGCATAAACACAGGACTGCAAAAGCAAGACCCTAGTTGTCTACATGCACAAGATCAACTGTAAGAAAAGCTTCCATTCCACAGGCCTCCTTTCAAATCTCTTCAGGAAATTCTAGCAGCGCTATGTACAACTAACACTATTTGGAGCATAAAACAATTTTTTTTTTTCCAGACAAAAGATCAAAGGAGACAGAATTTTTTCAACAGTTCAAAATACAATCCATTAAAATAATATATGCTGCAAAAGACATCACACATTGTAATGTGGAGGCCTGACTAGGCACTATTGCCTTCTCTGTCACCATGTATTTCTGCAGGGTAAATCAGGAAATTTTCTTTTATTACCATAAAGTGGATGCAAGAAATGCAGATATGAAGTTTTGGCCTAATGTCGATGGAAGAGAAGGTGTTAAGAAATCTTGTAAACCACAAATGTGTGGACTAAGAAATAAACCCATACTACCTCTGTCCTTTTAATTTTTTAATTAGGTTTAGAAATTCATTCAGAGTTCAGTGCCTGATGTCCATTAATGAGATAGACTCTATTAACCTTCTCCTCATCATTAATATATTTGCTTCAGACAGAGTTGCAAAATTTGAAGAAAGTGTCATGTCAAAGTTCAACTTCCTGACTTTTTAATTTTTCTCCAGAGAAGAAATTATATGTGTCAGACTCTTACCAGGCTTGATTTGTAAGAATCTCTTGGTCAGCGTGCTGGGATGTTTTTGCTGGTACACTTGCCAGTGGTTATAGAAACAAGCATTTCTATGAATAGCAGGACTAATGAAGCCTAACTTGATTTAAATTTATGGTTCAAAGGATTTTCTTACACTTACAGCAGTTCTGATCTATAGTCTCTACTGTGTGCCACAAAACATCCTTATGCACCAATGTTACTCTTCAGTGAGTTGGATTGTTTCCAGACTAGGGAGAGCTTAGCTCTATTCAGGGTACCTCTTGTATCCAGGCATACAGCTTGATAAAGGAATTTCTAACTCCACTTGTTCACCTGTCAAATTTGGGTAAAAATTATAATCTCAGATCTCTGATACCTGGCATGAAAGTTGTTGAGGCAGGGAAATATGTATAAACATATATCTCAGCAAGGGACACAGTCTCCCTAGACTTGCTTTCTTAGAGACACCAGCTTTAACCATCTAGCAGAAATGGGATGCAGAAAAATGAACTTTCTAGAAAAATCTTCAAACATTTCCTTACCATTAAATTGAATTTTTAAAAATTTATAATGCTTAATTTGAAAAATTTTCTTTTGAGGTCTTATTCAAAGCTTTCCTGGAGATGAATAAAGGAATAACAAATCCCTCAAATCCCCGAGTCAAAGTTTTTTGCACTGTTAAATGAATTAAGAAAGTAACTCATTAGGCTAAAATTAATACTAAACTTCATATCTAATAATCTAAGATCTAATTTCCTTATTGTGGCATTCAGAGAAAAAAACAACTATATTGAGTCTCCTGTACCTCATTTCTATTATGTTGCAAAATAATGATTTTCAGTTCAATAAAAATATAGAACACATAGACACTGTTATCAGGCTTCTCTAACTTAATTACAAATTCAACTAGAAATTTTGCAGTGTATACATCCTTAAGATTTCATCTGCAAGACACCCTCAGAGACAGGAAAATGAAGGAAATGCCAGTTTTTAACCAAATGTTCAGAGCTAGCCATTGTTGGTTGTTTAGGCAGTCCTTCATTGTCAGGATGGCAGATCTCAGCTGTCAGTTTCAGTCCAAGCCATCCAGATATCTTACTACACAAAACCTAGAATCTGGTACCCTAACAGAGAATATTTTTACATCACAATTCCCATTAATTTCACCATAAATCTTTATAATCCCGCTAGTATTTGATATAAATGAATCAACTTCAATCATTTATCCCCAGCCTCTAATCTTGTCTAAGAAATAAAAGTTGCAAATAAAATAAATGTTACATCAAGCATTTTAAGAAACATATGTCTGACTAGAAAGTTGTTGTGGTTTTAAAGCAGTAACTAAAAAAAAAAAAATCACTAGAAAACTTACTTATTTCTTGCTGTGAGATATGGATTAGAACAAAACAGGCTTAAAACTTAAAAGGAATAAAGAAAATTTATTAATAAAACTACAAGAATAGGAAAATCAAAATAAAACTTCTAGAAAACTTTTTTCTCTCACTACTCAACTATTCTTTTGTTTACATGACAATATGGAGACAAAAAACTTTGGAACTTTGGTGTTTAAAACGGTCTCAATTCTTGTTAGTCTTTTTATCTGTCTTTGTAGAGAAATAGAAGGGTTTTTTTGCTAATTTATGGAGTTTTCCACAAGAAAATTATTTTTGTTATAGTTTTTTTATTTTTCTGATGTCAGCTGCCCGGAAAGATCTGCCATCAGATTTTCTCTTCTCATTTCACATCACTTTGAGGTGCGTATGGATCAATAAGTTTAGGGATGTTATTTTTAAGGATGAGTTATTTAAAGGTAAAATTTCTCTTTATTTGTTTTTGTGAGTTTTTCTGGAAACAGTTTTCTCTTTGCTTCTTAAGGCTTCAAATCTTCAACTATTACTTCTTTCTTCTGTACCAGCACCTCACTGTATCACAATTATTCTACCTTTTGCTCAAAATCCACACTTTGAACACTCTATTCCTCCCTATATACTCTGTCATGAATTAAAGGAGTCTTTTCAGAACACATTGTCCATCTCCATAGCTTTAACAGAAAAATATTTCAGCTTAATTAAAGCATCTCTTTATTCTCTACTTCTTCTGAAGCTTAATTCTTTACTGTTTCTGATAGTTTATGAAGTTTCTTTACATGTTGATTATTCTTTTTTCCTTTCTCTGGAAAAAGGATTAATCTGCAAGTCTCATCTGGGTAATGAAAGGGTTAAAATCTTGCCCAGGCTTTGTAGATGGTTCTGTGACCTCTGCCGGAGCAGCGGCTGGAGTTGTCTGCGATGGAAGATTCTTCATGGCTGCTCTGGAGAGTGTGGTCACTGTCTCAGCCCTCCACAAGTCCAGAGTTTTCTTTCTTTACTCGGCAGTCTCTGGTGAATTCAGTCACAGCAAAAAAACTGCAGCCGAGCCAGGGACCGGCCTGGCCCGGCCAGAGCCCGGGGCAAGCCCCGCAGGCCCCATCTCCCCGGCCGGGAGCCGCTGGGCCCAGCCCAGCCCCCGCCCGGGCTGCATGGCCTGGGCAGGGGAACAGAAAGCTAGTTAAAGTTCTGATATTTTTCACAGCCAGGAAATAAAGAGAACAAGAGAACTCTGGCTTTATATTTTAAGGTGGTGTTCACAAGTTGATCACACTTTTGAATGGTTAAAACCGTCGCCAATTCTCAGAAATGACCAATAATTGGTCAGGAGAAAAGACTCCCATCAGCCTCCAGAAGCTTCAACTTCCTTAGCTCCCAAAGATATCTTAAAGGTAAAGTTACCCCATGACGAGAGTATGAATTGCTCTGACAGTTTCTGTCCCAAATTACAAACAAACCGACCAAACCAAACAAAAAAAACCACAATCCTAACAGATTTTGAAACAAAATATATAAACTTAGAACTAGAAATTCCAATTCAAATACAGGAGTATTTCCAACATTCCTTTGATTAACTTGCTTGGAAAGTTGTTGTTATTCAAGAGTTCTCTGCAGAAGAAGGAATCAATTTAAATCTCTATTCCTTTTTTTTTTTCTCTTATGTTCTGTTCTTGGGTTCTGCATTTTCTTTCCTTATAAGCAGTTGTCTGCATGAATGTCAGCAATTATCCTCATTTCTTTAAATAATAGTTTTTACAACAGTAGACAACACTTCACATCCTCATCTTACTTTTTTTTCAAAAGTTTCTCAGGCTTTCATTAGAGGGGAGTGTGCAGACAGATTTTTTTTTAGCAGTTGAACTTAACATTTTATAAAAATATTACATCCCAAAAGAAATGTTGCAAAACACAATCCTAACTTTTACTGTAAATAATCATGATAAAAACATTGGATTGGGAAGTAAGAGGTTCACACCACCATATCTGCTCTACAGACACGGTATAAGAAAACTGATTTTTGAAATACTAAGCTATTTGGGCAGCTAATATTTTTGGCAATACTCTTTCGCATGTGCATAAAATCTGTGTTTCCCATTCCATCCAATAAGTAGTCAAGAGCAAGAATTTATAGCTCATTTAAATTTAAAATGCAGTCATTGTATCTCCAAGTCTCTTAACCACTTTTGCCTCATAACAAAAGCTGTTAAGCTCAGGATTATAAATGTATCTTGAAATGGATTAACCACACTCATGAGGAAAAATCAGTAAATTACGATGTCTCTAAGATGGAGGGTGTAGATTTTTTTGTGTGGGAAGAAGGTTACACAGGAAAAATGAATGAGGGGAGAAACAATGGTTGGGTGTATTTCCCTACAACTTTTATTTCCTCTTCCACATGATGCCCTAATAAAGTGGGCTAAGTGTATCAGACTTATTCTTCTAATTGGAAACATCATTATTACTACAAATAGCAATGCAGAATTTTTTTGAATGCTAGAATTTGTTTTAAGCATTTTTAAGCATTTGCTTATAAAGTATTATGCAAGTTGCACTTCATTTCCCAAAAACATCTGACAAAGTTTGAGAATTATTTCATTTTTTATATATTATGTCTGTTTTAATCTGTATTTCCTCAAGAGGGCTTAGAAAACCAAATTGAACAAGACCTTGTTATTTTATTTCAACTAATAATTGCAAACTGTTGAGTAAATATTATTCTGCTATACAGTCACTCAGCTGACAGAATGTACTCTTACAATATATTAAAATCCTCCAGTTTCATTTCAACATAAAATTTGGAAATTTTAAAATTATTCTATCAAAAACTTCTGATTAATGGAAATAGTTTTTTAGCTGTATCTGAAATAACTTCTCTGCTTGTTTAACTGCAATCTTTTATGTCAGTGACACTGTAAATATAGAATGAAAGTCTAAAATATAAAAGAAGAAAACAGGTATGTTTTCCCAGTTTTTTTTAAATTTATGTTTTCTGTAAGACAAGTTATTTGGTCTCACCTTAATAAACAGTATGTGACAGATGAAAAGTCTGCAAAATCAGACTAAAAGTTGCATCTTACCCAATTTTATACATGTGAGAGTGAGCAATTACCGTTAATTAAGGAAATACCCTTCTCCTGCTTTATCTTTCTAACTTCTAGTTTGGGGTCTCCAGAGCTTTGAATTTCACCTAGAGTTTTATTTGCAAAAGTCACTGTATGGTCTCTCCTCCATGTATGCATTTAGTACTTTTTCAGATCAGTTTAGACTAAGCTGCTTAGTGTGGAAACAAAACTCACAGACTTTTTTTATATGCTCATAAAGTATTCCTTACTGATCTTCTCTATGATGTTGTCTTTTTTTATATCTAATGAATACTCCACATCCATCTTTCATGCTGAAGATACTTAGCCAGTGCAGGCTTTCCTAAAAGAAAGGAAAGGAAATTTGTTCATAAAATTTTATTATTTTTGTTGTTATTTCCTTTTTCCATGCAGAATTGCAATGAATACATATGAGCAGGGAATTGACATGCACATCATCAGTAAGATAGAATCACAGTATCAGTAGGGTTGGAAGGGGACCTCTGGAGATCATCTAATCCAATCCCCCTGCCAAGGCAAAATCACTTACGGCAGGAAACAACAGAATGTGTTCAGGTTGGTTTTGCATGTCTGTCTAGAGGGAGACTCCACAATCTCCCTGGGCAGCCTGTTCCAGTGCTCTCCCACCCTCAAAGTAAAGAAGTTCTTCCTCTTGTTGAGGTGAAACTTGTGCTCTAGTTTATGGCCATTACTTCTTAGCTTGTCACCGGGCACCACAGAAAAGAATCTGGCACTATTCTCTTGGCACCTGCCTTTGCAATATTTATATGCTCTCTCTTCTCCAGACTAAACAGGCCCAGCTCCCTCATTCTCTCCTCGTCAGAAAAATATTTCAGATCCCTCTTCATCTTTGTGGCCCTTCCCTCAATCCTCTTCAGTAGCTCCTTGTCTTTCTAATATTGAGGAGCCTAGAGCTGTACACAGCACTCCAGATGCCACCTCAACAGGGCTGAGAGGGTTGAGATCACCTCTCTTGACCTGCTGGTCACTCTCTTGCCAATGCACCCCAGGATACCATTCATTCTCCTGAACACAAGGACCTCCAACTAGATTTTACTTTGCTGATCATGACCCTCTGAGCTCTCTATTCTATTAGTTCTTGATCCACCTCACTGTTCATTCATGTAACCCACATTTCCTGGCCTTACCTATGAGGATGTTATGGGAGACAGTGTCAAAAGCCTTGCTGAAGTCAAGGTAGTCAACATCCACTGCTCTTCTCTCATTTACCCATCCTGCCATGACAGCCAGCCCAGCAGTCTGGACCCGGTTGCTCTGGCAGTGTCCAGTGAAAAAAGAGAAATTAAATTAAATGGGTCCTGAAATGAACCAGTACTGAAAAGGACCTGTGGACAAACTGATACATAATTACTGGAGCCATCTATGCGCTGGACCTGAAACATATCAGAGCAGAAACATGGGAGCTGTGAATGAGCTGGAGGCAAAATCAAACTGAAGCTGAAATAAGCTGGAGCCAGTCACAAATGGGAACTGTCCATGACCTGGACCCAAAACAAACAGGGGCTGAAACAACTGGCCTGAAACTAACACCTTGATGCTCTAGTTGAAACCACTCTGAAGCCAGTTGTGCTCAGCATAAACAAATACTAGAAGTCAATTTCTCCTTAAATGCTTTTTCTGTTCTGTGAACATCACGTTAATAGAAAGGTATACTATGTAGGAAGATAAGAAGCACAGACACTTGTATCTCACAGTCTGCGTTTCTTCCTGTGTAGTGGATGATGTGAAGGAAAGTTCAATAGTGCTTACAGAAAAAAAAATATTGAAACATATCATTGTCTTAAAGAGGCTGTTAACCCAGCGTAGCTGATAATTCTTTTGTTTGTTCTCTAGGGTCAGAATAGGCTGCAGTATTATAAGGTTTAGCCCTTTGTATAGCATCTATTTGTGACCTTATTGAAAAATAGTCCATGATATTGATTCAATAAAAAGAAATACTTCATAAGATTATGCATTAAGGGAGGTCTCATTTTCTCACGAGGAAGTTTCTAAGTGGCTATTAAATGGTTGCTCAGCCTTAATGCTGACCTTGCTTTGGATGGAATTTGGAACAGAGATCAAGGTAAATTCTTCTGCAACGCTACAGGAGAAGACAACTGTTATGACAAATCTCCATTTACAAAATTGCTTTTCTAGCAATTCCCAAATAAGACAGGAAGCTGTTAGTTTAGTTAAACATTTCCCACAGCTCATCAACTGAATTAGAATGCATACTTATAGGAATGACTGCATCTGCATAGCTGTATGTGCGATAGAGAGGACTATCGAATGTTCTCCGCCCACTAAAAATTTTATCTTAAAACTAGGTTGTTTTCATGGAGAAATAACCCAGAAGATATAGGGTAGAGAGTCCTTGCACCAGTGGATTGGGACACAAATCAATCTACACAAATCAAATAAACTTGGGAAAGATCTTTCAGATCCAGTCTTGGTATAAAGAGCTTAAAGCATGATTTTCTTTCGTTTTAGTTTGCAACTGTGTTTTTGGAGTATAATGTTTATACTCAGCTGTCAAATAAAAGCTAAAATGCCAGACACCCTTGAAGTTGTTCAGCACATTCTAGCTGCTGCTTCAATCTGTGACAAAACCTTTAAGGGGAATACAGGATATCATCAGACCAACATTATGTGTAAAAACCACATAAAACTACGACTGTCAAACAGTGTATGCAGACAGATAATATGGCATAGTGAGAATAGCAGCTATCTCAGGACAAAAGTTGCCAGAGGCTTTTGATTAGACAAAAAAAATCAAGAAAAACTGCCAGTGCACATTGAGAATAGAAGCATTGATAAATGTAATGTTATCAAGAATGACTACATCTTTCAGAGGCTACAGTAAAAATATATCAGTTCAATATACTGCAGGCGGGTTGAACTCTCTGCTCACATCGAAAATGATGGGACACAAAACATTTTGTTTCTGAATATGATAAGACACTCATGCTAACAAACCTTGCCTCTCAGCAATATTGCCTTAGATTTGATGCCACTCTACATGGCTTTTGAAACTCACACAGAGATTGTACAGGCATTCTTGTAATACAACATTTGGACATGTCCTTAATGCCTTTCTCTTGAGTAGTCTTCAAATCAAAAGGAGCAGTCCAAGCAAGGAGATGGCTATAGTAAAACAATCAAAGGGAAGAAATGAGTAAGGAAGGTAATATTCTTGGTAAACGGCAACAAAATACCAGATGTAACACAGAGGAGACTCTAACAGGATTACCCTGAGGTTCAGCACAGTGGGGGAGAGAAAAAATGGCACAGAGGAAAGTAGACAGGTAGACACTATAGGTAGGCAAGAGGAAGAATACCTGCCTATTTGCTGATGGTAAAGTGTCTGTTTACAAGGTCAGTGTGGATGTTTTCATTAAAATTTGGAAATTTCTTAGAAAATAATATAATATAAGGTGAAATCGCACATTCCTGAATGCAATTTATGTCAGGCAGGGAGAAACAGAGAGGACATTCCCTTGGAATGTAAAACCTTACTCTTATCCCTGGGTCCTGGCACAGCCCTGTGTCAAGAGATGAGCAGTGCACATCTCTTATGTGTTCTTGCTCCCGCACAAGGCTTTTCCTCTTCCCCTCAACAGGTCAGTTGTGTAGTGTTTCTGTTGTGAACACAGTACGAACTGGCCAGAGATGATCTGGGAACAGGCCTGGTAGTGGCACTTTGGGGCACCGTGTTTCTTGAGGTGAAGGAATGAGTGCCACATCCAGGTGGAAAAGAAATACCAAAAGGATTGGCAAAAAAAAAAAAAAATGGAGAATGTGATATAATTGGAATGACTGCTAAACGTTAACAATAGTAGGAAAAGCCATTATTCTACTTGTCCAGCTTGCAATTAATGGGTACCAAAAGCAAATCAGAATAAAACAGTTTCCTTGCTTTTGGAAATCTGTCAAAGGTCTTACCTGCCAGAGAACACCAAAGCAGAGACTTTTATGAGTTTTCAGTAAAAGAGCTAAACTCATCCTTCCATCATCATGTGATGAGTGGAACTTAATCTGAAATTGGTGCTTTGCTACTATGCTTCTATATAAATGTTCTAAGATTTAGAAGACATTCCAAGCTTATATTTTTTTAGGTTACTCTTTCCAAAAAATACAAAATAGTTTAGTAAATATGAATTTTTTTATTTTCTCCTGCTTTTCTCAGTTTAAAAAATTTGAGAGCATTTTCTTACTCTTGCCTTCTTACCTATTCTATGCTGTACAATATATACCTGTACGTCATTCTCCTATTCAGTTTTATTATTTTTATTATGTCATTGCACCTAAGTCCTTTCCAAAAATTCAGATTATAATAAAATGCATAGATTTCTGCAGGAAAATAACACAGAAGGAGCCTAATTTCATCTTAGATCTTCCTACAGAGTTAGAAATAGCTTCATTACACCAGCTAAAATATAATATCATGAAGTTGGAAATTTAACTATGTGGAGTTTTATAAGTACTATGAGGAAAAATATTGATAAAACAGGAGAGAAAGAGCAAGAAGATCACTCAGAACATCTCTGAACACTTGGTTCAGAGTGAAGAAAATTAAAAAGGTTTAATTTCACATTTTATGAGGTAGCACAGGGGTATTTGGAAGACATTGCCTTCAGACAAAGGAAAGAAGAGCTATAGACAAAAGAATAGGCAGGCTTACATTTATAGTGTCAATACTGTGTTGCCTGCCACATGTTGATTTAAGAATAACTAGTCCATGCTTTATATGTTTTACTCTCTACCTGGTAAATAGAGAGGATCAATGAACCCATATTTACTCTGTTGTTGACAAATCTTTTGAACAAAACTAGGGTTTTGAATGAGACTTCCTTTTTTTCCAGTTTAAATTACATAACAAAAATAAGCCTCCATCTACTGTTTCATATATTGTATAGATTTAAGTGTACCATAAAAATATACCAAAGCCTTTAAAAAATGTTTCAACAGGATACTGTAGTTTAACTACTTATTATTTGAACTGCTTGGTGTAAAATTTTTCATTCTTTTATGCATCTATCTTTTCTGCATCTACTAGTGTCATCCCTGTGCCTCTAAGCACTACAAGACAAGGAAATTAATGCTATTAATTACTTAATGATAGTAATGATAATAACCTTTTTTCTTATTTTCCCCCAATCTTAATATTATGACCAAATATTCCAAGTTAGTCTATTTCTATCTAATGACATTTTCTTTATGATTTCACTGATATTCAGTCTTACAAAGAAGCATAATCATAACAGGAGAGAAACATCTGTCACCCTGAAAACTCAGCTTCTGAGCTTGCTAACATAGTTTTCTAAGGACTTTCCCAGGACAGTAACTATAAACATAGATATGTGTACATTCTTTCTGTTACACGTCTTGTGATGGGCATCTCTCATGGCCAGTGCAGTGAGAAAGTGTTATCCTGACCATCCAATCCCTGGCCATGGTCAAAAGCCTATAAATCCTGGGGGGAAAAATAAACTCTGCTCTTTCTTTCACCACACCTCGACCTGTGTCCGTGTGATCTATTCATCTTCAGCGGCAACAAACATCTTTTCTGCTTCCATTAATTACATCTGAGAGCACTCATCTTTGAAATCATAGGAGAAGAAACATCAGTGTTGCAAGGCAGTAAAAGCATCCTATCTTTCAGAGAAGAGGAAGAGGAATAGGAAGAATAATATTCTCTTTCAGATAATATGAAGAAGAGAATCTTTCTTTCATCTACTGAATGTGCTTGTTCCAGATTAATATGAAGAATTAATGAATGAGCATGTGATTTTTAAATTCTGTAAAATACAGGCTTGTATATATTTATATATATAATGGAACACCACTTCTTTTTGTTAATATGTTTCATGTACTTCTTAATATTTTCTCAATACAAATTACCCAAACCCACGTTTTTCCTATGCACCAAAATATTTTTCATTCGTAAGATACAATATTATGAGTTTCTGTAGGTTTTGAGGATTTAATTGTGTGATGCATGACAGTATTTTGGTATTCTATGTTAATATAATTGTACATCAAAATAACCATTGATCTCCCTAGTAAATTAACTGAGAAATATGATTATATGTGTGTAGTCTCTTCTGTAAAAAAAATTCTCAGTCTTCCTACTTTCTTCTGCAACTTCTTTCTCATGATATTCTCAGATTTCCAGCCTTAGCAGTGGAAATACACAAATAACTGCTTTTTTTGAGAAAACTTCATCCTCTTTTTGATCTTGCAATGATCACATGATTCACAAAGTTAAAAAAACATAAAACAACCAAAACCAAAAAGCCAAAACCCAAGAGACTAGCACCATTTTATATGTATAGTACTACTAGTATAAGCACATTCATTAATAAGAGGTATCTTTTTTACTAGTATAAAAATATCAAAGAACAACCAGAAATTCTGTGCAGTTGGTTTAAAAAAAAACATATGCACAGAATTTCTGCTGGTAATTTTAGATTACATTTTAAAACAGCAACAGGTTAGATATAAATACATTATTTCTTTCAGCTCCAAACATGCCATCTTCAGCTACCGAGTTCACTTTTGAAGACAATAAATAGAAGAGGAAAATTGTTGGTTTTGGTGGTTGTTTTGTCACTGATTTCAGGTCTCAACAAAGACCATTATCTCTAAAGCAATGGCTAGTTGAGACAGGAGACATCTTTAATGTGTTCCCACTGGTTCATCAAGTTCTAACTACTCTGTGATGCACCTCACTTAAAGCAGACATCCTTACTCTTTCTTTTCTCTCACAAATCAGCTGCCAAGACTTCATGACACATGTATTTAGTGAAGACATCTCTTTTCAGAACATACAAAAGTACTACAAATGGATTCTTTACCCTCTTGTACCATATTTAAAAAATTTGCCATTGGTCTATCTCTCTTGAACTCAGAAGACTAATGCTGAGATAAAACAGACACAAAACTGGGAGTTCTGACTAATTGCTTGTCAGAATAATTTGTAACAGAAGGACAGTTCTTGATTGCATAGTTTCATTTTAAAAGACGAATTGAGTTGTCTGACATTTCCCCTAGTGGCTTTTTTGAGGAAACATTTTACAAGCAAGGTCATGTAGCACAACAAAGTTAAGACATGAATTGCACATGAAGAATAGATTTGCCATGGTCCCAGGAGGTTAATATAGTTCTGTGTAAGAGCAAGAAACTAGCATAAGAAAGTTTCATTTCACAAAGCCTTTTTTTAATATATATTTTTAGATCCCCAAACTATGCTCTTATTTATCTAATGAGATATGGCAGATACAAAATACATCACCTACTCAGCTACTTTTTTACAGTAGAGACATTGGCTTCCAAATTCCAGTGGGAATTGCAAAAGAGTAAGCTTTGTTTTCTAGACAAGTTGGAAAAATAAGATTTAGACTCACCAGAGAAACGTGAGTGATCTATATAGTCATTGACTGCAAAACAAGCTCTGTTTTTTCCCCTGGTATACAGTATTTTCTGCAGCTGACAAGAATGACATGCAATCACCCAAGAAAACATGCTGTATATTTTATCAGTTACTAAAATAATATGAAAAAAAATAGCTTCTTAATAGTTTTACTTTCTATTAACTAACTCATGCATCGTTGCTGTCTTCTGTTCCATACTCCCAGGTAGTAGACCCCTAATCACTTAAGAGACTTCAATTTGGAGTCTTTGTCACCAAACAGAATCCTCTGTGAGCCACTCAGGAAGGACCTGAGATACATTTGCTGATAGGCTACCTCTGCTCCTTACAGACTGTGCAAAATATCACTTGACAGGAACATTCTAAAAGATCAATAAAGTGAAATACAAGCAGAGCAAAGAGCTACATTCATAGCAAAATGAAGATTTTTCTTTGCAGCCTGAACTTTTTCCATCTTTAAATATCTTCTGAATATATAAAAATTCAACTTTCTGTGAGAAATAAAGCTTCTTTTGCAGAACTGTGCAACATTTTCTAAGCAGACTAAGAAATTTGCTGCATGAAGGGTAGAATTTCAGGATCTAAGGGCTGAATATAATAATATACCATGGTGAAAAAAAATGTAAGGAATAACATTTTCCACACAAACACACAAAAAAATAAAGCTTTATCAGGTTGATTTTTTTGTTTGATTGCTTTGAAAATACTTGCTCCCCCCTTATGCCCTTGCCAAGCTTTCCTTCTGACTATGTAAGTCAGCACAGAATGATTTAGAAAAAGGGAACAAATATTAATTGTAGGTAAAGGTAAAATGGTAGCAATCAAGTTTATTAAATTAATTTTATTTGCTTTAACCTATTTTCTCAACCCCAATGCAGCTGCTTCTGGATGTTTCACATTGAGTAAACTATACTAAATAAAATTATTCTAAATCTTTTTAGATAAAGGAGGAAAGATTTCTTCATTTATGTGACTCCAAGTGGTGTGGCAGAGCCCTGAATATTCCTCTCCATCCAGATGTATTAAAAAGTAAGTTTTTGCTGCTTTATTGTTTGAGATATTATACGTCCCAAGGCAGTCACATATACAGTCCTAAAAATCTACAGTCTTTGGTTCTATTTGGCTGCTGTGCACAGACTTGTCATGTTCCTTACGCCTGATCATGATTCCTGCATAGTGGCAACCAGAACCTGAGCTGCAATTAGCTGGCCACCTGTAGGCGTGTAGGTGTAAATAAAAAATCCTACACTACAATGCAGCACATTGAGTACAGCTGTCTCTGAGTAAAGAGGTATTCAGTATATGGAAATATTAAAGGGGTCAAGTTTCTGAATCAAAAATTATGTACATGCAGGTCATAGCGGTTGGCTTGAGGGCCAGCTAACTTCAAGATATCGTGTCTAAAAATGCCTGAACTCCTTTGTCTATAACTCACTAATATCAGTCGGTTAAAAAAAAAAAAAAAAAGACAACATAAAAATCCATTTACTTCAATTAATAACATTAGCAATATTAAGAATATCTGCTGAAGTTTTGTTAGCTTTTTTCTCTGTTCATTCACTGGTGCAGTGAACCTGCTCCCTTTTCTTTGGGTTTATATATTTTCTGCTTTCTTTATAAGAGTAACTCATCCTACCTCATAAATAAAGGCATCAGGGAAGCATAACAACCCAACCAATTAATATGCCTAGTGGCTAGTCTGTCTAGGACCTATGTATAAATAAGAGAAAGAGCATCATCTAGTGAATGATTTGGGACACATAACTGCAGCTCCTATCTAAAATTACTCCATAGAGGAGCCTCTCTGCCTTTCAGCAGTATCTGTGCATGTCAGGCTCCAATCTCACAGTGAGTAAAGTGAACTGGTATGAAACTCCTCCATGTTTTGAAGCAATGCATGAAGAAAAATCTTCTGCAATCTTAATTCTGTGTTTAAGTTGCAATACTATGTTTTCTGATTTTTGATTAGTGGCTTCATAGGCTTAAGTATGGGGAGTTATTTTGGGAATTTTGTCCAACAACTACAGAAGTATGACCTGGTGGTTGCCTAATGCTGCTAGGCCAAGAGTAGCTAAATGGTATCAGTATATTACCTCCAGATGATATGCTGCAAAAACTACTAGAAGCAAATCCTGCATTTCTGCTGTCAGTATCTAAAGAACCAGTTTTGAAAATTTCACTTTAACCTGCTTTTGTGAGGTCCTCACTCATGCACAGACATCTAACCTATCATTGCTGTAGTTACTTCTAAGATGCTAAATGCCTGATAAGCTTCAGGTCACACATATTTAATAATTGAAGAATTATTGTTTTGTTCATTGACAGAGAAATGTTGCCTTTTTCCTTGATGT
The DNA here is from genome assembly GCF_049639895.1 of Pseudopodoces humilis. Classification (NCBI taxonomy): domain Eukaryota; kingdom Metazoa; phylum Chordata; class Aves; order Passeriformes; family Paridae; genus Pseudopodoces; species Pseudopodoces humilis. The sequence goes on from NC_142200.1 coordinate 76,408,123, forward strand.
AGTACAGTTATACTGTGGCCTCATACAGAAAATGGGAAGGTGCATAGAAGTTTTTACATAAGCCATGAAAAAATCATTATTCAGACACAGTACTGATCTTTTATTCCTTTACCCATCTCCTTTTCTTGCTGTTGCTGTCATTGTTTTCTGTCTATGCTTTTGGCTCAATCTCTTGTTTCTTCTGAATAATTTATTTTATGGTATCATATAATTCCAATGTATCCTCATTTTGTGCTTTTCCATTTAGATACTCTCTTATTTTTGTTGTTATCTTTCGAAATACTAAAAAGTAATTTGCTTTTGTTTGTTTGTTTGTTTGTTTCTTCTTCCTACTGCCTTTAGCACTAACCAAATAGTACCAACAAGAACTGCTCAGGGATGCTTGGAATAATAGGAAGAACAGGATAAGAAAACTGGAAGAATCAAGATAAATGCATTTTAATTTTCTGAGTCCTGTAAAGTTTCACTTCTGCTCACATTTTATGCTCCACAGGCAAATGAGTTTTATTCCCAGAATCTCTACAAGCCTCTCCACACATGGTGAAGCTTCTGTCAAACACTCCTACTGTCTGGTTTTCCAAACCAGTATGTAAATGACACTTTCAAAAATTAAGGTCCTTGTCAGCCTACTTGTTTCTTAAACATGTTTTGTTTGACTGCAAGAAAATATTATTTAATCTCTGCCACTGATTGTGGATATAGTTTATTTTCAATGCAAGTGTTTTACTATTATCAAGAATAGGTAAAGAAAACAAAGACAGTGCAGTGCATTTGTGGGTCAGATCAATTGTTTCTACATGTAGTCTTATCACATGAGAATAATTTTAATGCCTGAGTGCCTCCAGTCTTGCATTAGCACTGCATAAATGTTTGTCACGTTTACCCTCTCAGTTTCAAGAGTATGTCCATAGAAATGTTGCATAATGGGGAAAAGAATAGGTTTGAATTTTTTATGTGAGTAATAGATATTGGGGATTTGTTTGTTTTCTAGTTCACATTTTTAAGAAAAATTAAAGGATCTTAAAATTTAAGATTTACAATATTTTAGATTGACTGGATCTGTCAGTCTAAATTTCGTTTACTATATGTTGTCCTTCTCCTTGCAAAAGTCCATGTGTTTAGTCAAGCAAAACTGTTGGGCATATGTCTCATTTGGTTTTTCTAGATAACATCAGGTCAGGCTAAAAAGAATCTAGATTTAACTTCCATATGAAAGTAGTTTTCAATAAATACTTTCTGAGGTTGTTAATGTTGTATTGTTATCTTAATTGTTATTGTTAATTAACAATTAACAATTGTTAACAATTAACAATTGTTATTGTTAATTTTTTAAGAAAGGAAATGAAACTTTTTGTGTTATTTCACTGGTTTTTGTAAAATAAGTTGTCATGTGTGCAACTGTGTTTTTTCTATAAGAATTCAGAACTTAGCTCATGTTGTTCTAAAGCAGAAAGCTCACAGAAAATGTACAATATATTTACTTCTGTTTTTAATGTGGGATGATATCTCTCCAGGAACATGATGTGCAGCTCAATTGAATCCCTTATGCTCTGCATATCTAATGGTGAATAGTCCAAGTGATGAATTAGTAAACATGTCACAGGCCAATATTTGCAATTCCAGATAGGCCAAATCTGAACATTTTGGTGCTCTCAGCTACTTAGGCATTTGAAAATGGGACTTGGACTCCTGTGTAAATTACATGTTGCTGTTTAATTTCTCCTAAAAATTTTAAAATACTTTGCATAAAAACAGTGCACAGCTCTTAAAAAGTATATTTTTTTGCCTTCTTTAGTATTTCAATATATTTATACAGACATGGTGAAAGAATACTGAATTTCTTTAAAATATAAATAATTATAATTCTATGCATTCATTACTTTACATAGAAAGAATATGTAGTTTAACCAGTAATTGCTGATATCTTCCACATTTCATATCTGTCACTGTGATAACATAGTTTCTTTTATCATTACTTTTTGTTATGTCTGCTGACTACATGCTGACAAGCATGAATGCCATTTACTCATTAAAATTAAGAAAAAATAATATAGCAGTATATTGTCCCTCACCACAGTTCAATCCTCACACTTAGTTTTTAGGGACTCTCCTAAATGGAAGAGTTTTTGTGGTGTTGTGAAAGGCAAACAATTTTCTTCCTGTTCAAAATATGAAATTTCCTTCACTGGGAAAAGCAATGGGATACACAGATATGACACATGTAGTCTTTTATATTTAATGCAAGATCCCACAACATTACTACAAAACATGTAGACAAAAAGCAGATGAAAACAACAAATGAAACTGCCAGAAAGAAATAAGTAAATTGTAGTAGAAGTTTTTGGTTTTTTTTTCTATTTGGAAACATTCTCAAAAAGTCTATATAATGCATCAAATTTCTGAGATGAAACTGAGTTGCATTATAAAAGGCACAACTGAATTCTAGGACACAGAAATGCAAGTGTTTGCAGCTACACCTCTAGGGAGATTTTTTGGAAAGTTTATGTAGTAGCTGATCTTTCAGGAGCTTCTTACCACATCATAGTATCGGAACACAATACTCTGTATGAATTTAGATGTAGTATGATACCATAAAAATTTAGTTTCCCAAATCTAGTACTTTCATAAGAAGCCATATGTCTTCCAAAAGAAAAAAGTTCAATTTCTGTACTTGGTAATCATGAAAAAATTGAAACACTGAAGTATTTTAGGGTCAGACTGTCTTATAAGCATGTATTTTTCTTTTATCCTGTTTGATCTGCTCTTATTAGTGCATTAATTTGCAGGTGGTTACATGATGCAGATACAGCTGTTAAGAATTTTGTGTTGGTTTCAATCTTTGAACCAGTGAACCTATGACTGAAATCAAGGGAAGGAATTTTCTTTCATCCTTCTATCTTAAAACTTAGGGCTTGTGAGTCTATTAGGAATATACAGTAGGTGCACATGGATAGCAATGGGAATTTGACTGCTTGCACTTCTAACATGCCCACAAGCCAAAGGCTGTGGTCTAGCAGAAAGTCAGTGCAGAAGAAGAGACAAGATAAAACCCCCACTGCCAGCCGGCAAAAAGGTGAGTCAAGCCCATTAAATTATAGTGCAGAAACATTACACTAGAGCAATATTACTGTCTTAGGTGACACAGTCACCTCTCAGCTGAAGTCCTTCTGCTCAAGTAAGTATGAAAAAGCAGTGATAACTGAGTGAAACTAAATTCTGAGCTGCATTGGTGTTCATCATTAGCAAACCTGCCCGTTTATTTTTTCATTGCCAGACACAGCTTTTGACTAAGTATCACTTTGGGTGACCTTTGTCTAGAAGCATTTGTGATTTTCTACACATATATATATATATATATGTGTGCGTGTGTGTGTGTATGTATGTATGTGTGTGTGTGCATACATATACATTATATATATCTTGTGTATATGCATGTGTGTAGTCAAAAAATCTGAAAAAGGCAAAGTCTGTTTGTAAAAGGTGGGAAGAATAATGTAAGAAGAAACACATGGAAACATTTTTAATAATTAGAGAAAGCAGGGTCTTGTTCAGATGAGTCCTAGCACAGTAAAGAAATGATAAAAGAGAATAAAAAATGAAACAGAGAAATGAGAAAGAAGAGAATGAAAAATCATCCTCCAGCTCTATTTACATAGACTTAGAACTAGAGCATAAACCTTGGATCAGATGATTTTTAGGAAAAAAGCTAAACAATGAAACCTCAGCCTCATGGAGGCTATAATCATAATAACATTTTTGTTATTAAAAATATTGAAGAGAAGAACATTCACAGATATTGTATGTTTCTTTATGTGGAAAAAAATCAGTTTTGCAAATATATTAGGTTGTGGGGAGTGTCAAACATCTGATCTTTCCCTTAGCAAGATAAGAACAGTAAGATCAGAATGAGATGCACATTAGCACACATAGGTAGAAATATGTAATGACATATTTGTGTCTGACTTCTGAAGGTTCAGACAGTTAAGGGGGTTAAGGTCAATTCTGCCAGGCAGTTTAAAGAAAATACCTCACCTCCTCTTCCTGATCCTAGTCCTCTGAGGTATTCCAGACCTTCAAAACGCTAAGTGCTTCCTCCATGCTCCCTGGATTTATGTTCAAAAGTGAGTTATGAGCAAAAACAAAGCATATCTCATATACAGAATTATATTTACCAGTGATACCGGTGGCATTATTACGGATCATATTGACATATGGCAGAAGTCATTGCTCTTCCAGGCAAAGTTATACCCACACAACACACCAGTAAGCTAAAGTAAAACTGCTCAACCAAAATGAGGGGAAATTAATCACACAGTTAAATTATTAGTAGTGCACTTTACAGATGTAACTATTACCTGAACTTCTTTTTTACTATTTGGTTGCAAATGGTTTCATGATCCCTTAGGCAAGTGCAGGTGAACAGACTCCCTAAGGGTCTGTTAACTCCGTGTTTATGGTGGACACTTCTTCAGGTTGTGGTCAAAATTTTCTATTTTTTTCTTCTTTTTTTAAGTTGTTGTTTGTCAATATGTGTCTTTTCCATTTCATCTGCAGTTCTATACTAAAAAAAATTCTTTTCTTATCATTGCTTGCTGGGCCTTTGATAGAAATGGCACAAGAAAGTACATGTCATATATGCTATTGGTAAGCATTAGATCAAACTATTAAGCATTAGATAAAACCATTTAATAAAACAAGTTTTAATAAGTGCAGAGAATAATAATAGTGAACAAGGTCTGTAGCTCAACAACAACCACCATTTTATTTTTTGAGCTGACTTTAGCTACCCAAGTGTTTCATAGCTAGTGGAATAAACTATTAAAACAAATCAAGACAATTCCAGACTCCAATTTTACTTGAATATGTTTGGCAACTTCCCATGAGAGTAGAGTTTCAGGGAACAGATTTCATTTGAATTTATTCAGACTTGTGTTCTGCTAGTAATACGTGATATTCTGTCCTAAAAATTAAAAACAAGTGGATGAAACTGTCTAAAGAAATCAAGATTTACCCATAGTTTTTGGTGGGAATTGCCATTACAGGGGAAGCACTAATGTTCTGGAAAGTTTCTTAAAATATTTCATTTGAGTGTGATACATTGTATCATGATCTGGACTTTAGTAATAATATAATCAAAGAAACATTTTTTTTTCTAAAAGGCCACTGCTATCTGGTGATTAATGCCTGTTAAAAGCACAGTGATATTTCTTGTCAAGAGAGCCTTTTCTAAATCAATATCACTTAAGAAAGCCCATCCATTATAAATAACAACCTTTTACTTATTCAGTGTTTTCATTCCGCTGAGTTTGTTGCAACTTTACTTACCATTTTAGCAAAGCTGGTCTGACATTCCTAACATCCTTGCTAGTGCATGCATAATTAATAGTAAGCAAACAAGTTCAGGAAAATTAATAGTGACAACCAAAGTGCCAAGACCATTTGTTCATCTTTTTTGCCTGTACACATCCAGAAATCCCTCTTAGAGACTAAAGCAGAGATAACATGGTGTCCTGGTTTAGGGCAAAATTTGGGAGAAAGCCTCCAATGGGGCTCCCCCCGGGAAGCAAACCCACATGGCCCTTTTCTCCCACCCCCCAACCGGTTCGGGAAGAGATTTCTCTGAAAGAAGTGGAAAAAACCTGTTTATTTCACAGGCACAGCACTACCCAGCACAAAAATGAACGATATCAAATTACAAAACCTCTCGCCCTTCAGAAGAGATGACAAACTTCAGAGGGTCTCTTTCCTGTGGGTGTTCGCTCTGTTATCAGTCCCTCTGGCACTGGAAAATGCCGCTGCCCAGGCTGGGCTCCCGGTAGTCCACGGGTGCAAGCTCCCGGTGCTCCCCCGAGTCCCCAGTCCAGAGCAGGTTCGATTCGTTTCAAAAAAGGGAAAGAAAACAGTCCAGGAAGACCTCTCTGCTCCGGCTAGCTGGAAAGCCAAGGCGATCTGTCCCTTGTTGTCTGTCTGTGCTGTAGTCAAAACTCCCGATGCGGGGGGAGCAAGTACAGTCTCTGATAACAGACTCGGTGCTTCTTCTCCACTCTTATTCTCAGACGAAGTTTTAAGATACAAAACCTGTTTCTAGGCTAGGGGATGAATAGGGATACAATTTAACATCACAGTCACCCCAGGACACACGGTATCTGAGAGTCTCCTATAAACAGATCTCTCTCCAAGAGAAGAAAATCTTGGAAGGATTAAATGGAAAGTTATCTATATATATTGCTGCACCGGAATAATTTAAATATGGATTCTCTAAATATGTTCTTCCTTTATCTTTCTGGCTCCTAGAAAGCAGCCATTGTTGAGAAATGCATTTCTTAATTTGTTAAATTTCTTAAATCTGAAAATATATGGAATTTCCACAGAGTTTTTTTTTCTGATTTTTTCTGATTTGTTTGGTTGGTTTGTTTTGGTGGGGGTTTTTTTGTTTGTTTATTTTGAAATATTGATGGTTTAGTTCAAAAAGCAGTGAAAAGATGGAAGACAAAATAAGAACATGAAACATTTCCAAAAATCTCAAGATGCTGCTTAACTGTGGTTTTAAATGGAGGTCTCAACTCAAACAAGTTTGGTAAAAACAGTTCATGTGACAAAATCTACCCGGAATTTTGGAAAAGAGTGTTGTGAAGTATGAGATGACAGACAACTAATAAGACATGAAGCACCAAGCAGCCAAGAGAGATCAGTGAGTAAGTACACTGAAGGCAGAGAACTTGTAAAGGTGTGAGTAATAAAGAATCAGTTGTGAGAGAGAGAACTAAAGAATCCCTTTTCTATGACCAGACCCTTTTCATGTATTTTTACATTGAAATGAGTTATTAAGGAAGGAATGGTGCCAGCAATGTCTGAAGTTCTATATCTAGATTCTCCTTGCCCACAGGTTCAGGTCATTACTCCAGTTAAGAATACCAACACTCACATTGTCTCAAAGATTAGAACACTAATCTCTAGTGAATATGTGTAAATTGGTGGATTTATTTCTCTTTTATTATGATTTCTGGGCTATGGCAATGTATTTAAGCTAATATATTTCATCCAGAAGTGTATTCCTAGAAAAGAATGACTGAAAAATTAGTAACTTTAATCCTTCGGAAGTATGCTTCTGTGTATAAAATTTCAAGTGTATAAAATTACAATATTTTTATTCACTTTCAGTTTTTTAATTGAAAAGAATGGCATGCCAGTATAGCCTGTATGCATATATATGTGCATGCATTTCACATGTGATATCTGTAGCTTTAGATAACATGAAAAGTATGAAAAGCACTTCATTATTTTGAAGAAGAACAAACAGCAAAACATTCATCAGCTTTAAAGAGAACTTCTGGATTTATATATTTGCATTGAAATATCCATCTCTTCAGCTGGCTTGTTTGTTTCTCACTTTTGAAAAAAGCAAACAATTTCAGACTTGATTTGGATAGCCAAGTGAACATTTTATGAATTTCCAGGAAAACAGTATTTTTCTATAGTGCGTCACAAACTTTTACAAGTACCATGCATTTATTTTCTGATTATTCTTTACATAGTTTATAGTAGAGATGTAATGTCTACATCATCTGTAAACCAACCTTATGTGGCACTTTTTACACTTCCATGATTAATTTGACCTTATTCCAAAGAAGCATCTCTGATCAATGCAGTATATCCGTCACACATACAGTTTCACTTGAGCTGATGATATTCAAATAAATGCTCTGAGCATAATATAGAAAACATGACATGGTGTTCATGTTGCAGAATAACTTATTCATTAGAAACCAGTGCAAACTTCTGTAGTTTAGAAAAAAAAGCAAGTGTAATACTAAATTTTATCTGAGTAAAACTGCTTAGCTCTCATCCCTGACACAGACTCTAGGTTTGATCAGATGCATATCCTTCACAGGTAAGCTAGTGCTCCTACCTGGCTCCTTAGGAAAAGATTCCATTTGCTATGCCAAATAAGAAACAGAAAATATGACAGCTCTGTCAGGTACAGTTGCTTACTTAGAACCATGCTTACTATTTACCATTAATTTTAAGGAAATAGATGGCAGCAGACCAGTCCATGGCCAGTGACAACTGATACAACAGATGTGTCGGAAGGACCTGTCAAACTGCATATGATAGTCCAAAAAGAAAAGAGAGTGGCTAGCTGGTAGACCACAATGCAGGGAGAGAAGCAAGAGGGGTGAATGCTTTGTCTAAGGGAAAAGAAACTTGCTTTATCTTTCCTGTTAAGCGCATCAATTCCCATTTCTTGCTACTAGAGGAGTCTTCATCTTTGTGTGACAGCTGTACTGTTGCAGATTTTATCTCTCCATATTGTTTTATCCTCTCCATCAATACCACCCATTTTCCATTTAAATTAATGTCTCCATTGACTGTGTCAGAGATTTAATAGCTGTTCACATTACAAAAGATACTTTGAAAATGTATTTTTACTTCTTTTTGTTTAACGTGCTGTCCTGGAAGCTGAACAAAAGAATGGTTCAATTGATCAATTTTTAAAAACTATCTTGTCGCCTGGTTTTGAATGGCAAATCACTGTAACAGAAATAGTACATATAGTAATGTTAGGTAGTGCTAAAACAAGTATTTTAGATTACTCAGGCAAAACTCAATCACTGACAGTTTAGAAACTGAAGTTTACCAAAATGTAGGCATGTCAGAAGGCCAAGAGTATATATATCCTATTTATCCACATAATATATTGAGTTCTTTGTAATTTGATTAGGTATAAGATTTAGAGAGCTTCTTTAAAGGAATATTTTACTGATTTCCTTCTACAGCCTAAGTAGCTAAAGGCTAATGATCATCCTCTACTGACTCTCTGTTCTACTTTGTTCCAAGTAACCTCTGAACCCAAGTAAAAAATTCCTCTTATGTTTGTTCCTGAGGGGACAGCAAAGCGGGATGTAGGAGAGCTAGGTGGAGTGTTTTTTGGTTTTGTATTTTTGTCTTTCCAACTTGTTCAGTCACAATTATAGATAATATTTTATGCAATGTTTTATTTATTCCTTTACAGATAAGGCCAAAGGCATAATTAATGTGCTGCTGAATGTCTCTGTCTCTTTTTTTCTAATCCTACTCTTTTAAAAATAAATATAAATTAAATACAAAAACAGTGGTTGCTTTATGTATTACCCTTGCATCTTATATATTTAATTATGGGATCACAGATTTTGACATGATGTTTATCTGCAAAATGTGTTATTTTTATGAATTATAAAGATCTTCTGAAAAGAGGCAATTGAAATAATTATTTCTCCAGACTTTTTTTTTTTAACTTAACCCCATGCCAAACTTATATCCTTTCTATTCAAATTATTTTACAGGAAACATTTCTGCTTCATTTTGCTTTACCTTCTCTTGCAATTAGGGTCTAGAGATGTGGCAGAAACTACAGCCCCTTGCCTTAAAGCTGGTTGTCAGAGATCAGAAGGGTTGGGTGTAGCTGGGCTTAATTTCTGGTTATAGCTAATTCAGCACTACCACTCTGAGTTTAATAAAACTTGCACAATGACTGATTCATGAATCATGCAGCTTACCAATTCAATACAAAAGGTCTGGCCAAGTTCCTTGAAAGCTTACACAATCCAGATCATGAATAGTGCAGTTTATTGAAGCAACAGGGCAGCAAATGTTTCTAATTATTATGCAGCACTCAAATTGATTGCTATAGAAAATTCTTTATATTAGGGATTGTCATTCCTTTTGTTGAAATAGTATTTTCCACTAAGTTTCTAAACAAGTATTTTGCACCTCCAAGTTCAAGGCTATGTAGTGTTCTTTAAATGTCACTGTATTTGTTATCCTGGCTCTCACCCACTGAAGAAGAATTTGCATCAGGTAGATATCAAATTCTTCAACCAATCTTATAAACAACTCATTTTTAATAACATTCTTAAATTACTCTGGAAGGATTTTTCCCCACAATGTAGGCAGTTTCTTTCTTGTGACCTGGAGCTTTAGTTTCTCATCACAGATCTGGGGGTCGTGGTGGGGGAATACAGAAGCTGCAAGCTGTTGATGGAAAATACATAAAGGATGAGAGTTATTTTCTAAAAATCAAACAAATTTTCTTTATGCAAAAAACCTTTCAAGATCAGCTGGCCACTCGGGAGGTTAAGTGAATTAATTGTCTAGCTGTGAGGGAAATGAGAACTGTCTATATTTGTTCCCCCATGACCAGCTACTCCACTGAAGGGTCTGCTTTAAAGAACAGCTAGCAGGGGTTTGTTTGAGTGTTTGCTCATCCACTGAGGCTCCTGTCTGATTTGTTTTTGACTGTTTTGCATAACATTGTGCAAAATATCACTTGCACATAATTTTGTTTCTCCTTACTTGATGGCTGAAATAGAAATGAATATGATTAATAGGATTTATAGAGCATTGATATAGAGTCCTGCTGTTTTAGCTGGGTTTGCTTTAATATGAATTCCGAATATGAAGATACATGAAATCACAGAAGTTGAAAAGAAGAACTCCATAAGTTTGGATTATTTTTTTTATGACACAAAATAAACAGATGACTATCATTATCAGCAGAAAAAAAAGAGAAAGACTTCAGCAATTGATTTCATAAAACAAAAAAAGATTGTAGGTTTAATGAGTTATTATAATGCTTTCAATCAAAACCATTTTTTGGTTGCAGTGCATTTATGTAAGTTTCAAAGTATTTGGGCTGTGCAATATAATGTATTTCAAGAAGTACACTCACATATTAGTCCAGTCCTAGAAATAGTTTGGTTAACCAAGCATTATAGCTTATTTAATGTAAGACCTAAGTTTCTGTAAAACATATATATAAACCACTTTTTAAAATTGTGTTCTTTATTCATCCATGCTTAGCAGCACAACCCCACAATTTTTCCCTTTAGTAGAATAGACACATTCATGCTTTTTTAAACAGCAAATTATGGAAATTGCTAAACAAAACCAGTCATATCTCAGAGATATACCTGGCAATCACCAAAGGCTTCAAATATTATTCTTGACTCTATAACTTAGAGAGTTATAGAATGAATAATTCAAAATTTAAACATTTGACTTACAGTATGACTACTAATTTGTTAACTCTCTTGAGTTTATCAAGTAAATACCAGCTTTTAATTTTAATCAGTTCTTGAATTCTAAAGAAGCTTTATAATTTGTCTTGAAATCAATCCATGATTAAGGATTTCAGTATTGATTTTTTGAGATTTAGTATCCCATATTAAGCTTCTGAGGAAGCAGGGACTTTATGAACATACTCTCTGTCAAATATCATTACAGTCTTGGCCACCTCCCTCCTGCTGATCTGGGCTGAAACCAGGACAGGATACAAGGTTTTATCTTTGGAAAGCAAGGCTGGAAGCAAGCTATAAGCGTTGAAAAATGCAGGGGGGAAAAAAAAAAGACACCATTTAAATTAGAAAAAGAGTGAGCAGTGCTGGAACATATGTCTCATCTACTTCCAAGTGTTTCTTTCCAAGATGCCTTATATTTTAATCTGAATCTAAATTGAAGAATGTATTCCTGTTCTACAAAGGTAATGACAAAAATTCAGGTAAAATTCAGCTTTTTGTAGTGAAATTCCTGTTGTTAGTGTGATCTAAATGTATTATCATTTTATATTTTGAATTCAGAGCTAATATAAATAATAAATTATTAATTTAATTGGTGTTTTCTTCAAAAATAGGCCAAATTTAAGAAAAAAATGTAAAGAAAATTCTCTGACTTTCTTTTCAATGGTCTATAACAATAAACAGTAGGTCTTCAGGTGCAGAATGGGATCTAATGACTTGTTCAAGATACTGGCAAACAAATAGTATAACATAACAGAAAATGACACATCACAGGTTATTGATGGCTCACTGACTCAAAGAAGGAAAGAAAGGGAGGATATTAATTAAAACCAGTGATGATTTAGACAGGAGAGCTGAAGGGGAGGGGGAAAGTATACAGATAGCTAATGTCCAGAAGAGACCTAACATTGAAATGGTTCCCTTCTGCCTCTAATGAGAAAATCTGGTCTGTGACAAGAGCAGTCCATGAACTGATGTGACCTGACTGGGTTTCTTAATGCTTCTAGCTGTGTTATTAAGACAAATGAGAGGCACAGAAGCTATGGCTGCATAGGCAAGCAGATCACTCCTGGGTGCCAGATTAATACTTTACACACTGCATGATTAAAACAAAGGTCAAAGTTCAAGAAAGTCAGTCAAGCAAGTGATGGGATTATAGCTCAGGATGAAAAGATGGGGGAGAACAGGGAGATATGGCAAATGCTCTTTTACCAGAGGAATTATAAACAAATATAGTCCTTTTTGATAAAGTATTTAATTTTCCTTCTTGTCTCAGGTCATTTAACAAATAAAAAAAAAAAAAAATCAAGAGCAAAAGAAATATGTTTCAAAATTACACTTCTTACCTCTTAATCTAAGGTATGTGTCAAAACAATTACTGAGTTTGTTACATTTCTCTCAATACATGAAAAAGAATTTATGTTTTGAAATGAGTTAGAGAAATGAGAGGAGGAAAATACAATCTATATTTCCCTATGATAGGAAAGAAAAATAGAATTACAATATAGAAGAAGTGCAACTGTTAAAAAACTTTTTTTTCATTATTGATGCCATAGTAAAATAATACTCATAATATGATGTAAATATTACATGAATTGTTGTGAAATCAAATGAGTTTATTTATATCAAATAAGATTATTCACATCTCCCATTTAGAGATGGAAACTTTAAACAAGAACAAAAGAAGCACAGGAGAACATTGTTGTCAGCTTATTCATCAAAAGCAACAGACAAGAATCAGTATTTATCTTATGTTGCAAGATTTTTGTAGCTGAAGATAGGCTGCAGGAGTGGTAGTTGGAGCTGCTGAGGTATGCAGCCTTTTGCATGAAAGTCCAGAATAAAAAAAGGAGATTTTTGAAAGGTTCCTCAGAATAAATGCAACTACTCTAGAATGAAAAATTCGCAGAAACAACCAAGAATTTCTTAAAGAAACTATATTAAAAGTACAGCTTCAAAATACCCCTTTTGAAAGAAATATGGGAGCCTTAATGAGAGATAAGATGTTTTTGTTTATAAGCTTCAGATGGCTAAAGACAACATACAAAGTGGATAATCACACCTACTAGGAAAATATTCTTCAGGGTAGCATGCACATTAGGACCAAAAATCAAAGTAACCTCTTTGTTCTCTTCATTTGCAAGAAAATTCACTAGGAAATTCACTGCGAACTTTGATGAGATAAAGCTCTTCCCCAACTAATGGTTCTAGCCATTAATTTCTATTTTGAAATGAATGGAAAATAATTAGTATCTCAAAAAAGTAGAAATAGTTAAGCTGGAGGATGAACAAATTCCCAGCAGTCCTGTTGAGAGGGACTTGGGGGTGCTGGTAGATGAAAAGATGGACATGAGTCAAATATGCCTTTTTGCAGCCCCAAAAGCCACTGGGCTGCATCCAAAGCAGCATGGCCAGCAGGGTGAGGGAGGGGATTCTGCTCCATTCTCCTCTGCATTCCATCCCCTCTGCTCCATACTTGTACGACCTCGCCTGGAACAGTGCATCCAGCTCTGGGGTCCTCAGTGCAAGGGAAGACAAGGACATGTTGGGGCAGGTCTAGAGGAGAGTGACAAAAATGATCAAGGGACTGGAAAACTTCTCCTATGAGAACAGGCTGGAACAGTTGTGTTTTCTCATCCTGGAGAAGGGAAAACCTGGGAGACCTCACTGTGGCCTTTCTGATCTGAGAGTGGGCTTTTAAGAAGCACAGAGACAAAATTTTAGCAGGGCTTGTTGTGTTGTGATAGGATAAGAGGTAGTGGTTATAAACTGAAATAAGATCAATTTAAATTAGATACTGAGGGTGATGAGACACTGGCATACGTTGTCCATAAATGTGGTAGATGCCCTATCCCTGGAAGTGTTCATGGTAGAGTGGGCTCTAAGCAACCTGTTCTAGTGGAAGATGTCCCTGCCCATTGGGACAATGCAACATTGCAGTGTTGGAAATAGATGACTTTTAAAGGTCCCTTCCAACCTAAACCATTCTGTGGTTTTGCCTGTCTGAAACAATCAAATACAAAGACACAAAATACTATGTATCAATCAGCTGAAGTCCAATTCACAACAGAACTTTGAAGAAAATAGTCCTACAAATTACTTATATCAGCCAAAACTCAGTTGGTGAAGATATTTCTCTGTCTATCCGATATTACACCTTCTACAATTAACTGACTCTTAGGAATAAAGAAAATGTTCCACATATGTAGACACAAGTAAAGACTGTGATGCTCTTTCATGTGATATTCATGGGCAGGTTAGAGGAATTGATTGCAGCCTAATCAAATGCACTCAGAACTTATCAGGAAACTGTTCAGAGAATAGCCAGTCAAAAGTACATCGCAGTCAAAAGTACAAATAATGAGTTGAGTGCTTTTATATGGAAATTGGACCATAATCCTTTACTATTCATTATTTTCAAGCTCCATAATGATGGAATAGCAGGTACACTTACCAAGAATGCAAACTGCACCTAAACAGGAGCTATTGAAAGCTGTGTTGGACAGTATCCATTTTATTCGGTTGTTTACACAGTTGTTAAATGCACTGCTTCCAATGCCTTCAATCAATGCTTTATGCACAGCCATGCTACAGCTACTGATCTGCAGACTGTAACTCTTCTTTTTCCTCTGCACTTTATTCACTGAATGTTCTTGCCATACAAGTACTATACAGAAAACCTGTCATTCTGCTTCTGTTTTCAGAAAGGAGTGATATGGCATGCTGCAAATCACTGCATGAGCTTTTACTTTAGTAATATCTTGTTTGGCTTTTTTCATCTGCTTTGTTTTTAGTTTGTTTTGTTTGTTTTTTGTTTTTACATTAAAAGCCTTTAATATGGATTAATTTTTAACTGAAATCCATACTGAGTCACTATTTATTTTTCACTTGCCTTCCTATATTTAAAAAAATCAATAAAAATTCTAGAATTAGCACATAAACATGTAAAATATATTAAAGTTCTAGTATATACCTAAAATTTCTGTAACTATATGAAGGGAAAAGAAATACTGAAACCTTACAAAAGAGAACAACATTGGTTCTGATTTGGTTTCATATTTAGTTGTTCAAATTGGGAAATTGCCAACAGTATTAAGGGGAAAAAAGTACCCTGGTGACCTACTAATAAACTCTAGGTCCTGAAATCAATGACAGGCAAAGGGTCACTGTCTAATCAAGCCAACTAAAGGATTTTAAAGCTTTCTGCTACTTTCAAAAACATGAGAGTCCACCAGCTGCACAGAAACAGAGTTCCAACTCTATTGATATAATGAGCAACAACACTGTGTCTCTCTTTGGTAAAAACATTAGTAAAATAACAAGGAAATCAACTGTTGTCTTGGCACAGAAAAATACTTAAGGAGCTATAATTTTCCATGAATGTTCTGTGTGTCTATCTGACGTAATCAGTTCACAGTACTAAAGAAGGATATGGCAGGACAGAGGGTTTTTTCAATTTAATCTGTACAAATATATACAATTAATTATTTCAAAAGCTACATTTGACATATTTGTACTCTTTAAATCAATTATTTTCTGAATATAGCTACATTTTCCAGAACATGAAGTCTGACTTTTATTAGGAAAATTGTCTAAGAAATATAAAATAAGTTTTTAACTTCTATAGCAGATTATTGTAATTTTTTAAAAAAAGGTTTATATGTATAACCAAGACAATTATTTCTAATTTACTTTTGCCTTCAAGTCTACGTTTGTCTTCAAGTTTAGTTTTATTATATTGGTCTTTTCAACAGTGATGGACAAAGTAGCCAGTTAAACTAACACAAAACTAATTACATTCTAAAAGCACAACTTAAAAACAAACTTTATCTCATTCAAACCATAGGTGTATATTTAACACATTTAAAAACTGAGTATTACATTGGTATGGCACTTGAATACTTGACTAGTAAAGAATTTCAGTTGTCTCAGCTGGATACACATAGTTTTCCTAAAACTGTGTATAAATAGCCTTAGATACTATTACCAAGGGACATTGTTCATGCACAAAGAATGAGCACTGAGTATGGACACCTTCCTTAAAATGCCTAACTGATGTGAACTGAATGTGTGCAATTGTCAGTGCTTTTTTCAAGGGAACTAACAGAATTACCAGTCCTTGGAAAGACCATAATCTGAACAACTGCATTCCTTTGACAGCTGCAGGAGTAAATGTGATTTGACAGCATTCAACTGATCATTTTAATGAGAACCCAAAGATTGGTAACAGCCTTCACTTCTTTATCACTCAAAATCATCTAAGTGTATGAGAAAGAAGTAGGATACAACCTGCTGAATGAACTTAAGAGTTAGGGGGAGGAAAAGTGTGTGACAGATAAATGGATGCATCTAGATGTCACCTAACACTCCTAACACTTATGTCTCTCTGATATAATGTTCTGCAAGTCATTTCCTCTAGGGCAGTGGGTCAACCCTATAAATGATGATTTAAGGTACAGACAGGCAGCCTATATATCTGGGGCTTGTATTTAGCACATGTGTGTAGCAAAATTGAACTGATCTTGACAGAAATCCTAACAAAAGTGAGTGAACTGAAGCATTTTTTTTTAAAATGAAAGTCAAAGAATTTATCTTGAAATCTGAATTTCATCACTCGTGGAGCCATTTTACTATGCATCGTTGACTCTTGACAGTGTTCACATGTAAAGCCTTTTCCCTCCCGTGCAATACCTGAATTCTATTCAGAGAAGATATTTTTTATTTATGAAACTTATTCGGGGGAAAAAATGGACTTTTAATTCAAACTTCAAATGTGTTGCATGACTACTTTGCTAACAGAACACATGGGAATAGTAATCTCCATCAAGTGAAGCAAAAATGACTGAAACTATCTTAAAAGTGCTGCAAGAGCTTCTTTGAACCTTGATCACTGCTGTGGAAAATAAGAGGTAAAGGAAGCAATGCTTAAAATAGACTAAAGAAAGAATTTCTTGTTGGCTTGTTCTCTGCACAAAACTACATGGAATATTGTACAATATTCTAAGCAATTAGATTTAAAGGCACAAGAAAATAATATCTCTTTCTATGCCTGTAATAAAATTTATATTGTCTTATGGCAAACACAATTACAAATGGTGATGGACAGTAAGAACTGACTTGGGAATTACACCATGTATTATGTTACATATAAATGTTATGCAATATTCATGATTTTTTTCTGTACATACTGTGGCAGTACTGTACAGAGAATGGGGAAAATTTTTTCAGTACAGAGGGTATTTCTTGTGGGCCATAGTTTTTATCATGTTATGTTTTAGAGGCTCCTATATCTTCATTCACACTGAGAAATTGATCACACTTCTGTTTGTGCTACTTCAGATTCAGTTTAAAGTTTATAGGAGTGGCAAAATCTAATGGCAAGGAGAGAATGACTTCTCTCTGCAGTTCTGTTTGGTAACTAGGCTTTGCTGCCAAGTAGAAAACCGTCAAATATATTCTCTGAGCTAGATGTATTAAATTACATCAGCTGCCCTCAAGCTACGAAAAGCAACAAAATAAGAATAGCTAGGTGCTGGATGCAAGACATCCACCAAAACATCTCTATCACTCTCCTCTGCATCTGGACAGGGGAGAGAAAATATAATGAAGGATTCATAAGTTGAAATAAGGACAAAGAAAGATCATTCATCATATACTGTCACAGAAAAAACTAGACTTGAATTAGAGATTTTAATTTATTACTAGCAATAATCAGGATAATGAGAAGCAAAATAAGACCTTAAAACACTTTCTCCCCCCTCCATCCCTTTCTCAGTGACATAGGGAGACAGGGTATAGGGGTTACAGTCGGTTCACTGAATATTGTTTCTTTCTGCTGCTGATGGAGAGGAGTTCCTTCCCCTGCTCTGGAGGCTCTCCACAAACTTTTCCAATGAGTCCATACCACAGGCAGCAGCTCTCCACAAACTACTGCAATCTGGGTCACACTTCCATGGGATGCAGTCCTTAAGGCACAGCCCTTCAGGTCCATCAAGACCATCAGGTCATAAGTTCTACCTGCAAACATACTCCAGCATGGGCTCCACTCTTCACAGGTTAGCAGGTCCCTGCCAGGAGCCTGCTCCAGCATGAATCTGACACATGGTTATAGACTCCTCTCAGGCCTTCCCCTACCCTGGCCTGGGTTTCCTTCATGGACTGCAGGTGAATCTCTGCATCCACAGGCTCCTCAATGGTCTGCAGGGGGACAGCTGCTTTATTACAGTCTGCACCACTGACTGCAGGGGGATCTTGGCTCTGGTGTCTGCAGCATTTCCTCTCTTTTCTTCTCCACTGACTTTGGTGTCTGCAGAGTTGTTCATCTTACATGTTCTCATCCTGCTCTGCTCCAGCTGCAACTACAACTGCACAATATTTTTTTCTTCTTCTTATTTAGTATGTTAAACAGAGGGTTTACCACTCTTTCTAATTAGCCCAGCCTTGGCTGGAAGTGGGTCTGTCCTGGAACCATCTGGCATTGGCTCTGTTAGACATGGAGGAAGCTTCTAGAAGCTTCTCACAGAAGCCATCTCTGTAGAACCCCTGCTACCAAACCCTGCTACCAAAACCTGCCCATGTAGACCCAGTACACGGGGCAAAAATGTTGCATCATCTGAGGCCATTTCTTGTCTGACCAATAAACAGGGGGGGGTACTCTGAGTTTACAGAATGCAGTTTGTAGGCGTAGTTAATTCAAGGGGCAGTCCAAAGGGCAGCAACATTCTTATTGGCTTGTATAGAAGTTTGCCTGGACAACATACAGATGAGATGAGACAGTCTTTTGGAAATCACATAGGAGTCTCTGAAATAGGAATGCCGTGACATTAAAGTCATGGACAAATCATGGCTGTGCTGTATCCAGATGTCCAGAAAGCAAGGGTGGGCTGCAGGGGTGACCCCTGGGGAGAGTGTCTAGAATTTGGGCCTGAGAGTGGGTGCTTAGTGGTGCCTATGGCCGGACGGTGCAGGGCTGTGGGGGGATGGAGACCAGCCCTGCTGCAGCATCTCTGGGACAGGAGTGACACCAGCACACGGTTGCCAAGTTAAATGCACAAGAACACATTAACATAAATCATTACACAATTGTCTGTCCAAACCTGATGGCAAAAATTAATCATTAAATTTTTGAAAGCTTTTGAGTTGCTAATGATGTTTTTTCCACTAACTGAAGAATGTAATGTAAACAGAGAAGTTCAGGAAGTGTTTTCTGCTCTAGATTTCCTATTTTCTAACATGCCCGAGAGTCAAATCATACAATAAATTAAAATCAAATTTTCTTACAAATAAAAATCAAAACTAGCTAGTAGAATTGTATTTTGGGAGTCTGAACCTTGTCCACCCAGTCTTGAGACTAACAAATGAAATCAAGTCCTCTATTAGACCAAGGTCTAAGTGCTAAACAACATAAACAAATACTTCAGCTCCCAGGAGCATGGGAAAGCAGAGCTTCTTATTCCCTCATGCTTATATTCCATGATAAGGCATCAACAGCTGACTCTCAAGTGCTGAACTGCGTGACTTCTTCATACAGAAACCTCTTTCTCAGTGTTGTGTCTCTGACAACAGTGTGAATACACTGCAGTTAGATGTGTGACTTACAGCAAAAATTTGTTTAGAAAGTCCACCCTGCTGGGAAGCTGTTTCACTCCATCCAACAATATACAAAAGATAGCTCATCATGCCCAGCCGCACAAAATCTATACTTCAGAAGAGGAACTTTTCTGATGTAGGTCAGCCTACTACTGTGCTGCTGCAGGACAGAAAGACAAAGCCCATCATTATCTCTTTTAACAAAATAGACATGATTTATAGGCAGTTATCTACATTTTGTCTCATATAGAGTGGTTAAAATAGAAAAATTTTGGATAAAAAATGTTTGAATTTCACACATCAGTTGTATTTTTCCCATACATAATATTCTGTATGTTCTATAAGGCTCTTATGTAATGCAGAGACATCAGTCATAACTAAAATATAGATCAGAACAGTGGCCACCTCAGTCATTTTGGAACAGAAAATTAAATGCCTTTAAGCACACACCACTCACTGCCATTTCTACCCTAATATGCCCCCAACATCAAAAAGTTGAGTCTATTTCAAATGGAAGCAGTAGAGCAAAGGAGCCATCCTCGACCTAAGCGGTCCCTTCAGTCTTGTGAATCATCCTAAAAAACAGACACATAAATATAAATACATCATAGAAAAATAATCTAGCTCCCATGTCATCCTAAATGGATAAGAAACAATATCCCAGTCAGTTAGTATAAATCACCAATCAGAAAGACTTTTTTTCTGTTTGATGGAAAAAACCCCTTGTTTTTATCAAATAAACACAATAGTAAAGATGATGTACTGAAACTTTTTAGTACAAGAATAAAATCTGTCTAGTTTGACATGAGTGCATGAAATTTGTTGCTCTGCTATGACTCTGCTTCTCTCTTTAGGCCACTGTTTCTTACCCTTTATTGAAACCAAGTTTGTAATTTTACCATATATTTAACATGTTTAAAATGAAACAGTCTATCAGGGGAAGGTATTGTGGTGCGAATCTGTGGGAGGGGGGTATCTGATTTACTGGGTAAAATTGGACCTGTAAGCAGAACTTTGTAATATAAGGTTGTTACCTTAGAATATTCAAACTATTCTAAATGAAATAGGTAGAGTTATTTATTTATATGATCAATATTTTCTCTTGCATTTTGTGCAAAGCTATGAAATGCCTTATGCCTAACTGGGTTTTATGACTATTTTGGCCAGTATATGGGTGCGATTTCTGTACAAATAAATAAGCTGTTAACCATGGGTGATAGCTGTCACATTTTCAAATGACACTGACAGAGCTAATAAAATGCTGCAAGCTAGATACAAGCCTGGGTAGAATGATGAATTTTAAAGACAAGAAACAAATAAATGTTTGACTGATCAAGAAGGAAGGAAGAAATAGCTCACTGCAAAACAATCAATAACCACAGAAGTTTTGTGCATTAGCAATAAGCTCTTAGTAAGCAAAGAATGCAATCTTCATTCTGCAAGAGGAAGTCAGAATTATAAGTTTTAATGTATTTATTTGATATGTTTACACACAGAAAGGCCTCCATAGAGCCATTTATAGTCCCAATCCCATACTTTTATTTTGCCATAATCAATGTGAGTATACTGACTTTTGTTAAATTAAATGCGTGATTTATTTTTTTTTCTTCAGTAAGCAATAGGGGTTTTTTTCTATATAACAGTCTATTTTTACATAGACAGTACTAAATTTTTTCAGTGAATATAACTAGGAGTGCTTTCTTTAAAAAGTTTAGGCACTGGAAAGAAGAGGACAATTGTAATAAAATAACTTACTAATTTACAGGTAAAAAGTAAATGTGTTTTGGGCACACATCTTTTCCTTCTGCATAATATTAATAATTTATTTGCTTATTACATGGACAATGTAAAATTTATAAGTTCATATGCTTCAAATATTAATTTCCTTTCTTTAAATTTGTCATATTTGAAGAAAAAAGATGTCATAGTTCAAAGTATTCTTCTAAATTATCACTTTCAGCAATGGATGGATTTAAATGTTTAGTTGGGTTTACTCTGAATTTAACATATATATTTGGAATCACTAATTTCAAAGTTGGCTTTGAGGTATCCAAATACTCATGGCTGAGTTATTTTCTCAACAGGTATTTTGTCAGCTACAATATAAAAGGAAAGAACCCCATCACAGGTGATGTGATTAACAGTTGAGAAGCAAAGTGGTTCACATTTCTATTTCTCTTTAAAACTGATTTTAAATATTTAATGTGGTTTCTCTCTAATCTCAGCTTTCAGTAATTTAATTAAGTAATGACTCACTTCAGATCATTTTGAATGGTCTGTCTAACAGAAGCCTGTGGACTGTACAGGATGAGTAGAGGCCAGCAGTTCATTGGCTTTTATTTCATAATTCATTGGACTTTAAATGAACTTGTGGGTTCATTTTCCTGACTGGTGTTATCTACGGATGAGCCAAGCCAGCTGAAGAAGGTTCATGAACTACTTCTGTAACTGGCAGATTTAAAAGATGCCAAAGAGGATGGAGGTAAGTATTACAGTGGGGGAAATTAGTTAATGGCTTCTTTGTATTCCACACTGCTAGGCATGAAATACTGGAACCAGTTTTAATGCTACTGATATTTGGTTTAATCTTTAGTAGCTCCTCTACCAAAAAAGCCAGTTTGTTTTTTTTTTCATTGCCACCAGGTAAAAAACGAGGAAAACAGTGCATGTCAACAGCACCATAGCTAAAGAAAAAATTGCAGCTGTGTGACTTCCAAAGCCACATCTGTCATGGAAAAAGACTATAATCTCTTGACTTTTACCACTTGGTTGTACGTCATGGGAAAATCTATCTCATTCTGTTTAATTCAAATTTGTTAACTAAAAGCTTATTTTATAGTTCCTAGTTTTTTCCTTTTAACTTTTCTCTTGTGAAAAATAGTTTTCTATTTATTTCCCACATGTCAGTTGTAATTTTGAAATTTTTGACTTATTATTGAGAGATTCCCATCTCTCATTTCTTTTCCATATTGAAGAGTCTTGACTTTTAAAAACTCCTGATATGCTTACTGTTTTACAACTATTTACCACTTCATTGATTTCTGTGTGCTTTCCCTCATTTTTTGAATGGGACCAGACTGTTTTACTGGGTAGTTGAAGTAGGGAATTTTTTGAAATAGCCTAATGACACTTCTAATTGTTTTTTCTCTTATTACTTACTACATTTTAATACCAGATTTGATTATGTTTGATTTGGCCACTACCTAGCAGATATTTAGTTAGAAACAGCAACTCAAAATATTCTCTCCCAGTAATAAACTTATTCTGAGTTCATGGAGCAGGTGCCTTTTTGGGTAGGTTTTTGCCCATTTCCCTGTATTTTTTTCAGTTTCAACCACAGCTTCAGTTCATGCAGTAATGATCTATTGATTGTTTTGCAAGTAGTCACAGTTTGGTTTTCTAGATTATCTTTGGCTCTATCAAACAATTCCAATCCTAAAAGAATGCCCAATAGTACTCTTTACACCGAGAAGCCTTACAAAGTAGTCCTGTACTTTCCCGTATTTTTTTCCTGTTCTTAAATCTGTCTTTAAAACCATGTAATTCCATTATAAGTTTGATGAAAGACTTTGTCAAAATTTTGTTGGAAATCCAAGTGACTAAATCATATTACCTTTATTCAAAGGCTTATTAAGTCCTTCAAGAGAACCTAGAAAATTAGCCTTCTATATAAAGTAGGTTCACTTTTAACTCACATATCCTAGGAATTGCTGTGTCCACTTGATTTTGCTGTTTGTGACAGTTTCTAGACAATTTCTAAGAATATTTTCAGAATAAAATGTGCAGGTTTTGTACCTAACAAAATGGGATTTTCAAAGATGAACATTAAAGCTGAGATTCTAAATCACTCAGATTTAAGGTTCTGGGTTAGTAGAAATTATGACTTGGAAACTTCTGGACCTTTTGTTTTAGCATCTTCTATTTAGAGTACATTTATATATGGAGAGGATTGAATTCAAGAAAGCATATGTGAACAGTGAGGTCTAATTCTGGACTCAAAAAATAATGAATGTCTTGCTAATAGGTATATATTAAGGTATTTTCTTAAGGACAGATGGGGAATCAATGATAGAGACAGGAAAAGTATATTTGTTTATGCATGCAATATAATTTCTTTTTCATGGAACAGAATTTTTTCTTTTAGTATGCTAAACTCAAGAAAAAAGTTTTCTTCCACTGTACTGTTCTTATATACAAAATATTTGGCCTTGATTCTATATTGTTGCATATACAAAGAGCTTTCTTATCACTAAATAAACTGCAGTTTCATGTCCATAATTACTGGATCCCATATGGCTATTCCTCTTTCCTGTGTGCATTGTGTAATTATCCTTTATCAATTTCAAAATAATGTGAGAAGGAAATAACCAGATAAATCACCTAGAAGCACTAAGTTATTTACTCCACTTCTCTCAAAAATGTTTCAATCTTATCTTTTCCTTAGTTCACCTGTCTCTTGGACTTCAGTTACAAAATATCATCTATTTTATTTTTATTCATGTTGTTTCTGTCAGCTTTTGGATGAGAGCTTTTATCAGCCTCTCATACATGTTAAAGCTCCTGAAGTAGCAGATCTCAGCTGGTGTTCATTCAGTACCAAGAAGTTCAGATCCTTATTATCTATAAATTATTTAGTTCTACTGCAATCTGGGAGCAACAGCAGTGATGTAGCAAGGGTGGAAGCTGGAGATGGAATGTTGATCTGAATACAGACATAATACTTTTACCTAAAATTTGGCTATGTCTGTTACAGGATTACTTTTCAAATCCCCGTAGTAAAACAAGAGATTCAGAACATAATTAGGAGCAGATGGGCATATGGTGATCAGACTGAGTAACTATTTCTTTGGCACTGCCATCATGGGGGTTTTCTGTACCAACACTGAAGTGAGATTAGAAACAAATTTCCTGTAAAGAAGTAGTCATTTACTGCTACTCATGTTTGCATTTCACATTTCCATGTCAAATATGAACTTGACTTTGAACTGAAATGCTCAGTTTCATGTTAATTTTTTAACCAAGTACATTTACCACCATACTTATATCAAAAAGTCTGTCAAGAATGGGATGCTTCTGAGCAGTACCAGGGACCACACAGGCTGCACTATCAATGGGAACTGCCCAAGGTGCAAAAAGGCAGATTGACCATCATAACCTCTCACATTCAGGATAAATCCTTTCAAGCTGTGATAATGTCTGTCATAAAATGCCTCGAACACAAGGAGAGCCTTTTCACTTTTGGCAGCCAGAAGTTTTCTTTTCCACAGTAATTCCATCATTGCAGCATCTTCCTGGCTGTCAGAATCACGTAGAACTCTACAAGATACCAAGTACTCTTTCTTCTTGAATTAGGATGTTTCTATCATCTGACCCATTTTATCAAAAGGTGTTCTTTCTTTCTAAAATACAACTCGGGAAGAGACAGTCTGAGTTCAAATGTAAGCTACTGTCCAACGTCACTTACTTTTCAACTGACATCTTTGCATATACACATTAAAACCATTATTTCATTGACCTGACTGTTGAGAATCCTGCATGGAGGTTGAATGTCCAAGATAGCCTAAGATTTTGCCCCTTTTCCTTTTTTGTCTTTTTAGGGATAAAGCTTGAATAGTAAGTTAAATATAGCATAAGGTCACATATGGTGCATTTATCTTCTGTGTTTCAAATAATGTCTATAATTTTTGTAGGGTTTTTTTTACACAAACTAAACAATGTGAGCAATGAAGTCATATTAGACTCACATAACCTGAAATTTGGTTAGATGTGAAAGAAATAGAACAGAGTTAGCAAAGATTTTCTTTTGTACAACATGACCACAGCTTTCTCCAATGCCTTCTGAGCTCTGACAATATTTTGTGTGGATACAAATCAGGCAAAAATAATAGATTCCTGCAAGTAGGCACATAACTGTTTTCACCTGCAGCCATTTGGGTAGCTTTTGTCACTGATCCTGCAATCTATAATCTTTATCAGAAAAATTAAAATTCTGCTCCAGAAGTGAGGAAGTTGTAGCAGCTTTTCACTAGAAAAGTACAGTCCAAAACTTCCTTCAAAACAAAAGAAATACTTTCAAAATCCACGTCAAATTATCAAGACAAGACCCTAGGCATACCAGTGGCAATCTATGTGTATATGATTGATCCAGAAGTGTTGGTTATTCACAATATTGGCAAGAGAAATTAGCATACCTGAATAATATAAAGAAACACAAAAAGAAACACACAAATAACTTTTAATTATGTCTATTTTCCACTGGATTTTTTTCTGGATTTCCTAACCTATCCCCATTATATAGCACATATAACATTTGTTTTTATTAACTTGAAGGGGACTAGTCATTAAATATTACAATTTTAATTAATAAAATTTACAATAACTATTGTAATACCTCACTGAAAAATCTGTCCTGTATCACTATACTTTATTTTGTGACTCATTTCTGGTAATTTCTGTGTAATCACATCTGTCCACAGGGTGTTTGTTGTCTATTCTGCTATCCTTCCATTGCTCTTCATGCTTCCTATAATTCCCTTTCCTTGCTTATAAGTCTTTACTTTATAACACTGAAATCAGAAATCTTTCCTTTAAAGTAAGCAATTATTTAGGCAAATAATATTTTCTCTGTGACCTCAGACACTAGGGTCTTGGATAAAATAAATGCTAAAAAACAGATTTTTTAAATTATAATAAAAAGTGTTTTGATTTTTGGAACATCATGCAAGGAAAAAAATGGTAAGGAATTCAGTACCCAGGGTAAAAAAAGGAGATCAGTACATCTGGCATCAGACACCACTGAAAAGTATTCCCATTTTTTCAGAGAAAGGAAGTTATATTCCTAGATTCCCCTGATATTTTTAACCTGAGTTATTGCACTGCAGTGTTTCAAGCACCCAGTGCAAAAAGGGGGCCCGCGAGAATAGGGAAAAAGCAAAGTAAAATACCCCAAAACTAATAAAGAAGGATACAAAGTGAAAAATTTATAAGTCATGTTTTCAGGATCCCTCATCCCCACAGATCTTGACAGAAAAAAAGAATGGTGTTTTACTCAGAAATAAGCATTAAGCAATAAGTAAAAAAACATTGAAATGCAGGATTTTTGATAAAGAAATAGCTTAAGTGGGAAATCCCCATGTAATATCCTGCTCTGAAGTCTATCTTGCACATACTGATAAAGTGCTTTGACCAGTTAGTTGATTAGTCTTTGCAGATTTTGGTGAAAAGTTCTATCTTGGACTTGGTCAAAGAACCGTCCTTCTGACAGTGTTTCCATCAAATTCAACAGAAATGATTTCATAATGTTCTGAGGAAATGAAAAGAAATTTTGTCAAAAACATGCAGTGAGTCTTACAGAAAAAGTAAAAAAAAAAAAACTATTGATAAATATGCAATAAATGGTCATTTTGACAGGACATGACATCATATGAGCACTGGAGGCCTTTTTTGTTTTTTTAAATAGCACTACATGGGATAGATTATGTTTATGAGGTGGTGGTTTCTGATACACTTAAAAGAGTCTCAATTTCTGTTTCACGTACAAGATTTGAGAGTTTTACTTTATATTTCATTTCCTTTTCTCAGAAAATCACGTTATACTCTTAGTTTTACAACTCATTTAGTCAACACTTAAGGCACACTTCGGCATCCTGCATTAAAAAAATATGCTAAAAACAAGTAAGAAAGAACAGTAGCATAATTATTTTTATTGTTACCAACATCATATGCAATAGATTCATTTTTCAGAGCTGAAGATTCAATTTTTATCATAAAGAAACATATTTTCAAGTTTTCTCCTTTTTAATTGTTGGAGCAGCTAGAGATTAAAAAGATTTTGATCTTTCAACTATTCTCCATGTTGCCATTTCTCACATGAAAATTTAGGTAGCACAAAGCATTGATACTATCTGGAAAATGCAAGTTTGATTTTGAAAAAAAAGTTAATATAGCTTGTAAATAGTACCGATTATGAGCTGTGTTTACTTCTTTCTGAGAAATCCAAATGTGGTTTATGTTACAAAATCAGGATGTGTTGTGTACTTTCATACACTTTTTCACTTCAAGCATTCACTTTAATCAATAGACCTACACTAGCAGAAAAAAAAATTATTAAGGGTGAGCTTTACTTTTCATACACAAGCAATGTTTGATTTTTGCCCAGCCCAAATCCAATAATGAAACTGGCTGTTAGCTGTGTGTGCTGGAGACTTCAGAACAGGGCTGAATTTTAACTGTAGGTGCTTTGTACCCAGATGAATTCCAGAAAATAAAGGGAAAAATTACTCTTAAGCCAAGGATATTAATTCAGATTTAAAGAAACAATGCATAATCTTAATAATAAGGTTGAGAGCAATCCAATTTTTTTCAAGACACTTAACGTGGTAAAGCTGTGTGTAACAACTGCAGAATGTCTCAGAATTGTGTTGACACTGTTAGACTGACAAATGTATTAAGAAAGACCCATTCCTGCCCAGAACTCTAGCAGATTTAGCAGTTCTGATATTTGAGCAGTTCACTTATTTACATGTACCTGTACTGAGCTTTCCATTGAGCTCACCAGGTATCTGGGCATTGAACATGCATGATGACAACATCCACTACAGTGGAAGTTCCTATAGACCCTGATTTTATTCAGCTTTGGCTATGAATCTATCACCTTCCAAGGTCTTTGTGCCCTATGATCCTCTAGAGTGCTAATCCCAGTGTCCATTTTGTGCTTTGAGAGTGTGCCTGCTGGACATCTGTCTGATCTGCAGATACTGATTGCCTATCAGTTCTTTTGTATGTACTTCCAGAACAAACCAGATTAAGAGATAGCTTAAAATTCATGGAAATTCTGTTGGATCTTTGAGATTTTCTTCATGGATTTATGGGGAATAGCAAGAACAGAAAAATTCTACATGGAATCATGAAGCCCACATTAAAATTCTGCTAAAGTCACAAGCAAAATGTTCTAGCTTTCGAAGACTCTCTGCACCTAAGCATAAATAATACATTTGCCACATTGGACTCCAAAGAAACTAAAAATAAATATTGGGATAATATAAGATGACAGTACGTTTTGCTAAGCCAAAAAAAAAAAAAAAAAAAAGAAAAAAAAAGGAAGTTCAATCTTAAATATAAAAGATTATCTAAGATATTTCTAAAAATTCTTTTGGATGTTTTAGCACTTCAACTGAGGACTAAAACAAATACCACAAAACCTCTCTGAGCTTGCATTCAGATTCACACTGACAATATTCATTTTGCAAATATTATCTTACCTTTTTTTCTTTTTTTTTTTTTTTTCTGGGTCTGTTGTGAGGCACACGTGAAAATTGCATAGCATGGTGGGACACAATCTAAATTGACCCATGGACAATAGAGTAAGTAGGGTTCAGCAAGAAAATTCTGCTTTCGTTTCCTGTGTATCCTAGCTTTAAGTTTGGATTTTATTACAGTCTGAGCAAGTAGTCCTTGCATACAACAAGTTTGTTGTGAGCTATGGTATCATTATTTTCTAGAATGTCATTTGTTGACAAAACCTGTTAATTCCTTTGAGTAAGGATTCCTGTGCACTTTCATTACATGTGCCTGAGCTTGATCATTGTAAATGTTCTTGTCTACTTTTGTCTTCTGTGTCAATTTAGGATAATAACCATGGCTTTTACCACCAATCTGGATTCATAGATGTGCAATTCCCCAATTCACTCATGTGGATAATGTGTTTGTCCTATAACACTATATTTCACTTTTGAGACAGTGATGGTTGGAGAGGAACAGTTGCCACAAGTAAAAGTAATGAACCATTTAGTGGCTTTACTTCAGTCTGTTGTAAAGTATCTTATGGTGTGTCTCTCCATCCCTATATGTAGCAATAATCATGTGAGACAGTCTCTGAAATAGTGGAACAATCAAGGGACTATACCAGGCATTACAGACCCAGTTCAAGTTCCCATAACATTTCTGACATTAGCCTCGTTAATGTCATGTAATTGGCCTGTGTACCACCTGAGTCACAAAGATGGAGCACCTTTAGATGTTCTGGTTCCTTGGTGAGTCTAGAATACAGGAGCGAAGACAAAATATCACATTCTGGTTGTGATGATGAATACAATAACCCATCACCATAGCAAAGAGCACATTTTATTTGAAAAATACGAATAAAAGATTTTGTCCCTTTTGTTTATTAAAAGAAAATGTAACAATTTCTATCAGTAACACTTGCATAAGGAGGTATACTTTACATTACTCTTTTGTTAAAAAAAATATATATATTTTTGGAGACTTTGGAAAAATAAGAATGGCCCAAAACTTGTAACACACTTCTAATGTTCCTTAGAATGCACTGTGCCATTTATATGTACTGCAAGTACAAGGTCTTAGCACTTTATAATCCACAAAGTAAAGCTAGGCAGCATAATTTCATATCCTTCTTTGCATTCAGAATATTACCTTTATTACCCTTGTGTGAGCTTATGAGTTTGGTTGATTCCAGACTGGTCCAATACTTATATCTTCTAAAGGATGATTTAAAAAATCCACAAAAATTTTGAAATTCCTTTTAAATACCAGAAATAATATTATCCCATAGACATTTTCTTTCAATATTCACAATTTAAACAACTGTATCAATTAGAATTAAACTCAAAAATGTTTGCAGTTACTTTAGTTTTCTAAGAAGAATGCAAAAAAATAAAGTGCTTAACAGAGTGAAGTTACTTTCAACTTTTACAGTATTCTATGTGTATGTAATAAAGATAACACTGATAAACAAATAATCTGTTTTCAATGTATGAATCT
This sequence comes from Pseudopodoces humilis, assembly GCF_049639895.1. Taxonomy (NCBI): domain Eukaryota; kingdom Metazoa; phylum Chordata; class Aves; order Passeriformes; family Paridae; genus Pseudopodoces; species Pseudopodoces humilis. The sequence goes on from NC_142200.1 coordinate 76,438,545, forward strand.
TAATCTAACGCCAGCTGAATTCATACTCTTCTTTGTCTTTAAAGTGCATTAAACTACATTTTTGACAGGTTTTAATTTGACAAAATATTTTCACATTTTACAATTCTTATACTGACCATTTTTTCAGATTATGTTGACTTGCCAAGATTACAGCATATCGAGTGCCCTCACCATTAAAAGAAAGAGGGTTTATTTGAAGAAATGCAACTAATTATTTTGGTGGAAATGTACTATTAATTGAATGGCTGTTGTAGAAATCAAATTGTAAATAGAAAAGCCCTTAAGTATCACTTGCATGTGCCATTTAACTTTACTCAGTATTTCCAGTTTAAGTCAAATTGGCAGTTTTCAGCATTTAGTTGTTAAGCAGCAACAGGATTACAATTTAGGCTAATAGGAAAATATTTGAGAATATGAGTACACAAAAGAACCATGAAAGCTTTAAGCATAGTCTATATAATCAGACTTAACCATAAACTGAGAAGTTTCCCACAATATTTTCACTGGATATATACTTTGTTTAAATGAGAAATACCACAAAATGATTGTGCCATCCAGTGTTAATTTTCATCCACTTCAATCTAGGTCAACATAGAATTTCTCAAATATAGTTTAAATTTGTTTTCGGAACACAAAGGACCAAAGGAAAAAAAAAAAGTGAGATTTGGATAATAAAACTGTAAACCTGTTATTTCTGCACTGTGAGGCCTTTTTCTGTGGCCCTGAAGATTCAATATTCTGTTATTTGTCATGCAAACAACACGACACTGTGATGTGTATTTGAATAAAACACAGTAAGCATAGCAAGCATGCAGACGTATCATGATAGAAAAGCACATTTGGCGATCACTCTGGATAGGACGTACCAAACAGGACACACGGCAGCATCACAGAAGTAGCATCCCAATAACCCTGCAGAGTTTTAAAGGACTCAGGTTTCCTGGGGTATGATGCATGTGCTCTATAGCAGCAAAGAGAGCACCAGGAATGGCAAAAAGGGGATTATTATTTCTCTGAGATATTATTAACTTAAACTGACCATTAGCATAAGGAGTGACTATTTGTTCGTGTCACTGCATTTCTGTTCCCTTTAAGCCTGAACGTTCTGTGATATAAATAAAAAAACCCAAACAATGGCACGAACACTGCTTAAAACACAAAATACAATTGATTTTCCCTGCTTTGGTGTAGGGCCAGAGGGAATAGACATAAAGATAACTAATACCTAGTTCTCCAAACTATAATACAGCAATGAATGCAATTTTTCATGCAGCCGTGATACAAAGTATTATGGTAGTAGTAATGCTGAAACATTTTGTTTTTAACAATATAAAAATTTAGATGTTGGCATAAAGCAAGTGTGACCTAAATAAAAATAAAATTTCTCCTAATAAAATCACACACTATTAGTTGCTTTATTTGGGACAAAACTGAAACATATCCTAGTTCTACCCCCAAAAAGACAACAAAAGACAACCATTCTCAGCTTGTGTGTAACTCTTACTGCATCTAACTTCACAGTACAGTAAGAATGTCTCCTCAAATGCTTTCCTAAAAGATTCTGTATTTCATAAAATGTATATAAAAAAAATTAACACAAATTATTAAACTACTTTCAAGTCATCAGCAGAGTATCTTAGGGTTCAGGTGTTTTTCCCTACTAAATTTTCCAGTGGGTTCAGGTTCAGGCAGAAGAAGCACTACAAATTTTAAATCAAATAGTGTACTAAAAAACAATTCTGAAACTACTAATTAGTACAACTAATTCATTTTAGAGTGTTTGCTTACAGAGATACTTGTTATTTTCTCCAGAAGGCTGTTCAAACCAAAAGCAGTGAACTACATCTCAGGAAAAAAAAAAAAAAATCTCTTCAAAGTAAGCTGATCAGAAATTTCAGTCATGTCTAGAACCTATCCAACCATAAAGAAAAGAAGGCTTAATTATCCAGTTCACCTGTGTGGCTCACAGTAGATCAGCAATAAATATAGACCCTTCTTTGCTAAGCTAAATATAAGTGGCACCTAAAATGCAGAGGGAGGAATCTAGTCCAGCATACAAATCTGTATTACTCTGCACACCAGACTGGAGAATAAGAAAAAAGTACACAGCTTCTACTCTGGACAGTTTTCCAATCAAATGCATACTGGAAGAAGTCCATTTCCCTAAAGTGGAGCTACAATTGGAAGCAGAGGACTGTTAATAGTGATCATGAGCATTATAGGTCATAATCTCTCATGAGTTCCTGTTCCTCTCACAGTATTATCACCAGAAAGACAAAGGAAAGGTTAAAATGTCAAACAAAGGAAAAGAAAAATCAGAATCTGCTAGATGAGATGCTAAGCAGCCTGCTATGTTAAGCAGAACTGTTTAGCAGTTCTGCTGCTGCAATGCTAAAAAAAGAAAAAAAAAATGCTGGATTAGGTGTTAAGCAGCCTGCTATATTAAGGAGAGCTATCATTTCTTCAATGCTACACAGTTACTAATGGAAGAAATCAATTTACTTAATCCATAGGAACCACAGTAAGAGTATATTTCCTTCACTGATTTAAAGTGCTTCTGTTTCCATGATGCTTGGAACAGGGAAAAAACATCTTGTTCTGCTGAGGTGGCAATTACTCTAAGAAAAATAAATATCAGTAGGTTGAACTTAAAAGAAAAAATATCATCATCTTATTCTCTTTCCTTCAATTTTCTCTCTCCCAATGTCTTACCATCAGCTCTACTTTGCTTTTAGTCACACACAAAAATAGAAAAACATTATGATGAAGAACTCTGGGTTTTAACCAGACTGTTGTAGCTTCTGGACTCAGACCAGCAAAAGATTTAAAAAGCTTCAGCTCTTGACATAAGTGAAGCACAGTGAACCAAACAACTGCATAGTTTAATGGTGCTGCCATTGTTGTTTTTATTGAAAAAGCCTAAGCTTCATCTGCTTTGCTGCATGAAGAGTACTTTGGGCCTATTCCATTTAGATGAATGATGTTCCCATGAAAAGACAAAAATGAAAAGTACAACACTGGAAACAACAGTTCCTCTAGCACACAGTAACAGAGCAGGTCTGGGGTTATGGGCTAGAGTTGTGTTTGAGCTATAGATAATGATGCCCTCCATCTGTTAGCTGGTTATGGGTGACTAGATTACGAAGGACATAATGAAATGACAGCTTCTCAATGCAACCTGCTAAGTCAATAAGATTAAATCATCCAAGGACCATTTATTTAAGGGGACAGGTGTGGCTTATTGCCTATGTAAAGGAAAAAGACTGGTAGCACTTCTCACACTGATAGTAAACCTCATTGTCTACCTCACATTGGGATCACAAGGCCTAGGGCACAGCTAGAAATGCAACACAACCACCTGCAAGAGATTTGATCCTCTGTTAGCTCTCTTCTTAAACAGACATGACCATAAACTTGCTGCAGCTTGGAGCTGTTACACATATTGCAATAAAAATGTCATTTCTTGGCTTTACTTTAGGTATTGTTGCAGATAAGGTACCAGAGACTTTAATGAGCAATTTAAAAAAAATACACAAGGGACAATAGACTCTTTTTTCTGTATTTTCCAAAATTTGACTTTCTTCCAATTGTGGAACCCAGTTTCAAATATGAAAAGGGCACTTGTTCTACAGTAACTGCATACAACTTACTCAGTCCCAAGTACTGTATTTTTTTTTTTTTTTTTTTTGTTACCATTGTTGTCATTATCTGTCCAGTTGTTTAGGAGCTTCTCTGTTCTGAGAATTACAACTAAGTTGTTCTTTCTGGTTCTATTTCCCCGTAGAGTTCAGCTAGCTTCTTGAACTCAGGTCCCCAGTCTCCAAGGTAATTATAATCCTGGTCAGAGTGTGTTGTTGCTGAATCCAGAGAGCTGATAGACCCAGCTTCTGATCTATGACCCTCATAGGCATATGTCTGCAGGGAGTCATATGGGGGCACACTGGGGTCCAGATCAGCCTCTGCCAGTCTTTGTTTAATGAACTCCTGAACATCTATACTGTCAAGGCTTGAGGAGGGATGATGCCTGGACAGAGGCTTCACCTCAGGACGAACATCCCTCCGGTATTTTAGCTCTTCAGCAGCAGATGGATTCCGCAGTGCTGTGATGTCAAATGCTTCCGTGTCTTCCTCTCCACCGCCCTCATCATCGTATGTCACAACATTTTCCCGAACATCTTCTTCTGAAATGATCAAAGGCTCCTTCTTGCTACGTCTTAGGGTGATGAAAAGGACCACAATTGCTAAAGAGAAAACTGCAGATATTAGAGTAGGTTTAAAGTTTACATCTGAATATGTTACAGAAATAGCAGACACTAAATCAAAAATACAAGGGTGTAATGTTTTCAGGCTGATATTTTCAGTACTGGTATTTGGGATCATCTGCTACTTATTTTTTTAGGGAATCTCATAAAGGAGATAAATGGAGATAACATTCTTTCAGGTAAATGAAAAATGAGCAACTAAAGTTGGCATTTTTCAGAAGCATAAACCACAGCTTTCAGTGCTTCATTAAAACCAATGTTTAGCATATAAATTGAATTACTAAGTAAAAGATTTATATTTTTCTTATGGATATTCAATTTTGCGTAATAAAATACAAAAAGATAAATATATTACTTTATATTTCAAAACAGCCTTCTGACAAGAAAATATGGAAGTAAGCTGTAAGGAAAGTAGGTCTTAGAAAAAATAGTCTTTGGGAAAAAAATCCACAAAACATCCTCTTGGTTACAGTGCAATTACTATTATTTCTTGTCATCTCTATAAGAATGCAGAAAAATCACATGAGTAGCACAGAGTCGTGTATGCAGCAAATTGTGTCTCTGACAAGAAAAAGAGTCCAAACCAAAACCAACTGAAATATTAACTAAAGGGTAACATTGGAATTGGCCTGGGAAAATAAAAAAACCTAAAAACAGTCAAGAGGAAAAAACTTGCAATGGCATTAATCTTATATGTCTGCTTATAGTCTCCTATATTCCTTGTTGATTATGTTGTGCTTTGCTATCAGTTTATTACACAAAGGTAATTAAATGGCTTTTGTAGAGTGGAAATAATGGTTCTTACAGCATAATGCATTTTGAAAAACTTTGCCCATCTATTTTCTATAATTTTTCACACCTTTCAAGACATGGAATTAGAGTCAGTCCCTTTTTGAAATCTTTCCAAATTGCAGAAAAAAGATCTGCAATGGTATTTACTTGATAACCTCTGGAAAAAATTCTACTGGATTCCAGATATTCACAAATGTACTTTAAAGGCATTTTTCCCCATTAACTTTAACTAAATTTTTCCCCTATAACCACAGCTATGTGGTTCTAATTGCCTCCTACTACCAGGCAACCACCAGTTCAAAAGCGTATCATACTGATACCTTGTGCCCTGTCAGATTCCAAGAGGCATTGGAGGGATAACATTACTTAGTATTGCAAATGGCTTACCAAGAAGAATGACAACACAGAGCAGGATTGCGATTAAAGCTCCTGTGCTCAAGCCAGCTGAGGAGAGGAAAGCTTCGGCATGGCAAGTTCTCACTCGTCCGTCTCTCTCACAGGCACAAACACGGATGGTGAGGGTACTGCTGCTGCTGAGAGGGGGCACGCCGCCGTCAGAAATCAAAATGGGGAGGTAATAGATATCTTGAGAGGTTCGACTGTATCTCCTTCGTCTTGTCAGGATACTGGCTGTATTATCTACAGTATCAAAACCAGAAAAATATTTCAGTAAAGCAAAAAAAATAAAAAAAAAAATTATTTACTTCTAGTTTCCCATGAAAAGGAAACATGGAGCATCTTAAAACTAGCCAATCCCAGTCTGTGAAAATGCATAATCTAGAATTAAAATTTGTCAGGAAGCCTTTCTGTCCAATAGAGAAAAAATGGGAGGAAGTAGAAAGTAACTGACATTATATAAATAAGAGTATTTAAAACTCATGTATTTTTATTGAAATCTAAGTGAACTTTAACAAACATTTTGGCCCCAATTTGAAAGTGTTTTCATGCCATGTTATGCTGCTGGTAGCATATGGTCCCTTGTCAATTTGAATACCTGGAATTATGAGGGTATCTGTTGTGAAAATTTTGCACAACACAAAATCCTCTTGATTCTCAGAAGAATATTAAAATTTCTTTAGTAAATGGTAAAATAAGACTATAATGTTTTAGTGTTTGCAAAAGGTTTTAAAGTTTAAGTGAGCTTTCAGAAAACATCTGAAAGGACAGTGACCAAAGACACATACTTTGGAGAGGTCTGGAGGAAGAGGGAAAGAAAAGGAAGGCAAAGGAAAGGAAAAGAGTGGATATTTCATGTTCTAAACTAATAGAGTTTAAAGATAAATAAGACAAGAGGAGATAGTGACATAAGACTTTGTCACCCTTCCATTACCTACGGGTCCATCCGGCATAGACAGACAAGGAAAATCTACTGCGTATTACACACATATTGGAAGAGCATTTGTAGGCACTAACGAGGGTAGGTAGTTTCCATACATATCCCTTTAAGTCCAAGAAATTCAGAGGCTTAAAGAGAATGTAGGGTGAGAAATGCTACAAAAATATATAGTTATAGCTAATATTCAAATGTGTAAAATTTATTTTCAGTTTGTTGCCACCACTATGAAATTATTAGCCTCTGAATAAAAGCCCAAGATAAATAAAAAAAATAATTGGAGACAGTGAGAATTTGAAGCACAAGCAGTTATGGAGAGAGAGAGATGGGGACTGATAAATGTAAAGAGACATTAGAAGAAAAGAGTATTCTTCTTGTATTGCTTGTCACATGGTTTCCAAATTGTGGGGTTATGAGATTGGAATTTTGTAGCAAAAAACAGGAGGGTGATAAGAACTAAGTACATCTGACAGGTCTCTCTTCCTATTAAAAACAAACAAACAAATAAACATGACATTTTCTTATTTTTCCTTACTACTGTAGTTACAGTATTAAATGGTTTTATCATAATCTATGGAAAAATTAAATCCATGTCACTCTGTGAGAATCTAGTGCAACAATATAGCCAGTATGGCATATATTTGCCCATTGGACTGATGCATGCACATTTGAGTGAAAGAGTTAAGTTTCTGTTTAAACTGGATAGAGGATCTATTTCAGGTGATTACTCTTCATGCTGTATTTTCTATCAAGCTCTGTGTAAAATTTTAAAACATTAATTTCAACCCACTTTTGTCAACATTTTATTTTGCATACCATATGACAGTGATATTTAGAAAAACTGGTAATATCATCCCACATCAGCATAATATCACAAGATAATATATTTGGTAACAGGTTTCACACAAGAAATACATATGTGAGCTGGGAAGTGATACCACTGCTGCTAAGCCAAGAACTAAGCACTGAAGTCCTTTAGCTTTACTTCCTCACATAAGCAACACCTACAACACCTCTCCACACCCCTCCACACTCCCCCCCATTTTGGAAATATCAAATACCCAGCATGGGGAGTTTGTAATAAAGTCATTAATGACGTTCTTTTCACTTGGAGTGGGCACAATATAAGGTATTTATTTGTTTGTTTGTTTTTTTGTTTGCTATAGGCCTTGGAGTGCTTCTACTTGTTTATGTCAAGTTTACTTCTACAAGGTTATGTTTTGATGACTGATGACATCAACCACTTATTATGCTGTTTATATTCATTCAAGTAACAGAATGGAACCTGGAACCAGTATGAGGTGAACCAATAGTTCTTTAATATGAAAAATTGGGACAGAACATAAGAACAGCATGCCGTGGAAACCGTATTTCCATAAAGATTATAAAATTTCCATGATATAACATACTTTGCAAAGTTATTTGTTGCACATACATCCTACCCCAAAAATATTCAGTATTTTGTTGTTCTGGGCCAACTAGGACTCTTGCATAACACCCAAGCACAGTCACTGTTATTAACATACACCAGTAACCTTTCTCAGGTCATATGGACAGGAGTGCACCAGTTTTGTTTCCTGCCTCAACATTATTCCAACAGTCTGCAGATCCTTAAGAGTCCCTAAATAGCTTCATGTATGCACCATGATACACTATGGCATGTAAATTCCTTTTGCCATATGATAACAGTATGCTGTTGAGCTGCAATACAACTTTCACTTTATTTTGTAAATTCAAGAGAAAAACCCCTTGATAATGAGATCTGTGTTCCATTGGGTTCTACACAGAGTCAAGAGGAGGTACAAAGCCAAGTGCTGTGCTTGTTGCCTGTAACATTAATTTTAGAAAGAGTGAATGATCCAGTGCACAGCAGCACTGTGCAGTAGCAGTAATGAAAATACTGGCTGACAACAAAAGCATCAGAGACTGAATATAATGAAGAAAAACTGAGGACTCCTGATCAAGGATCTTGCAGTAATGATAGAATTTTAGCACAGAGAGTATTGGAAAAGATGTAAAGGAAAGAACATTGAGATGTGAGAATGTATGCTATGAGAGTAAATGTGGACAGATGGGAGGAAAATTGTAAGGGAAAAAATATTTAAGCTAAGAGAAAAAAGAAAGTAAGAGAAAAAAATGAAGAAATGGGAAAATTACACAATTCAAAGATACAGTGAAAAAAATGTGAAAAAAGCTATAATTAAATCATGTTTCTCTAGGACGAAGACCTTGCCAAACTCTTATTTTTATACTGTACAGAATAAATACAAATTTTAAAACTAGGAATTTTTTTATTTCAATGTTGTATTTGTTCACTCAATATTAAATTGTTTTTCTTGTACTATTAACTTCATGTAACTAAATATAAGATACAATGAAATTTTGATAGAAGACACAATTAAAGGAAAAAAGGAACCAGTAGAAAATTTTTAATTTCAAAGAATTGCAATGATGAATTTTTGTTGTTTGTGTTTCTTGAGTAGTAAGTAGATTTCTGTAGAAACAGATGTTACATGACATACCCAGATGTTTCTGTAATAAAATATCCAGTGATAAACATTCTCAAAGAAAGAGTGCAAAGCTTTTCCTTCAATGACATTTCACAAATCTTAACACAAATCCAGAGTATGATCTTTTAGACACTGGCTTGGAAATTTTCTGTTCCCAATATCATCAGAGGTGTTAATTCTCATTATTACTCTATCACAGACTTAGATATGGTAACTTAGTGCACTGTGTTTACATATAAGTAAAATACTAGAAAGTATCTGAACTCTCTATTTTTTTCTCATTATATTTCCTGAAATATTTTATAAATAAGATATCTAGCTTTTTTTTTCCAAAAAGGAAACTGCGTCTGGTTTTCCAAAGGTTGCTGAGAATCAAATACAGCAGAAAATTATCAAAGCCAATCATATTTCCATAACACAGAAATTACATCTCTGATGCTCTAGTAAGAGTTCTGATTAGAGGACAATCATTTGTAAAAGTATGCCAACAAAATGAATGGATAGAAAAAAGTTTAGCCAAACTGCAATATGGACTGCATCCTGAAAACTATTCTGGTGTTCTGAGCTTTCAAATTTTAATTCCTTTTTCCCTTATCAAAAACCATTATAGGAACATGTTGAGAGGAGGGCTAGAAAGACAGCAACTTTTAAGAGCTTTGCACAGAACAAAAAAAATCTCATAATCTGTAAAACCTATAGGAAGCCAAGTATAAAGTCTGACACTGATGATCTAGAAAAGAGTTTATTGAAAAGGGGAAAAAAGTTCTATCAACAGTAGTAGTTTGAAAGGGAGCCAGGGGGTTATGTAGTGAGAAATTTCTTTGATATCTGAAAAAAAGATAGAGCAAATAGTCAAGGAAGGCAAGCATATAGGATGGCAGCAATAGAAATAGGATGATGAGAACTACAGATCTCATTCTTCTAGTCCTGTAAGGAAAGACTTTTTTTATCTCAATAGATTTAAATGATGAACTTAACCCCTGAGGAATATGATAAGAATCAGGACTCACTGGAGATTACAGGACTAGCTTCTAAGGAAAATTAACAACTCCAACATAGGGAAAGAAATATTTACCTGATACTTTGTGTTGTACATTGTTCCATGTAATGATCTAAACTTTGTAATGATCTAAACTTACTCCCGTTTTGGCTGGTTTTTGCAAATATGTCAACTAGAAGTTAAGATTCATTATAAGTGAGTTTGAGGTTACCCATGGGAAATGCCCATGGGAAACAGCAACTCCTCACACTCTGAAGATGTCATAGTTTACTAAGCCAGACTGTACACTGTATACAAGGCTTTTATCACAGTCTTTTTTCCATAATCTCTGCCTTTTTACATTGAGCTTCTGAGCTAAATAAAGAAAAGACAGGAAAATCAAGGAAGCAGAGATACAGTGGTAATGCCATGGAAGGTAACTGCTGGAGCACATTGGAGCATGATCATTTATTATTCACGGTTTGAGAATTCCTTTGACACATTACACATTAAGAGAAGAGACAAGAGAAATGGAAGTGAAAAAAAAAAAAGTAAAATCCTGTTTGTATCTTAAGGCATATTTCAATTTTCAGTTCTGCTTGTATCAGCAGTTCAACTACTATAAATTTTCTGAGAAGTCATAAACTAATTAAAACCAAAGAAGATATATTGGAAAGATTTGCATTTCTTACATTTCTAAAGTTGGAGCTGTTAATTTGTTTATGTGGACTACATGATAGCCATTTCTGTTTCATTTCTTTATTGATAACTTGTAAATATTTTTTTCTTTTTTGCTGGCTTCAAAGCAATTGCCAATGGGCAAAAAGCTATTGTAAGTTTCTAGCTCAGTGGGTAGCAAAAACTAAAAGTAACATAGAGCACATTTTTTGCCTGAAATATAATTTTTTATTTGTGGTTGGTTTGTGAATCACCAACAAGTTGCAGTCCAGAAAAGAAATGCAAAAACCTCTACACTATGCACTAAACTAACTTTACAATCAATCTTAGAGCCAACTTTTTTAAATCAAAAAATTTTCAAAGACGTTCAGAGGCCGGAAGAGGGAAGATGTCTTCCCTCTACAGTAGCTGGTCCTGGTTTTCTGTTATACTCATGGTAGAATTCCTTTTTAACTTCCATATGTTGCTTCTGTGATAATACCTACTCAGACATTCAATCCATTTACAGTACCAGTACTTCTGCGGACTGTACTTACAGCCACCATGTGTGATGTTAACTTGCACTTTCTCAGATATCATTTCTCTCCAGTTACAACTTGTCTTTTTAGTAGGATGACATTTTACAGAAGGTCAGCAGTAATTCACAGTACCACATCACCAGAACAAGCACGACTCTGTGATGTAAATGGAAGTGGGAACTATGCGGGTGTTTTCCCTTCGTGATGGGTTGCAAAGTGGGGGCTTCAATCCAACCATTTTAAAAGCCACTTTAGATATTCTAGAACTACTGAGACATGGTCTGATATCTGGCATACTCATTTGCAGCTTGAAAGCTCTGAAGTTAATTCACAGACATACTGTCCGATATGGTAGGAGATAAGAAGGGCAGAGTGATAAACAGAAGGTTATGTAAGAAATTCACACTAGGATGGGATCAATTACTCTCTGGAGGCTGCTCTCTTTCTAAGTAAGAGCAATGATGAGTAAAGTTGATTTTTTTTTTCTATTTTTTCATCTGTGACACAGGGGAAAAGGTTAATATATATCACAGGCATGGGTGGATGAATACATTATAAACTTCATTTCATACAGATGCCATTAAACTCATTGTGCTCTAGATATTAGAGAAAAACACATCCCCACTTCTGTGGGTGTTAATGGATCTTCTGACATAAAATGAAGAAAATGGAATCTCCAGAATTATAGTATCAGAAAAATGGCATACCTTTATTCCAATTCCAGAACATTCTCCATCACTGGGTAATAATCAAAGGGCCAGATCTTTGAGATAAGTGGGCAGAGGGGAAAAATAAATTGCAAATACTTTTGTGATATGAAACCTTTGTCCTGAAGAAATAAAAGAAGAGGAGAACAAATACTAAGCATTTTCTAGGGAGTTGTTCTTCATTGAAAGTAAGCTAAACTTAGTCTGCAGAAGTCAGCAATCTCAATTTATTGAAGTGATGGATTGCACAGACCTTACTGGCAGTGTTGGGTGAATGTGTCCAGTATCTGCATAAACCTTTCTTGCCCAGGAAATTTACAACACCATTAAGCATCCATGGTAAACTGTATAACTTGTGATAAAAAATAGCACTAGCAAAACAGTGTTTTACAGTGCAGAAATTTCTTAAATGTTCTAAGTGAACTGTTTCCTGAGGATTCAATCTTTTTTCATCTCTTGAAAAGTATTATGTAAGTTCTGAAAGAGAAGTGTATCTACATATTAATTTTTGGAAATATGATAATAATGACATGTTCAGATGCATTTTTCCATCAAACTAAACATTTTTGACAAGTATATCCACAGTTCTTTAAGCATCTGCAAAAAATATTATTATTTTAGGGTAAAAAAAAAATGTACAAGTCTAGAATTCAACACATAAAAACAGATCATTTGGGAAGAACTTCTGTCATTTTATTCTGATTTCCCAACAGAAGATGGTTTTAGCCCCGTATTGCTCAGGGAACTTTTTAATGGGATATGCAAAAGCAGATATTTCTGATTAGGCAAAAAATGTAAGTTTGTGATATTAGAAAAAGGATTACAAAATTATCTATGACAATATCCTAAAAAAGAAAGTGAGGAGAACACAGATGACAATGAAATGAGTTATGTGGAATCTGATCTACAATATACAATCACAGTGGAAAAAGTACTTGACTTCTCAGATTTCAATAGAAATTGTAACAATTTTCTAGGCAGAATAAATTGTAAACAACCCTGTTTTCATTAAAAGACCTTCATAAGTACAATTCTCAAACAAAAAAAAAGGCCTCTTCTCTGGGTTTGCTTTTTTCTCCTCTAAAGCTACATAAAATTATTTCAACTTAATGCATTTTCTTTGTATAACAAAGAAATCCTTTTCCAGCTCTTGTTTTGCCTTGCTTACATGACCACAGATACTGCATCATTTTGTTGTCTGTCCTCTTGTTCATACTTGTAAGCCTTTACTTTCTTTGAACAGTACTTTTAAAGTATGTAATAAAACTTAAATAGCAACAAAGAATCTCTTGTACCTTAAGAATACAGTACAGAAAAACTATCATATTCTGTATTTTCCTTTTTTTTTTTCCTAATGAAAACTGTAGCACGAACTACAGAATACAGAAGGGGATTCAAAGAACTCTTAATTTTGCTGGATGTTATATTTGGCATAGCCCTGTGACTCTATCCTGACCTACATTTCCCTGAGGATTTTAAGCTCTGCATTATGAGGGTGAACATTCCACAAATGGAGATTTAGTATTGTGGAGATTTTCATTTAGAAAATGCACAAGTTCAGGCCCAAGAGATAGAAGTTTAACTGGTCAAATGACCAATTATATGGACTAAGACTTTAATACCTATTTAGTTTGCTAAAGCCACAGAATTTTATTGAGCTGAATCACACACATATTGGGGTTGTATAGTGCTGCAGTCCATACATGTAGATAAGAACAAACTACAGAATCTTATGCTTGCACAATACCTAGATTTCAGTCAAAGTGCATAGATATAAGCATAAATATTTTAACATCCAGTGCGCTGCTGTGTAGTATACTGATAATAAACGAATAGGGGTACATCCATGCAAAAGTCCATTTGGGGTCCAAGAAAAAAACTCTGTTGTCTTGGGTTATGAAAACAAGGGGAAAAAATGTCTACAGGTACTTTTATGAAATGGAACCTTTTTCCTGAAGAAATAGAAGACGACTGAATTAGAAGGTGACTGTAAGAGAAATAATAGTTTTGTAAACAGCTACTATTGACTCATTTTCTATGTGAAATCAAGAATTTGGGTTTTATCATTTTGACTTAAGCCAATTTTTGTAGTTTTTTCTTTAAAAACATAACAAACAAATAAAACCCTCCCAGAATGCCAGCCTTTATAGAATTTGGGAATCCAGAGGTAAAAATAGCAGCTGTCTTCTGTTCAGAGCATTCTGATGACTTTTAATACCCGATGTTTGAAAACATAAATTTTCAAAAGTGCAAACTTGTCACAGACATAAGAAAAGCCTTTTCTGCCCACCTTCTTTCTGCTATTTCCTAGAATAGAAAGCAACAGACAATCTGCTTCTGAATTGAAGTAGATGAGAAATATGAAAGTTGTAAATGGTAGATACCTGGGTATTGTGCATGTACTTCATAGGTGTTTCGCTAATATTTTATGTATAGATTGTGTCACAAACAGAAGGTTCCAATAAAGGACAATGTTTAAACAATTGTCTTGTACCAAGCAAAACCATAACTGTCCATTTACTTTTAAGATAAATTTCTTGTTTTGATTTGAGTTAAGAAGTAATTTTTTAAATTATATGGCCAGTTTGGAAGTTGCATTTTTGGAATCTCCGTATGTGTGAGAAGTTTCATGCAAGATTCTGTAGGAAGTGCATAATTTTGTACTTCCTTAGGTGAAATAAAAATATAATGCACAATAGGCTTTTACCTTAAAAGACACATTTTTCAGTTCCTTCCTCTCCTTCTCCCCATAAATTCCAACCTCGGGGAGTACAAACATTACTTTCAGTTGTTGATATTGCTAAGTCATTGCTCCCTGATCTTGGGTGAGTGAAAAAAAAGCAGCAAGTGCTTCTATCCAAAGTTGAATATTCTATCCAAAACATGACATTGCTGCATCAAATGTCTGTTAGAAGTCCAAGCCCTTTTATACATCTGTGTAGTTAAATAACTTATGTAGCGATGAGCACACATAATACAGATCCAGTTTTAAATACGTTCAAAACCATAAAATATCTACTTTGTCAGAAACTACAGTTTTAGTAGAGCTATTAAAAAAAACTTATTGATATAAATATCTTGTATTGAAATGAACATGCACATGGTCTTTTGCATGAGATCACAGTCCAGTACTCAATGAGTTTACTGCAAACACAGACTAAAATACAGAAATATGTAACGGTACCCCTCCTTCATTTCAGGAACAACAGCCTGGCTTTTTCTATAATGTTCCAGCACAATCTGAATGGGATTGATATATTAATGTGGGAAAGTGGTAGAATCTCACTTAGGGAATCTTTTTAATATATTAATAACCCCTTCAGTATTATTTATGATTATTTATTAATATTGACATTGATCTCTTTTGGAACTTGAATATGAAATGCATTTATGTATTCCAAATAAATAGTGTGATTTTTTTCTGCTGTAAGTATAGCTAAACACTGGAACAGATTCTTTAAGAAGGTTATACAATCTCCTTCCCTGATTGATTTTACAAACAGATAAAAAAGTCTGTAAAGAATTGTTTCAATATCACTGTATAATACCAAATCTACCAACAATAGAGTTAATGCATTACAGAAGACTAGTGATCTGTAAGATCTCAAAATGTATTCCACAGCAGTACTACAAATATATAACTGTAAAATAAAGCAAATCCCACACACAATCCACACAGTACACACATATTACACATACATTACACATTGTTATCCCACAATACACGCATACACAAAATCTCAATAGGAAAACTGAGACAAACATTTACAGTTTACTCTTATTTTCATCAGGTTTCAAAGTGGAGACCACAAGACAATACTTGATAAAGAGCAATGCTGGTTTAGGTTTGAGGTTTGGAGAGGTTAAACAGGTTTTCACTCAAGAAATGTTCAGAAACATTTGTTTGGAAACTCTGAGGGCTGTTTTTCTTCTGGGCCTATCTGCTATGATTTTTTTGATTGTAATGTTTAGGCACACTTTCTTAGGAATGGCATGAAGCAATAGACTATCATCCAAGAACCACAGAAGAATCTGCTTTTGATGCTGTATCTGTAAAAGTAAGCATTAATTCCAATTTTTATGCCCCTTAATTTTTTTTTAAATTTTAATTTTAATTTTTTTAAGCAATAATTGGCAATAACCGTGACAGTACCCAATCAGTGCTATTCACCTAAAGGTAGTCCAAATTTACATATTTTTCTTTAATCCACTTGTCAAAAATATTCCTGAAAGTATGAAGTGTAAATACTAAAATAAAGTGGAATATAAATCCAAAATGCTATATCTGATTATTCATAGTTTGCAATGTATTGTGTACACATGTCCTTGATATACAACAGCTCAGTGATGACATATTACTGTTTTCCGTTTCTGGCAGGAAATGCATAAAAATTGTTCTGTTCAATTGAGACATCCCAGACAAAACAGAAGCCCATTTCTTTGAGATTTATGTATTTGATTTACCTTCATTGTTCCTTAGAGTAAAGTTGGGGTTCAGAGAAAGCCCTTCATCAATAGAAAAATGGAATCTTGCGCCATTTGCAGAGTTATCTTTGTCAGTAGCAGCGATAGTCTGAATTACCTGAAATAAAAATTAACAGTGAATGTGTTGAAATTTGAATTGACCCATATAGTATCTGACCTCAGCAGGATGCTCAAGTTTACCTTATTTTAATTTTCTACTTGACTGCTGCTGAATTCAACAGATGAAATGACTGGGTCATTAACTCAACTTCTCTAACAGGGTATATTTTAGGAACCACATTTCAGAGCCAGGGAAAAGCATCTAAAGGATCTATACTTTCTGATGTTTTGATGCAGCCAGGACTTGTATAGAGATTATCATCATCTGCATTGTATCCTGCTGACTTCCTGAATTACAGTTTTAGCTAAATGTCCTTTTTTATGGAGCCAGAAGATAGGCTGAACCAGTCTATGTGAACTGTCATCTGTCTGCTGTCCTAATAATTAAATGTATTTCAAAATTGGTAAGGAAAAACAATTAAAATTAAATTAAAATTAAATTAAAAAATTCTGCTAACCATATTTCTGCTAAAAAATTCTTGTTAAAAATCACTTTTAAATTGCCAAAGAGCAGAACAGGAAGAACAGCAGCCACTCCTGGCTTGGTTTGGTTTGCCCAAAAAGTAACAGAACTGGATGTATCCAGAACCATGTCTGAGAGAGGTATTTTTGAAATGTAGGACCTTTGCCTTCGAAAGCCCTGGTGGTTTTTCATATTTACTTTCAACTAAAATTGATCTAAGCTCTTGGAATGTGGGACCAAACAGTATTTCTACCTCTGCTTTCATTTTCATGCTGGGTCTTGAAACTCAAGTGCTAAAGTGGAATCCAATAAAAGTTGTTCCTGTGATATAAGCAGTGAAGCCCACACAGACTACTGCACAGAACTGATAGATATCCTGAGGGAAACATAAAAGGGGAGGGAAAGTGCTCTTTTCATAAGAATTTTTCTGTTCAGTGTTCAGCTACAGTCTGTCTGGACTGAACCTGAAACATAAACAGTACAGACTCCAGTGGCTTGGTCTGTTTAAAAACTGAAAGACACCACAGAGTTCTCTACCTTCATTCACATAAGAGATGCAAAACAAATGTATATTTTTAAACCATGTACTGATATGGGCTGGGGTAGAGTCAATTTTCTTCACAATAGCTGGTATGAATCTGTGGTTTTGATTTGTGCTGGAAAAAGTGTGGGTAACACAGAGATGTTTCTGTCATTGCTGAGCAGGGCTTGCACAGCATCAAGTTCTTTTCTGCTTCTTGTACTGCCCCACCAGCGAGGGGGTGGGGGATGCAGGAAAAGCTGTGAGGGGACACAGCCAGGACAGCTGACCCCAACTGACCAAAAAGATTTTCCATATCATGTGATGTCATCCTCACTTATAAAGCTGGGGGAAGAAGAAGGAAGGAGGGGATGTTTGGAGTGATGGTGTTTGTCTTCCAAAGTCAGAGTTGCTACATGTGATGTTGACCTGTCCTCACGGAGATGGCTGAACACCTGCCTGCCCATGGGATGTGGTGATTTCCTTACTTTTCTTTGCTTGCAGGTGCAGCTTTGGCTACATCTATTACACAGTCTTTATCTCAACTCACAAATTTTCTCACTTTTACTTTCCTGATTCTCTTCCCCATCCCACTGGTAGGGGACAGAGCAAGTGGCTGTGTAAGGATGAGTTTCTAGCTGCGCTTAATGCATAACAACTCACCAGGGTATAATGCTTATTCCATTTTCTATATACAATAAAGTACATTACATTGACTATACATATCTGAGACAATTAACAGTACTTATGGTGTTTGTCAATAATATTTTTACTGGTTTGTCATAATACTTTTTTGCTGAAGTGGAACAGAATAAGATCAGTCTGAAAAAATCTAAAATATCTATAATCATGCATACCACTTTTACCAAAGTCATGGCAATACTCATTGAAAACTTTGGCAAAAGCTAATTTTTCACTACTGAATTTTGCAAAGGTGGCACAACTGTTAGTGGAAATACCATGCAAAACCAGAAATATAGGATTTTATGAACTGTATTTAGTTCATGACGTTGAAATGGTATTTGGCACAGCAAGACAAAAAAAGGGGTGATAGAATGAAGAATATGTTCAAAAGAATAAATTTCTGTTATTATCCAAATACTAAAAATGCCATTAAATACTGTACACACCTGTAAAAACTTCAGGTAAGACCATAATAAAAAGATATTATTTTATTAAATATTTTTTTGTAAATCCTCAGTGTTGTTTCTCAGTGAAATATAAGTCAATTTGCCACACAGCTTCAGCTTTTATTTGATAGCATGGTGGATAAATTTTCATCCTGTTGCCCTATACTTCATAAAACATTCAGTGACATTTTACAGAACACTGCTTCAAGAGCATGCAATTCTGCAACAAAAATACCTTTGATCAAGGCCTCAGTGACACATGACTAGTGTAAAAATTATTTGGTTTTAAGACTAACTTTATAACTCAAAATATACTGTCTATATTCCCTGATTTAACACATGTAAATTCAAGTGTTCCCTGAATTCATGAACGTATGTAAAAAGTATAGCACCACATGGTATAAAAGTTGTGCTTTTTCACATAGAAAATAAATATTGTATGTTTACTAGGATATGTCAAAGCATCTTTAGAGACCTGTTCTTGAACAGAAAGTTCACACATTTTCAGAAAAGATTTCTAAGACATTCCTTTAGCAGTGAGAAACAAAAGTATGTGTCATCTTGACACCCAAATGTACTATTAACTCTTTTCAAATTAATTGGCCAAGTACTTAATAGCTTATAGCAGACATTAACATGTACCTTGCAGAACCTGATTAAAATAAAAATGTAGACACATAATCTCAGCTTCAGTAAAGCCCTGCTGACAACATTGATAGGATGAAACTGAAGGGTCATGATATTTTTTTAAAGGCAAAACATGATGAGAAAAGAGAATTTCAAGAACTGAGGAGAACTAATTGAAGAAGACAGAGAGCAGGTGCTAAATTCTACTCAGAATCATTTTAGAATTGAATCAATAAACAAGCAAATATACACATGACAAACACATAGCAGAGGCATTCCTTGCCAGCTAACATTGATTTCCTTTTTGGAAGATGGCAAAACGTCATTTTCCTACATTGGCTAAATTTCACAGTCATTCACAAAATCAGTATATGTCGAGAAGTCAGTATTCTCCAACTCTAAATGTCATCTAAGATCAAATCACAACTACTTCATCTACTTTAATATGTAATATCAACCAGGCTTCATTTGGAATCTATTGCAGATACTTTGTCTGGATTCTCAACTGTATGATTATTGACTAAAGCTGTCACTTCAGCATGGAAATTATAATCTTCTCATAAGCATTTTCTTTTTGACATGCCTCAGGTTTGGTCATTTAAACTTGAAAACACTTGAAGCTTTTATTTTATTTAACTTTTTTTCAAGAAATAGAGCAGTGGAGGGAAAACATCAGGAGACAGGCTCTGCAATTAGATGATACTGTGATTTCACAGAAGGGTCTTCTGATAATAAACAAGCAAACAGAAAAAGTCTTTCAATGACTATCTACTGGTTAGTTTATCTCACACATAGGGATATATTCATAATAGATGTGCTGAGAAAGGAAATAATGAATCTTACTGGACAGTGCAACATGGAAGCCCAAGTCAAGCAAGTCTCCAGCAGTACAGAATTTGTTATTTAGGCATAAATCTTATGAAACATTCTCACAGGATGTGGATAACTCAAAATTATACTGTCTTTTCAGTGATTCAGAATCACCCAGCTGAGACCCCTTTTTTAGCATATGGAACACTTTTTCTGCAATCACTTTATTTTTCCCTCCCTAATATTTGTTGAACACCATTTACTTTTTTCTTTCCTTAGACTAGATGGTAACATCTGAGCAAAAGACGTGTTCTTTTGTGTTTTCTTTCGGCTTTTGCTTAGTGTTGAAATTTTTTTGGAACCTTATTCCAAATGCAAACAAATAGTTCATAACACATACGTAAATAAGTCCTGTTAGTTGAACAATACAACATCAAGCTGGTAAAGCCTTTGGTATTAAACTAAGCTTGCAGAGTCTCTCATGGTGCCACTAATCTCAGGTACTAAACTGCAGTCTTGCTGAGGTCAGGAGTCATTCACATGTGCAACAGTAGCTCAAGGAAAAGTACAAGGCTGACCAAAACATTGAGAAAATGCTATTGTATCCCTTAAAGATCTTGTCCATAAGTTATCATTTGTAAAACGACTATTGGAGAATTAAAATTTTGATACAAAATGTTAGCTACTTACCAGCAATAACAGCCTCAGCAGGCCCAGTAAGGACTATTTCTGAGATAGCTTCACTGCATCCTTTGCCTTATTATTGGTTATAAGAATTTAACATTTATTGCTAAATTATATAATTTAAAAAATATCAGAAAAAGTTGAAATCTGTTGCAACTAATGCTTAAAAGAGATTTTTTCTTACATTAGTTTTTTTTCCAGTTCTAGTTCTTCTATATTTGCCTTTATTTGAGGTTCTCAGAACATTATTTTTACTTTAAAAATAATTTAATAAGAGATATTCAGTTGACAGACCTACTTGGATTTTCCAGTGTCTCAGTTAGAGCACTATACACATGCAGTCATTAGATAAGAGGGAAGGTCCTTGCACACATAATTGTTCTAAAGACAGGAAATAGGATCTCTTCTGTGAATTGTATATTACACAAGGAGAGAAAGCCACAGTGATTTCCTGCTTATGCTGGGCTGCTTGTTGATCAGTGTAATAATAAATGTCTTACAAAGAGTATGATTATCAGCCCACCAAATCTACTTATGCTATTGAATTGTTCAAAAAAGAAAAGAAGAAGGGCTGACATTAAAGACCTTCCAATACTCAGTTGCCCAGCAATACAAAGACAAATGAAATTCATTATACATAAAGTCTTAACTTAATACACATGATGATGATCTCTGATCTGACTATTAACTTTAATGATATTGGTGTTATGGCAGGCATAGTTTTTTTGCATCCCATGCTTCCTAGTGGTTAAAAAGCACAAGTCATTCCTAGAAATTGCTATGAAAGTACTAAAGATCAAAGCAGAGATCATCATATACTATGAAGCATAAACTATTTTAAGAATTATAAACCACTGCATACCTGCATCTTGAATCTTGATTCTATCTCAAGGTGAGTAGAATTGGAAAAAGTTTAAAGGAGGAAAAGATCAAAAGTCTGGAAGGGCTTTATCACTGATTGCCCCAGTTAAGTAGGACTGACTCAGTCTGGACAAGACAGCTAAAGGACAATGTGCTAGAGATTTATGCTTGTCACAGAGATAATAAATAGAAATCAACTGCACTCCCTCTTTCTCTCCCAAGAGAACAGGTAAATATTGATTGAAGACAGTATAGAAAGATTAAAAAAAAAAAAAAAGTCTTATTGAAGCATGCAATTAAGCTACAAAATTCTTTGGTGCATTAGGTAGCAGATACAAAATTTTATATCTTTTGTAGGAAACGTTCATATGAGATGGTTATTAAAGGATTATTAAAAAATACACAAACCACATTTAGATCAGGAGATGACCTGAAAATGATCTGATACCAGGGAAGTCTTTGTGGTAAGTACCACACACACCTGCCATGTTCTTATACAATGCTTTTTGTGCCAGTTTTTGGCTACTGGTAGAGTGAAGATAACTTTGATCAGGCTACAGTCAGATGATGTATGGCATTTTTATAGTCTCAGCTTTAAAAACAGAAATATGTCGCTATGCATTTGTATGCACTATTTTTAAGGATTTGATTAAATATTGTTATTACTGTTGTGGGGGCAAAGAGTTACTTTCAGATAAGCACTGTCCCACCCCAAACCCCTTGTGAAGGGCAGCCCAGGAGTTCTGATTGGTTTTGAGACCCTGGGGGTTTCTCCCTTGCTGTTTTTCTAGTGGTCCCTGACCCTGAACTCCACCCTCAAGGGTGGAGACCCTCAAGAGTTCTGTCCCTCAAAAACCCCAGCTCTGCCTCTGTTCGGGGCTCTCAGTTCTGGATCTGAGTTTGTTCCCATGCTGAATAAATGTTTTCATGAACGTCTCATTGGTGTTCCATGCTGGTCTCCAGAACCCTGCGGCTTCTCTGGATGTAGTCCTGAGGTTGTGAACTACAACATATTACTAGTAATATATTCCTCAGGAAGGATATGAACTCATAATTGAAACATACAATCTGTGCAATGATGCAAAACAAACACAGTGTTGTGGGTAAAACTCAATCTATGCAGAAAAGCAAACTTGGAAAAGTTGTCAAATCCTGGGCTGCAATGATGTGCATCAATCAGAGGAGCAGTGGCTGGAATATGATTCAGCTATTCAGTCGCAGTTCTGGCCCTCCCCACGCTCATAGTTGTGAAAAACTCATTCAAGATGTTGTCTAATGACCCTTTATAGACGAGGATAACCAACAAGCAAAGAGTGAGGATGTGAGCCATGCTTACCAACCATTTCAGTGAGCTGCATTTGAAACACTGCTACTATCTGGCACTTGGATGAGAGACATTAAATCTGCTTCATTCACTTTGTTCAGGATAGTGGCTTGTCAAATTCTATCCCTTATCTGACAGGATTAATGTTTTACCTATTTTTACGGAAGATAGCTTGAGTACTTCTTTTGCAGTAACAAGAAAGAGATATTGAACAAATGCCAGTATTTTCTCCCTTTTGCTAAATACAATTAAAATTTCAATCAAACGCCAAATGCCAAAATGAAATCGGAAAGAATTATAACATGTTGCAAACTTCTGACATATGTAAAGTAAACAGAGTAATTGTTTTTTATCATTGGAAGAAATATAGGTGCGAGAGTTACCTGACCAGGCTTTGTATTTTCACAGACGACTACATCATAATCTCTGGCAAGCTCGGGAGGATTGTCATTGACATCCAGGATTCTAACACCAACTGGAACGTGGCTCACTAGCCCAGGGTTGTCTGTAAATCACACAGAATGGTATTAAGCTTTTTGAAATACTCAATATTTCATGTCATCCTCAATTTAAAAGTAGTTTATTAACTCAATAACTAGATGAAAACTGGATGCAGCTCAGAAATTTAGTTAACAACATACTAAAAGATGTTTGCTGTGCTTCATTAACTGTTTTAAAAAACAAGCAATCAAAAAGAATGGAAAGTATGGAAAGTATGAGTCTTAAGTCACTTAAATACAAGCTACTCTGGATTTGAAGTGTGAGGAAACTGCTGGACTTATACTGTCACACTGTATGCTAAGAAATGATCAATTTCTTGGTAATGAGTGTTAAACTGTTATCACAATATTGAATTAAATCTAATACAAAAAATATTGAAGCATTTTTCTTTTTCACAATTCCTTAAAGAGTTTAGAAATAAAATGCAAATATAATAGTAAAAGGCATAGGTACATATAAACTTTTCCCAAGCTTGAGTTCTGGTTTCTCACAAGTTACTATGGTATTTCACACAGCAGTTAGTGAGTGTGGCTTAAGCAGAAGAAAAGAAAGAAAGTTTAGCAGAAGAGAGTCTATTTTTTGCGCAATGAAAACAATATTTAAGTACCAGTGCCTTAGGCTATGATCTGTACTTTCATGAGAGCTCACCCTCAGAAAGATGACACCCTCAAAAAAGCACAATAAATAGAATCCTTTCAATAAGAATAGACTTTCCATGATAAAATGGAAATAAAACCAAAAAAACCAACCAAAACACAAAATTCCTTTCAGTCCGTAACACCCTTGTTCTTACTTCTAAGTACTAAGGTAATTTCATTTTGTTGAAAGAATTATGTATTTAAACTTTTTATAATTATCTAATACATGCCTTCTGGAGTCCGTACAAGTATCAATCAGTAGGATGACAAACTTCATCTTACATTCACCAACTAAATGAGACTATCAGTAGAAGACAGTAAAGTCAGTCTTTCAAATGGAATAAAATGGAAGAATGGGGTATTATAGATCATTTTAAAAGTTCATGTCCCTGTATGTGCTCATGAGAAGAAAAAAACAAACAAAAAAAAAGAGACAGAAACATCAGTAGTTCAAGGTTATTCATGGTGAAACTTCATTCACCATGGCTATTTTTTGATCATAATTAATCCCTACCATGTTTCTGTAAAAAAGGGTAATTTGTAAAATGCTTTATATTTGTCACACCTTGAATGATCTCAGCTCAGAATTCTGGAAAGCTTTGATGAGACACATACTTGGCTTTAAAATCACCAGTGATGTAGGCTTAAAAGGAAAGAATATTTGAGAATGTTGAAATTATTTGACAAATGGAGAGATCTCTCTTTTTCTAACATAAGATACTAGCCAGAGTATTGAGGTCTTAGAAGTTCCCACAGATTTTTCACATTCTCTTAACTAACATGTGGATTTTCATATGATGATTTTAATTCACTTTTGAAACTTAGTCAATCATCCCCCAATAAAATGTTACTAGAAAGGAGATAGAAAAGCCAACAAAAGACTAAACTAGCAGAGGAATGCTATTCCAAATTACCAGTAGCATTGGAAGTTAGAATGTCAGAAGGTATTTACAGGTTTGCAAATTCCATTACCTTGCTGAAATTTTCCTTGAGTGCTTTTTTCTACTTTACCCTGAATCTATGAATATCTTTGTAAGATGTAAACTATTGTGGTGCATTTGATTCAATTACCTTTGTACCCCCCCTTGTTAATAGTTTAGTCCCAGTTTTAGTCCCAGTTGTTCCCTCCTACCCCGGTTGCCAATCCACTCAGATACCTGCCCCTTGTTCCCAAATGTTCACTGTTCCACCCCCCCCCCCCCTTTAAGTTGTCAATCCTCCCTTGTGCCAACCCCCTGCCTGGACTGCCCCCTTTGGAATTCCCCTATTCCTCCACGCCCCATTGGACCATGTGCCCCACTCTCCTCTCCTTGTGTTCCCCATTGATTTATGTATTATGTAACCCTGCCTTGTGCTCCGCCCCTAAGTCTTCCCTATTGGTTTATTGTTTGTACACTCCCCTTGCTCCTCCTCCATATATGAGTTGCTGTACCCCTGTAACTTTTGTCTTCCATCCCTGGAACCTTCAAAAGAATAAATTGCTTTTGGAAGCCACATGGAAGACCTCTCCCTTGTCCTTGCTACTGCCCTCGATGCTGGACAGCCACTGCTGTAGACCTTAATCCCTAAACTGCTCTGCTTTCCAGGAGCAGCCCACTCTTGGCTAGGTGCCAGGAGCTGGCTGGGGAAAATCTGGTACCGTGTCAGTAAACTAAGAGACTTGCAAGAATGAGGCTTTCTATTGCCATCTAAAAAACACCATGAGTAGAAAAATTTGAGGAAAGTTAAAATGGTAGGGATATGTAAGTGAGGGAAGAATGACACTTGGCTGTCCACTAAGCATTCGGAAGAAGGGAGCCATTTATCTATCTTTGCTGTTTTTCTGAAGGAAGAAATCTTCTCTCCAGGAGAACATCTGCAGTATAAGTATTAATACAGAAAGGTGTTTGTTCCTTTCCTGTAGGTAGGTCAAAAGACTGTGCAGAACAGCACAGACAGTATAGATTTAACATTTGTTACTGCTCACTTAAATATAGCCTGCAACTCATTTAGGTAATATCTTCTGTCTACGTAACCAGACAAATTAAAAAAATTCTGTAATTGCAGAATATGATATCTATGGCTCAAAGAAGCTTTGGTTTTGAGGCTTTATTGGGGAGGTTCTTTAACCTAATTTTTAAGGTATGTGAATTAGAAAGTGGTATAAATGAAAGGAAGGACACAATGCACATAGAGAGTACATAAAGCATAATGAGCTACAAAGCAGGGATTACTGTAAAGGGTTAAAGATTAATAATTTTTGAGGAGAATCATAAGCTATAATGAAGAATTTGAACATCTTAATACTGCAGAAAATCTAGAAGAGTTTCATCAAGAAGGCAACAGAAGTTGTGGTTATCACATAATCATAGGATCATTGAAAAATCTTAGTTGAAGAGGACATCTGGAGGTCACTGGTCCTGTTTCCAGCTCAAAGCAGGGCCATCTTCAAAGGTACAAGAGGGCATAATAATTACATCTAAGAGGAAGGGAGCAAAAAAGCAGAGAGCACAGGGCAGTGGGTATCACAGATAAAGGACTGCTCTGTAGGCTTGGCATGTTTGGAATAGTTATCGGGGAAGAAAAAAAATCAAACTTTTTAGTCCAGTGCATGACAAAAAGAGTTAAATACTTTTGTTTCAGTGGAGTACTGCAGACCTTTTTGCCTCACCCTGAGTTTGTCCTGTTGTATGCCTGTCACTACTACCTGGAGCAATCTTGGTCAGTCAGATTTGCAGTAGCTTTACAGAGAGATTTTATAGAGATTCAGAAAGTTTACCTTTATTTCTTCTGCAGCTATTATGCAGTATGAAGAATTTATAAATATCTCATCAGTTCGAAAGAGCTATTTATGCACAAGGAAATATTAGTAGCTCTCTGGAATCCGGTACCTCATGGGATCACTGACATTTGCAGGCAAATTTCCATACTGACAGGTTACTCAATACAAAATGCTAATGGTACAGTATTAACACCACTTACCAAAACAGTCTTGAACAGTGTGCGTGCAGCATAAATTTGCATGAAAGGCAACAGAACAGTTTATAATGGGGGAAGAGAATGAGAAGGAATTGAAGGAAATACAAGGATTTTTTGCCTTTTTTTAAGTTTTGATTTTGACAATCAACATATATTCCAGTCTTTTTCAAGAACACGATTCATTTGCAATCTCCAAACCAATCTCTAATAACTGGCACTTTAATAGTACATTTTTCTTAATTAGACAAAATTCTTGCTGCAGTTTGGCAGATTTCCAGTTTTAAGATAATCAGTGCTGACATACCTTTCAGGCCTGTGCATTATAAAATATTGTGTCCTATTAGCATTATGCCTCAAGAGTACATTTTTCGAAGTGAACGCTCTCTGTTTTAAGGAGCAACTGAAGCAGAAACATTGCTCTGATTCACCTTTGCTGGGGACTTAGTTTCTTATTTCTTGAGACCTTTCCCAGAATAAATGGTTCTTCTTCCAGAATACTAAACATCTGCCTGCAAAGTAAATCAATTGCATTATCAGATTTTCCATTGGCAAGTCCACTCTAAATATAAGGAAGACCCAATTAACAGCCAATGCGAAGCCTTGAATCTTCTCTTCTAATAGTTCCTGTGAGCAAAGTTTAAAACCCCTCTTTAAGAAGAAAGATTTTTTTTAATATAGTTACTGATGTCTGTTCCTTTCCACCCTAACAAAATTCCTATAGACTTTATGAAAAAAAATTCTACCTGAATGACTTTCAGAATAGAAGTCCTGACATCAACAATCTTTTGTGGGTTTATTTGCTTTTTGCTTGTTTTGTTTTCTTGGTTTTTTATTTATTTTTTTAAAGTTGGCTAATGGTAGAATGGTTCATAACTGTTTACTATATAAGCCCATTTTGACATCTTTTCAAGACCTTACAATGCAAACCAATACTTACGAAGTTCATAGTATATATATATCTATATATCTATACTATTACTTTTTAAAGAGAAGTACAAAGGACTCATCACATTTCCCTTATAAAGATTTGTTTTAACAAATTAGAAGAATAAACATAGATCTAGGAAGGATAAAATATACTACCGAAACAAAGCTAAAGTGATGAAATAATGTCCAACATGCAAATGAGAGTGGCAATATTAATAAATTACTGGTTTTAATTCAGGATGGTGATGGTATATATGTGATAAACTAAATTTTCTGGCAAGGAGAAAATTATACAGAATCTAAGAATAAGTGTAATGTTCCAGCCTTCTTTTTCGAGGAAGTTGGTTCTTCTAAATGTTACCTGAAGATGGATAGTAAATATTTTAATTTTTTTCTTAGCAAAATTTAGCTTTTTACTGATGAACACAATGATGAAGTCACTGCTCACTTCTCCTTTATCACGGAAGTAGTGATAGCAGCAGCAACTACAGAAGCAATAGTAATAATCATAGCACTGCAGTAGACCAAAAACATTTAGAGCTTTCAAGTTGGAAACCCTCTCTTGCCTTAATGCAAACAAAATTCTTACAGATGCTGTTGGTGTTGACTGCCTGATTAGAACAGGGCACAAAACATACTGATTCTATGGCCAGAAATGTCCATTTTGAGATTTCTGACACAAAGCTTCAAATGGGGAAATAAATGCCCTATGATTCCAAGTTCTATCCCTTTTCTGGGGCCCCATCTGAGTAGCTAAGAAGAATCATACCCTACCCCATTTTCAGATGATAATGTAGGAATGTCCTCATCATAGCTTTTCCCAAAGAAATGGGAGAAGAAAATTCAGCATGCTTAGAAGCCAATGACTATCCAGTATAAATGGGGAATAAGCATTGAAATTGGAATTAGAAACATAATTTCTTGAACTGGATGGAGAACTAACTGCCTTTCAACAGCTGTTGGATTTTTAAAATAGCTTTTCTGTAGGCTTTCCTTATTGCATTGATGAGCACATTTAAAAGAACAGCACATATTGCTACATCCACATGAGTTTTGCACACTTCCAGGAATTGTTATTCCACCACTTCTGTGGGAAGTTTGTTCCAATGCCTGACTACCCTGTCAATGAAGAATTTTTGACTAATATCAAGATAAAATCTCCCCTGGTACAACTTTAAACCATTTCCTCTTGTTCTTTCTCTTGTTACTTGGTAGAAGAGGCCAACCCCCACCTTGCTGCAAGCTCTTCTGAGGCAGGGGTAGAGAGCAATAACATCTTCCCTGAGCCTCTTTTTCTGCTGGCTAAATGGTTGGATTCAATGATCCTAGAAGTCTTTTCCAACCTCAGTGATTACATGGTGCTATAAATTCATATTGTTGTGACACATTAGTAGGCAGCTTGCCAAGGCTGAAAGTGAAACTGTGTATCATTGGTAAGTTTGGACAGAGTACCAGTACTGTGTCCAGCTCTCACCTGTAAAAAGACAGCAGACATCCAGGTCATTGTCACTACATCAAGACCAATACAATCTCAAAACTCAGAGCCTGCAGTTCTGTTTTTACAATCTGCTTTAATCTCTTTCACATTTAGGAAAATACTTTTGTGACAGATTCTGTTTCTTGGAAAAATAAAGTAAATGTTACTAATACCAAAAGTCTGTCAGAAACTGAGCTAGCAGGTAGGATGCAAGTGAAGTCAAAGATAAAGAATGAATGTGAGTTTTTTTCCCCTTGGTGAAGGCAGGGTTTATGGTAACAATTTTATTTCTGTTTCTGTACTATACCTACAGAGATAATCATAAATATAAAAAACAATGCAAAAGACAGTATTTCCCTCTAATATTTAAAAAAAGTAGTCAATTTTATTTTTTAAGTCTATTCTCTATTACTACAAAAAATATTAGTTTTGAAGAAAAAGCTGAGACCAAAAATCACTATGGGGACATTTTATATTTATTTTAAGAAAAAATTAATTTCAAAGAAAAGCTGAAATCTAGCAACAAACTCATTGGAATTAAACAATCATGCTCCTGTCCACCAGATACAAATGGTTAGTAGTTTATAAAACTGCAACAGCATTTTGTTCTGATTTAGATTACTTTCTTAAAGATATTGTAAAGGAAACATTTTCTAAAAACTAATTATTTGACACAAGCTATTAGAATTATTCTTGGTTATG
Organism: Pseudopodoces humilis; assembly: GCF_049639895.1. Taxonomy (NCBI): domain Eukaryota; kingdom Metazoa; phylum Chordata; class Aves; order Passeriformes; family Paridae; genus Pseudopodoces; species Pseudopodoces humilis. Next base: position 76,468,530 of record NC_142200.1, read on the forward strand.
TGGAAAAATTTAAAATGAGAAAACAAATTGCCATAAATTCTTGTTCTTTTCTTTTAGTACTGTATGCTGGGAAGCTATTCCTCCAAGGACTTATTTCCTTCCGGCAATGCATATGTTTCCTTCATGTGTTTCAAAATAAACAGAAATTAATTGTGTATTTTTGTCTTTTGATTTCACTTTTTGTAAAATAAATCAGCTTGCCTCTTTAAAGCATTAACAGAAATACTTTGTATATTTTATATCTCTCCTCTAGCTTCAGTTACCCTTCTTCATATGACAGCCCCATGTAGTGCTATCAGGAGTAATATCTTTTAATACCCTATCTAAATCTTAATAGTTTCTTTTCTGGAAACATAAAATGTGAAAAAGAATTGTCAAATTCTTCTCATAACTTGCTGTTTAATGATGGTAATAAGGGTAGCAATATTCCTGTGGTTTTAAAGAACAGAGATAACCACACCTCACTATAAAAATAGTTATCTGTTTATCTATTTATTTGATGTAATTATTGAACTTTTATTATTCAGCATCTTAAGGGGTTTTATATTTTACTGCTGCATATTATTAGTTGTCTCTGTGAATCCTGTTTTCCTCTGAATTATGTAACTGCATCTTTATTTTATTGTGCTAACCAAGACTTATTAAAAAACTACTTATATTTAGAAAAGGCACTTAATTTTTTTTACCCTAAGTCTTCTAAAATAACTGTTCTGAACTTTTATTCTTGTGAGTTTTCCCAACTTTTCACAAATTTAAATTCTGAGTTGGGTTTGTTGGCAGTCTATTAAAATCTGTCTGAAAGTTCTTTCTCTGAGTAGTTCTTTTGCAATGGCTTTTTCCTGGTATCCTTTCCATAGCACATAGGGTATTGCATAGTTTGTCCAGGAAGTACTGCTCTACCTCAACACTTTGGTTTCTTTTCTCCTGAAGTTCATATAAGAAGTATGCATGACAAAGTAAGTACAGAAGGTGTATAAACAAAGAAAATGTATTTGTTTGGTTAAGATTTTTTCCCAATATTTGATATTTTTTTAACACGTTGGAGATTTCTGTTTTGTTTTTTTTTCTGTAAAATCAACTGCATAATGATGTCTCTTTGGTATTTTGATTTCTAATTCATTACAGTTTCAAACCTCGGTATGTATGGTATCCTTTCACATGGTCATTTTTTGCTGTCTCTTGATAGGACTTCACTAAGTGTGCGGGATCTGACAGAACCTGGAATGAAACACCATTATTTCAGTTCTCCTGTTCTATACAGCCTCTCCACAGCTTTGCAAATTAGGAGCTCTATTGTATTGACCCTTCAAACGCAGGTTTTTTGCACCCATTGTATTCAAGTTGGGCTTTTAAGCAAATAATGGAAGATAGCCTGATTTTCCATTTTCAGCCACTGCAGAGCATTTTGGAGACACTCAGGAGCACCACAACTCAATCCCTAAGCTTTTGATGATCTAATCTAAATCCAGAAATCCACTCTACACACCGATATGATAACCAACTGCATAAGAGAAATATGCAAAAACTTCCCAGTAGAAGGTACCTTTAAAATCTTTAAAATGTAAGCACTTTACTTTTTCTTGCTTTTAAAAAATCACTTTTCTAGTTAGAAGCACAGTTATTATCCATTTAAATGTCCAGTGTTTTATGATCTCAAATAATCTTTTGATGTTAACATCACCTGAAAAACATACCAAGAAGTCAGTTTGCTCTGTTTTCTTCTTTTACTTTCTCCTCCACATTAAAAACATGGTTCCCAGTATCAAAAAATCACAGGATCATTGATTTTGAAGGTACCTCCACAGATCTGCAAGTCCAACCCCTCTGCTCAAAGCTGGATCTACAAGGTATATTGCTCTGGGCCATGTCCAGTTGGGTTCTGAATGTCTCCAAGACAGAGAATCCACAACCTCTCAATGTGACCTGTCATAATTTTTGATCAATCTCACAGTAAAATCATGTTTCTTATTTGGTTTAAATGGAATTTTCTGTACTTCAATTTGTGCACATTGCATACTGTTATTTTACTGGATTCTACTCAGATGAGTCTTTCCTCATGTTGATCACCTTTAGTCACCTCTTAGACTCCCCCAACAGATATTTAAACACACTGATAAGCTCCTTCTGAGCCTTCACATCTCCAGGCTAATTAATCCCAGCTTTTTCAGCCTCTTCTCATATGAGAGATACTCCAGTTTTAATGACTTCATGGCTCTGCGTTGGACTTAGTCCAGTATGTCTGCATCTCTTTTGTACTGAGGAGCCCAGACCTGGAAGCATGCCTCATGTGGCCTCACCAGGGCTGTATACAGGGGAAGGATCACCACTCTCAGCCTACTAACAGGCTTTGTCACCAGTGCAAAACAGCACTGCCTTCCTTTGCCACAAGGGCACATCACTGGCTCATGTCCAGCTTCCATCCACCAGGATTTCCACCACATCCTTCTTTCAAAAGCTGCTAACCTGTTACTTGGCCCTGCATGTGAACTGGTGCACAGGATTATTGCTCTCCAAGTACTGGATTTCACATTTCCTGTTATTAAATCTCTCTTCATTTCTGGTTCAAGCCTGTTGAGATCCTCCTGGGTGTCAACATTAAAGTCTGATGTATCAGCCATTTCTCCAGTTTTGTGTCATTTGCAGAGAGAGTGAGCATGGCTGAGACAGCACTCTGTTCCACATACCACGTCATTAATGAAGAGATTAAAGTGTTGTAACCTGCATAAGCCACCCGGGGTAATTCCTACTAACTGGACTCCAGCTGCAATTTGGGCTGCTGGTTACAGCCCTTTGCACCTGCCATTTCAGACAATTTTCATTGCACTTGACCCTTCATTTATCTAGACCATTCTTCTATGTGTCTTGTTCTTACATTAATCTCTCTCAATCCTCCTTAATTTTTACCAGCTAGGGAGGTAATTTTGGAATTTGAATCACTTCCTATCAAGTGCTATCATTATAATGAATTCTAATTGACAGATTCTACGCTAGTCCTTAAAATAGCTCAGCCTTGAGTTTTTCCACTTCCAAAGGGACAGACTGTGTTCTTGGTATTACCATGACTGTATTTCTTTCCTCTAAAACAGTCTTACATCTGTTATAAAATATTGTGCATTTGCTCTGTACTTTCCTATGCTCATTACTCCTGTCCAAGACTTGTTAAAAAAACTTTTACTAGAGCCAAGCAAATACTATCTTCTCCCTCTTTCAAATAGTCTTTTGTAATTTTTTCAAAGAATTCTAAGAAGTCAATTAAATGGTAATAATGATATGTGAGTTTGTATTTTAAACTACTATTACTCCTTCCCTCTGCCCCAGATTCAGTCTCTAGATCCTTCAACATAAACTATAGTACTACTTCATCATCTTATTTTCTAATACCACAAAGAGATTTCAGGAAGTACCAGCACTGAAACAATCAAAGTAGATGCTTCTGGACACAAAAATTCCACTCTTCTTCCCTGTATGCTGCTGTTTAAGAACAATGAATTAAAAGAAAATTGAAGAAAGAAAAGGATGCCCATCCATTCTTGTAGTAATGGTGTGCTTTAAGAAGTAAGAGTACACAAACAGGAAAAAACCTGCTGATTATTAAATCAGCATTACTCCCACACAAAGTGTTAGGACTTTCTCAGATTTCAGAGAGGACATTTGACCAATGCAGACAGTATATATCACAAAGAAAAATGAAAAGTGAAAGTAAATGTCTTATGAAAGGTTCAGAAGGAATAAGGCTGAAGCATGAAGTATCATTTGGGGGTAGAAATATAATGTCGATTCTAAATTTCATTTATGTAAAATAAGCCCGATTACAAATAGTGGCCAAAAGGATGATGGTAGAAACTGAATTCTATCAGTGAAATGCAGCACGAAGTCAAGAGCAGAAAACACTTCAAAAAACTAACTACAATCAACACTTTATACCCACAGATCACCTCTTGCTGTTGAAGGAATACAATCTTTAAGGGCCTTGCAGGTTCTGCTCTGATCTTTGCCAAGCAAATGATGTCAGAAACTGCAGAAGCCTTCTATTATATAGATATAAATATACATATATATATATGTATATGTTCTATAAATATATCTGAGGAATACCACCACCACAGCTAAATAACACTTTGGTCATAGCCTTTGACCACTATTTCAGCTTTAGTCTTAGTTCTGCAATACCTTATTCTTGAAAGCAACAGCCTTAAGACTAGATAGGGGATAGACAGCACTTAAAGGAAGAGCTTTGGCCATACACAACATACGCCCCTTGCTCCACCATAAATTCAATTATTATTTTCACAATAGATTTGGAAGAGAACAACAGTGTTGTAATTTCCAAATTACTGCAGCTAAGAAAATAGTTGAGGAAGTAGACACAAGGAAAGGCTGTCTGTACTTTAGGCTGCCTGTCAGTCTGTCTGTCATCCAGCTCTTCTTAACTAGTGTTTCTTCCTTTTTTCATAAATTAATTGTTTCTACAGCTGACAATATAGATTTACTTGTTTTTCCAACCCCAGCTTTAACAGTAACAAAGGCAGTGCAAAGGACAAAAATATCAGATATCTTGTTTCCCTGTAACAAATTACAGCTGAAACAGAATTTTAAGCAGAGTAACTAAAATAAAAAACAAAAAAACAAACAAAGAAAAGAAAGAGTATAATTCTCATAATTCATTCCATTCTGTTTTAGTTATAAACATAATCCTCCTTCTTTAAACTATTCTCAGCATGATACATCTACCAGCACTCTTTTGATTATGTGAAACAAATAATGTGGAGAAAGCTATGTTTAAGTTTTATGCTACTGAGATTTCTTTCTGGAAAATAATTACATTTCAATGGTTTCTAAAAAAGGACTCATGACTACTCCTTTTTCCAGTGTTCCAATGCAGCTCTTAAATATTTTTTGAATTAACAGTATGCACCTGTTTATGATTAGGCTTTAATTATATTTTATTTCACACTGAATTGAAATAACACATTCTATATATGACAACACTGTCAAGCACAAAAGAATGTTAGTGCTTACTTTTTCAAAGACCTAATCATAAAATTCTAGATCTTATTATTTACTATAGAAAAGTACTTAGCTCAAAATGCCAATTTTTTTGTGAAGGTAGGTACAATAAGAAGAAACAATTTGTTGTCTTTATGAAATACATCTATGCTGTTTATTTTGTAGTGGCAGAACAGATTAAATTTTAACCTAGAGATAAAACATACGAAAGCGGTCAATAATGTTAGTGGAACCCGTTAGAGGTAAAACCTGTGTTTTATCATAAAAAAAAAGAGAAACCTAAAAAAAAAGGAAAATGATTATGCATAAAAGCATTTTACAATTTTGATCAAAATCACTGCCACTGAAAGATGCTATCATGAATAGTGTTTAGGAGGACTGAATCTATCAATCTAGGATAGCACTCTTTCTTCATTTGCCTTGTTTGAGTTTTTTACATTTAAAACCTTAAAACCTGACTGTGGAAAAATAAAGGCCTGTAATAACAAGGTTAACTGAAAAGTTCTTTAAATTTTCCTTGAAAATGTAGAAATGTAGAAATGTAGTAGAAATGATTGTCTCGGACTGATCAGCCCGATGGTTTTTGATCATTGCAGGGCTTATCCAAGGCAATGGAAATTCATCAGAGTTAGAGGACTTTCAAATGCACAGGTAAGTATTTATTGTAACTTTACTTGGCAATTTGCCTGTTAAAAGGCCAGAGACATAATCAGAAACTACTAGGCATCTGTGAAGTATAAATTAACATTGGCATACAATTAACTTTCAATTCACTAAAATAGTTGATACTAATCACAAGAAGGAAAGATTAATTTCTCAGACAGTACTAAATAATCTTAACTTCTAAGACATATGAATTGTGAAACACAAATGGGACAAGCTGCTGATTTTAAGACATTGAATGCTTAGAAATATTGTCAGGTATTGCTAGCAGCCTTCTGTCTCATGCAGAGAAACGCAGCAGATTTACACAGGTGGAATCACACAGGCATGTGACATTTTGTTTAATTGTTGAGTTAGAGTATTCACACACACACACACCAAAATCTTTCCTTTATCCACACTAGCTAAAACCCCACTGGTGTTAAAAAGAACATAACATAATGTAACATAACGTAAATAATGTAACGCAACGTAATGTAACGTAACATTATTAAGGTAGTCTTTCTTAAAATCTGAGAGTGATTTTTTTCCTTTCTAATTTTTATTTTTTATACTATGTGCCAAATAAATTATTTACCTATCTCAGAAGCAGCCACTGTGATGTTGTACCAAGGTGTCTCCTCTCTGTCAAAGATCTTGGCAGTCTTAATGGTCCCAGTACTAGGATCAATGGTGAAATACCTATCTTCTTCTGTATTATGATCAATGAAATATCTATGAAGAAATATAACAATATATATTCATTGTAGTATATGTAATCCAAAGTAACAGAAAGCTATATAAGAATATTACTTTCAAGCTTTAAAAATCATAGACATTTTAAAAAACAACCTAAAAAAAAATCTATAATTTGGAGAAACCCAAATTACATATAACACCATATTTCATTTCTTTCATAATGTTTTCTTTCTTTTGATATGTAACAACATTTCCTCCGTGAGTCACAAAGATATAAATTGCTAACAGGTGGTATTTTGCACAGCAGTATGCAACCCTGTCAATGTAGAGATACACATGTATTTTGACTACAAATTATGAAATAGAAAATCAGAAAAGAAAGCAGACTAAGATCTTACTATTCAGCTTATTTTCCTGTCACTGCAAACCAGTGTGATCAACCTCGGTTCCTGTTTTGAAGCGTGCCTCTCTGACATGAAGTCGATGACAAGATGACACATAAGCCATTTAGAGCATAACCATTACAGAGTATCAGAAACATCTGGTTCCCAGAGCAGCCATTGACACTACCCTAGAAGCAAAACTCAACTTCCCTGCTTTACTCCCTTGGCTTCCTGGCACTTTGCCTAGCAGGGAAAATAAAAGCCTTGAAGTGGGTAATGGAAGCAGAGGAAAAGAACACAAAAGAAGAGATTGACAAGACACTTTTTCCCAAAGATGGAATCAAATACTATGGCTTTTAACAAACAAAGCTATTATACAACCCTTCCAAGCCTTCTTACCTAACTCCAGAAAAAAAAAAAAAAAAAAAAAAAATTACATACCATAACTACGTTTCCTGGTAATTTGCCATCCCTGGTTTCATTCTGTGAAATTCCATATCTATTCAATATATGGAAGGCATATAAAGGTTAAAATTTATTTGTCTCTTCCAATTGCTCCTATTTTTACATTACCAGAAGTGTAATTCCTAGCTAATAATAAGAGTGGCACACATAAAAGTTGCCAAGCGAAGAACAATTAAAAATAAGTTTTATTTCTTTCACAACGTACTTATTTATACCAGTTCTGTAAACAAAAAGCAAACAAAGAAATAAACATTTAATTGAATGACATATAAAAGCAGAGATGATGTGGAAAAGTAGAAGAAATAAGCACTTTGAAGGGAAAGCAGAAATCTGAGTGAGTCACCTTAAGTGGTAAAAGAATTGGACACTCAGAGGAAATGCCAGACAGGATTTAATGATTTAGGGTAGACCTTCCTTACTGGAGAGAACCTGAACCCACCTCTCCCACCTGAAAGAATTACTTACATCCGCCTTACAATACGCTATCCTGCCTTGTGGAACTCCAGATTTTCTTACCATGCCTCAAGTTTTTTCAGCAGCTAAAGAACCATAGTTCAGTCACTGGGAATCAAAGCAGCCATAGTTAGGATAGAATATCTTTCTTTTTGCCTGTTCTCCATCTTTACTTTCAACATCATGAAGAGTGAAAGCCCTGCTGTATGACTTTGGGAGTTGTTGGAGAGACAGCAAACCTTAGTTCCTACCCATTTTATGTTTCTCTGGAGCAAGAATTGTCCTTGCTGTTTCCCATAAGCTAAGTTTCAACTTATTGTGCAGTTCATTATTATCAACATTTGAGAACACCTCCTTCCAAAATACACCAGAAGTACCCAATAAGGACACTTTGGATGTGCAAGATGGAAGGCTCAAGTTGCTTCAAACAAGTGGACTAACAAGATCTTAATTATGTAGGTGATGGGGCAATTTTTAAGTCAGGAAATTGTTTTCAGAGGATGTTATTGAGTGTATCACTAAATTAATGATGTAAACCCCAAAAACAAAACAGTGATGTTGCCAGAGAAAGAACAAAAAAGTTAGTGAATTTATGCCCAGCAGTCATTGCTGACACATTTCTGAAATTTGGTCTGGTTCTCTATGCTTGGTAAACTCAGGAGAGGAACTAGCAGAAAACTCCCGATGAACATTCATCAGTCACTGATTATGAAATGCTGGATGGTGCAGACATCCAAAGGAATGGATGAGGAATACTGGAACCCTCTGAGGACTCATCACAAAAAAGAACAAAAATGGACCATACAATTATCCTCTTGGCATTATTTTATGTGGCCCTATTTGTACAAGCTATATTCACCTCTTTAAGATTGTGCCAGTCTCAGTGGAGAAGCTGTATCTCCCATGTCACAGATAGTATTAAGTATTTACAAAAACTTGGAGACAGAGTGGTAGCAACCTCTAAAAATCCATAAAGCTTCCATATTTGCTACAGAGTCATGTTGACATCTGAATTTTGTTGAGAAGATACATACTTCAGGTGGAGAAATGCTGTCATGCCTTGCACCTTATGCTTGGCAGCATAGGAAAACTGAGCTAGGAAAAACAGTTGGAATGTTTTGATCATACTACTATTAACACAGAAATAATGAACGTTTGGTTGTGTTGGTCAAGATACATACACAGGTACAGAAGCATCTTTTGCATGATGAACTAGAAGGCTAAGAGAGAAAGTATGGGAGGCATAACTGTCCTTCAGTTCTCTTGGAGACCTTTCACTGGTAGAGCTTACAATCAAGTTATGAGATGATAAAACTTAATTACTTCTCATATAGCTCTGTTTTTTGTGATTCTAGGAGTCTCCTGATAACAACAAGAATTATTTACTGAGAAAAATAAATCAAATATTCTTTCCTGACCTGTTCTTAGGGAATATGTACTGCAAATCCAAATCAGTTTATAAGTCTTGTCCCTGCAAACATTAATTACTCTGGACACTGTTTGCTTATTATCGACATCAGGCACAGTGGCTATTCTGTTAGTCACTATTGTGCTAACCACAGAACCATAAAAATAGGGCTATGTATTATTTGTAGACAGTAGCTTTAAAATAGACAGAATTTCATATAGGGCTTCAGTGAGAAAAAAACTTAAAGCAATAACCAGCTGGATACCCAGCTGCTTTTGTGTGTATATGACTTACAACAAAATGTTACCTCTTCCTCTGAGCAAAGTACAGAAAACAAATTTTTACTGAAAACAGAAGAAAAAATCTGTCCCAAAAAATGAAGCTTGCATAGAAAAACTAATGTTTGCTTTTCTGATGAATTGTGATCATCTAACGATTCATTTTCATAGACATACTGTAAAAGATGGTATTTTTTCTTTTTTAATATGAACATCTTTTTCTAAATCTGTTAATGTGTTCCACAGAAGCTCAAATCTCTGTTCAAAGAATTTAGGATTGGATGAATAACTTCAATTGTATCTTCTGTGTCATTAATGAAAAAAAAATAATCCTGTGGTAATTTATTGTACAAATATTTTTACTTCCAATGATGCTAGAATAATGATATTTTTTTTTCTAATTTATCCACAGTAGCACTTCCCTTTCATGTGCTATCTTTTGCACGCAGTCTGAAATATTCACAGATCTACAATTTTTTTCTTCATTAATTAATAAATGAGTGGTACTTTCTTAGTTTTTCCCATTATTAAGATGTTCAGTTCTCCCCCATTAGTCCAGATTCTTCCTTAAAATTGTTTTGTGCATCATATCTAAAGCAACAATTTGCAATTCTCTGTCCCCCAACCTTCATGAATGTGTCAGTAAAACGAGTTACAGAAGATATTCCCACACAGTAGAAAACCTAGGAATGCTAGTTCTGCTTCCAACTGCTCAAAAATATTATGTACAAGAACACTTTTGGTATAGCAACTCATTTTTGTCATGTAAGAGGACGTTTAGAACAAGTTTCATTGTTTTTACAAAATGCTGAACAATTTAGACCTTTATAAATATTAGTCACTCATTTATCTTCAAGTTGAGAAAAGAGATCAGATATATCCATAAAAAGAGCACATTCTAGAGCCAACGATGCTTTACCTAAGCTTCTGAATTAACTTAATCTGATTTAACAAATTAATTTCATCTGGATAATAGTCACAATAGACACAGTCATTCCCTTCTGCTCCTACCCTTCCCTCCACATTTACCAATCTGCTTTTAGATGCTTTGTCTAGGCCACAGAAAGATATAGTGCAAGTTTTGAATTTCAAACAGTGATTTCAAAAGAGATTTTTCACCTTAACTCAGTTGATGGTTTCTGCTCTCTTAGAATGCATTAATTCAAAAATGAATTTAAAATATCTGCTTGAGATATTTATTTATAGGCATTTACTCACAACAGTGCCATGTGACTTAGGATGCTTATAACTACTGCACATTAAATCAGCACACCAGAGCTTCATGGCACATGGTAATAAAGAGACTAATAACAAGACATGCCTAGATAAACAGCTCTCCAAAAACTGTTTACATGCAAACCGGCAACAGAAATCAATCTGAAAGAATCATTAAAAAGGATCATGAAGATAGAAAACATAATAGTCATACTATCTGAAGATAATCTGAAGGAAATGAAATACCAAAATTGAATCCTACTAATACTGAGAAATGCAACATGTGTCATCTTTTTATTAGGCAGTGTCAGTGACTGGAAGTGCATTCCTAGCTTCATCCGTATCCTCCTTCTGACTGAAGCAAGCCAATGGCTCCTCTGGCTTCATTCCTCACTACATGCCTTTTAGTGAAGCAGTGGATCAGTGATGGGAGATATTCCCCCAGTTTTGCTGAAAACTAAAAGCATTTGCATCAATTAGGAAATAAAGATAAATATGTATGGATGATGGCCCTGGGGCAGAAGGTGAGTATGGAACATATAAATTTGCTTTCAGTGTTAAACCCGTCAGGCTCTAATAATGCAAAGACTGCTTAAAATGGAGAAAAATTTCAAAGGTGCTAAAGCGGTTTAGAAATATTAATGATCTCCAAACCCTTTAGGAGGGCTTCTGAAGCTAAAAGGCATAAGCATTCCCAGAAACTCTCTATCTAAATAGTTGTCTTAATATTAACACCAGTTTAGACAACCAGCATAGGCTGTTACTGTTCTGGTGTGGCTCTCTCTAGGTACTGCATTTTAAGGATGAATCTTCAGTTGGAACTTTTAAAACAGTTTTGAGATTTTAAGTTGTCTCTTTCTGTTTTTAATCCAATCTTTAATTTACCTTTTCATTATGTTATTTTTTTCATTTATTACCTTATTTATCAATGGCAAAAATGAACTTTGTGGCATATTTCTACCCTGGCTACAAATCTCATATTGATAGTAAACTTCCAAAGGCAAATTTCAGCCAGATGTGAATTCAAAGATCACAGTACTTCTTGGAGTTTTGTTTTGAGACGTAAGCAAATAGTCAGTTCTCAAATAACAAGTGAAACTGGTTACAAAAAATTACTTAAAAAAAAGTCCATGGGAAGGGAACAGAGCCTTTTCCAACCAATTATATCTTTAAAGACTTATCAGTTAAAAGCCAAATGTCATTATAAGGAAACCTGTTAAGTTACAGATTTAAGCAAGAAACTTTCTCAGAAAGGGATAAAGTACAGAAATTTTAATTTCATTTTATAAATATCGTGGTAAACGAAGAATAAGCAACTGCATGGAGTGAGAGAAGGAGGTACACCATGACAAAGAGTAAGACAACCAACCAGCTGCATCTCTCTGTGTTTGACCAGCTGGAGAACAACAAGAAATGGCCCATGCTGGGACATAACTTGAGTGCCTGACTTTTATCTTCTCTCTGCCTCCTGACAGCAGCACTCATGAGCCTGGGAACCAGCAGCAAACCCTTGAAGCCAAATGAGGTAGTGGGGAGACATTCTGTTGCCGTGACTGTCTTGCACTACACTACTTCCATTCCAGGGCCAATTTATTTCCCCATAGTTCAAACAAATTCAGCCAGGAGAGAAAAGCAATTGTGAAGTATGAATCAGAAGTCATGCCAATCAGCAGGTAACCAATTTTCTCCCTGCAGCATATCTGGTACATTAAGGAGACATTTGATGTTCCAGAGCTCCTTGGCAGAAGGCTGCTACTGAGAACTACAGCCTTCAACTGTGCTTTCCAGGTGTGAAAATTAAATACATTTGAAGATAGCTTGGAGAAGGTAATCCCTCTATTTACTGTTCCTTTGCTTTCTTTTCAAACAGACATAGCATAACTTTGAGAAAGATACTGTTCCTCTCAAAGCATTTAAAGGAAGTTGATTCAATATGCTGTTCTCTCTGAGTTATCTCCAGTGCTGGCTGCCAGCTGATCAGCAGTACGTTGTTCTTTCCATACAGGAGTCCTGGCTCACCTCTCATACTGAAATCTCAGCTCAGCCAGAGTGGCACTGTTCCATGTCCTAGTCCTAGAGATGGGAGTTGCCAGATCCCAGGGGACATGGGGGAGTTGACAGCAGTGTCTCCCAGAAAAGACCCTGAGAGGCAGCCACTATTTTAAGAATTTTATGCCGAAATATCAGCTTCCTGCTCCAGTTCTCATTCCCATCCTCTAGCACACTACTCACTTTTGGACAGGAAATTTGGAACACTGTTCATTTGAAGGAAATATGCCCTTTGCAGACACTCATCATTTCAACCTGGCAGTTTCTCTCTGCATGTGTTAATCAGTGATCATTTTTCCAGCTAATTCTACCAGTCAGTGTAGGCTAAGAACAGGCCACACTCTTCAAGGCATAATTCAGAATTTAAAACAAGATAAAGGTTTGTCTTCTTTTCATGACCTTATAAATTTCTTCAGAGGATTATGACTGTCCAGAAACATTTCAGGTAGATGTGTTGATGGCAGAACTTTATCTTATTATATCCAAGTTGCTTGTTATTCAAAGAGATTAACATTCAGATGCTGCTAAAACATGAGGTGCAATGTCACATGAGAAACAAGCTAGCTACAGCTACACCTACTTCTCTACAGCTACACCTACTTTTCTACCTACCAGATAAAGAACGGTATTCTACTTACACACTTTTTTCCTCTACCTATTATACACTAAACCAAATAAAACTGAGATTGACATATTTATGCCTATTTATTGGAGTTGCATTATCCTATCAAATGACTACATTCTAGAGTTGCTCAGATATGAAGGCTGACTCTAAAACCATAAAAGAATGCTAATCCTTGAAGCATTCTGAAGTCAGTAGAAATTATAAAAACATAAAGATGATGTTCTGGCATGAAAAATCAGTATTTCATGGTCAAAAAATTGATCTGTCAGTGTCTTCTCTCTCAGCTCTCAGGGAGGGATGAAGGTGGTTTTTGTTGATGTGGGATTCTGACCACTGTCCTGAGATGGATTCTTCCTAGTTAAAAGAGCTGTCAGAACATCTTACCAGTTCCTGCTCAAGAACATGGACATATTTGTTACTGGGAGAGCTAGGACACATAATTTGACAAGAATCAAAATTAAATTGAGGCCTCAGGGAGCAAAACACCTCAACACTGTAAAAGTTTTAAAATGTTTTCTCACTGTGAAATCAGATGGAGAATTAGTGAAAAGATTGAAGAAAAAATCCCATCTCTGTTCATCCTTTCAAAATAGGGTGTTATTTTTCTGTCTCAGTTTACTGGCAATCTTAGAGAGAATACTGAAGGATTATGATAATGTTGTGCTTTGAAGTCTTCTTTGAGAAGGGCAGATTTCTGCCTTTGTCTCCACCAGCACAGGCCTGGCAGGATCTGGAAAATCTCACATGTTACCCCATGGGCAAATGGAAGAGGAATGGTCACTCTACATGATGGCACTGATCTCAGCAAGCTGCCCTAAGTAGAGCAAGAGTCATAGACTTATTTAATCACAGCCTGAGTTTGAAGGGACCTTAGATATCATTTAGTTCCAGCCTCTCTGATGTGGGCAGTGGGACCTTCCCCTAGACCCGATTTCTCAGAGCCCCACCCAACCAGGCCAATGTTTAAACATTTCCAGATATGTGGCACTCACAACTTCTCTGGGCAACCCTTTTCAATGTCTTACCACCCTCACAGTGGAGAATTCTTTTGCTAATAGCTAAGTTAAACCACCTCTCTTTCAATTTGAAGTCATTCCCTCATGTCACTATATGCTCTTGTAAGTAGTCTCTCTCCATCTTTCTTGTAGGCTCCCTTCAGGTAATGGGAAGATGCAATTATGTCACCCCAAACAGTCTAACAGTCTATTCATCCAATGCATCTCCTCCCAGTTTAGAGAAAATTGTGCTGTACAGGACTTTATGGAAGTCCAGATAAATGACATCTGTAACCCTTCCCTTGTCCACTGATGCAGTCACTCCATCAAGGCCACTAGACTGGTCAGGCAGGGCTTGTCCTTAGGGAAGCCATGCTGGCTGTGCATAGGACAGCAGGAAACAAACTGATTTTATTCCTCTTATATGGCCTTCAAAGAGAAAGTAAGACAAATGAAAATAGCTAGGAGAAAGGACTTCTGTATTTTCCAGAAGGGAAACTTACCCCTTCTTATCATTTCACTCTACTGAGAGTATGGATGAGTAGCATAGAAAGTGAACTGATCTCCGAGAATGCAGGGCAGGGGGAGGGGGGAAGGTGGGGGAGGGAACTTAAAAATATAATTTTTATTTTCAGCCCCTCCTGTTGATTCTTTAATGCAGCTGTCTTGCACCTCCCTTCAATTTGAATCACAAATTGAGGTTTTATTCTACCTCTAGCAGATTTAAACTTTACATTAGAAAAGAAGTCTAAAATCTGAATTTTTTCACAATACTTTAAGACTTTGAGAAATAGTAATAGGAATGCATAAAACTTACAGGTACATTCTTTCATCTACATATGAGCATGCCTCTTAAATATACCATTTACTGAAAATTAAGATTACTTTCTAAAGGCTGATGACAGAAAATATTCACCCTCAGATGAGTCTAAAAGATGACTATCCTTTACAATCCATGCAGCAAAAGTTAAAATAAGTTTCTCTACCTAATGCAGGAATTGACTAAAAAATCCCTACACACATTAATTGTTACAATCATATGCACCTGTAATTCATTAATTTTTTAGTATTCTTTCTGAAAGAAGGAAAGAGAAGGTTGTCAAAGTAGGACAACGGAACTATGTATTTATTAGAGCCTCTAGATATCAGATGTGTTGGAAAGCAAGTTTTTGTATTCATTAGTATATACATGTATTATAACCATTATGATATATCATCCATTTTAAGACAACAACATAAGACCATTAGAAAAGTGGGAAGCCAGGATCCTGGCTGAGACTGTACTTTAATTCTTGACAAACTTAATACAATATTAGAAGTAAATTTTTAGGACAAAATAAATTTAAAAAAATTAAAATTAATTTTTAGCACAAAATTTAAAAAGAAAAAAAATAAAACCCAGCCCAAAACCAAAACAACAGTTTTTTGCGAGCTTCTGTTTCCTCTAGCTGATTAATCCTTGTGAATAAAATACATTATAGTAAGGTATATTACAGTCTGATTAGGGTCCAACAGAAAATTTACTTGAATTCCAACATATTAATATAACCAATCAATATTCCAAGGACCAAAAAAATACAAAGTTGTTTTTAACCAAGCAATTGTAGATCTTCTGAAAAGGGGAGATACTTATCTTTCTTATCATTTGACACTGCTGTCACAGGCAGAGTCGTGATCAGGACCTGTACCCCATTCACCAGAAGTTTTCTGTTAGATACCAGGAAAAGAAAAATTCTTCCCAGAAATGTAAGCAACCTAAGTTAAACATAATAAGTTGGTATAAATAAAAATTACTAGGGGGGCAGAGGTCCTATCATTAAAGCTCAAAACAGTGATTCACCTTCTGTACCGCTGCATGACAAAGCAAGACTCAAAGGAGTGATCTGATGTTCCAGTACTTCTATAATGGGATGTCTTATTTCTCAAACACTACTCTTCAGTGTATAAGCTGTATAAAACTATGTCTTAGCTCTTTTCTGAATCACTGCCTTGGAGGTGGCTTGAGGAATAGCTGCAGCATTATGTTTCTGAAAACCATTCCACTGGCAACCGACCAGAGGCAACTGGAAAGCTCCAAGGATCATCTGAAGTGTGTGCTGTGGCTGGGTGGACTCACCACCCAAGGATCACTGCGCACAGGAAGATGTCAGGGTTTCAAGAAGCGCTGCCCTGCCCTGAGGCCGCAGGAACAGATGAGGGCTGCTCTCAACAAACTGCCAGTTAAAAGCTGTTTTCCCCACCCCTAACCTCCATGCCACTCTTCTGCATATGATTTCAGGAAGAAAAAAATATAATTTCTAAGTAGATATAGAGAGATTTTAAATGAATAATGAACTAAGAAAAAAATTTAATTAGAGCATTTAACAGTCATGGTTTCTTCTGTGTTGTGTGGGAAGAGACCTTTCAAGACCCACTTGCACATCAGATATTATTATAAGACATGACTTAACCCTGACCTTTTCAAGCAACAAAAGATATGAGTATGGAAGCAGAATACTTGACACAAAGCAATGAAAGAGGATTAGTTTCTCATAAATGTTCCAACAAGGCAGTAATACCTGTGAATGAATTACAAATAAGGATGTTTTCTTCTGATTTAGAAAACAAATTTCTAGGTAAATTTTGAAGTAATTTTCAAACTACTCAAAACCCCTTTATATTTAAAATTAACACATGATGAAGATTTAATATATTTATTTATTATGCTTTCTATTATATCTTCTTGTTATTCATATTTCAGTAGAATAATAATCTTATTATAAAACAAAGCATTTAAAAAAAATCCCTGAAAATGCATTTCTATATTTTCAGAGAAAAAAACATCAGTCAAGTTAAAAAGGAAAATCCTTCAGAACAGTCCAAATAGCCAGTCAGATAAGTACTGAATAAAGAGACCCCACTGATATGAGCTACATTTGTTATTACAGAGGTTGTTCTGCTGGGGTTTTAAGACTAAAACACTAGTACAAGCACTGGCAAAAAGTCAGTGCCCTCTGAAGACTGCTCAGCTCAGGAACAAGATGAAATCACTGTGATGAAATTGCAGTGAGGAAATAAGGACAAAACCCACTTTGTCTCCTTCTACTGATAGCAATAGATGCTGCTATTTATTTTTGTGTTCAGTTCAAATAACTTTAAAAGATTTCAGCTCTGTTAATTACCTTAACTACACTTCCAACCATTATTCTGTATACAAGAATTGTTCCTGCCAGCAAAATAAGCTGTTACTTTATTGGGCAGTGAACAAATCACACCACTGTATCTCTTTTAGCAGCCGAACAGCCAAGTGATATGGTTTCAACTGTGTGTGCCTAAATGCTTCATCAATCTCATACACAACAGCAGGTGTCTTCATAAAGTGGAAAGGATGCACAAGCGGATTAGGAAAGACTGATAAGCAAATCGCTGCTCTGTATCTTGCCCTGTAGCCTCACAATATTTGGAGGCGTATCTGAGCCATTTGGATAAGAAGCACTATTCTGTTACTCCCTGCTACACAGAGACCAGCAGAGCAAGTCCTATCTGTACCTATCTTCCCTGGAGATTGTGATCCCTGCTTCCTAAGAAATTTACACTGGATCTTCCTGGTTACATTTTTATAATCACTGTTTTGACTGGGGGGGAACAAAGAAGAGACTTGACCTTTACTTCTGGCTATCTTTCAGACTCACCAGGGTTTCAGACAAACAGTGGAGACATTTCCTAAAAGGCAGCACAAAAGGCTGTAAGTGCACTGCATGGACACTTCTGAGAAACACGGCCACCTCTGAGTGGCTCCTTTGCTCATCACTGTGGTAAGAGTGGAGCATGGGGCATGACCCTGACTCCAAGCAGAGCAGCATCTCAGCCCATGCAGTCTGTCCCACTTCTCAGGTCACACCTCTTCCAACCCATGGCTTCCCAAGCTGTAGGCAGATCTTGAAACAATACAAAGCCCTTCTGTACTACCTCACTTTTTCTGCGTGAAGTTGAGGAGCTGTCTATTCTCAGACTAGCATTTCTGTTCCCGCAGCAGGAAGCACAAGGAAAACTTGAGGGCACCCCAACCCAGCCTGGTGTCTATTTAGAATCCCACACAGCAACATGTTAGTTCGGGCCTTAGAGAACCAGCATCTTCATAAAAAGCCCACAGTCTAACAAATGACATTCGCTGTCAGTTCCTCCAAGATGGATAAAGCCTGGCTAGAGGGTGGACCTAGTCACAATATAATGCCAAGGATATCTGGGCTTCCACTGCCCTTGCCAAACCCTACCAACATGCAACTGAGTGAAAACTGGCTCCCTTCAGATCTTTATGGTTTGGTCTGTTATGTTAGCACTATAAATTTTAGTCCATTGAGACACAGAGATATGTAAGGAACAACTCAAAAATATATGTCAATTGAGGGGAAAACATGATATACAAAAGTAAGAACAATTTTTTTCCCTCAATTATATGAATAATATGGGTACTTAATATTCTGTCCTCATTCACTGGTTGCAAATTCAGGTTTGAAAAACAAAAAGGGCAAATACAAGAAGCTTAATATTTGGAAATACTTTTTTCCTTCTGATCCTGCTGTCTCCAAATTACTGCCTGTTTCAGCCAGAACATCTACTTCTGGCCTTCCCAGCCTTTGTACAAACTGCTGCTTCTTCCCTTTTGCCAGTTATCTCTTTCTAGACAAAACTGTTATGGGCAATCGACAGTTGAAATAACGACCAACTAGTGAAATCTTCACTTGACCTTCCTACTTCAAATATCCACAATGGTCTGACTGTTAGTAGCTTCAGAATTATAGTATTAGAACTACAGTCATTTGGCAGCTATTTTAGCAAAATTTTATTATGTATGTTATGATTTAGGCACAAATACCATAGTGGAAATTTTTCAAAGGCAATAACTTGCCAGTAAGAAATTGCATATATTGATTCTCTGACACGAAACATTTTGAATCTTAGACTATTATCACATAAAAACCTGATGTTTTCATTGTTCTGAAAAGATTGTTTCATCTTACCAAGACTATTACACATATCCAGCAGATTTCAACTCAGTCAGGAGACTAAATATGCCTAATTAGCTTAAGAAAAACTGTTTTCCAAGGATATAATAATACAATTTCTACGAAGGCTGTACCATTATGTCATGGAAAGGAAAAGCATCAAAAATGTTTTTGTGGATATTTTTGGGAAACTTTGTAAATCTGCTACCACCTTTGGCACATAAAGTTCATGTATTGTTCCACAAAATTCATCATTACACATATTTGATTCTTTTGATACTCCACTGAAGCTGAAGCATATTACAAAATATTGGGTTCATCCTCAACCCTCAAATATTGGGTTCTAACTCAAAGTTTGGCAAAAATGATCCTGTTTGTTTCTAAAAGGAAGGTGTATCTAAACCTGCCACTGTCTTGCACAGACGCCTGAGACAGCTACAGTGCAGCAAGTGTGCAGAGGGCCAGCACAATTCTGACAGAGAGGGGGAGAACAGTTCTGTGATATTTAACAGATTTACAGCAGGTTACCACTGGAAAATCAGACCTCGGCTCAGACCAATGATAGGAATTATAATGCAAACCAAATAAAGGCTGAAGGTTATGTTACTAAATCTAATCTATACAGAATGATCATGACACTGTTCCAACCTATGTTTCTCTTTATGGACTAAAATAGTACAAATAAACAGGCTTCATACATTCCAGATCTCACTAACCCTGAAGCTTGTGAAATTCGATGTCATGATTGAGTAATTAATCCAGATAATACGGTTTTACTATACCTTACTAAACTGTTGGCAGCATCAGGATCATGTGCCGTTACTGTGCCAACAGGAGTCCCGATCTTTGCATTTTCATAGACTTCCATGACATAGGAAGGCATAGTGAAGAGCGGGGGTTCGTCCACATCGCCAACAATGACCTTCAACATCGTTACATCTTTGAATGGTCCCAAGTGCGAAAAGCGAAAGTCAAGGTGAGTATTTGCTCCTTCTATATTAAGTGTGTATGATTTCTTTTTTTCATAGTTGAGTGGCTGTTGGCAAAAAAAAAAAAAAAAATTCTCAGAGCCATTCTATTCTCCAGTTTAGCCTGCTAGTAATTTAACATCTTTTCTGTTTAACTTAAATATTTCTTCACGGTACTGGAGATGATAATCTTTGATATTCTGGCAGCCACTGCCAAACCTTGTATACAGAAGATAAAAACAAAGCAGGATGGTTTCAGTTTTTCTGTACAATAGAATTTTAGAAAATATACTTGTTTTGGCAATAGCCCAGGTTTTAGAATGAGGCTGAGATTCAACTTTCATGATAATGTAGTGTCTGGATTTTGTCACCTTTTGGTTTTAATCAGTAAATCCTAAATCCTGAAAAAGGTAGAGACTGGTGTATTCTGAATTAAAATAACTTCACATCTTTAAAAAAAAAGTTTCATAGACAACAACATGGACATTAAAATTCTTTTTGGGCATCTCTTTTATCCTCAGCTGAATAAAGGCAACTTCTTGCAGGAAAACAGTCACTTATGGAAGAGACAGGAACTTTTATGACCAGGTGATTTTTCTAGTGAATGTGGATGTAGTGGCTACAGATGTAGTCTGTCTAACAGTCTCAAAACACAGTCATATCATTAAAAGGAGTTGCATATGCATGGATTTTTTTTTTTTTTGCAGAACCAGAATTTTTATTTATTATAGCATGATAATATAATTCCACTGATACCAGTATCATTCTGTGTGGACATGAAAGTCTGTCTAACAAAATCTCTTCATCCAAGTTTAAATCAGCATTTCCTGTCAGCCCAAGGAGTGGCAAAGTAGTACATTAGGCAAGACATATGAGGAACTCAGTTTATGGCTTGTCAATGTCAGTGTGTGCTTTGTAAATGAAATCTACAATAAATTTGACTGATGATGTATAAGAAAAATTGGTCAGGATTTATATTCACTTTGTATATTTCTTTGATTTTTCCTCTGTGTACTTAAGGACAATTAATTCATTCTCTGATCTCTAACAGTGCAAGGCTTTTGTGACCCTCACATTCTTTATTTCCCTTTCTTGAATGTAAAAATAAAAAGTTTTAAAGGCATTGAAATTTACCATACCCTGGTAATTCTATTACTATGCAAGAAAAAGCTGCTAAGTATGCTACTAAAGTCAATTCATAAAGAAATATAGGTTTAATAAATTCTAACTCAGATGTTCATTAATTTATGGGTTTTTTTGTTATGAGCAGTGAAATATTGAATAGCAATTTTAATTTCTCTGCAGCATGTATATTCTAAGAGTAAACAGGTTTAAAATAGGACTGCAACTTTGATGTCTTTTTGGAAAACCCAGTTTATACTGACAATGACAGAATTAACTTGTACAGGAAGATTAATTTCTCTCAGAAAACACATGACACACGGTCTTGTACTAACATAAACTCTTTCTTTTATCTAGTTCTTTGATCAGAAAATCAGACAATAACACTTTTTGTTTAAGGGAATAATCTATTCAGATAATCAGAAAAAGCTGACATTTCAAATATAGCCAGAGTAGTTTTTTGCTTTCATTTGCTTTTTTTTCTTCCTATAACATCTCATTCATTAGATGTAGATGTAAGGTAAGAAACAGACTTATGTGTTTCTAGATATGTAAATAATTTCTATATTTGCTTAAATTAACATAACACTGAAGATCATTGTCTTCCCCAGAAAGAAAGCAAAACATTTACATTTAAATGAATTAAACAGAAGTTTTGTTCATGTTTCTTATTTTCCCAATGAATAATGTCTTTCCATGACAATTACCAACATAACTTCAGTATGTATGATTTTCATGCCAAACTGAAAATGTCAAATGTAGTTCTAGTGACCAGTTACAGGGCTAACTGGAAAATGCTGCTGTGCATTATACCGTGCTTTGAGTTTCTAATGAGACTCCCAAAAGGAATGTCATATTAGGGTAACTGTAACTCCCAAAAGGAGTTATAGAATTTTATGAGAAATAACTTTTTCTTGAACATTTCCAGTCTCATTATACAAAATGCAAGAGACATGGGCTGTTAGACACTTGTTCTGGGAATCCTGAATGATACTTGCTGACTTGAGGTCAGGAAAGTTCTAGCACATTTTTCTGAAAATCATGACTAAGGGGGAGCATGATGAACATTCTTTTTTTGAAGGATACAGAGAAAAATAGCTTTTACTGGGCTATTTTGTTTGGGTTTCCTCCAGTTTCTTACTCAAACAAGGAAATGCTTGAGGTAAAGTGGAAATACTTCATGACAGCTTGTAATCAACCCTTTGTGGAAGGATCTTTGAGACTGAAGAATGGCTCGACAGGTCTGTCAACAGGAAAGATAATGAAAGTACTGGATATTTTGGGTCAGCCTAGAATGAGACTAGAAAGGATTCTAAAACTCAGAGCCTCTGCATACTGCTGAAAGGACTAAATGGAGGCACTGAAAAATTCTATTTTTCCATCAGAATCTCACAAAAGGGGAGTTTTAATATTTTGATGAGGATGTCATGACATTAGACACAATAATATATTTACTTCTGGCTTTTCTGATGTGTCTACTGTAAATTCTTCTGGAGAAGTACTAGAGGACAAATTATTCTATTCTATTGTTATAGAAGGCACTGGTATCTGACACACAAAACCAAAAAAATTTTGTTCTTAGTTTAGATCATTTATTTTGGGTGGGCTATCAAAAAAATCAGCTTGAAACCCAATCTAAATTAAAAGCCATTACAGGACACAGAATATTATATACTTATTAAACTGCATACAAGACCTGAGTAAAAAGAGAGAAAGAAAAAAAAAAAAAAGAAAAAAACCAAGATCACATTTTTAATACTAGATAAAGGAATAAGGTATCTGAAGAAATAATGGAGGTATTATACACAAATTTATGTAACTTTTAAGTGCTGAATTTCTGCTCAACTGGAATATAGCATTACCTAAACAAAACGTATGTCTTCTTGTCTTGATGTAAAAATGACTTAAGTTATTGTCATGTGTATGTAAAGGAACAGGCAACATATGCTTTTGTCATATTCTAAATCACAGTAAAAATTTTTTTTGAATCTACTTTGCCACAACCAGTGAGAAATGTGATTTAACAGATTTTTATATGTCTTTCATTTTGTTGCAAATTCTTTCTTTCTGCTTCATGTTTTGAATATGCATAAATGTTGTAGTTAATGAACAGTAGGCATGGTGAGCATACAATACTAATTTTAAGAAGAAATAATAGATTATGGTTTTAGCTGCAACAAGGCCATTAGGAAATAAATTCAGTGGTATAAAAAAGACAATTTACTTTTATGTGGTTGAAAAAGATGGGTATTACATAACTTTTAGAAAAGACACTGAGTTAAAGCTTTTTAAGATACTGGAAGAGATCTTTTAAATATTTATGAATTATAAAAATAATATTTCCCTGAATTAGAAACTATTTTGACTATCTTAAATACATATATATCTATCTGGAAGCAAAAAAAATACATCATGCTTTATGATAGCTTTTATTTATCCTCTTCTTTCACATTTTCTCAGGATTTAATTTCTCCAACCATTAACCAAGACCAGCATACATATTAGCAATTTTAAATGCGTATTAGCTTTTAATTTTTAGGGTCTATGGATATATAAAATTGATAACTACAAGACTCAACAAACCCACATGAAAACTCTCAACTGACTGGGACAAATATAGGAATTACATATAAATGATAACTCTGTAATAGCTTGACCAGTAACATTTTAAGTGTTTAGCACAATACTGGATTATTTAGATACCAGATGGAGAGAGAAATCAAATAATAACAGTCTATGAAAACTGAATTACACATTTGTTGCCACAGATAAAGTTTCTATGCTGAGATTCAATTAGGCTAGGCACAAAAATAAAATTTTCACACGAATTTTACATCTTCTATGGCTTACCTTCTTCAGAGAGAGAATTCCTTCCCTTGTTTCTTTGTCAGTAGATATGGAGAACACCCCAGAGCCATCACCATTTATAATTGTGTACTTCATGTCTGCATTTGAACCAGTGTCTGCATCATTTGCTTTGATTTTTCCAACTGCTGATCCAACTTGAGCTGACTCAGGAACATACAGCTGATAATGTTCTGAGGGGGAAAAAACAATAGCTTGAACCTTTTCTAGTCAAACTAAAGTAGAGAACCACTATGTGATTGATAGATGTCTGAGTCAATGAAAGAGCATTTACATATTTCATAAAGTGACAAAAAAACTTATGAACTTATTTAGATCCCTGAAAGAATTCAAAACCAAATTGTATTTGATTTGGGATGCCTTCATTCCCTATTCAAAATACAAATTAATGTAGAATTTTAGCTTTCACAGCTATTACTGTATATCACATAATACATAAATTACTTCATACCAGTATTTTTACAAGTTTATATTCTCCATAACCAACATACATATATTTCACCAGCTTACAATTAAATGCATAGTCAAGTGAGTACTTTTGAATTGAAAAATATGTTGAATTTTTTCCCAAAATCCTATCATTTTTGCAACATTGCATCATCTTCAATATGTAATTTTTACTAAAGAAAAATGTAATAAATCTTAATATTTTCCTCTTTGCACAAAAAAATTTAACTTTTTTCTTTCTTTTTAACTTTATTTTCTGTAAATGAAAATTAACATAATGGGTACAAAGAAGTATTACACATTAGTGCCCAGAAAAATTTTCCTTTACAACTATGACCTCCTTTCAGTGTTTTTGTAACCTGTAAGGTTAATAATTAGTGAAATATTTTTTGAAAGATAATTTTCTTAACTGTCTCTATGCTTTTGTATGAAATTTTCTACATGGAACAATGTTTTCTGGTCCTTGCGAAGGAAATAAAAGTGGCAAAGGGAAATAATGTCATTACATAAACCTCAATCTCCATCTGCAACTAGGCCAGAAAAACTTCAAACTTAAAGATTTCTCCAATAATGCTACCCTTATAATACAGCAGGGATTATGAAATCTACCAGAACTGAAAAGAATAATTTGCATCGAATGGAAGGTGTGTACATACCAACAACATCTTCATTTCCCATCTAAAAAACCCCAATCCAAATGCCTCCCTAAAAGTCTGCAGAGTTCACATCAGAGTTCAACCACCAACACAGTAAAAAAAGCAAAATAACTTCTGTCATTACATGTCTTCTGAAACTCTAACAGGTTCCTTTTATGTTTCTTGAAGGCATTCTGTGGCAGTGAATCCAACAGTGCAAAACTGAGTGGCAAGATCAGCACATTTGAAAGTGGACATATAGAATTAACATGTTGTTATGGTTTGCTGTGTTTAAACCAGATAGCATGACTGCAGAGGTACCCTTGGTAAGCATATAGAAAAAGAAAGGCAAAATTTAAATTGAATTCAGAGACTGAACCCAAAGTGTGGCAGAAATCCACTACAGGTTAGATGGACTGAAGAAATTATCAACCTATAGAAGCTGCATTTAAAAAGGGGAAGATATCATCAGTAAAATATAGCTGAGTTTACAGAAACCTGCTAGAAAACAGAAGATTTAATTATAAATGCATCTAGTTCTTGAACAACAGTTCCTAAACCTATTTGTTGTTTTGAATTAATTTTTGCATACTAGTCCATAGTACTAGTAAACAATTAGTGGTGCAATAAGGATGGACAAGTGCCCTAATCTTTGTTAGTCTAAAGGAAAAGAGAGGTTTCATAGGTAAAGAAAAAAAAAGTTATTATTAATTTTGGAAATCTCAAGGAAAATAAAACGTTCAGCAGAGCAAAACAGATAAATACAAAAAAATACTATCTAAAAATTCAAATGCACAAAAAGACAAAATTCAGCAACATGAATTAAACTATATTAGAGACATTTTTTTAGGCTAGTGGTGAAACTGGAAATGTTAAACTAAATCATTGTACACTTTATTGCTAGAAAGAGGAACTGATGAAAGGCTCAATTGAGCACTGGAACAGACTTCCCAGAGAAAAGGTTACAGTACTAAACTTGTCTGAGTCCAAGATGGATTTGGACAATGCCCTCAGCTACATGCTGTGACTCCTTGGGTGTTTTCCATTGGGACTTAATGACTCAGACAGGTCCCTTTAAACTCAGCATAATCTGTGATTCTGATTCTATGAATGTTTCCTTGGGAATTGGATAAAGAAGGTTTGATAGGACATTGTAAAATATGGGATGTGAATTTACAGTTCTGTATTGCAAATTATGAGTCTGTCTCAACCCTCTAAAACAATTGACTGGGAAGATAGAAGCCCTGAGGATCAGGTATGATCAGTCTTTTCCACCATATCTGACCATGTTGAACGGATTGTTCTTATGCTTCCAGCATTGCAGGAACTGTTCATTCCAACTGTATGCTTCTAAGCATTCCAGGAGCTGTTGTGAAGCAGAAATCTTTTGGGAATGGTCTACTGTTTTCTAGAGGAGCTGACCTGTTTCTCATAGATCAATAACCTTGGCTGATTCAGTTCTCAGCTTTTATCACATTCACTCACATGCATTCCCTTTGCTCATGATATGAGGAAATTAACACTTTCCAAATAATGTACTGCATAGGACACCACTTTGCAGAACTTTAATCTATGCAAATTGAAACATTTTCCAAATTCATGTATATGAACTTCATCTTTCAATAAACTTTATGGCATATCTGTCATTATAGTACAGAAATAATTTATTTATCTTTAGAACCATATACTTTAATTTCAATTAGCCTACAACTCCAATGCTGTGTCTTACTCTGAGAAAAGTAATTTCTCTGTCTGAACCTCTCAAAAAAGAAGTGTAACAGTATTTAATGAAAATCAATAAGCATATTATTGAAATTTTTGTGTTTATTAATCCATTCTATTCTGTTGATCATTTTGACTTACTTTTATAGGTTACAATGTCTTCTTGAACAGTAGACATTACCATACTTAGCAATGGGAGGAAGAGACATAATACTGAACACCAGCTTGGAAAAAGTGCTTATTACACTGGAGAGCAGGGCTGCTACTCAAAGGAACCTGGACATGCTGGAGAAATGTGCTAAAACAAACATCATATCATTCAGTGATGGCACCAGGGGAGGAATAATTGCATTCATCAGTACATGATGGGGCCAGCCAGCTGTAAAACAGCTTTGCAGAAAGGGACCAAGGCTTTACTAGACAAGACTCTTAATTAATTAAATCTTAAGTAACTTGATCTAACTGAACCTGCTTTAAGCTGCCCTTAAAGATTGCTTTTTCAAGTCTCACGTGAACCTATGATCCTGTCATTTATGAAGGTATGTCTCATGTTTTCTGCCTGCCATCTTTGAGAAGACCAAAGAGGAGCTTCAACTGTGGACTGTGCTCAATCTTCCTTGGTGGCTTTCTTTGAGAAAGCTATTCTTCATTCACAGAGCTGCTTGTTTTCATTACATGTAATAGATTATTCTGGATTTCTCTTTTGAGACTGCAG
Source organism: Pseudopodoces humilis (assembly GCF_049639895.1). Classification (NCBI taxonomy): domain Eukaryota; kingdom Metazoa; phylum Chordata; class Aves; order Passeriformes; family Paridae; genus Pseudopodoces; species Pseudopodoces humilis. The sequence continues at coordinate 76,496,208 of NC_142200.1, forward strand.
TCTTTTTAGAAGCCTATTTATCACAGTATGTCTTGGACATATGTCACATGTTCCTTTACTATGCTTATTTTTAATATAATAAATCCAGTTTTAATCCATCATCATTATGAGTACAGAAACTTTTATTATTGCAGAAGTTCAGTCAATTTTATCTCTACTAATTTTAATCTGAATATTCTTTTTGATGCCAACATCTCTTTCATAAAACTAAACTAAGAAATTTTTAAGAGGTATGTTTGGCTTACTCTTCTTCCCTGCCAAAAACCACAATGCTATTGCACTTTCTAAATGTGTTTGAATTATAAGTGAAGTTACTTCTTATTTACAAATATGACAATCAAAACACTTCAAAACTTAAACCCTTCAAACTTTTGCTTGCCGTGAAAGTGTGAAGAACGTGGAAACCTTAGGTCAATTTAAAACAAACAAACAAACATTCTTTGATACAAGAGACTCCTTTGGCTGAAACAAGAATTGTACATCTCAATGTCCCTGCTTTATACATCTCAGTGTAAAACAGGAGTTATGACTGCAGTTAAGATTTTAATCAGTGATGAGTTTATGTTCCATGACACTTTGTCTTTAGATACAATAACTAAAAGTTCTTGAAAACTTTCTGATGTCAGAATACTGAACTTTTGATCTTGGAGAACAAAGGTATTCTGGCTTCTTGATGTTTATTTTGATAAAATATTGTTATGCCACTCATAGGTAAAAGCAGAAACATAAAACTGGGTTTCTCCTGGATTTTCAGATTCACTACTTTCCTGTATGTATTGAATCCCCAAATACTTATTTTCCATGCAAATAGTATGGGAAAATGAGCATATGCACTCCGTAATAATCACTAATGAGGAACTTAATTGTTGGGTGTGATCTATAGCAGTCTCTAGAGGCTGTGCTCTGTTCAGCATATTTTATGCCATTTAAAGGGGGACGATGGCTGCATCACACAGCTTGGATAAAGCAGAGAGCAATATCAACACCTGTAAAGGGTTAAACTCAATTTGGAGTTTATTCTGTGTTTGTTTGTTTGTACTCTTGCTCTTTCCTGGCTCTAGTATAGCTAGGATTATGATCACATTGGGGTTTAACTTCATTAAGGACATGAAAATTAAGGCTTTCCAAAGAATACTCCTCAAAATGGAGTGGTCTTGCTCCCAATTCTCCACTCTGAGAGAAAAACAAAAAACATTCCCTCATTCCCAAAACCATTACAATCTTATTAATAAACCCATAGAAATGCAAACAAACAAACCATCAAAAACCTCCACTTTTTTTTTTTCTATCTAGACTGTTTTGAAGTTTTTTTATATGTATGACATGTCATTCATAATGGATCTGGTACACAAAAATCCTTATGGACAATACTCAATAAAATGAAATAAAACTCCATGGTACTGTTATGAGTAATGCTGATGCACCTAGGTGGTGCTAAAACTCAGTGCATAGACCACATATTTATTAAAAGTATTTAATCTGACTTCGACATAAGTGTATTTTCCCCCATCAGTCTTCCTTTAATATTTGAATTTCATAAACAATTCTGCCACCAAATTTTATTGTCATGAATTTTCATTAAAGGAGAGTTTTACAATAAGATATTTAATACTCTTGAAAAGTATTGTAATTAATTCATTAAATTTTACAGTAAAAACTGATTGCAGAAATCACACTTATTCTGCTCAGGAAACAGAACATCATGAGATTTCCTGTGTGATCAAATGCCATTAAATGACTTGTGATATTTCAGTATGATATGAAACAATTTGGTAGCTTTAACTTCAAATATTGTGCAAATATCAGAACATACAATTCTTCTCACCAAAAAAAAAAACAAAACAAACAAACAAAAAAATAATAAAAAGATGAAGAAGACAATTTTAAGACAATTAAACAAATCACTTTAGATAATATTTTCCAGTCTATGGCAGCATACACTCAAAGGTACATATACTTTTATTTCACGTCTTAACTCGCTTTTGAACTGAATGAACACATCTCAAGTAATGTGTTTCTCATATGTCCAAGGCATCCCTTAGACAAATTATTGATTCTGGCACATTACAAAGACACAGTATAAGAGTAATTTTAGAAAATCCCTCAGATCAGTAAGGGTTGTCTGTTTTACCACTCCCTAAAACAGCTCGTTGTCCTTGTGCTAGGACACTATCACTTTGCTAAGCAGGTATTTTAAATACTTCTAGAGAACCAAACCCCAACATACTTCTTCGTTTAAAACTAACATCTTCACCACAACAGCAGTTTTCCCCTGTTACCTTTGCTCCTGGCTGTTACAATCAGGAGGAAGTTTCTGAAAACTGACAAAAACAGAAACTTGATACTTGCCCCTCATTCTGTTTCTGATGTAACACTATAGCCATTTTCAAAAACAACAAGAAAAAGGTCAGGGCCTTGTGATAATTCTCTGTAAAGGCAGAAAATCAGTATACTTAACACTACCTGTATTCACAAAGGAAGTGTCACTCACTCAGGGAAACCTGAGCACTGACTTTGAAACCTGAGAACACACTTTAAAAGCTCAATCAATTCAACATATATCTACCTTCAAGAATACGTGAGAAGAAAAATACTTTTCAGCACCACAGTTACGTTGTGCAGCTATTACATCAAAATGTAATAGTCATACAGACAGGAAGTGATGAGCACGAAATGAGGAAAAGATATTAGTCTAATTATAATGAAAAAAATCTTAATAAATAAGCAACCTTTAAAAGTTGCTTGTAAAAGCAGAATACTTTTAGTTTCTTTAAAAGTAGAATAGAAAAGTAAACTTCTTCTACTAGAAAAGCAGAAGAATTAGGAAATTGTTCCTAATACTCCCTGGATACTGGATCATTGCTGGACTCATCAACATGTAGACACATAGAATGGCTTGGGTTGGAAGGCATTCACCAAAAGACAATCTGGTTTTAACTCCTCTACCATGGACAGGAACACCTTTCACTAGACCAGGTTGCTCAGAGCCCCATCCAACCTGGTCTTGAACACTTCTAGGGATGAGACATCCAAAGCTTCAAAACTTCACCTGTGCCAGTGCATCCTGATACCTAGTCTAAACTTACTCTCTTTCTGTTTAAAAATGTCCCCCCTTCTGATGTCATTACCTGCCCTTGTAAAAAGTTGTTCTCAGTCTTTTTTAGTAAATCCTTTTTACATACTGAAAGGCTGCAATGAGGTCTCTCTAGAGCCCTCTCTTTTCCAGGTTGACAACATGACCTCTTCCAGATTATCTTCATCAATGAGGTGTTCCAGACCTCTGATCACTTTCATGGCCCTCCTCTGGACCCACTCTAACACGTCCATATCTTTCTTGTACTGAGGACTCCAGACCTGGACACAGCGCTCTAAGTGGGGTGTCACAAGGGCATAGTAGAGGGGGACAATCACCTCCCTTGACCTGAGGGGTGCAACTCTTTTTATGTAGCCCAGGATGCAGTTGGCTTTCTGGGCTGCAAGCCCACACTGACTGTTCACATCCAACTTTCCGCCCACCAGAAACTCCAAGTCATTCTCCTCGGGGTACTCTTATTGAGTTCTTTTTCTAGTCTATTTTCATGCCTGGAATTACCCTGACCCAGGTGCAAACCTTGCACTTGGACTTCTTGAGCTACATTAGTTTACGTGGTCCCACTTCTCAAGCCCATAAATGGCACAATGATCAGGATCTAGATTATACTAGATAGGAAAAAATTGTAATTTAAAAAGATACAATTGATCAGATGTCAGCAATCTCAAGAAAAAACAGTTATCATGTCCTTATCTTGTTTTATTTAAAATCTGAGTTTCTTGAGGACACAAAACTTTTGCAATCTTTTTAACTCAATAGTCTCCAATAATTTTTAACCCTTGTCCAATTTCAGGCAAATCTAACAGAATGACAGAGACCTGAAACACATTATGATTCTATAAGCCTCTTAGCAATTACTGGATGAAAAAAGGAGAAAGACATGCTAAAAACAATCAGAGAAAATTTTGCTTTCCTCATCACATTTGTCAGGAGCCAAGTGGTAAAAGAGAAGGCAGATAGCCCTGGACTAGTCACCAGGTAGGACAGGACAGGCTGCAGCCCATGGCAGTGTGGAGTGAGAATGTGCTGACAATTCATGACACGAAGTTGTGACAGTTCTCATGACAGGAAATAATGAGAACTGGATCTACCACATGGAACTGGGGATTCAGAAATGACCACACTGGAGTAGTGAATTTCAAAAGAAAATGAATAGCAGATACTTTCATACTTAGTTAGTTAATGAGTTATATTAACAAGGCCAGATAGTGGTTACCTTACTAGCACTGAGCAGAGTTAATGTCTGCTTCTGGGATGTGAGTTTACTTTTTCAGAGCTAACAGGAGTATCTTCATATCACATTCCTATTTAAACATGGCTTTGCACTTTTCATACAATGATATTGCAAAAAGAGAGGCCAAACTAATTATGCATATACATAATTTCATATTGTTTACTATTGCCATGAAACTATCAAGCCTCAAAAATCAAGCTTTATAAAAAGTGTTTTAAGTCATGAGTTGTATTTCAATTCTGCTTTATCTTAGGGAACTGAACTAGATGTATCAAAAACCAAAATCTACGAATTAGAGTCTAGACACAGCAACTATAGATCTACACGCTGGCCAGAATGTAATCCTTAGCACTTGATGTACAAAGCATGTCAATAGAAGCCTCTGCCTAGTGTGATGATCTTGATGCTATCAGAATCTCCTCGGACTAAACAAAGCAAAACACAGAGAATTTATTCATCTTAAGCAACACCAGAGAGAATTCTTGAAAGAAAAATATACAGAATACTCTGATGTAGTTCAAGGCTGATAACACTGCCATTAGAAGATGGAATATCTTCTGGCAAATTATGAACTAAATTATGACTATGAAATTAGGGCCCTTAGTCATCAACCACATGGATCCATCAGTGGTAATACTAACAAGAACTGAGAGATGCAAAAATATTCCAATGCAGATCACTGTCTGTCAGCTTACATTGAATAGATAATTCATTTATTACTTGTCTCTTGAAAGAAAGGAAATTTATGATGTTGAAGGAAATCAGTATTGTACAAGATGCACAAGAAGCAATTGAGAAGCAAAAAACGTGAGGTTTCAGGCTATTCTGCTGAATTCACGACCCCTTTCCTACTTTTGAGACATACTACAGTCTTGCAATCAGAATTTTTCAGCTTTGTTTCCTATACCAGAAATAAGACTGATAAAATTATACAGTTCTGTTTCATATTATTCCTCCTAGATTTTATTTGTATTTTGGAAAATTGTTGCTCTTCTTTTAGGAGTTTCTGTGAAAGGAAGTCAGCTCTATTTAGAATGAATACAGAGAAAACCACAGTAAACCCTTTCAAACAGATATATGTACAACCTTTATTTCTAAGTTGTGGTTTAAAGTGTTTCTTTAAGGGGAAAAATCCTGCACATCTTACTGCATTTTGCATGTCTAACGAACACTGATCTTCTAAATCCAGAAAGGTACTATCTTTTAAATGTATGCAACAAAGAATATTTATAAATAAAACAAAAAATAATAGCATCAATCAGATGTACTTCCAAGCACGTTCTCAAGTAAGGTACTCATACAGTTAGAATCAGATTCAAAACTCACAAGTATGGTAACGGAGAAAAGGAAACTAACCAAAAGAAAGTCTGTGGTTTAGCTGAGGCTCAGCCTGTCCCAAGGGTTATACACTCGATATAGGCAGTTTTGGTTAGCACTTCCCTTGAATTCAATTCTGAATGTGACAAGCCTCAGTAAGTCTCATTTAGCATTCCGTCTAATAAGGAAATTGAAGAGAAATTTAACTGAAAATTATGGCACACAAAGGAAACAGAGGAAAAATTAACAAAGACATTATTTATTTTAGAAGACTTGTGTATATAGTTCATGATGGTAACACAGCCTTTTTTAGACCAACCGTATTTTCATTCTCTATTACTAACATGTAGCCACTGCTCTTTTGCAAGGTGTTTAAAATATGGTTCTTGAAAAGGAGAAAAGAAATAATGTCACTCATAACTGCGTATAGGAATCTTCTGTAAGGAAAGAAAGAAAATGTTCGTATTCTACAAGATTTGTTTTAGAAATAATATTTTGTGTTGAAAAGAATAAATATTAAGATGAAATTTTATTCTGCCTTTATAAGTTTTCATTAGATGTGAAATATTTTGTAATTTTCAATGATATTAGAATCCTGTAAAATGTATAAATTATTATATGAACATTTTATGTTTCTTTGACTTCTGAAAAAAATATTAATACAGATAAAAGCATACGCCAATGTACATTTCTGCTTGCCAATCAGTTTGCTATTTAAACCCTTCCATTCAAAATAAAAGAGGACAGTTCTTGAAACCTGATAGGTAGGGATCCATTCCTGCATCCATTGAGTCTGCAGGAAACATAAGACATTCTTTCTTTTTAATTTAGCTCGTGTTCAAAGGTAAGCCTTACCTTTTGCCTTTCCAATTGTTAGGAAGTATTAAATAGAATGATGGATGCAGTGAAGAATTTGTGAAACATAAAACCAAAAATACTGTTTTTAAGGATGTGTTTCAAAAACTTTATGTTTTCAAGTCTTCGTGAGGCACAGAGAAGATACTCATTTCTACAACACTCTTAATAAGCCTACTTACTGTTTGGCCAGATTTTATATAACGTGTATAGCCTGGGAGCTTTGTTTTTCCTTGGAGCCTTGTGATCTATACTATTGTTTATAAATCTTTTCATTCAAACAGCTTAAGGCATTTCCTGGTGGATGTACCTATAGCTACCAGGCCAGTATGTTCTACAGTAGCTCACACAATATCTGAGCCAGATTACAACATTCTTGTTGGCTTTGAGTGAATATGCAGAAAAAATGCATTTATGTTCCAGAAGAATTTTGAATGAATTGTTGACTGAATTCAGAATTCCTACAAGATCCCAGCTACTGTGTCAGATTAATGTGTACCCAAAGTGCTGGATAGAAATTAGCTTCCCATTAGTGGTCACATTAAGATATTCTGTTCTGGTATTTACTCTTGATATATTAATGTGATAATATTGTTTAAAATCAACACCAACAATTAATTTCACTCTGACAAAGTCAGACTCGACCATTGCACAACAATAGTGACAAACACCTTAGGTTTTGACCAGCTGAAATGTAGTAATTGATCTTAAAAGTTTAGTTTGGTATAGAGAAAGCAGAAGCAAAAAAACTTGATAGATGCATATGAAGTAGCCAAAGGCATGTTGTATTAAATATTTTATCGAATAGCCTTTTGCTGCTTTCTACCATAGGAACATCATCATTCCCTCGTGGGATCAAAATCACACAGTTTTTGAAATATGCATTTAACAAGAACTGGATAATAACCCACATATGAGAACAGTATATTTTTGTAACCCATCTCTATATTATCCATTGGTTATACTGAAAGAAATCTTTACTGGTTTCAGTATTTTAGCTATGCCGTCTTGGTGCTTTATCTGGAACTACTGGAAAATTTAGAAATGTTGGTTAATCCAAATGCTTTCCAAGCTGCCTTTCCCCCACGAATCTGACTACTAACTAGATTTCACTAATGGCTTCTTACTTCACTGAAAATCGACATGATTTTCAAATCAGTTATATGTTGAAATTGTACATACTCTGAGGAAACCTGGGTGGATTGTCGTTGACATCTGTGAGTGTGATATTTACAGTTGTTGACCCTGACAGCCCTCCGACCTGCCCAGCCATATCTTTGGCTTGAATGACAACGGAATAATGCTCTCTGGCTTCCCTGTCCATGTTGTGCAAGGCAGTCCTGATGACTCCTGTGAGGGAAAGAAAACAAACAAAAGATCAAGATTCGCTTCTTCAAGCAAAAGCAAAGGCTGGGTATAACTTTTCTTTAAAGGAAAGGAGGAGTTAAGTTGTTTTCAGTTATTTGTGCCATATATATACATGCATAAAACACAACTCTAGATGCTGCTAGACAGTAAACCTGCTGGATAATATGAAGAATTTCAAACAATATTTATTAAATCAATTACTATATTATGAAATAATTATTCTAACATTCGTAACATTCCTGACCTAAAGTTACATTGCCAAAAGAACAGTTTTCTCATGTAACTCTTTAAATAGCTACTTAATAGAAAAACTAATTACTTGTAACTCTTACCCCAAGGAATAAGACACAAGGTGTTTTCTAACAAAATTCTAACAAAATATAATTTCTTAATTAATATCTTAATATTAATCATATCTCTTAAAACTACCCCAAAGCTAGATTTTCTTATTTGAAAAATTTTTAATAGATTTAGTTTTGTTTTGGATACATGTCAAACGTATAGATTTTTGTTTATGCTTGACTTAATAATTGCAAAGTAAAAGGTAAACTTTTTATTGTTATTACTGTGTTAGAGAGAGAAAACCAATATTGAATGATGCTAAAATTCTATTATTTTTTATTATTTTTTATCTATTTATTTTTTATCATCAGAATTTTTTTCACATTTAGTTACCAGCACATATAGAAGCAAAGACTAAAATAAAAGCAGGAACAGACAACTCTGTTGGCACAGCTTCAATAAGGAGACCTTTTTCACCTATGATGATGCCCGTAAATTAAACCTGTTAATCTCTTTGATCACAGACTGACAGAAAAATCATGGAATTCAGTAAAGAGAAATGTCAAATGAAGTAGTAGGGAACCAGTAAGTGCTGTGGACCGACAAGTTGGGAAGGAGCTTTGAGCTTTTCAGAAAAGAATCTGGTGTGGTCCTCAAATTGAACATGAGCCAGCAGTGTGTCATTGCAGCAAACAAGGCCAACATCTTCCCAGGCTCCATCATGAAATGCATTGCCAGCAGGTTGAGGGAGGGGATCCTTCCCCTCTGCTCATCAAATCTGGAGTGCTGGGTCCAGTTCTGAGCACACCAATACATAAAATACATTTATAGACTAGAGAGAGTTTCATAGACATTAATAAAGAAATATGTAAAATGCCCAATTTATTAACATAACATTTTTAAAGAGCTAAAATTTTAGCTTAACTTCTGTTGGATTTTGAAAGTGAGCTCTTGCTATAACAGGTAAGTAAATATACCATAGCATTATCAGATGTTGCTTCTGGGTAAATTTTAATCATATAATAATTACTAATGCAAAGAGTCTTAAGAAGTAGAGCCATACTCTTCAGAAGAATTTTATGTGCAGCACGATTCTCAAGCTTTTTTGATTCCCACAGATTCAGATTATGTAAAAAGTATTTTCCAGAGCATATTTTTCCTTGTGTTTTAAAAATACTTTTTTTGCATTTCTTCAATAAAATCATTTAACCATTATTACATATAAAATGGAAAAAATAATGTAGTTTATACCATTGTTTCCATTCTCTTCTGAAAGCAAATCACACAAAAATAAGGAGATCCATGCACAAAGAATATTTTTTAAGTATCCATGAAGTTTTAGAATTATTTTAACACAGTTTTGCACTGTAAGTTACTTTCCATCAGAAGTGTAGATTTGGACAAACTGGCTAAAAATAGTATACCAGTCTAATTTACTTCCTCAGTGCTTTTTTCTTAAAATGGTACCTTTTGAAATAGATATTTTTTCAGAAATTCCAACATGATATATTGAAAATAACCATGACTTATACACACTATACATTTAGAAAAGGAAATTTATGGAGTCGTTTAGATAAAAGTAACTGCTATAATTTAAATATGCATTTTCATCAAATTAAATATGGTTCACAAAATTTGGTACTACTCTTCTGAGAATTCATTTTACTGATAAATAGGAATATGGGAATGTACTAGAACTGAGAATGTCCTGCTTTGACTTTTCAAATTAATTGTTTTAGTTTTTTACATTGAAACCAGATGTATCATGCTTATGTACATGCACATAAGAAGTATGGGATTTTTTAAAAGAACCTTCCATTTCAACTTGTAACAGACCAAATGTAACATAGTAGAACATATCTTCTACACTATCCTCCCTAGTATTAGACACTTGCTTTTTGAAATTAATTTAAACAAACAGAAATTCCCCTGATTAATGCTTACTTTCCTCTGCTTCAAGGGGTATGATACTGAGTCAAGACACGTAGATAGTTAATAAGGATTTGTGGATGACTGATCATGACTAATAATTTCATCTGTCTCGCAGCAAATTCCTCTTCTCTGAAAACTTAAAACTGAGACAATGAAATAGGGCAGGCTCTTAATTTCAAAACATTGTATGCAAAGTTTAGAATAAGAAAACTAGTTTTAAAGTTTTGATGGGCTAAAGGCAGAAGGTGAGAGAAGATTCAGCTCCCTCTTTTTCCTGGGTTTCATATACATTTATACATCTTGAAATCGTATCATCAGTGTGAGGTATGTAACTACTGTGAGGACCCTAATGCTCTGTCCTTGTCACTAGCAACTCCACCAACTGTCCTGGCAGTGCAGCACTAAAATCATGTATAATCTCAAGTTTCACTATTGATCCCAAAATGTGTAAAGAGAACTTTGTTGCCTTTTTCACTAAGATAATATTAAATGCTCCAGTTTCTTTTAAAGTTGGAATTGCCCCTGAGTATCTTCTGTATGCTTGTCAGGGGTTATATATCCCACAAAAAGACAGGAAGTTCATCTCAAGAAAGATATTTCCCTGACTAAAACAGTTACCAAAAAAAAAAAAAAACTGAAATAGAAAGCTGTCACAGGTTTTTTAAATTTAAACACAGCCTTAATTTTGCCTCATATTTTTTAAGGCAGCACTGTGACCCTGTTAACCAAGTACTTTCAGCAATGCCTTCAGTATTTATCCATCTTTAGTAGGAAGGAAAAGAAGAAAATTTAAAAAACAAGATGTAGGCGTCATTACAGGTACACACCATACTGTTTCTGGTATTAAGAAAAGAATTTATTACAGAAGTTTGACTGCTATGTCAAAAATCAAATGCAACATATGGACGGGTAAATCTATTAGAATGGAGCTAAGAAGTACACACAGCTTTGGACCTCTGCCCTTACAAACAGTCATACCTATTTCCATTTTAAAAATATGAGAGTTGTTTTTTTTCCCACATGGAAGGCTCTCCCAGAACACATATTCTTCCAACTTCTTTTCTAAGTTTATGCACCTATAAAGCACACCAGTTTTTCTAGGGTTTTTTAATTTTAATTTTTTTTGTTTGTGTGTAACAATTTGACGGTTTTGAAAATAAAATTTTCCAATTTGAATCTATCTTTCTTGACCATGTATGATGAGAAACCTACTTACTTTCCAGTTAAGATTTTAATAACACCTATTTTAATTGCAATATTTTTATTTTTTATATGGAATACATGATATTGATGACTGATTTATTATTGAATAATAAAACCCGTATCATTTTTCTCAAGTGACATTTCCAAATTAATGAGACCAGAATTACTGTAGAACCATAGAATCTCTTAAAGTGAATTGGACCAATAAGGATCAAGTCCAAGCCCCTGCTATTGCCAGGACTACTTAAAACTAAACTATATATGTCTTATAAGTAATTTTATTATATAATGCTATTAAACTTGATTATGCTTTTCCTCCTCTTGCCCATAACCACAAAATCTTCTTTCTCTATACTGCAAGTTCTTCACAACCTTTTGCAATCGTGACATTTCGTCATGATGGTCCTGCATTTATCCTCAAAGTATAAGATGAAACTGAGAAAAAAGAACACTGAGATGAACGATTGATATATCTACTACTGTGGATAGCTCCTTTTCTTCCCTTTTCCCAAACATTTCTGGATTTGAGAAAGTCCTGAAAATAACATTATTTTTCGCAAGTTTTACTTCCGTCTCAGGCTCACTGAATTAACTCCTGTTACTGAATTGCAGTCAATACCTTTTTTTTACCAAATTTTCTTAAAGATACTTCTTATGCTCTGCAGCATATGACCATGTGTTATGTCTTCTTTTTTAGCATTCTGCGAAGAACCATTTAACTTACATGAAAGAAAAGCTACATCAGAAGGATCTACAGTAACTGAGACTGTAAAAATCAAGACTTTTTAATTCAAGTGGAGACAAATACTAAGAAAATATCTTCCACAGCCAGGTGTGCAGCTATGCATTTGCTGAAGTATTTTACTAAGTACCTACCTATTTGTCTGGTACACTTGAAAGAATTTATCTTTTTCCTTACACAAAGTAAGAATTCATTTAGGTTCAGTAACCACTGCAGAATTTTATTTTACAGCCTACTTCCTGAATGTCTGAATTGCACCCAATAAAACAGGGTGTATTTTAATATTTTGAGCTCAGAGGTTTTCTATTTAGTGGGGAAAACAAAAAATAAAATAATCACACAGCTCCACTTTAATGGCAAACTATTTTGTCATGGGGAACTAAGAATTTTTTGATTGGAAAATTTCCATTCTGTTGTTGGAACATGATCATGGTCTCTAGAGATTTGATGAAAGGCCAGTGGGTCACATATGATCCTCCATACTCTAGTTTCTAATATATCTGTCATGCCATGATCATAGACAATTATGATTCAAATGTAATTTTAAATATCTATTTAATAGCTAGCTAAATGTGGGATTTACAATTTACTGAGGGATTTAAAGTGTTTCAGGTGGTAATTTAATAATATTATTCCTTCTTTTGGAATGAAAGCACTTTTTTATCACTGCTTTTTCTAGGGTATGAATTTAGCCTATTTTATTGTAACTTAATATTCTGTACATATCCTGTATATTAAAACACATTTCAAATTCTAATATTATTCCACCTTGAAAGAGAGGCACAATTTTTCCATTTTAAGACAGATACTTAAAAAATCAGCAAATACTTTTTTTTCCTTAAAATTTCAAAAGAAAGTTAAAATTTAGAACTCTCAATAGACGTAGACTTGAATTTGTGATTTGGTTAAAAATGTAACTGTAAACACAAAACTGCAATATAAAGCTTATGGTCTTATTACATTCTGAATTATTTTATAACAAAGATGGATTTAAATCTAGCCCTTTGATTTAGATCTGCTTTATATAACTAACATTTTGTTCCTTTACAGGGACATACCTACACACTTCATGGATGAAAGTCATAGCACTATAGAAATTACAATTAGTGGTCAATTTTCTCCTCTGGTCATGACAATAGTACCAAAAGACAGTATAGCCTTCTTTAAAGAAAATTAGCATTGAAATGAAATACATGAATCCAACATTTAAGGACAACTGCTAAAAAATAAAAAGTAAGAATATTTTAAAAGGAAAATAGTAAACATTTTAAAAAAATAGGCTAGAATAGGATTCATTTGGTATTAAAAGCAGGAGTTGACTGACCAGACTGATTGTATTACAATTAATATCTCCAGGAGAAAAAAAATATTTTAAAATAACTATTAATAAAAAATATCCTTCTCTAAGGCTAAGATGTTACTCATCTTAATGAGTAACATATAGAAATTACAAAATGAAAAAAGGTATTTTGCTGATGCCTCCTAAATCAAGGAATATGAAGAAATTTTCACTGAGTGGAAAATACACCAATTTATGTGGCAATTGCATGGATATCAAATGTGATCACAGCACCTCCCAGTTTTCATAGTGGGACAATCAAATTAATTAAATTAAAAATTTGCTGCCATGACACAGGCAAAGGTAAAGAGTGCTGGAAGCAATTAAATTACTTGATAAGTGCAATTTCTTCAGATATAAACTTCTTACGGGAATTTAATCCTTTGTGAGGAGAAAAAACCTAATGACATGTGACAAACAAAACAAGTAAAAAGGGGATGCACCTCTGAACATAGCAGATGGGAATTAAGTACATGAATCTTCTCAAAGAACATCACATTTGACAAGAGTTTAAAAAAACCTGAATATTAACTACTTATATTCAAAAGCTTGGAAATCATGCTCTCTTAAAATAGAATAGAGCGCTACTATTGAACATTTCTTCTTGTAATGTCACATACCTTCTGGCCTACACAAACATATCTTTAATCTATACTTTGAAAAAAAATGACAAAGAAAGATACAGATGAAGGTTAAAGCTGCTAATATTCCAGGAATAATCCAAAGCTCCTTATTACTTCCTTCATAATGAAAGAAAATAAAGATGGAGCCACAGATTTTATTTCATATTTCTCATCTACTATTAATAAATTATTTTTTATGCAAATTTAACTTTTTGTCTTTAACAAGTGCATAATAATATATCTAAATAATTGGAGATAATTAGTATACTTTCCCATTATTTTGAATAATATTTTGGCTTCTTTTTAAAGTAGATCACCTTGATAAGAGGCCAAGAAGATAGACAATGACTATGGGTATAAATCCCCCCTTTCTAATAGGTTCAAAGTGGTGCCCAGCTAATAAAAAAACTGAATTCAACATACAGTCTTGAAAAGATTCCACATCTAGACAAAATTTTGTCTATTGAATAATTTAATTACAATGGACTGACAAGGTCAAGACATATAATTCATATTATTTGTCAGTAAGAAGACCGGCTTAGCCAACGCACCAAGCATTTACACATTGGTTGTGGTTTTTTCTCCCTGTGATACTCACTCCTTACACACCCACAAGTGTTCTACTGAACAGCAGTGCTTCACTGACCCTTGTATAACATGTTATGGATGTTACAGCATTATGGCATAACATAATTTTTGTAAGTCACTTAAGATGCAACCTTACTGAGCACTTCAGTATGCTTATCTGCAAAATGTGAACGAAATGCATTGAGACTGGTGTCAACATGCAAATATGAATCATTTTTTCCATCGATCCTGGATACCTGGATTACAAGGAAAACAATTCTGTTAATGTCCTATGACAGTGGCCATGCAAGCTAATACCTTTTTAAAGAAAAACTATTAAATTCAATAACCAGCAGAATACCATCAATAAAAAAACAGTTTTTAATTGTGGGAAGCACTTTAGTGCTAGATATAGTGTATCAGAGTGTAAATATGTAGATATGTATATATAATACAACTACCTTAAAATATGAGTAATTGGTTTCCTTAGAGGCCCTTGACAGAAAAATTCTAGAAAAGAGTATTATCATAATGTTCTCTTGAAAAGCAAAATGAATGACCAAAACATTTTTAAATTCTTTGAAGCTTCTGTACTTGTATAAAAATCCTAATCTATTCACACAATAAAAAGTATTAGTTCAAATTGCATAAGAGAAAAAAATATCTAAAACTGTACTCTGGATAAACAGAAGGCTGATTAAGGAGCCATGGCAGATACCAAATAAATATTTTCAAATGCTGAAAATGTGTCTGTGGCAGCTTTAGGTGAACCACAATTTTCAGAATTTTCTTATGGACACAAATATGATGGTGATATATAAATAAAATTTAAAGGAATCTTATAAAGAATCTGACACATGTTCACAAATACTATTTTCTTTCTTAGACCAGACATCCACAAAATCTTTGTGTATAAGGTGACATAATAGGTAGCTATTGACTTCTGTTGAGATTCAATCAGGAATTATTAACCCAAAAGTCAGACAGATCTAGTCAGAGAAAAGGTAAATCTCTACCTGGAAGTACAATAAATCTTAGGATTGACTTACAGCAGTCTTCGTTGTTCATTCGTTACAGAACACTGCTATCAAGAAAATGATTACTGCATTACTGAATTACTGGGGTAACTTGTGGAAAAGAGGCACTCTCACACCACAGTAAATTAAAAACCTCATAGTAAGGTCACACAAAGCATAAAATATGACACAACTCAATTTTATACAGCTGTTTCTAATTTGACTGAATACATTATTCAACAAAGTGCTCAACTTCTGCTGTACATATTAGCATTGGACACCTCTTGACTTGAAACAAGCACTGTCTGCATTCGAAATTATGCTGAATTTAGAAAAATCACAAATTTGAAAATTCTATCTCTGACTTTGAAAAACTCTTACTGGACCAAGACTTACTTAAGAATAACTCTGCATACATTTTGTTATTTGTCCTGGAAAAGTCATGATTTTGTCACCCAGAGTGAGGGAAGTTATACAACTTCATGAAACAAAGCAAAAGTGCCATAATTTCAAGCATCATATATTAAAGACTTCCATGGTGGGTTCTATAAGAAAAAAAGAAAAGGAAAAAAATATTATCCTTTCCTTTTCTTCTTCCTACTTACCATTCTCATTTAAAATTACTCAAAAATGCAACAGTCTTTGCTTTGTACATTCAGTTTTTAATTCTCCCCATGAGAACACAACAAAACCTACCAACTTAAGACTCAGCTTACTTGCTCAGTCGTCAATAAGCTTAAACAAAGTGCAAGAAAACAGATCAATAGCAGTGTCAGGGATGTTTTTTCCTACACTGGGGTTCATCTTGTCCAAATTCTTGCCTTCTGAGGACCTGGAATGACTTTAAAAAGTGGACCTCAATATGCTCCTTTCTAAACCACATAAAATTTCTAAAATTATTTTCAATTTCTCCATTTCATATAAAAAATTCACAGTAAGACAATACAGATAATAGGCTTACCTTGATTTAGAGTTTGATACAAAAGGTCAATGATTGCTCTAAGTGCATGTTCTAAATAATGACATGAAGATTCATTGAAACTTATTCAAATGTACTTATAAACCAATCATTAGGAAATAAACTTTCAATAATAAAGAGCAAAGTGGTTTTCTTTAACATGGCTTACCTTAAATTATACTATTACAGCTATTTTAAAATACAAATTAAAAATAGAAAAAAACCTGATTCCCTACTCTACTAACACTTAGGGGGAGTAGGATTGTTTTTTAAAGTTCATAAAGAAGAAGGCTGTTTATTTAAGATCCAATTGCTCACTTTTTTTAACTACCTATTGTCAGGCTAAATTATTATTCTTGGCCTAACTGTTCTTGAACACCACACCACAGGCTATATAAAAATACCCCATTTCTAATTATAATGACAAAATGAAACAGCAATTCAGAGCAGTATAGAAGTTTTCATTCAGAATTCTTTTCAGCATTCTTCTTTAATTGAATAAAGCACAGATTTTTTACCCAGTGTTTTCTTTATATATGCCTATATAAGAAGTCTATCCCCTAAATTTAATCTACTATAACAAGCATTTCTCTGAAAGTGTTGCTCCATTTTCTAAATCTCTAGAATGATCTGAAGTAATATGAAACAGCGTATCTAAAGAAATTTAGTGTATCTACATATCTGATATGAAATTAAAGAAATTATGTACTAGGGGAAACATAAAAATCCATGGTACCAGATGGATGAGGAGTCCCATACAGAGTGGACAGGAGTTTTTCTAGTGCAGATATTGCAACTATTATCACCTGCCATGTCTGGAACTGTCAAATACTTTTCTTCTCCTTCCTCCTTAAGACCTTCTTAAAGTATATACTCGATGAGGGTGAGCAGAACCTCATATTGTCAATCTTGATGCAGTATAAATCCAGATACTTCATATCAAGGTAATGAAGTTATGCTGATTGACACCAGTAAAGAATCTTATCTGTTATTTTTAGGCAAAAAGCTTCTTAGTACAATTAGGACTAAGTTGTCAATCCAGTAATCTAGTTGATGAGTTTTTTGCTCTACAGGTGTTACTGGTGATGGAAGTTCATATTAGGGAAGAGTGTCCTATATGAGCAAGGTTGCTGTTACAGCTCTTGAGAATATGGATAATAAGTACAATTTTTTAATACCAAAATGTTAATAAAATCACAGGTGAAGATCAAAATATGTATTTGAGTCTATGTTTTGAGGTCAAGAACAGGATATACAGACAGCATACCTATTTGGGCCATTTGCTTCCTCTTACTAACAGGCAACTAAACTAAAATCTCTCTATCTCTACTTCCAATCTTACATTTAAGACTCTCCAGAGTATTTTACTGTCTTGTCTTACTGGACAAAGTTTAGCATGCAAGTGAAGTCCATTATCTGGTATAGTAATGCTCCAATATAGAGCATGCAATAATTACAGAAAGAAGCTTTGTGAGTTGTATACTTCTACCAATGAAACTCTCATGAAGAAATTCAGAACTTCATCTTACGAGACAAGATTTAAGCAAACAAACAGTGTGAGTGTAAAATAAAATTCTGACTTCCTAAAACTCTGCTATTGTAAATTCAATCAAATATTGAAAATTAAATAGATCTAAGTCGAGAGACAACTACAAAGAACTATGTATTCCCTAGATTTTACACAGTTATTTGCAAAAATTAATTGTGGTAGCTCTGAGGAAACTGAAAATTAAAATGAAGCATGATTATTTTAAGGAATTTCACATTTACACAAATGCTATGGGTACTTTTCTGCTGTATTTAAGTAGCTCTGCTGTTTCTGTAAGAAAACTTCTAATATATAATTTCTCATGAAGTGAAAATGGTCCACAGTAGCTGCTTTAGCACGAGTAGACATTGCCTATTTGTGTAAACAATAGTTTCTTAATTTTGATTAGAAACTCTTACAGTTGTAAAGTTCTTTTTTAGTGACAAACATTAGCCTATGTATGGGAAAATCTACAGCTTGACTTCAGAGAATATAGTGTCCTAATAAATTATTTTAAATGCTTCCAAAGACATAACAAAAAGTTGCATTCTGATTGTCAGCAGACAAAAAAGTAAACCTTAAAATTATATTTTGACATGCACAAAACTTTTACATCGTGATCCATAATAGTAATACAATATCACTTAGGGTTTTTTGTGAAATGCATTACAGAAGTAATTTTGAGAAAGACTGAAGAACAGACTTTTAATACTCTTTTTTTAAAAATTTCATTTGTCCAAGGAAAATGACACATGTATCTTCAGGCTCTTAAGATATTTTAATGCCCTACACATGCATAGTTTGGAAAAGACTATATTGATCTGATTATAACAAAACCTCTTTTTTAGGAACAGGATATTTGAGGTTTCTAGAAGTTGTCAAAGAACATTAAATCTATTTTTGTTCTAGTTTTGAAAAAAATTAAAGCCCTAGCAAGATAATTTGTTTTACACAATAGCAAGATAATATAGATAAAATGTGCAATTTTCAACTGTAAATGCCTTACAACTGTCATTTAAAAACATGGCCTGCAATTAAGTGTGCCTGCTTGTCTCTGAGAAATCAGCCCTAACCCTGGACAATGAAATTTCAAATCATTCCCTTCACTCTTAGTTTCGTGTATCTCTAATTTGCAGAAGAACAGAAAGGATTCTGTCTTTCTGTGTAAAGCAGGGGACAGTGATTAGATTAGGGAGAAAGAAGGTTTTGATCCTTTATTATGTCCTGGATAATACTACTGCTTATTAACTATTGAAAATTTATGATTGCCTAAGTGATATTGGCCAAATGGCAGAACATTTAGGACCAAAGTTCCAACAGTCCAACAGCTGGTCTGTTATTTGTCATGCAGGCACCAGGTGAGAATCCAAACCAGGAACTCCCATGTCCCTGGAAATGAATTCATGTCCACGACAAAGCCAGTGCTTCACAGACCAGTAAATGAACTAACTACTTGAGCACACACTTTGGAGTCAGAACTCCTTCCAATTTTTATGTGCAATACATATCATGATTCATAGCAAGTATTTAGGGATGATTAGAAAGCAGCCCAGGCCAGCTGGCTCCAGAACAGCCCCTTTGACCCATAGCAATAGTCCCTTCATATTTTCAAGTTTTAGAAAGGTGCTGCTCAGAGTATGACTGCTGCATTATGTATGTATATAATTCAAACATAGATTACCATTACATTTTGGTTTCAGGAAAAATGCTGTACTTTAGTGCTCAGAGGCACACAAGGTCTTCCCTTCCATTGTCTATGATTGCAGCTCTGTGCATTTTACAAGTTCTCACTATTTATTTGAGCTTTACAAATCCAGCATGTAGGGAACCTTTTTTGAACTCCTCTCAGTTCCACGTGTTTTTAGATGCACTTTTGAAAGCTTTTTCTAGCAAAGGACTGAAGACATGTCTGCATATGACAGTCCTGCATAAACACCATAAATTCTCATAAATCTGTCAAAATGGAATTTTTTTATTTTCTTCTTTAAGACTATTGTTATTTTAAAGGCCTATAAAAAAATACTGACTTGTCACACCAGGGATTTATGAATTAAATTCATACTCTATAATGGCATAAAGGAAATCTTGATAATTATATACGTTTACTGAATTTAGTGAACACTATATTCAAAGGGACATATTGAGCAAACAGTGAGAAAATATATGAAGAACATAACTTTTTCTCAGACTTCCAAAAGTGTCTAATCTTTTTTTTAAACTGCCAGCCCTGCAATTATGAAGTCTGAAAGCTACAAAATGCTTTTTTTGTATTTGTGCCTCATTATTAAGGCTACACTTTCTCTGGAGGAAAGATGATCTCTTTTTAGTGGTGCAAAATGGAAAACAAACAAATATATCAATATACTATACATATATTTTAATGAGCAAGACAAACCAAATTATGATGTCTGATGTTCTAAAAGTGCTTATGAAAGTGCCTATGAATTTCTACCAACTTACACTGTCCTTCAGCTGTACACTGAAAAATTCTTGAGTGTCATTTGAAATGATCTTGTTGAGGAACACACCACATTTCAAGAAATCCTATGAAATATTCTAAACACTTTAGTATAGATTTTTTTCATGTAAGAACTCCTATTAAGTTTATTTAAACACTGCACTACATCATCAACTGTGAGTATTTCTATATTGCTAAAAGGACCGCTTTTTCTTGTTTGTTTTGTTCTGTGGCTACGTATCTTAGTTTGCAGCAGAGCAATGTTCTCACTCTGTTTATGGACAATAAAATGAGTTTAATACAATAAGCTTTTATGATGAAATAATATTGGCTATAGCATAGAAGTGCAAGAGTTGTCAATAACTTATCCAACAAGGACTCAAATAAAAAAGAGGGAAAGAAAATAAAAGAAGGATATTTCATGCTCCTTTCCTGCTGTATATGCATGTGTGTGTATCTGCGTAATGTTCAATTCTTTCCTCCCTTCTTTTGAACTGAGGAGACAAATGTTATGAAAAGGATACATTTATCATGTGACAATCTAGCCTCAAGTGTTCGATTTTACATAAATTAGAATCTTGCACGGGAAAAAATGGTGTAACATTATACTAAAATACTACACAAAAAAGAAAACCAATTCCTAACCAGTGTTTCTATCCATCCTGGGATGTTTTTCAACCTAAGTTCTGTATAACCTGTCCAAAACTTTATTCTGAATGCCTTTAAGAATTCTGTGTCTTTTTCCTATATACAGCAAATATAACTAGCTGATGCTCACAGTGAAATATACCCCAGTTTAGATTTACCATTGAGGTACTAAACAGACGATAAGGACCTACACAGCTAGTGTCATGCATCCAGGGAGTAAAGAGATCTTCCACTGTAAACTGAGTCTTTAGTTGTTCCATGGTTTGGTGCATCCTGAAAACAAAGAACTTCCTGACAATGCACAGAGCAACTGCAGTTTGTACATGTAGGTGTCTAATACAGATGATCATATACTTCCAAAAGTACCAGATAGAAACAGGAGATATAGTATATCTGTGTTTTGTTCTTTACCTACTTTTCCCAGAAATCCATCCAGCCCATTCATTCAATGATAGCCCTGGAGCAAGTATCTTCTTTGCAGGCTAGGCTAATTCTTTTATTTTGTGAGAATACTCATTAGTCTCCTTAACAGATCTTGGCTGATTTTTGTCTGATATGTTATAGACTCAAAAAAAAAAAAAAAAAAAAAGCAGAAAAGTTTGAATTTCACATTCTTAATGAAACAGTTACATTTCCCCAGAAAAGAAACTCCAAACAAAATTAGTTTTACTTTTCCTCAGAGATGAGAAATAAACATTTCACTGTTAAAATCACTCTGGAAGCAATGAAATTATTAAAATCCCTAATATCCCCTCTCCAATATATTTACCAGCCTGAATGAATCTTTAATTTCTACAGGAATACAATCTAAAAGGATATCAGTTTAAAGCACTAAATCTTACTTCTGTAAATGCATCTGCCCGAGTATAAAGTGAAAGAATCACAGAGAAACAGGACTTCTCCTAAGGATGGATCAACTGTGTTTGAACCACTATTGGTATATGTTGATTTAACATGTTTTAAAGACATCTTTTAAGAAAATTGGCATTTCTTAACAGGCAATTCATTCTAGTGCTTTAAAAATCTCATTATAATTTTGCTTAATGACTAGCCTTAACCTGTCTTTTTACAGTACAACTTTTTTGTTTCTTGTTCTATTTTCCTTGAAACTGAAATTCAGTGAGATACAGATGGATTAAAATACACATCACTGTATATAAATATATTTTATGGGGTTGTTTGTTTAATTATTTTTTTCATTTTTATTAAAAAGGATATTCAGAAAGATTATTATAATCAGAACCCAAGTTTAAGATAAATACCTTGATAAAAATCTATATATAAGAATAGTATCACTGGATATTATTGTCCTCTTGAAAAAGTTATTTAATGAGAAGAAAAGCTACTTTAATATCTTTATTTTACAGTGCACTATCTATAACTACATTCCACCCCATTCATGGCTGTTAACTGACAAGAGTTTACTGCACCATACACTACAGTGTCACATACAGCTTTTGAGAAACATTGAAACAATTTTCCAGACCATTAGGTTCATTCCCTACTTAAAAGACTGAGATGCTTATAGTAATGCAGAAATAATTCCAACAAATACACACAGCTGCAAACCCATCAAATGGCAAAACACCGGAAGGAAAGTAGGTTTTCAGCCATCACTTGTAATCCTCTACTTCAATGCAAAGTTTGTGTTTAGTACATGTATTTCCTGATCAGCTGGCATAACACTGCCTGACAACAATAGAGTATTTGCAAAGCCTAAAGAATGGAATCAAATTCTGGTTAAATAAACTGACTTCAGAAGGAATTTTGAAGGGAAGTGAAGGAGGAGTCATCACATTTTTCAAGTCTAAATTATATGTTTTCTCTGGTTTTGTGGTAAATTATCAGAATTGCTGTGGAATTGCTTTAAGTCAGTGAAGACCTGATGAGGCTTCTTGAGAAAAACATGAGCTGTGCCCCTCGGTGATCTCACACTAGCCTCAGACTAGGCCTAAGGTTGGAAGGATGTCTGGGGTCAAGAGGAGGCCTCAATGCCTCTCAGTGGGGCACAGAAGAGCACCTACATGTCTGTACCGGCTGTCAGCCTCACTCCACCTCACTGGACACAAGACTTGTAAATCTGGTCCTTCAAGGAGACAAGAATGCTCACAAAGACACTCTGGAGAAGCTCAGACAGCCTTTACTGCTGCCTCAGCAGGTAGAGGAGGACCAGTGTGTTTGTTTTACCTTTGTATGAACTATAAATTATGACTGATAGTAAATAAGCAAGTAACGAAGATCCTCATTAAGCCCTATTTATTTATTAATTTTCACAGCCCTAAGAATGCAAATGAAGAGAAAAGAGAACTTGCATTACATGTATAAGTCACAGTCACCAAAATCCCACCTATAGCCTGTGATTGTTCCATCCCTTTGGGAAGTGCCAAAATACATAATATAAAAGAAGAAGTTTGGGGTAAAAAGAGAGAGAAGAGTAAAAACAATATCTCTGCTGGCTCAATATGAATTGATGGACTCCATCTCTCCCCCTCTCCTAAAGGGACAACTTTAGATGATCTTAGTGTCTCCAATGGCATTGGAATGGACACAGGAATACTTGTTACATGCATACATATATATATGTGTGTGCATCTTTGTATGTGTGTAGTGCTAATAAATCTGTTAATATATTTTGTCTCAAAACATATAACACTCTGTAGTTAGTGCATTTATCACCAGCTATCCTCAACCTGCCATTCTGTTGCTTCAATAAACTGCAGCATTTGTGAACCTGGATTCTGTAAGTTCTCACTGAACTTGGCAGACCTATGGCATCAGATTGGCAAACAGCAATATTTGTGAATCAGAACTTGCACAAGTTCTATTGTATACAATGACACCTATAATTACAAAACTGAGATATTTGTGAGTCTGTGGTTGTGTGTCAGTAAAATAGAAACTTTTACAGATGATGAAGGGTTCAATCTGCAGCCTTAGAAAGAGCTTGGATTGATGCAGTGATGAAGGTATATAGACATTGGGTAGAGAAATTATAAACTTACATTTCTATAATAAGTAAGAATATGTCTTAAGTAGGTAAGAAATTATATTAGGTAAAATAGTTTGAGGTTTAAGCTGTAATAGTGTGACTTATAGAGTAGCTTAGAGATCCAGAAACTATAACAGAAGTGTGCATGAGTACATGACCTGTCATCTTAGTGGCTAAGAGAGAGACGCAGTGCAGCAAAATTAAGCAAAGGTTATAGGTTAATAAGTGAAAACAAGCTTCATGTCAACTGCCTTTTGGGCTAAAATGTTATATATTGCTGTGCAAAGAAGAAACTCATGTCTTCCTTGACCTATGGCTGACTTGTTGCTCCTCTAAATCTCATGCCTTGAGACTGATATCTTATCGGGCTACTTGAGCAATAAATCATCTCAAAGCAAGGTGGTCCCATCCCTCGTTCTTCATCTCGACAGTTGTGAAAGCTCTGACTGAACTCCAGGAGACTTACAGTGCTAGACTGGCTGCGATCAGAAACTAAACCCAGCTTCATACAGCCCCTCTGATCCCTGAGAATCAGATGATTTGCAAAGGGTTTTATTTTCTGCTACATTTGTATACCCTTAATGCAAGAGGTATAAACCATATGGCTACTTTATGTGAATAAATGAATAAGAAAGTCAACTAGAAATGACAATCATTTGTTTCATGCATAATTATGGCTTTGTGCCATTATCTCCATTCATCTCTGTGATGAAATACAACATGAAAAGGAAGTGAAGAAACAAAGCAGCAGCACTCAACTTTTTGTGTGTCCAAAATGATGGGTAGTAAGAAATCCCCAAAGGCATAACTCCTCTGAAGCTTCCTCAGAGAGAACACCTACTTAAGCTGCTTTAACACTAGGGGATTTACAGATTTCTCCAAACTTCTGAAGACCTAATAACTCATGTGCAAAACATCCTAATAATTATTTTGCAAGAGATATCACAGCAGTTGAAACACTGAAAACATCAGGCAGAAACCTTAATTTATGATGTCCAAAAGAATTCCTTGAAAGTTAAAAACAAAAAAAAAAAAGTTTTTAAGGACTGTAGCCTTTACTCCTTTGTTTCCTACTATGGTTTCTGCTGCCTGGGGAAAAGGACCCATGGGTGCTGGTTGACAGAGAGCTGAACAGGACATTAAGGTATTGGATGGTGTGCAGAGAAGGGAAGCAGAGCTGGTGAAGGGTCTGGAGAGTGAGTCATATGAGGAGCAGCTGAGGCAGCTGGGGTTGATCAGCCTGGAGAAAAGAAGTCCCATGGAAGACTTCATTTATGTCTACAAAAACGTGAAAGCAGGTTCTTCCTTAAAATATAATTACAAAATACAAATAGAGCTGCCTTCTATTCAATTTAATTATTTTTTGCTCAGTAGGGAAAATAAAAAA
The DNA here is from genome assembly GCF_049639895.1 of Pseudopodoces humilis. NCBI lineage: Eukaryota > Metazoa > Chordata > Aves > Passeriformes > Paridae > Pseudopodoces > Pseudopodoces humilis. The sequence goes on from NC_142200.1 coordinate 76,521,745, forward strand.
AAAAAAAGTTTGCTCCCAGATTTGGAGGACTTTCAATCTTCATTTCTCATAAAACCTTTATATTAGTTCTCAGCTACGCAAATATATTTGCATTAAATAATTAGCTAGATATGTCAGAAGTTGCAAAAACATCAGTTATCCATACTTCAGTTACTCAGTTAATCCTTTGTGGACATTGAAGAAACATGGGAAAAAGGTGTCTGGCTAAGACTGTTGATGTCCTGTCTGATATATATTAAGTATATCTTAAAAATATTTTTCCATATCTGTCAAAGTTTGAAACAGCAAAATATTTCCCCATTCACACTCAGGATCAAAAAAAAACCAGCTTCATGATACTTTCTAAGGAAAAAAAAGACTAAAGGTGACTAATGTTGAACTTATTGTTGTCCACTTATGGACATAAAAATAAAATATTACAAGGACCTTAAAGAAAAACAAAAATAAAAACAACTTCTTCACAGAAAGAGTGATTGGACATTGGAGTTGGTTGCCCAGGGAGATGGTGGAGTAACTGTCCCTGGAGGTGTTTAAGACTAGACATGGCACTTAATACCATGGTCTAGTGGACAATGCAGTGTTAGGTCATTGGTTGGACTCAAAGGTTTTTTCAAACCTAGTTAATTCTCTGATTCTGTGATTCTGGAAGTGTATGCAATGTTTTGATTTCAGTTATCCAGGCTTTTCAAAAACAACACGTATCTTCTAACATAATCATTGTCAAGTGTGATGGAAAATTGTATCTATCCAAATGTTTGAAAGGGATTATTTTCTTTCATAAAATTCTTATTTTTATGTCTTGATGACTTTGTGGGAAAAAAACATGCATGTGTGTAACTAAAATGCTTGACTATTGCAATATCCTGCCAGAGGTGACTGTTGGAAGGTGTACAGGTTTTTTTATATCTAGTACAGAATATAGCATTCTGCCTTGAAAAACTGTTCAATCATTATGCCTGTCTTTCAGGCTGACTGCCTAGAATGTGGTAAAATAAGTTTATATTGTTCAAGTTATTTTTTGTTAAAAGCCTTTGATAACACAGCCCCTAGCAATCTGTCATACTTCCCTCTTGAGTCGTGTCCTGAGAAGGAACTATGCTTATATAAACTTGCTCTCTACACATCGCAGCTAAATCTCCTACCGTATAACAACAGGTGATTTTATCTGTGCTGACACATTTGCTTAGATTTGTCACTCTATCACTTCCACTTCCACTCACCCTTCCCTATCCTATAATTATATTAATTTTTTTTACCAACCACAGTATTTTTTAATGAGCTGTCTCTGACACTGAAGTGTCCTGATTGCCAGTTTTGCTTAGCTTTTAAGTGGTTTGTTAAAACAGTAGAATAATTGAAATATCTGAGTTGTAAGGGACATTTAAAAACCATATAGTCCAACCTCTGCAAATAAGCAGATTTTAACACAGATCAGTGTGTTCAGAGCTCTGTCCAAACTAACCATGAATGTTTCCAGTGGTAGAGCACCCACCGCCTCTCTGGACAATATTTTCCACTATTTCCCCACTCTCATTGTACAAAATTTCTTCCTTATATTCAGCCCATATCTATCCTCATTCAGTTTAAAATCATTGCCACTTGTATTACAAATCTCTGCTAGGAAGTTTCTCTCTCTCCTTCTTTTCAGCCTCGTTTATGTACTGGAAGGCTGCTGTAAGGTTGCCTTAGAGTCTTCTCTTTCCAGGCTAAACAGCCCTATCACTTCCTCATAGGAGAGTTGCTCCAGCCCTCTGCTAATCTTGATGACCCTGCTTTGGACTCATCCTAACAGGCCCACATCCTTCCTATGCTGGCGATGCCAGAGCTGGATGCAGTACAGCAGCTGGAGTCTCACCAGAGCAGAGCAGAGGAGCACTGTCACCTCCCTTCACCTGCTGGATAAGGATGGGCTCTTTAGGCTGCAAGGGCATGCTGCCAGCTCATGTCCAAATTTCCATCCACCACCACACCCAGTTAGGGACACGTTGTCAGTATAGAATTTTTTTCTTAATAGAGGTGAGACAGAAGTTGCACTGGAATATGCAATATTGGAGAATATAAACTTATAACCAGAACTTAGCTTTGTAGCTAGATCCTATTTCTGTCTCTGATAACAAATGCATTTCAAAGCCAGAGGTCCAAGACACAGTTAAAACCAAGCTGGCACAATACCCTTCAAAGTGACTCTATCAGGAATAAATTCAACATAAGAGCACAGACATGCAATTATGTTAGCCTGGAAAAAATGAAACAAAATGAAAATTCAAGGTCTTCATAAGCTTACTGATTACTGCAGAACTGGACATGAAGTGCTTTACAAATGCCAAAGAAAAGACTGATCAACTTAAATACAATCTGGAAATTAAACCATATACAGGTTTCAAGTGGGAGGGAACAGACTTGCAATGCCATTTTATCTTGTTTATTCCATTATAAGTCAGCAATATTTGGCTTTTCTTGGTGATATATGTGTACTTAGTCAAAACCATCAAGATTTTTTTTTTCTTTTTCTGTTAGCAATGCTCTCATGTCATTTATTAGAATCTGGAGGAATGCTAGCAAGGAAAGGAATGTGTCGTCCTCTACCCTACCCCTCTCCTTCCCCGCACTGTTCCCCTGCCACCTATGAGAACTGCATCTACAGAACATGTTTTCTTTTTTATTCATTACAGGGGCAAGCATGAAGAAACTATAGGTATTTATTCTTATAGCTATTGGATAATTGTCAAAACATGCAGCAAGAGAAGATGATCTTTTAAACCAGGGAGATCAGGTCACAGAACTCTGCTCTGTACAGTGTAGCTATTGTATGTTTGTCAAAGAAAAGGAGAAGTAAAAAGGGATTGATAAAGGAATGATGGATTTACTCATTCTTTGCTAGACCACAAGGTGCTGGAACTGAGTTTTTGAACAAGAAAAATTTGGTATTTGTTTACAGAATACATAGCATCTTAAACAGGTATTGGATCTTATATGAGCATCATTTGGATAATATGCAATATTAGCTTCTGGTTGCTAAACAATGCTGACAGTAACTTAAAAAAATGCTTTTCATTTTCTAATACCTTAGTGATAGTTTCCAACTAACCCTTAGCATTGAAGAACATTTTTATTTACTCTTTCTTTCTCTCTCGTCTATCCTCTGTTTTTCCTCCTAAGCCACTAATGCCTTTACTCTAAAATCCAGTAAGTTAACCAAAGGCAGACACTGGCAGATACATTCATCATACTAATTATGTGTTGCATGCTATGTTTTTCCCATCAAGTGCCTCCCACATATTTGACAAAAACCTTTCAAATCAAGAAGAAAAATGAAAACAAGTCTCAAAGCCAAGCTGTGTGATTGAGAAAATCACTTAACCTAGTGTCACTGAACTACAAAATCAATTAATGTCTTCTATCATCTTCAGAAAGTGCTATCTAACAGGCAGCCTGCAACAAATTATACTATATTTCAATGGAAGTAATTTCTTCCATTTAGGATTAGATTGTAGGTAAATTGACCCTTTCTCTGCATGTTCACAGCATAAGGAAACAGGTCAGTTTTCTTCTGTGAGCCTTTCAGAAAGGTTTTGAATAGCATGCTAGGACAAACCAAGGTGTAATTGAAATTCTGGTTCAGGAACCCACAAAGGAATATTTAACTGAAGTGTAATTTCTATGTACAGAAACTTTCCCTAGATGCATTATTGCTACATATAATTTAAACAGTAGAACTGACCTTGAATCTAAATGGATTTAAAGAAAAATCAACTCACACAGTGCCTTTTCAAGTAAACAAATCTTCACGGCTATTTCATTACCATATTTAGTATCTCTGGGTTTTTTCTGCTTTGGCTTTCCAGATGTATGCAATCATATTAGTATCAAGCAGATGTCTGATTCCTTTTTCACACCACTCTGCCAAAATTCACCTGACAAGGTATCTAAGATTCATAGTGCATACCACACTGTATGGATTGTCCCTTGCCTTTTCCCTCTATTAGTTTGGAAATACAGTTGTTTTTAGAGTAAGCAGAAGCAGATTGCTGTTATGTCTTTATAGAAAACTGTCTAAAACCCAGGGAAAGAACTGTGCTGGACTCTCAGTGGAGGTTTGTGTTAGATGCTTAACTCCAAATTTTGAACATTTAACTTTCAATTTTGTTGGAAGGTTTTTTGTTTCTCACCTGTTTCTGAATGGAACTGAAGCAGATAATTTTTAAGCTGTAACTCCTCACAACAAAGGTACAGACCATCTTGAAGAATACATGCTTTTATTTACCATTCTAGTTTGCTGAATTATCTAAGACAGTATTTGTTAAGTTGACTGAACTTCTGAAGTTAAAAACTGGTAATTTTCAGTAGGAGATCTTGACTGAAAGCTACACGACCCAAATGTGGTTTTGCTGATGCATATAAAATGCTGCAAAGCCACTTGACATGGGTTTCCTTGGGTGTTAACTTATCTAAGACACTGATTTCTAATTTACACAGTGAAGACCAATATTCTGTTGTGCAAAAGAGAAAATATTTGAGCACTGACTTCTTTGCATCCCTTTCTTTCAAACAAGGCCTAAAACTTTACTTCTTGCTAGAACCCATTTCCTTGCCGTCACTTCTATATAATAAAACTTATGATTGCCATTGACAGGTTTCATGAATGATCTTCAGTCTCCACTCTCTCTTAAATAAAGAGAAAAAAATACCACTGCTCCATACCTTATCTTGGTAGACAGGATAAGGAATAGAATATGGATTAATTTCTTCTCCTGGGTCCTTAAGTGCCACACTTGTGGTTAGCTTTAATATATGAACCACTCACATTCTATATGTTTAAATTCATTGTTAAATAAGGAAGTAAACCAGTCCACCTTTGATTAGTTTTAAATGGACAGCTACCTCATTTGGATTATCTAAACTATGAACAGTAAAATTATTTCTAATGTATATATATAATATGCCAAATATCCTGATACAGCTCAAAAATACATCCAAATAGGTACAAATTTAGCAGAAAAGATAGGAGATTTCAGAAACCTTTGTATAATAATTTTGAATATGTTATTTGAGTATTTGGTGTAGTTTCCCCTTGTGAAGACAGTACATTACTATCTCAGAAATGGAGTATCAGCACACACAAACAATTTAAAAATTCTGTCAGCATTAGATAGGCTTGAAAAATGTCACAGGGGAGAAAAAAAAGAAGACTGTACCCAAATGAAGTGTAAAAGTGCAATTTTTGGCTTACTTCAAAAATAAGAAATGGTTTATGGAGCTCTGTAATTCTTCCTTCATTCTCCTTTCTTCTATCCCAGAGGCCCCATATTACTGTGACCACCGTCCTAGATAAAAGAGCTTTGACACAACTTCAGGTGTCTGCCAGAAAAGGATGCTTCTGAATGACACAGAGTATTCCCAAGCTCCAAGGAGAGATTTGATTTTTCTGCAGTAGTGAATATTTCTACGTTAAAAGGGGATTTGCTGCAGTGGAACAGGGAGGGAAATACTGCCATGCATTTTTTTTGGTAAGATTTTTTATATTCTGTCAAAAATGATGTTCACTAATCTGAATGAATTGGCAAGACAAGTAATTCATTTCAATTTATACACAAGCTCTCTTCATTCACTTTAGTCCCAATCATTCCTTCATGAAAATCCTGTAATTGCAGTCCATCCTATTTTGAGCCATTGTATCTATTCTTTAGACACATATAAATTTAGACACAAGTCTCAAGATACTTCTTTTCCTTCCTTTTGATACTTTTAAGAAGTACCCTCTATAAACCTTTATAGATATATAAGTATGGAAGTGTGAAATGGTAACTGTGAAAATTTGTATTAGGGTTAAAATTCTTAAATCTTTGTGTTTTCTATGTGAGCATCTGTAGGTATGCAAAAACAAGGGATATGAAAAGTCTATGTGATTGATTGCTTAACTGTGAAGTGGATGCCACCCACATCAGCAGTTGTCAGTAAATTTAATCGTAGTACAAATAGCTTGCAAGTCACATTTATGTTGTGCTGTTTCCTGTGTAGACAAACACTGTGCTGTGCTGATCTTGTTTACTGAGACCTAATGCCCCCAAATTTGTTTGTTGTTAATCGTTTGATTTTTGTTATTGTTGTTTCCATTTGTTTATTTCTTTTCCTTTAATTTTGTAAGCTATGAAAAGATATGAAGTGACACAGTGGGAAACTATATATTAAGAAAACACTTTTCCTAGTCAAATGAGGCTCCATCTTTTTGAGAACTGGCTACTTCACACATTCATGGCCTGAATGAATTCTTTACACACAGGGATGTACATTAGAAAAATCAGACAATAAAGCCAAATACTCTCCCTTGTAATGGAGAAACAACTCAGTATTAAAACACTGGGGTTTTTACTTTTGTGTTGTTATTACTGGTAAATACATACATTTGGATAGATTAGCTAAAGAGAATAGTACAGCTTACTGGTCCTATTCTTTTTGCCAGTGAAGGTCTGGTCTCTAGTAAATAATCAGCAAATCAACAATCTCATGGTGTAAAACTACTTGATGGTTCTTTCATTTTTCCACCATGCTGATGGAAAAATTATTTTATTACTGTGAACAGAAAGCATCACTGAGAAAACAGAAGCTAACATAGTTTTATGAACTATTTTTAAAATGCCTATTGACAGAATACAGTAGTTTTTCTTAGAAGCTATCTATTCAAATATTTATGTGGCCATACCACAGAACTGAAATAAAAATATGCTCAATAGAAATATAAAATATCTTACATTTTCCTTCCTACCCTGCATTTGTTGGTATATGGCAAGATGTCTAACACTGTAGGCTGGTGGGCTTTGGAGTCTTTTCAGGAGCAGAACTGGGCTTCTGCAAGAAAACCCTCAATATAGAGACATCACTCATACTGTGAGCAGTTTAAATACTTAGTCCAAGTAAAATCTTCCTGTATTCTTTATGACAGCTCAACTAAGCCTAGAGAAACTATGGCATTACATGTGAGTAGTCTGTTTCTCATTTCTAATGCTGCTATTTCATGTGTTGCCTCATCATTGTTAAAAGCACCTCTTCTATCAAGCTATGTAAGCTGCATACAAAAAATAATGTACTTGCTCAATAATTTAGTTTACTAATCCACCTTCTATTATAGTTTCTGTAACTTTTTTAGAATTTTAATATGTTATTTTCAAATTTGTTCTTGAATGTTGTTCTTAGTCTGTTTTTTCTATCAATGCTTTCATTACTGCCATATTTATTGATAAATTTTAAAAAGTTTATGTAAATTTCAGTTGAAAATACTTCTGTAAAGAGTATGCCACTTCCAGCACAAGGCATATATATATATATATATATATATATATGTATATAAATTTCTTCATAGTCTCCCTATTTCAGCTATGGAGTTTTTAAAAATTTGTAGCAGAATGCCTCTTAGCTACTCCTTCATTCTACAAGTGCTAAAATCTTAGAATCATTTTGGTTGGAAAAGACCTCTAAGAACATCATGTTCAACCATGAAGCCAGCACTACCAAGTTCACCACTAGACCATGTCCATAAGTACCATATCTACATTTTTAAAATACATCCAGAAATGGTGACTTACTGCTTGGTGTCCCCTTCAGTTAGGAGATTTTCCTGATATTCAATCTAAACCTCCCCTCATGCAACTTGAGGCGATTTCCTTTTGTTCTATTTTTTGTTACTTGGAAGAAGAGACTGACTCACACCTTTTACAACTTTCTTTCAGGTACTTGTAGAGTGCGACAAGGTCCCCCAGTCAGCTTCCTTTTCTCCAGGATAAACAACTCCAGTTAGGTACCTTGCTCTGTGGCTCCCCCACTAGCATCACTTTGAGCTTGTGTGCTGGTTTTATCTGGGTTCCAAACTCTCTTAAATAACATTGATAATTACAAATCGTAATACAATAGTATCCACTATTTGGCTGAATTTTCTCTTCCCTGTAAAACCTAAGTTGCTGCAGGCATTGGGTTTGGATTTGGTTTATTTGATTTTTGTTTTGTTTTTCTTGTATGTGTGTATTTTTGTTTGTTTATTTGTGGGTTTTGCCTCTTTTAAACTCATAGAGCCATAGAACAGCACGGGTTGTAAGGGACCTTTTAAAAGCCATCTAGTCTCAATCCCATGCAATGAGCAGGGGCATCTTCATCCAGTTATTGAGACTGATCTTCAATGTTTCCAGGGACAGGGCATCCAGCACCTGTCTGTGTAACTTGTGTCAGTGTTCTCCCAATCTCATTGTGGGAAAAAAAAATAACGAAAAAAACCCACAAAAAAAAAAAAAAACAACCCAAAAAATCCCAAAATGAGAAATAAACAAACAACAACAACAAAAATACCCAAAACAACTTCTTTATAGCTAATCTAAACAAAGTATGGTATTTTATGAAATCTGGCAATTTACATTAACATTCCCATATGCAACAGGCACAGAAAGCTATTTTCCTTTTGCTACAGTCCTTTTTTGGGATGTTTGAGGACTCTTATGATTTATTTTCCCAGTCACTTCTTTCTGAGCAAACAAGGACAAGGCTCTCAATATTTCTTCTCAGGAAATGTTCCCTGAAATCTTTATCATACTTGTTAGCTTTACTGGATCCTTGTAACCGCCATAATTTTTTGAGTACCATGAACCTGATAAAAGACTCAAGCTACGTATTAACAAAGTATAAAGATTATTATAATGTGTCTCCTAGTATTCTAATGAAAGATTTTTTGTAGGGGATTGTTACTATGCAACACTTCCAACAGTGCCCTACACATCTTTCAATCACCATTATAATGTAACAAGTGAATATTTTGTAACCTCTCTATAATACATAATACTGATTACATATTTTTTGTTTCAAACAGTAAATTTCAACTTTTAGAACTTTAGAATTTAGAGCTTTACTACTAAAATGTAGCATCTTGGAAGATATTTATACAGGTATGATAAGAGGTAACTTCTATATTCTCATTCAGACACACAATCATTGTATCTTCTAACCAGTGAAATATCTTTTCAACTGATGAAGAGAACTAAATTCCTCTGGGATGCTGTGGACTTTCCAATGGGGAAAAAAGTGACAGAGGTACCCATTTGCTCAACGAACCATAAAGGTAGTCAAGACCCAGTAGCAAATATACAGAAGGATATATTTAACTAGTTGAACATATATAAATAACAATTTCAGAAGAAAAACTTTCTACAAGAGAAGGAAAAAGGGATTCAGAGTAAAAATGTAAGCTATGCTGAAAGACTTATGCTTTTAAGGATTTTAGTATTCCATGGATTCATCAACTTAGACATAAAAGAGAAAAAATTTAAGTTTTTAAACATTTTTTCCTTTGGCATATCTAATAGGAATTTTCTGAAGCCTTTCAAAAGTGTACATTCTTCTAAATATAACAAATAAATATGGAAGAGGCAAGCAGTTCTCCTAGTTAAATTACTAAATTAAATTATTTAATTTGGATATCATCTAGGTGTTATTAAAATTTCTAAAAATGTAGAAACCTAAGCTGTAAAGCTCTAGAAAAGCCATGAAGAAAGAGAAACTATGAATTTAATTTGCTAAAAAAGAGCAGGCTGGAGATCAATGTTACTCATTCATTCCTTGAGATCCAGTAAAATGCAATCTATAAGGAAGTAATAGTATTTTATTTTTTTTTTTTTTAATAACTTATTAAAGACTGTTAAAGGATAAGGACTGTGGGCTGTTGGATATCTCCAAGGTATTGTTTATAAATAGAGTTTGAATTTCTTCAGCAAATTTTGAAGTGAATAATATTATACTTTAGTCATTCAAGTGGAAATACACCTGTTACCCAAACTAGGTTTAGACCCATGCATGTTAAAGCATATTGAAATTCTCTTCTCCATGTTAACTGGACATTTGTGAACTCATATGATTTAACTTTAAATGCCTTCAATAACTAAGCTTGAGCTGGTTTGTCTGGATTTTCTATCAAACTATGAGAACTAGATAGTTCTAGGATTCCTTAAATGTTTCAATGAAATGGGAAATCACAGAAATTCCCATTTCCGCAAAACATAAAAGGATTTGAGGCTGACTAGCTCAGATGAAAAAATATGTACTTAATCAATATTTATATTCCTTGGTATTTCAGTCTACGGCAATTTCTCAAGTGTTCCAGATAATTCTGTCAGGGTCCAATCTCTGTCATTTCTCACTCTGTTTATTATTCAGTGGTGACTGCACAATTTCTTCAATCCAGTGATAAGATTTTGCTAATATACTGCAAAAGGATCATATAAAAACCCAATACCCTAACCATGGTTTTTTAACAACATCTATTGCTGTTGTACCTCCCTGGAACAGCTAAGAAAATCTGAATGGTCAACAGCTGAGGTTTGCAGGTATATGGTAGAACAATTTCTCTTCCACAGCAGCAGTGGACCAAGGTTCCTACCACAGTGCATAGAAATCTCAGCAACTGAGCTGAGAAAAAGAGATTAACCCAGAGGCTGAGACCTGTCTGGACACTGAAATTTATTTTCTTTTCTTTCTTGCAGGATGTTCCCTCCATAAAGATGCACTTCAGAGAAATAAAAACAGGCACAGAGTGAGAGTGGAAACCTATACTACACCTATTATAAACATAGGTAATTACTTTTGTGACATCTGAGAGGTCACAAGTTAACTTGTCTGCTAGGTATAAATGTTACACTGGTCTCCTAAATATGTCAAGATGGCTGGGAGGTGAAAGGGAGAGCCCAGTAGGTGTACTTCGTGCTGCTATCAGGGATGTAGAAAAGTGCAGGAGGGATGCTGTGGTGTATTGCTCATGGCTTCCTGGCAAGGAGACTCAAGTCCAGGGTCTCCATGGAAAACTGCCAGGTTGATATACAGAACCTGAGATGCAGGTAGGGATTTATGGTATCACTGTGTGGATGATAGTGTAGTGTAGAGAGGAAGAATTTTGCAAACCAGAATTAGGGAACCTTTTGAGACAAGAGAAACCTGGACAAAATGATCAGTCTATACTTTAATAGTAATGGAGCCAAGCTGCTGGCACTGGAAACTAAAGTCACAGAATACCAAACCCTGCAAGAAGCTCTGTATAAACTTATAAAAACTTGGGCAGAAAGGTGAAAAATGAGCTTTAGTGTAGAGAAAGGTAAGGTAATTCACCACAGAAAAATTACCTAAAATCTGTTTATACATACTTAAAGAAATAATTTCTACCTCTTTCAAACCAGCCTCTCCTAGGGATTTCAGCAGTTGTCTTCAATTATGATGTTGTTGAATTTGCTGAACAATAGTTTAGTCTTTATTTTATCCTACATTTTATTACCCATGCTGTGGTTTAGATTCACCAATTTGAGTTTCCTGGCCAATGTACCAAATAATATGGTGGATTTCAGCGCTGGCTAAAATCACCAGTGTACTTACTCATTTCTTGCTGTGAGATATGGATTAGGAAAAGGGCAAAACAGGCTTAAAACTTAAAAAGTATAAAGAAACTTTATTAACAGGACTACAAGAATAAGAAGAAAAAAACTTCCAGAACACTTTTCCTCCCTCTGCCCAACGTTTTCCTTTCTCAACTGACCATGTAGAGACAAAGTCTGGGATGTTAAAGCAGTACCAACTATATAATAGTCTTTCATCAGTTCTTGTAGGGAGAGAAATTTTCCCTTGTCATGCCATGGAGATTTCTCCACAAGTGTGGGTAGTCAGGGCCTGGCGGCCAGAAGATTTTGCAATGTAATGGAGAGATAAAGCCCCTCCTCTGGTAGTCATTAGCCAATAGAGTATAAGTATAGTGCAAGAGGAAGGAAGTAACGGTGTGAAGTAATGCCATATAATGTCATGTCTTCCTTCAATAAATGCCATTTTGCCATCCACAACATTGGTGTCTGTGAGCTGATGGACCGAATGACCACAGGTGTGTTCGCCGTGCCATTCCTGAACCAGGTCGTTTGCCTGCAGAAGGCAACACACAAGAAACAGTTTTCTCATGGCTTTTCATTTCCACGAATAGCAGCTGCCCAGGCAAAAAGTTCTGCATCATGAAATTCCTCCCATTTTCACAGCCCTCCTAGAGGTGTGTCCATGGGCCATGAACTCATGGAGTATTATTGTATGGATGAGTTGTTCAAAGGCAAAGGTTCTCTTCATCTGTCTCTGTGATCATCTCTGGGAACAGAGGTTTTCTTCTTCTCTCCCTGGGGGCAAAGGGTCTTGATCACTCTCATCTCTCTCTCTCTGTTCAAGCTTCTCATGAGATCACATCTACTCCAACATCTGCTTGGCTTCATCAATGGATGCCTCTGCTCCAATCTACACCTTGAATACTTCATCCCCCCATACTCTCTCATGAATTAAAGGGGGTATTTCAGTGTATCATTGTCCATCTCCATGGCCCTACCAAAAGAATTTTTAAGCCTCATTCAGCGTCTCCTCATTCTCCTTCCATCTGAGGCTTGACTCTTTCTTTACTGATCTTGGTGTTTTCATGTTGTCTTTCTACGTGTGGTCACTCTGTCCTTTTCTCTCCCTGGAGAGAGGAACAAGGCCTGCAGGTCTCATCTGTGTAGTGAAAGGGTTAATATCTTGTCCAGTGCCACAGCAGTCATGGAGTTGGATTTCAGGCTGTACTGGGCACCTCCCTCCACCCAGCAGCCACTGTGGGGGGAGGTCCTGGCTTGGCCTGGAACCATCAGTGTGGGCCGGGGCAGGGGGTTTAGTGTCAGTGAGATGTCAGCAGCCATGGCCCAGCTGGGCCCCGATACCTCCATTCCCCACTTGGGAGCTGCTGGGGTCTGGTCCAGCTTCCGCCAGGCCACAGGGGAACAGGGCCGGCCTCACCACAGCTCAGCTACCTTTTGAGGCTGGAAGCCAAGACAGAGAGTTCCTGGGCTTGTGGATTTTAAAATGTTGATCTCACAGAGGCGGATCTAATTTCTAAGTGGTGCAAAATGTTGTCAGTTCTCAGAACTAGACAGCTATTGGCCTTTCCCATGCACTGAAGAAGCTCCCAGCAGCTTCTCTGAAAGAAATCACTTCCATGGGTGATTTCTTACTCATTTCCCAAATGTCAATCAATGTGAAAACACCACAACACAGTAGAATTTAAAACTAAGTTAAAACTAAGGAAAACAAAGGTTATAGTTAATGTTGGTGGTTTTAGATGATAGGAATAATGGCAGCTGAAAAATAGAATGAAATGTTCAACACATTTGGATATGTATTATGAATAGAAGATAACATTGTGCCACCCATTAAATCTCAATATGTCCATATTTTGAGTACTGAAGAAGTTCTTGCCTTCAAGTATAAAAACACACATCATACAGTCTAAGCAGAGTTAAGTCAGAAGCAGAAATGAACAAGTAGATTGATTGTTCCATGTAAGTACTTTACAAGGAGGAGCTAGAGAGGCTCCCATTCATTGATCTATTCACTGAGAACTGCAGGAAAATACATTCAAGGTTTATGAATGAGGAAGCTAATGCATTTTTCTGCAAGAAAACTAGGATTGTTACATCATTTTGTTTGCTTTTTTTATTGCACTATTATTCAGTATTTCTATCAAAGACAAAGGAGTGTTCAGTGAAATATCAAAGTCAGAAGACAACACAAAGTTCTACTAGGTAATGAAATGTAGGATAGAATAAAGACTAAGCTGTTGTTCAGCGAATTCAACAACATTATAACTGAAGACAACTACTGAAATCCCTAGGAGAGACTGGTTTGAAAGAGGTATAAATTACTTCTTTAAAATATAGGTGGTGAATTTTTGGAACTTGTTACCACAGAAGTGTAGTAGCAAGTTCAGAAATGGCCAAAGTTGCAGACAAAAGATTCATAAAAAGATATTGTAAAGACTAGGGGAATGTGACAAACCCTTACAATCCTAATGCAACACTTGTGGATGCTGGGAAAGTATTATAAGAACAAAAGGTGCCCAAGTTACCCTACTGACACTGTCAGAGGCAGGATACTCTACTAGATGGACCACTAACCCAGAAAGCTTTTATAATGTCTTGATTACTTAAGATTGTTTTGTTCAATAGGTTTTTCTATTTTACATCTTCTCAGTCAAGACTGAATTATTCATGCATTCATGGTTCAAGTAAAATAAAATCAAATATATCTAATAAAATACAGGCTTAGGTCTGAGAGGTAGACTCAGTTCTAAGAGATTTTTTTGCCAAAGGCAAGACTTAAATTTTCAATTCCACTCACTCAGGAATCAAAAACTCTGTGATGTTTTATAGTAATGTAAAAAACCACTAACAAGCTACAAGATAAAGGAATACATATACACACAAAGAGACAATAACTGAAGGTTTAAATGTCACAAGTGGGCAAATAAAGAACACTAAAATACTAGAAATGGAGGACAATCTGTAGAGAAGATTTGATCTAACTGTTTCCCTTTGGTAGCTACTACTTGTGAAATGATAATCCAGAAACATTGCTTTCCAGAAGCAGTAGAAGCTGGTACAGAAGCAGTTGAAAGTAAAAATGCAGCAAAAAATTGCAATAAACATAGCAGAGTTATTATATAGGACTTAAAACAGCAAATAATTATTAATTTTGTTGAATGGATGTGCATATTTAGCTCACATGTATTTAAGTCTTCGCTCTGTCAATAATCAATGCGAAAGACAACACCAGTTTAATCAGAAAGAAATTAATTTGGCTGGAGGTGAAAATCAGAGTGTGAAAGGATATTGAATTCAAAATATGAATAAATTGTACCCTCTCCTTCTATCCACATTTTTCTATTTACATGAATTAGTGCAGTACAATCCCATTATTGGGAACTGAAATTTCAAAACTATTTTCTTAAAAATGTTTTGATTCTAGGGACCACTAAATTAATAAATTTATAATATATTCATAAATTGAAGCAGCACATCTTTTATGAAGCAAAATCTTGGGATTTCTCACATTCTGCAGTTCAGAAAATGGGTTAATGACAGAATCTGAGAAATACTACAAATTTAATATATCAGTTTTTGACTATTATAAAGACTAGATTATGATGGTTTATTTACTACTAAATTAATAATTTACGATGGTTATGACTTTTTTATGGAGTACTGCATCCAGCTGTGTAGGTCTTAGTGCAAGACATGGAGCTTTTGGAGAGGGTCTAAAAGAAGACCATAAAAACTATCAGAGGGCTCAAGCACCTCTTGTGTGAGGGCAGGCTGAGAGTGTTGAGATTGCTCAGCCTGGACTAGACTCCAGGGAGACATTTCTGTGGGCTTTCTTGAAGAAGGCCTAGAAGAAGAGTGGGGACTGACATTTTAGCAAGGCCTGTAGCAGTAGGACTTACATAGATATAGGAGTTCACAAACATTTCACAAATTCAGAAGGAATAGAGAATAGAAGAGAATAGAATAGACTATTTCAGTTGGAAGGGACTTGTAATAATCATCCAGTATAACTGCCAGACCAGTTCAGGGTTGACTAAGCTAAAACATGTTATTAACGTCGTCATCTAAATGCGTCTTCAATACTGACAGGTTTGGGGCATTCAACAACCTCTCCCAGCCTAAAACCTTCCTTGGCTGGTTTTGAACCATTCTCACATATCCTATCACTAATTACCAAGGAGAAGAGCTTAGCACCTACCTCTCTCCTTTGCCTCCTCAGGAAGCTGTAGAGAGCAATGAGGTCAATCCTCACCCTCCTTTTCTGCAAACTAGACAAAATTAGACTCCTCAGTTGCTCCTCAAAGGACATTCCTTCCAGCTCTATCATCAACTTTGTTGCCTACCTCTGGGCACATTGAAAGACCTTCATATCCTTAAATGGTGGGGTCCAGAAGTTCACACAGTACTTGAGGTGAGGCCACACCAACACTGAATAAAGTGAGATAATCACCACTTTGACCGACTGGGGATGCCTTCTCTGATGCACCCCAGGATGCGGGATCAGTCACCTGCTGCTGACCAGCACCCACAGGTCCCTTTCTACAGCACTGTTCTCCAGAAAATCCTCTCCCAGTTTATACCTATGTCCAACATTACTCCATCCTAGATTAGAATCTGACATTTGGACTTGTCAAATTTCATCCCATTAACCACACCCAAAAGCACCAATCTATCTAGATGACACTGTAAAGCCTCCTGTCCCTCAAGAGAGTCAACAGCACCTCTCACTTAGCCATCAGCAAATTTGCTAAATCATTGATAAATGCAGATCATTGATAAACAGATCAAACAGGATTTATCCTAGAATTGCACCTGAGGAACATCATTGGTGACCATTAATGAATCACCAGCCAGAAGTAACCCCATTTACTGCAACCCTTTGAGCTCTTCCCTTCAGCGCTTTCTTCCCTCAGCACATTGCAAACTTGCTCATCCCACAGTTGAGCAGCTTCTCCAGAAGCATGCTATAAAGGACAGTATAAAAAGGCTTCTTATAGACACATGGACTTATCAACATTCATTTGATGCAGCTGATCCCTTACCATTTCAATCCACAAATAAGACAGTCACTGTTCCCACACTTGTCTGCACCCCTCTCTTCTTCTTTCCTTTGACTGCCCAGTCTATTTTTCCTTCAGTAGCTTTCATGACCCTACTTCTAAAAATACCTGGGGAGTGAAATGTTTTCTTCAGAGATATATTTTCAAGGTACAATACTTAGAAATGTTAAAGGTGTTACTCATTGGAAAACAATTCTATTAAGGATACAAAACAAATGTAATTACTAAATAAAGACCAGATCTTTTTCTTAGAGAAGGCTTTAAAATGATAAATTTACAGTTCCTTCTCACAATACATTTTTTTAAATTGCATTAAAAAAATAAAGTTTTCCAATTTGCTGTTTGATTATGGTTGTGTCAAATAAATTATTAATAACTCACCACTCACTTCTGTGTTGTTTCAGTAATTTAAAACATTTTAACTAAACAGTTCATTTTAAATAAAAATATTATCAGTTTAATTAATATTAGATGTTTGGCTACACTTTCTGAATATAGAAAATATGGGCACATGCCCACTGTAATAGTAACAAAAGGTTCTAGAATCAGGATAGCTGCTTATAAATGCCACAAATGTCCATTTCAGAGAAGAGCTTATTAATGGAGGAAAAAATAGTGCCACCTTTACCCTTGGATATAAAGTATTTTATGAATAGAAAGTGGAAAGGGGAGTTGGGACTTCCATCTCGTGAGTATATTTCAATCACCAATTACAGAGCATTTTTTGCTGTTAAAACTGTTCTAGTCTGTATGGGAAACTGGTAAATCAATTTAAATAGCAAATAAATTTTAGTAAACAAACTTTTAGATAAACTAATTTCAAAATGGAGTTAAAAATTTTCTTTCTAAAGGTATTAAAACAATAATATTGCACTGTAGAATATTTTCCTTCATTTCTGGCAAAAAGAATCATTGCCACTTCCATTTTTTAACCTGAAAGTGCAGCTAAATAACAATAACACTCTGGTGACTTTAAGGATATTCTTCATGTGCAAAGCATAATCTCAAACACCCTAAGCAAAGGGCAAAATGAAACTCCATTTCCTACATAATTGCCTACTAGATAAAATGGACAATGAAATCATCATCTTTCTGTTGGCGGCTTTGTAATTTCAGTCCTCAATTTCTGAACTTTATCATTAATGCACCAAAATTAATTATATATTTGGCTCTGAACAAATGACTGAACAAAAATATTCGATGGCATATGTCCACTGAAGAATGGTGTTGAAAAAAAACTTAGTTTGATATTAATTTCTTCCATCCTTTTCCCAACTAATCCTGCAATAATTATTGCAAATAATATTTGCAAATAAAATAAACAAATAATTCCCATAATGCTAAATTATCAACATTGGAAGGACCAATCTTTTTTCAGGCTCAACTGCAATGTTTTGCAGTTTCATTGGTTGTTATGCTCACAGCTGATATAATTCAGAGGAGCTAAACAGAGACACATGATCTATGCAAGAGTAAAATGTAATTAATAAGTTCTTTTAAAATTAATTGCTCAAGGTATTTTCCAAAATTAAGCAAAAGTGTAGCTAAATGAAAGAGAGCACAAATAATACTTCATTGCTATTGAGAAGGCAGTCAAGCCAACAATTATCACAGCACAAAACCATGACTTCATATCTGAGAAAAAAGAGATTTGATTCAGCTCCAGCTTGCACTGCTGTAATACTTACCATTTAACATGTAAGCTAGAGTTTTGTCAGTATGACATCCCACTCTTACCACCTGGGATGCACATCCCAAAATAAACAGAATGGTTTCTTCATCAACACGCAGTTATAGCAGCCAAAATCACTGCTCCATAGCAGAGCAGAAGATTTTCATTATGTTAGCAGTATCAATTCCAAATGTGTTCTCTATTAGATAATTTGGCAAACATTTACAACATTTATTATCTTTACATCAGTTAAATAAGAATCAACAAAGTGGCAAACTAAAGGTATATGTACCTTCATATTGATCTACA
Organism: Pseudopodoces humilis; assembly: GCF_049639895.1. Taxonomy (NCBI): domain Eukaryota; kingdom Metazoa; phylum Chordata; class Aves; order Passeriformes; family Paridae; genus Pseudopodoces; species Pseudopodoces humilis. Next base: position 76,540,182 of record NC_142200.1, read on the forward strand.
AAACACCCTGAATAATAGAATCATAGGATGTTAGGGTGTTTGAAAGGACCTTAAAGATCATCTAGTCCCAACCCCCAGCCTGGGCAGAACCCTCACATTAGATCAGCTTGCTCAAGGCCTTATCCAACCTGGCTTTCAGCACTGCAAGGGAAGGGGAAGCCATAACCTTCCTGGCCGGCCTGTACCAGTGTTTCACCACCCTTATAGTAACAATTTTCCTTCCTAATATCTATGCTAAATTTCTCCACTTTCAATTTGTACCCATTACCCCTTGTCCTATCACTACAGCTCCTGACAAAGAAATCCAAGCCATTCTATTTCAATGGTCGCATTAGATTTTAAAATTACCGATCATTCACCTGTCTGATTAAGAAGAGTCACAAGATGAAATAACACTTACTATTAACATAAAATATGAATGATAAAGATCATAGCTGGCATGAGGTTTTACTGGAGCATATGTACTATGAATAATTTAGAGCAAATATTGTCAAATCAGAATAGTCAGATCATGCTTGGGATATATTAGCATGACTCTATCGGCTTTATTAGTATTGTGAGCTTTTTTCTTATTTGTCCAAGTGAAAATGGAAATAAGTCAACTCTTTAATGCAAAAATAATTAGACCATTTTGTACTTGACACAAAAAAGACCTACAGTAAGTGGGTGAGAATGATGATGTTCTAACACATTTTCCAAGAAATTAATAATCAGTGTGTTCTTAAAATGTCAGAAAAAATCACTACCTGGGTATAATTGATGTAATCTACTGTATATTCCCACCATATTGAAATTTTTCCTGACCTACTACTATGCAAAAAGTATGCAACTGTTCATTAACAAAGAGAAGAATGTCATGTCCAACTAAGGCCATTTCTGAAGACACAACATTTGAATTATTAATAACAGAAAAGGGGAGCATTTATTTAACTTGCTTAAGAGAAAATGTACATTTCATTGTACATTGTCAACAATGTACAATGGTATTGTCAACAGTAACACATGAGGTAATTGTCTGCAATAAAATAACAGATGCTTGCATGGGCCTACCCATGTTACACAACCATCATAGCAGTGTCCTCTCACACAGTAAGAATGAAAATGGGGTATCTGGATTTTGGCTATGTATTAAATATACTTCTTGTCATCAGAGAATAAGAGTACATCAGAAAACAAGATACCAGAACATTTATGAACAGTATGAAGTGTCCCCTTTATGTCCCTAAGCGAGGAAACACAGAAACAGGAACAAGAACAGTTTTGGTACCAGTGAGATACTTCTTCTGTACCAGTTCTGATAGGAAAGAATTTTGTGAGGGCACATGGTTCAAAAAACAGAGAATATTTCAAAGAAAGGTATTGCTTATATAAATACAGTCTTAAGGTCCTCACAGATGTAAAAATTATAGACATTATAACGAAATATTTAAATTCTACTTCAGCTAAGATCTTCACTCATTATTTCATTTTGTCTTGCCTAGACTAATACAGTAATTTCTTTCATGGTTTTTACCCGCATTAAAAAAATTCCAGTTTTTTTCATGCAGACTCCTGAAAGACACAGAGTTCATATTTATCCTTATGATCCTTCTTCTTCTTCAGTATCTCATTAAAGATAGCTTTAGCTCTTGCAATCCTGAAAATAATAGCTTTCTAACTTTCTCAATAAGTATTAGATTTTTTTTTCCTATCTTCCTATTTGCCAAACACCATTATACTCTTAAAGATAGCTTAATCTTCTATAATTACTGGCAAAATCTGATATTCCATCCTTTTGAAAGAACTTTTGCATGCTTTTGTACCTCATGGTTCCTTTATTTTATAAAATGCATGCATAGTGTTTTATCTCCTATTGGTAGCTAAAAAGGAATAAATTTCTAAGTCTAATGAAAAAAAAAAATCACCTTTCACTAGAAAGATATCAAGACTACATGAAGTGTAGGAGTTCAGATGTATAAGGCTACAGATTGAAAGAGTTAAAAAATCCATTTCCATTATCTTAATCCATTTCATATACATTATTTCATATACATTAGGGCATTAGCGAATGGAAACACAGACTAGTATTAAGTCTAAGCATGCATACAACTTCTTACAAAATCAGAGCTTTATCTTGGAGTTGCAGAAATTAATACACACAAGGAATAACAGAACAAAAAATCTACATTTACCAGTTCAAATATGTATGCATTATGAAAGTCATGAACTATGATTGTGTACCACTGATAATCAGAGCTATTGTTTAATATATTTGTTGATTTATATCATGCTGAGTATAAATGTAAACACACGATCTTATCTGAGAGAGTAGTTCTAGGTAGAGATTTCATAGTAGGTCTTATAATCACATTATATTGTATTGCACAGTCTCTAGTAAGGCCTCTGATTACTCTCTGTTATTTTCTGTTCAAGCCGGCAGCATCAAAATAACGGACTACTCTGAGGGAAATCAAAAGAGAATTCAGGGCTCTGAGATGATTGGTTGAAAAATCAGAAGCACAAATTGGATTTAACAAGGAACAATATTGACAGGAATAGGCAAATCCATCAGGTAAATGTGTTGCTCTGAGGCTGGTGTAGGCAGAAAAATATGGGGGTTTTTGACCATGGGATGCTGTATTCAACACTGGTCCACTGACAGCATGTGACTTTCTCAGAGGAGGAAAATAGTTCTAGCACAGGAGTAGCAGAGCTCATTGACAGAGCTTGGAAGGGGGAAAGGGAAAATACCAGGCTTGCTAGTGATGAGCAACAGGATGATGTGCCAATTCTTGAGGAAATGAGCACTAATGGGATATCTCAATCTGCTGCACTAGGTGTTGTCTAACAAGTACCACAGCTGAAACGTTTCTTCACTAATGCACACATCATGAAGAAGAAACAAGATGAGCTCAAAGCTTTGGCCCAGTCCCAGAGGGAGTGATATCACTGACACAAGTGAAACCTGTGGGGATGTGTCCAGTGACTGGAGTGCCCTGTTGGGTGGTTACAGGGTCTTTAGGAGAGAGAGACAGGGCAGAAGAAGTGGAGGGGTGGCATTGTATGTAATGGAAGAGTTAGAGTATACGGAGCTCACAACTGGCACTTGCACAGTTGAGAGCCTCTAGGTAAGAATCAAGGGACAAACCAACAATTATCTGGATGTCTTTGTGGAAGTCTATTGTAGAATTCCTAGCCAGAACAATGACACTGACAAATTAACCTTTGAGGAACTAAGGGACACTTCTAAGTCAATCACCCTTGTTCTTATGCTGGCTGAACTTGAAATCAACTTGTTGCCATTTGGTTCAATAAACTGTATTAGTTAGCATTAGTTTGACATTAGTAGTAGTTATGCTAAAGCTTGGTAGGCCACATGTAACCTGCAGATGAACTATATAGCAGATATTGCAATGTAAGCAGTGTAACTAGGAGATAATCTAGGAATGTACTTTTTGGCAGAACTTAAATGTCAGAGAGATAATCGTACCAGGTAGTGAAAGAGAAGTAAGAAATTGTGATGATGAAGAAATCGTGTAGAAAACATATAAAAACCCTGTGATTTTTCTGTGAAACGGGGCTCTGTCTTTGGACGCTAGTCCACAGGCTCCCGGGCCCTCAATAAAGCACCACATAAACGACTTCGGTTGTTTGTGTTTTCTTCGGATCAGGCAACAAACTGGGAGCATCACATGGCTGGTGCAACCCAGGCCAGAAGATTCTTAAAAAAACCTAAATGACAACTTTTATGGAACAGGTCAACAGAGAGGCTCTCATGAGTGAAATGGTGGTCTGCAGTCATCTTGGGTACAACGACCACAAAGTGAATGAGTTTAAAATCTTTGCTGACAGGAGGAAAAGTGCCAGCAAAAGTTGAGCTCTGGACATGAGGAGAACTGACTTCAGGCTGATTAGGGAACTAGTGAGTAAAGTCCTTGGGAAAATGTTTTTGGAGGTGCTGGGGTTCATCAATGCTGCTTACTTTTGAAACATTACCTCCTAAGGGCACAAGATTGAGCTACCCCCAAATGTCAGAATTCAAGCAGGCAAAGCAGAAGAAGGCTGGCTTGGCTGAACAGGAGTCTTCTCTTGAAAAGGAAGGTGTGTATGTTCAGTGAAAGCAAGGTCAAGTATGAGAATAATACAGAGATACTGCTTGTCACTGTAGGAAGAAAATTTATGCAGCCAAAGTGCACATGAAACATTAAGCTGGCCACAAATGTGGGGGACAATATGAAGAATTTTTCAAATATATTAATGGCGAAAGGCAGTGTAGAAATAACATCTGCCCATTACAGGATGAAGATGGGCACCTCACAAATGGGGACATAGACAAGGGCAGAGGGCTCTAATGTATTCTTTGTAATGTATTCTATCTAATGTATGCCTCTGTCTTCAACACAGATGACAACCAAGAGCATCTCAGTGCCTTGAGCTGGAGGATCACAGCTGTGAGAATGATCAGCAAGCTGAACATGAGCCATCAGGTGCCCAGATGGCCAAGAAGGCCAACGGCATCCTGACTTGTATCAGCAATAGTGTGACCAGCAGGACCAGGGCAGAAAACTTCCCTCTGTACTTGGCACTTTGAATATTGTGTTCAGTTCTAGCCCCTCACTACAAGAAAGAAAATGAGGTGCTGGAGTGCACAGTGCTCTTCACCAATGAAGTTGGTGAAGAGTCTGGAGGTACTATGAGGAGCAGTTGAGGGAACTAGATTGTTCAGCCTAGAGAAAAGTTGGCTGAGGGTAGACCTTATTACCCCCTACAACTACCTGAAAAGAGGCTGTGGCCAGGTGAGTTTTAGTACCTTCTCCCAGGCAACAAGTGACAAACAAGAGAAAATGGCCTCAAGTTGCATCATGAGGGGTTTAGGTTGGATATTAGGAAATTTCTTTACAGAAAGTGTTTTCAGTCTTGAGAACAGGCTTCTAAGGGAAGTGGTTGAGTCACCAAAGTAAGTGTAGATGAGTCACTTAGGGACATGGTTTAGTGATGGACTTGGCAGTGTTATGTTAATGGCTCTGGACTAGATGGTCTTATAGATCTTCTTCATCCTAAAGAAATGCATGATTCTAAATTATTCTAAATAATTCTATAATCATATACTAGTGAATTTCCTGTTTGGATTTTGGTTTAGCTTTTTTATTTTTTATTTTTTTTTAACGGTGGCAGAAGAGTTATTTGGTCATCTTACAACTTGAGCAAGTTTGTACTGGGTAGAGTTTGTCAATTTTTCAGACTTATCTCTGATTTTTGGAGCTGACCTACTGCAGTTTCTCAGTCATATTATCCATAAAGACCTCCAAGAATAGCTTTTTGTAGATCCTCTCAATAGTAAGCCTATAGAGGTTTTGCTGAAATAACACAATATACCAGATATAACAGTTATATAATAGACCATTTCAGCTTAAATAATAAAATGTATCAAAGACTATATGCCTCATAGTGGAACTGTTACGTAACTTCAACTATAGGTATTGCTATCAGCTCTTTTCAGAATACAGTACAAAAACCCCAAGCATCTGAAAGCTGATCCTTTTTTCCAGTTAGCAGAATTTGTGCTTTACATAATTAATTCAGAGTTAACAGCAGTCTAACCTACCACCTGCCACTAGCAATTTCTAACTTTAAACATGTTACTTCTTATGTTCTCAGTATTACACCCACATTTCCAAAAAGCAGAATAGCAAAATTAGATCATTATGTGTTACTTCATCAACATTTACTGAATCATGGAACATAAACTAAAAATATATATGAGAATGGATTGTCTAAACTGACAAGTAACATAAGAAATATATTCAAAAGACAAATTATGAGTTTTTCTGAAGGTTTTCAGTAGGAATCACTTTTCAAAGAGAAATGCACTTTCTAATACACAAGGGTGCTTTTGTGCTTTTTTTTGGGCAAGAAAGCAGGTGGTTGAGGGAAAAAGGTCTTCCTTCTCACTTTTCTTCTAGACAGGAATCCCTTCCACTTAACGTCTTAGACTAAACTATCTAAAAAACATTGTGACTGCCAACCTCAACAGAAATTCGTGCAAATCAGAGTTTTGATGTTGTATTGGACAAACTTCATTTAATTATTTCATAAGTGAAAATTTAAACCTACTAAACACAATACTAACAATTCCATTTTGATTCAGAAAAAAAATTATTTTTTTCACCATTTCTTGTAAGATAGCTATTCAAATTACCCTCAGCAATAAACAGTTATTTTCAGCTAAAATTATACAGATAAAAAAAGCCCATTCTGTAATATCTCTTAAAATATGTTATCATGTGATATTTACAAAGAGATTGAAAAAAAAAAAAAAATGAAGGCTTTTAAAAATATTTTTCTTCAAATAGACTTGACATTTTTTCTATCTGTTGGTATTTCTAATGGAAGAAAGGAGACACTGTAACAAAACCAAACCACACGTAAAGACAATACAGCTAGATCCTCCATTTTTGTCTTAATAATTTCCGATTCAGTACTGAAAAGTTAGACTTCAGAAGCTTAATACAAATTTCACCGAATAGCAAAAGAAAATCTCTTTGAAATGAACAGTTTAATCAGATTTTCTACCACTGACTTCTGTTACAGCTAAGTCACTGAAGTAGGCCATCAATGGGCAATGAAAAAGGAGCAAGGCCATCATATTATATTTTGGATTACCCTACGGTGTCCTAAGCCAGTCTCTCAGAACAGTAGCATTACCTCTCTCTCTTTCTCTTTATATATCTATATACATATATATATACATACATACATACATATATATATATATATATACACACACACACATATATATATATGTATTCCTGTGAAATTAAATGTATAGGAAACTGATTTGGACTGATAATCAGAAGTTCTTCTTATGGAACCACATGACATTACAGTGTTGTACAGGCATTGTGATGATTATCAGCAGAGAGGAGACCCTTTTTATCATGGATATGAGGACCAGTGATCCTCGGACAGAATCCCTTGCCATTTGATGTATGGATGTTTCAGTGTCCATGTTATAAGGAACTGGCCAGCACAAACAAATGCTAACATAGACTGTTACAATCATGTAGGTTGGGAGACCTTTAAGACTGATGATCTTAAGACCTTTAAAATTGATGATCTGAACATGACCTGTTTCTTTCCACTTTGACTAGTCAAAAAGAAAAAGCTTTTTTCTGCTCTTCTGTTCACCATGTACCAGGCAAGGTATCTGAGCAGAGAATGTTCACAAAAGCCCACAGCTGCAAAGAACACCAGTTCAAAGGCTGGTTTGTCCCTTCACAAGTCTCTGCCCTCAGACTCTGCTTGCTCCTCAGGACAGGACAAATGGATGTGGTCAGTGGACACTGACAGGTTAGAATATGCTGGACTGTCCTTATGCACATGTAAATTGAGTAAATGGGAATGTAAATGGGAAAACCACAGATATAAAGTGAATTGAGATAACTGTGACACTCTTGGAGACAGGTACTCTGATATTCTTTTGAGCCATAGCCAGCTTGCAGCATGGCCAACACCATTGGCTGGGTTTTAAAAAGTACCACAAAAGTTGCAAATACTGAAAAAGGCATGTGTCTGGATATTCTTCCAAGTCCTACATCCTGTAATAAAAAAATATTTTTCTCTCTATATTTGTACCAATGAGTATTTCAATTAATGCTCTAGAAAGAGATGCTATTTTCATAAAATGAATGGTGCAAAATTCCTAGAAATTGATAAATGATAGATAGTAATGCAGTGAAAATGTAAGGTAGATTAAAAAATCCTAAACTTAACATGAATTTAAAACCACTTCTATCGCTTCTTATGTTCTTACCATGTAGTACAGCCCTATTAAAAATAAAATTTTCCCTAATAATTTAGGATCTTTAAAGTAAAATAGCTGACTTAGGAGAAAATGTAAAGTACATTTGGTTTTGATTTGTTATTCTGCTTCTGCCTAGGAAGAAGCAGAATAACATGACATATTAATGTCAGAAGCTACATGAATGCTTTTTAATTTTGTGGCCTTGAAATTCACCTGAGGATTCCCATCAGAAAGAAAGCATCTTCATAATGAAAAAAAAGAAAAAAATACCACAACGCTGTGGTTGTCATTTGGCAACAGATGTTGGTTGTATTATTAATTGAAAATGAATCAAGAAGAAAAAAATCTGATTAGATTTTGACGGGCAACCTAACGCAGTATTTGCTGAGTACAGTAAATAAACCCACAACAAAGGTTTGTGGAGGTTAGGGCATTCCTAAAGTCTTGCCAATTGGACAAAATTCCTGTGAAGTCAGATTAATCCACTTTCAAATGAAATATATGGGTCTTTCACCTTTTGTATGATTAGCGGGTCAAGAAAAATAGTCACCTCCATGTATCTCAGTGTTTGTTTTGGTGGTAATGTGTATCTGACATATAAACCAGTAAAAAATTCCTACACCTGGAGGCCATTCCTATAAGAAACAAGACATTTATAACTGTTCCTATCTTTAAAGAACAATACATCCTAAGAGGAACACATGGATGGTAAATATTTATCACCCTCTCTTCACCCCATACCAAAAAGTCACAGACTAAGTGATTATATTTAAATTTCCATTTTTTAAAAAAATGTCATTTTACATCTACTCTTCTCTGAAAAGAAGAACTCCAGAAATGGATGTTTCAAAAATTATTAAAATTAACAGATGTTGATTTTAGGTATATTTTCCTAATTCTTTTCAGCAGTCCAGATTAAAAAATCCACTTGCAACATCTTTATAATGGAAAAGCTATCAGCAAAAAAGAAGATTCTACCTGAAGAGAAGCAGAAATACAGAATTTACAAGAATGATGTATATCCAAAACCTATGTAAAGAAGCAGTATTTTAAAAACTGTTACACAAGACAAATTCGTTTGTACTACAAGTACTTCATATTACATTGTATTCACTCTAAGTTTCCAGAATTAACAGTATGTTAGCTGAACAAGAAGATGATGTCTCAAAAAAAACCAAATCAGCATGTTGAATACAAAATGGAGGAGTTTTGTCCTTTAATGTATATTAAAATTTTTAACACTAGCATAGTGTAACAGTAATCTATCAGGATTAGAAAAAAATGTTTTTTCAATAACTATTTTACCCACTTTCATGACAGTTCACAAATGAGGCTTTTACATCAGCAATTTATAGCTTTATAATTTATAATTTGCCGTGGCAGCAATTACAAAAAAATAATTTGAAGATATGTGTAATTGCATTTTTTTAATATATTGTATTACTTCTAATAGCTCAGCATATATTGCAACTGCTGTTTTACCAGAGAATTTTGAAACTCTTGGAGAATGTGCTGCACTACTCAAATCTGAGATTAGAAGAAAAACTTTTGAGTAATTTAAAAAAAGATATGGTATTTTACATCAATTTTTTTCAGAATCAGAAAATTCAATAGTTAATATACACAATCAGGATTACTGAGAATCTCTTGGAGATAGTATCATACACGAAACAAATCTAATCTACTTCCTAAAACAGAGGATAATGAGGAAAAATCCAGAAGCGTGATTGTATAGGAGTGCAAAGTTCTGTTAAACAACAGGATAAGCTTTGTTTTATTTTTCTAATTTAAAGCAGTACTCTTTTATTATTGTCTTCAAAATGGCAAAGTAAACCAGATATTTACCATAAAGATGTCCCCTTCGAAAATGGAGCACAGAAGAATATTTAAGAAAATGCAAAGGATTACACAAGTAAACACACGTGTATGTTCTTTCACTGATGCAGTTATTTTTACAGGTGCTTAATCCATTTCACTATGAAATTAACTTTTAATCAGAACTGATTACAATTGGATTAAAGCCTAGGCTTGGGAAATCCATTTGGGTGAAAGGATCTATACTATATTACCATCCATGGCCATTTCATGCTGAAGACAAAGAAAGTAGAGAAAACCTCATCATAGAAGAGATTTCTGAGGAAGAAACAGCCTTAGTTTCTGAAGTCCTTCATTGTATTTTTGTCTTCAATTTAAATAAAGTGAAGTCTAACTGACATGGTGGTTAGATGTATAGGGAATTGTTGCATTTTCTGTTTGAACACTTTTAGATGCAATCTATTGATCTAAAATGTATTTTTGAAAGAACAGTTTGGGAGAGAATAAAATCTCTTTTAATCTATATTCTTCACTTAGGAGTGCTCCCATGATAGCTATATCTGCTTCCGGGAGTGCAAGCGCTTTACCAAATTCTAGGCAGGTTTCTACTCTTGCACCTTTCCTAGTTTTACAGGTGGAATTGAACCTTTCCTTGCAAACACCATAGGCATGTTATGAAAATACTATGTAGTAGAAATACTAGCTAAGGAAATAGGAAAGAAATAAGGGACAGATAAGGAAACAGAAAGAAGATCAGCAACTTTAGAATACGTTAATATTGAATCATGGTCACAAATATAATAAAAAATTCATGCTTTAATTCTAAAGCGTGTACCAAGAGAAAAACAAGAAAAAACTATGTGAGAAGAAAAAAATAAAAGACTTCCTTAGGGACCCAAATTATAGACTGCAGACTGAGCTTCACTCCTCTGCAATGAGTAGTGAACACAGATCTGCTTCTACCTCTTCCAGCATCAGAATTTTCAGGGGCTTTATCTAATTCTTAAAATATTGCATAAGGAATGTACTGACTGCAAATTTGAAAAGCTCTGTTGTTTTTTTTTTTGACTAAGGGATTGGTTTTGCAAGTGGTTTTTAGAATGCGAAGAAAAACATCCACCTTACAGAACTTTGTTGACAACAACACTTGCAATAATGTCAGGACACCAGAGAGGCTGGCATCTTCTAGGGGCCAGGTGACAGGTGGTCCCGTCAGGATGGTGGTGATGGCAGTGCCTGGCAGCCACAGCCTGTTCCACCCCCAGCCAGGGATACTGAAGCAACCCCAGTCCCAGGCCTTGACACCTCCCTGGGGGCAAGGACCTGGGGACAGGGACAGACCACCTCAGCCAGGCTGACACATGCTGACTAATCTAACTCTAGGAAAAAACCAAAACCAAACCAAACAACTAGCTCATACTACCATTTGCAAATCAAGTTGCAGAATGTAGGTGTAAGCAAAGAGATGTTAAAAAAAAAACAAAACAAACAAACAAAAAACCAAAACAAACAAAAAAAACAAAACAAACAAACAAAACAAAACAAAAAAATTAAACAGACTTCTCTGGATTCTGGAAATACAGAGTCCCAGGAAGTTTTGTTATAGTCTCTTCTAAATTTTATTTTTAAAAATATGAGGGCAGCTCATAAAGGCAATTACAAAGATATGAAGTAAATTTGCTGGTAACTGTGTTTGATCAGAGCCTATCTTCAGTCCTAGAGACCAGGGCAAGCCTACTTGTACTGCTTTTGCTGCTGTTCCAGGGCTTGACATAGTCAGCAAGGGAATGAAAACCCACTCTGGAGCACATTCAGAAAAGATGGATGCCACCTAAGAGAAATGGAGTAACTTTATTACCAGGCTTCACATTCCCCACTCACACAGGCACTGATGGTGTGAAGGTGGCAAAGTTGAATGTTCAAGAGATGACAAATGGTGTCACACAACTGGCAAATGTTGAATTTCTTGGAGAGATCACAAATTTCTTGGTGTTTTCTGAAAGTAATTTCATTTTTCCTGTCTTGTCAGATATGAACTGAATTATAACAGTCCCCAAATGTCATCTTGTTTGGTATCACTGTAAGCCTGGTATAAAACTCGTTTCCATATATGTTGTGGTTCTTTGTTCATACAGATGGGCAACAGGTATGGAGGTTGTGTTAATTTTATAAAGTTTTTGTTCAGTTTTTCTTGGGAGGCATCTCAACTGCAGATGGATTATTTTTGCTGGTTAAGATTACTTGAGAAGCATTGTGTTTATACATAATCTTTGGTAAATCATTATCATCATACTAGTTTTTTGTTCTATAGGTTTAGTATAAGACAAGATATTATCAGACACATTTATTCAAATTGTAACTGAAAAGGTATGCATTGTTCTGAGACTGATGGGAAACCAGGTGCATGCATATTTATTGATCTAATGTAGATAATTCATAATTCTGAGAGCTATGTTTTAAAATCACAAGATTTGTGAGCATCACAAAAATTAAAATAAACATATTAATAAAAATTATGTCAAAGAAAAGAGTATCCTCAATCAGTTCTATATTTATAGTTTTCACACGTCTACAACTCCTGGTCTTGTCCACTCCAATGTTAATTAGTATAAAATATCAAAATATGAAAGATAAAAATGTAACCTTTCTGGAGCTTATTATTAAAGCAATAACATTATTAACACAATATATCTGAAAAAAACCCCAAAACCTAAAACAAAAAACCCAAAGAAGCCAAAAAACCTAAAACAACATAAACCAGAACTGCAAGAAATTAGGCCACTTAAAAAATATATAACCAATGTATCACCAACCATAAGCAGGCATTTTAACATTACCAAACTGATAGATAACGCCCCCTGGAACAGAACCTCAATGACACTTTGCCTTGTTTTCACTGCCACTGCAAGGTTTCATTGTCACCTTTAGCTGCATTTCTGAAATTATTATCCTCAAGTATAGCAATATCCATAACAGCTTGCAAAAGGGAAAATTAAGCTGGAAAAGGGAAATGAGGATCAAGAAGGAAAGATAAGTATGAATTAGGACACCCCTGTGAAGTTCAACTTAATGTCTGGGTCTATATCTACATTTCAGTTCCCCCAGCAAAACTTTAAGGGTGTGTGTGGGGAGAATTTTTTTCAAAGCCTGGGTGATTCTTCTAGAACTAGAGATGTAAATAATAACCTCTTGTCTAGAAAAGGACACCTGTTAGCTGAGTTAAAGACAGTATCACCACCTTATTCCACAACAGTAAAAACTGATCTGTAAAATTATTGGCGACATGGACTGGTCCTTTGGGGCAGAGCCTTTAAACAGTCTAGAGCATTAATCTTTTGAGTCAGTGTCCTGATTCTCATCCCAATTGAGCAAAAAATTAAAGTAATGTATTATTTGCTTTATGGTGAAGTCTTGTTCATTCCCTTTTCCTAAAACACATTTTATCACACATGTAATTTTTACACTTTGTTTGGATTAATAAGCCTTCCTTGTTTAAAAACAGAGAACTTAAATGATTGGTTCATATATCCCTTGTGTAAAGTTCAAAGACACAGAGATAAACATTTATAAATGTTTATAAATAGTTCTACTCTAGAAAAACAGATATTTTACAGGCACTTGCAATGTAATGCTTTCCTCATATCAAGATCTTTATCTTTTCTAATAGATATAGCATGGTATTTTAGACCTTTAAAATAGATCAAACTCCTTACAACCCTCAGTACCTCTGAAAAATGTGAATGTCTTGAAGTATGAAAAGCCAAGCCTAATACACATTAAGATTAGGAATCTTTTCCAATGTCTAATAGAAAGTAAACCCAAAGATTTTAAATGGTGAACAGACAGCAATTTTATATCTAAGAGAAAGACTGCAAAGGATGTGGCAACAGAATTTATCCTACATGATCACGTGTCTCACTGTTCTCAGTTCAGAACTTTCAGTCTGGCAACACAAATGAAAACAGTGCTTCACCTGTGTACTGGTCTTGATTGGGAGAGATCATTTTCTCCATAGCAGCTCATACGGTGCTGTTTTGGATTTGACACAAACAGTGCTGATAACACAAGGATGTTTTAGCCTTGTCAAGCAGTGCTTACAGCAACATGGACTTTTCTGCACCTCACACCACCCCACCATTGAGAAGGCTGGGAAGGACACAGCCGGAAGAGCTGACCCAAGGGACATCCCACATCACCTGATATCACAATCAGCAATAAAAGCGGGGAGAAGAAGAAGTTGTGGCATTTGTTGTCCCTGATCACTGTAATGTGTGGTGGAGCTGTGCTTTCCTGGTGAGAGCTAAACTATTGCCTGCCCATGGGAAGTGGTGAATTAATTCTATGCTTTCCTTTGCTTGTGTACATGACTTTCACCTTCCCTATTAAAATGTCTATCTCACTTGTATCACTCCTGTTCTCTCCCCATTGCATTGTGTGGGGGGCAAGTAAGAGGCTGTGTGTGGCTGAGCTGTCTACTAGGCTTAGCCCAGATTAAGAGATTGTTATGTTTTAAGTGGAAAAATACAACTGTGTATTTATAAAGGAAAGGCTAAAATATGTATATATATATATAAAAAAGCATGTCTACCAACAAAAGGAACACAGTACAGTAGTCCTGGTTAGGAAGCCAAGATGGTATTGTAATCTCGGAACTTGCCAATTGTCATTTAATGGATACAGAAACACAGGGGTTTTTTTAGGGAGGGGTGGTTGTTGATTTTTTATTTTTTTTTATTTGAGAACAACTTGTGGCTGAAAAGCAGCAAAGATTTTCCACAGTAATTGTTCACACTACCAGATGGGGAAAGAATAACAAACACAGAAACAAACAAGAGAGGAAAAAAAAAAGGAATACTTTCTTCCCTGCTTCTGAACTCAATCTCCAAAACACATCGTTCATCTCACAGGAGAAGAAAAACAAGGTTAGAACATCAGACAATCTCTTTTCCTCAGCTTGTATGCCTCCCATACCTGTCATTTTTAACTATATGATGGATGCTGGGAGAGAAAGTGTTGGTAGGTATCAAGCAAGGAAATACAGTGCCAGAACACTGTTCCTGATAAGTGACCAATCCATCTTGTGCCCTGCAAAACTTACTCCAGCAAGCATACCACAGTTTCCTGGAGGTGGGTGCTGAAAATCGCATAAAGATACTTAAGAGGGATGACATACCAGCAAATATCAGTCACCCTAAAAGAAACTGAGCTAGGTTGAACAGAACATTTTGCCCTTCCTCTTTGTTAATTTTTGATTAGCATTTCTGCATTGTTTCCATGACAATGGAAAATAAGGTCTAAGCAACAAGGTTTTTAGTTGTCCTCATGTACCAATGTCCTTATAAAATCTCTGTAAAATGGAGTTCCTAGAAATCTAAAAGAAACAAAGGAGATTGTTCTGCCTGTCTGATGGCCTGAGTTATTCTTTGAATGACTCTTGGGAAAAATGTAAGAGTATATCAACATTTTGAACACAAAAGAAAACTGAGAATTAAGTCCATTGCTCAGAGAAGTTTTTTTAAAAGTGTCAAAACTGTAGGTGTAGAAAATTCAATATTTACTTAAAATTGAAAGCAAAAGACATTACAATATTTACTTTTAGCTGAGAGCTGACAGATGACACTCTCAAACAAGTGTTCATGACAATGTATTTAGATGAAACACATATTTCTGTTCCTTCAGGAATGGAGGAGTGCACTATACAGTACCTGGTGGAATTAGAAAAACAATGTAAGACCTTTTCCTTTTTTATTTTGAATTCCTAGTGATCCTCTTGTCAGTGAAGTGTAGACATTGGAAAAGATCTATACTAGAGATGTAATTTCTGTTATACCATTTCAGAAATTCCTTGAGGGAAATCAAACATATGAAAACCTGAATATGAAATACAGTTCTTAGAACTTCAAGATAAAATTTCAGCACCCATGCACAAAATCAAATTATTTTAATCCTACATGCTTTTAGAAAAATGTATCACTCATTAAAATAACTAAACTTTCAAACTGATTCTTCACTGTGACCTCCCCTTGATACTAAATAAAAACCAATCACATTAAGTTGGAGTTTTCACCAATAGCTATAAATAAGTGTTCTGCAATGCAAGCACATGTAAAATTATGAAGTTTCATCACAGATATTTCCTTATCTAGCTCAAGTAGAATGTGTCATTTGAAAAATTTTATGCTTGACAACCCTTTTGGTGAAGAATTTTTTCCTGCTATCTAACCTAAACCTTGCCTGGCCATCTTGTGGCCATTTTCTCTTGTCCTATGCCTTGTTACTTGTGAGAAGAGACAGACCTCCACCTTGCTATATTTTACCTCCTTTCATGCAGTTGTAGAGAGAAATAACATTTCTTCTGAGCCCCCTTTTCTCCAGGCAGGACATCATCTCCCTCAGCTGCTCCTCTTAAGACTTGTGCTCCAGACCCTTTACCTGCTTCATTGTCCTTTACACGCACGGTGTCCAACTACAGCTTAAAAGTCCATGTGCAAAAACTATGATAGATGAGGTTAAGTTCACTTTAAAACCACTGAAGGAACCCGGGAATTGGCTGTGGTGTCTTAGTAATGGATTATTACCTTATTAGTCATAAGGTATTCCTTCAAAGCAGAAGCATTCAATTTATGTAAGACACTGCTGTTGCACTGTAAGGTCATTTAAATAATATTGGAGCCTCTGAGCAGAAAGGAATGAGATAGCTAAACACACTTCATTTTCATATTCACTTAGCAGTCCAATATGAACTAACCTGCATTTCAGCAGGGAATCACTAACCCCAGTAAACATACTCATTTTAAACAGAGTCACTGAAATGTCACTGAAAAAGACATTTCAACTAAAAAAAGTAAGAATTCTTAATAGGAAAAATAAGGATGCTTGCTCAAGAAAGTGGCAGAAATTGATTTCTGAAATTATTTTCTTAACTGATATGATTTTCTATGTATACAGGGACATATGGTCATAGAATATCCTATCATTATTTCAATTAGGACAGTAGATTCTTGTCTGGAATACCATGACAGGCTGCTCTACTAAAGCATGAAAAGAGTGCTCTTCTTTTTTGAATTGGAAAGTTTATTCCAATTTGTCTTTATATCAATATAAATTATCTTGTCTATTATAAGGAGATACAGTAGGCCTTAATTCATTAAATTAATAATTAATATCTCACCACTAGAAGAACTTCATTTTAGTAGATTAATTACTTAATTATATTTTAAGTATTCATGCTTCTTTAGTAGTAATAAACTTTTGAATAACTTGATAAACAATATATTTTTCTTGTTTTGCAGAGAAGTACACATGCAACTTTAAAATTACACTCTAATTATTATAATGCCACAAAATCTGCCATTTCAATAGCAACTATGGCCAAGAACTTTTAAAAATGTATAAGAATAGTTACAGATGTGGACAAAAGTCTCCAACTTCCAGGGTGGGTAATTGGTGTTTATGAGGCTCATCTCTATGTTTGGAAGCATCTATTCAGCCATTAACTATGTTTATTTACCATTTGTATTGTGCCCTGTCAGGAACCAAACTAGATAATCAGTGAATTTCTTGTAGGGATCCTAGAAGCTATTGTTCATATCTTGTGCAGACAGAAAGCAGAAGGAAATTGACACTCGTCTCTCACACTTCATGATTAGCCTGGACTAATTTGCAGTGACAGTCTTTGATAAATAGAAATACATGTTTATTTTCTATTTAATATCTTAAAGTAAAACAAAAAAAACCAACCAAATAAACCAAAAAAACAATATTATATGTGACTAAGATCTTTCTAATATTGTTGCTGCAGCAGAACATTATAAATACGAATACAAATACCTGACATTTTTTTCCACATTCAATTCAATGACAAATTAGTTTCCCATCCTGCCAATGTCTGTACTTAAATTCGAAACTGCAACGAATGAAGGTTTTATCTCTTATTTTATAATACTTGCAGCAGAACTGCTAATTTGAAGAGACATATGCCCTACAGATTACTTCACTCTGTATATTTGGTTCAGAAAGACAGATGTACCTGAGAAGAGCTATGTAGAACTAACATACTCCAGACAGGATTTACCATGTAAGCAGTGGAATTGGACTACAGGTTTAACTTTCATTCCCGAAGCATGTAGCAATAGAAAGTGGGCTGCTATAGCTGCAACAAAAAGCACATAGTCTAATTTGAGGTTTCCTCAGAAAAGAAAAGGGCTCCTGGGGTTGGGTTACCAGTCAAATATTGGCTGTTGCCATTTGATGAGCCACACTTGACATAAGCAAAGAACAAGCAAGGATCGATCCCAGATCAAGTTTATGGATCAAAAGATCTCATGGTTTGGGAAAGGTGGAATACTGAATTTGCAGTTCAAATTCCCAGGAAAAGACTTCATGTGTATTTGGGCATTCCAAAAGATGCTCAAAGTTTGAAGACAGGTAGTGGGGGGGATATATATGTGGAAAGGTGGGAGTAGAAGGGAGAACTGTATTAAAACACTAAGAATCTGAATAAATTATGTGCTCTACGGTTCACTGATAACTTCGCTTTTTGTTTCATTTTCTCTTTACAAAGAAGTTAATGATACTCTAAAAATATAAAATTTAATGTTTTCTAGGGTTCCCTGAATATTTTGATTTAAGAAAACATACAATCCTATATGCATAATCTTTGCAAATATACATAAGATCTAGGCATTGACTCCTTCCCTCTTTTTTGCCAATATTATTAGTACATTATTATTTATAAAAGTTCAACAGACTGTTTCACTGCAGTTGGGGAGGAAGACAAATAGTAATCAGTAGAGGATATTGTCGTTAATTATTAATTACATAACTAGTTATGTAATTAATATATACACTCCATAGCTAATTACCAAAAGTATTTAATAAACACAAATACAGAGCAATTAATAGAAAGCCATTCAATATCAAAGGATTTTGAAAGTCTTAAAACTTTAGGTTATTCATGGAAAACAGTTTTGACTTTCACAGCCAAAATTACATAGTTGCAGCAAATTTCCATGCAGAACATTCACAATATTTCCCTAGGGGAAAGCAAAACAAAACACAGGCCCTAGAGCCAATCAGCTGATAAACTAAATTTTTGGTAGCCCGATGGAGATGAGGTTGCCGCACCTCCCTGTTTTTAATCCATGCTTTAGAAGCAATGTGAGGCCCAGTGGTGTTCCCACAAGGCACATAACAGATGAAACACACAATGGGTTACACACAAGTAGGACAGCTCAGCACTCAAACACAAACAGCACAAACACCCCATTCTCCTCCAGCTGTCCAGAAAGAGGGATGATTTATAATTGAAAATATACTCACAAACTCATATTTAGAGCATACAGGAGCATGGATTTCTCCTGTAACTTGCTGTACTTGGTCTATCCAGAAGCCAACAGCTGGACTTTGCACTTAGTGCCATTTGGACTTTCAACTCTGAGGCCTGAAGCTGCCCTCCAGCTCCAGGTATAGACACCCTTTTTATCCTGGACATAGTCACACATCTCCACTCAACCCAGCACACTTATTGATCCCCCACAGCCTTACATACTGAGTACATCCAGTAACAGTACCTGGATGCCTTGGGCCCTCAGTTCCCAATGCCATCCAGCTGGCTCCTGGCTCCCTAGCTCCCTGGTCTCCCCTTGCCTCATGCACAGAGGTACACAGCTACAAACAGGGCTCTCAATTCACATACCATACAGTTGCTTCAAATCAGTCTTGGCTCCTCCAACAACTGACTCCTGAGCTTTCTGGTCTGGACTTTTGGCCAAATGAATATTCATCACCTGAACTACTTGTCCAGCTTGCTGGCTATTTCAGCCTGAGACCCTGTAGTAATACCATATTGGCATAGACATCTGTGTAATACATGCACAGTCGGTATTTTCCAGTTTGCTGGCACCAGACACACAGACCCCTTTGACTCATTGTCCTGCTCCAGATGCTAGCACTTAAATCTCCATGCACACGTACATACAAGAGAGAGTTAGAATATGGAGCAAATTAAAACAGAGAACAGACTGCTGAACCAGGACAGGGCATGGCCAGCTAATAGTGCTGAGTGACACCTGTTAGCATATGGCTGGCCCCTTTTATCCTCTTACCTCTCCATTTGCTCTTGCTTTTCCCTCCCCACTCCATCTCAATCGTCCCTTTCACTGCCTATGGTCCTCCTTCTAGATATCCAAGAATAAGTCTACACAATCCTATTCTTGTCTGCATCTCATTATGTGTTCCATAGCCCTGTAGGCAGTAGCTTTCTCAGTCTGAACGGTGATCAGGGAAGTGTCTCCTTTTGATTCCTCATGATGGGCTTCAGCCCTGGCCCATAGGGCTGAGGCTGTTCTGGGTCAAACCTAGGAGGAGCTCGGACTCCATTCTATTTAGGACAGGGGGTTTTACTCTCCTACTCTCCCTGCACTGCACCTCTGCCCAAATTTGATGTGTGGAGAAGAGCCTTTTATTAGATAAGCTGACAAAGCTGTTTTTCTGTCAAAAACACTTTTTTCCTACTTCAGAGTTTGTAATTTGGTGCTTTTCCTTTATTATACTTTAAATGTATGAATTCCATAGCCTTATTCTGTAATCTTATTTAAACTATTCTAACCTTAGTTTCTAAAAATTCATAACTTTAAAGTCATCAGATACTGTTTAAAACCAAGTATAGGAAGTACTAAACTAGAAGTATCAGACTTTTTAAGATGAGTATTGACACTAGAGCTTGATGTCTGTTTCTGATTTCTTCAAGAAACTTTACTGATCATGATACGAGATCCCTTGGCTTCATAAACAACATTCAGTCATGAATGCTGGGATCTTTCCCTTTCCCTTTTTCCCTCTTTTGGACCTCCTTTGTTGTAAAGGAAGCTTGTGCATCTAAGTGTAAATTCAGAAGACTTCCACATAAAGTATAGTTGAGCTGGAATTGAACAAATGAGGTATTAGGAAAAGTAGGTCACAGAAATGCTTGCAAATTCAGAAGAGTGATGTTTTAAAAAATTAGTCTTAAACCCCAAAAATTCAAAATGAAATTTTATAGTGAGGAACTCTATTCTTCAAGACTTCTCCATCTTTTCCAATATTCTTCTTCCCATTTTATCGTGCCAAACTAAATTAACTGCTATTCTACAATTATAAAAAGGCAACTTATAAAAGCAAAAAGCTTTCTCCTGTTTTTTCACCATTGCACTATTTACCTAATTTTCACATTTTCATAGAATATGGTATCAGAATAATTTTCATATTCTAGACAAATATAAAAAAGAGTTGAAGTTCAAAAAGAGTTATTAAATCCCTGTCAAATCTAAGGCTTGAGGAGTGAAAATACACCATCTGTTCTTTCATTATAACAATCATATTTCTTGTGTGATACAGACTTGATACAGAGAATATCCATTATGATTCTTCACTGACTGAATAAGAGTTCCAGACTACAAGTTCTATACCACTATGAAAAAAAAGAAAATGCAGGTCATTGCCTCAGAGTGCCTAAACTGTTTTAGAAATATGAACTAAAGTTATATTTCTAAGTATCATAAAGGCAAGGAGAGCATGAGGACTGTACCACTCATTTTCCATTCTAGGCCTTTCTAACATGAGCTCACAAATGTATAGAACATTTTAGGTTGAGACAGACCTTCCTCTGAGGGTCATGGAGTTTGGTCTCCTAATCAAAGCAGCACTAACCTCAAAGCTCTCTGAGTTGGCACAGATACACTTCTCTTGTAATGAAACCAGGTACACCTCCAAGTACCAAAGGGATCAATGTACACAGGCCAAGAAACTTCTGTTCAGTGTGTTTAATTTTCCCCCTCAGTATTAAAGCTTTGATATAGAGAGGGAAAAACAGTTAAAAAAATTATATAAAAATATACTTTCTTAAATTATATTTTCTAATTATTGAAGACTTCGAATACACACTAAAAATGCATAATCATCTTAATATCATTATCATAATAATGCTCTGCAAAAAACTCACAAACTAATAACTACTCCCATCCCCAAAAGAGATTTACCTTCTCTTTAAATAAAACAGTTTGGATATACTATACATAACTTACACTTTGTGGAAAAGAAAAAAAAAAAAGGGTGATGTATAGAGTTTAAACATAAATATTTCAGTTCATTCTACTTCTCAAATCACAGAATGAATTTTCAGTTAAATAGCAATCCTGCAGTTGTATAAAACCACAAATTGTAACAATTTATTTTGGTATATGTGTTTAAGCACACATCCAATAATCCTCCCAAGCCTATCCTTCAGGCAAAACAAACCATTGAAAATCATAATGTGTTAGGCATACTTGAATCACTTCCTAAACAGAGGCTTGAAAAGATGAAAGAGTGCTATTCCAGTTTGGCTGAATGGTTCACATCATGACATGATGCAGAATTAATTCTGTACACAGCAGGCTCATTTTAGTACTCAGCAAAACATAGCAACTTATAAATTTCATAGTGTTAAAGCAAGAAGCAGTCTACAAAAAAACTAAGAAAAAAAAGTCCGCATATCTGCATTGTGTACATCACATTTAACCTGCCAGGCTTCATTAACTCTAACATATTGGCTAAGTCATATCAACAGAAATATAAATACCCACCTGTTTTGGGGTCAACAGAAAAATATGGCTGTCCCTGAAGAATACTGTACACTACTCTGGCACTGTTTCCATATGTGGGGTCATCTGCATCCGTGGCTGTCACCTGTAGAACAGATGTACCTGTATATACAGGAAAATAAACATTAACTTGCAATAAATAAAATTTTCTGATAAATATTTTCAAACACATTTTAAAAAAGCCTCTAATGTCCTCACATTCTAAAACTGAGCGATTAATAACATTAATTGTTATCATCATATAATTTTTTAAGGAAAAATAGTTACACACATTTGAAAAAAAAATAAATCTTTATATATGATGTGTAAATTGACTGTACAAACTTAGAAACTACAGAGATGTAAACATAAATAGTAACTATATAGCATGCATGTTTACATATGTTCACACACATAGATTGCAAACATGGATATTGACTTCTAAATAACACCGATTTATGGACTTCAGGATTATCTTCATCCACAATACAAATTAATGATGAAGTATAAAAAATAACATGTATAAATTCCCCCAAATGAACTAAAGTTGCTAAATGAATAAAAAAATCTAACTATTGGAAGGCATCAAAGATCTGGAAATAACTACTAGAACCTTGTTGGGGATGCAAATTAGAAAGATAAGTTCAAAAGACAATTATTTTTATGCTAGTAATAAAAACAACTAGAAGAACAAAATAAAAGTTTCTAGCACATCACTAGGTGGGATAAGTTATGAGCAACCTTTTGAGAAAATAAAATGCCTAAATGCTGCACAGATAGAAATGGAGACTAGTGATTTTTTCATTTTAGCGTATTTTTCAAGGCATGTAATGATGAATCTTTGCTATCACTTGCAAACACTTCCCATAAGAAATCAGTACGTGTAAGATTGCAATTTAATAAAGGCTCAGACTTCACTGTATTTGTTTATCTTTATGCAGACGCAGCTTTCTACAGGCTCCTTGGTTCAGCATTAAAATACCATAATAATAACAGAACAGGCTGCTCTCACATAAATCTGCATCTGAAAGCAGATTCTCATCTAAATTAACCACTGAAGTATTGCATCCACTCTGGGGTGTTCAATTTCATATTTAGTAGAGAGGAGAAGTATGTCTTTGAATTGAAACCCTTGATCTCCTTCACTTGTTGCACTTTGATTTGTCTTATAGAACCGTTTTGGAGCATGGTAACTAGATTTCTTCAGATGAAGCTAAACCAGGAGATGTGCTTTAGAAGCACATCAGATTTATTTTGACTGCTAATAGGCACGTAGTCTCAGAGACCAGGCAAGAGCTAATCTAAAATAAGATTTCACAAATACATACAGCATGGACATCAGTTTCTCAATTCCAGTTATTCAGCCTCTTAGATCAATTTCTATTTCACAGAAACATTTGTTAATGTGCACATTCTCAGTGTACACTTGAATTAGAATTATGTCAAGTCATGGAGTTTCACTGCAGGTCCAGCAAACTAAGCACGGAAACCTTCACAGATTTGGTTTCTACCCTCTTTGAGAAACTTTTCACTCATTTGTACCATGATAACTTGCACACCAAGAGCTGCTGTTTGTATCTCTATTGGAGACTTAGTAAAACTGTATGCAAATATGTCTGCATACTTAAATACAGTGACTTCTGGTCTCCA
This sequence comes from Pseudopodoces humilis, assembly GCF_049639895.1. NCBI lineage: Eukaryota > Metazoa > Chordata > Aves > Passeriformes > Paridae > Pseudopodoces > Pseudopodoces humilis. The sequence goes on from NC_142200.1 coordinate 76,564,029, forward strand.
AAAAGCTCAGGTGTATGCAGTCTCATATGCAAATGTACTAACAAACCAAGTATAAGGATACCTGGATGACCTTGAAACTGAATATTGTAATAAAATCAAGCTGGGGATAGATGTATATTCATAATTATTCAGATGTTAATGTTAAAAGTAACTAAACTACTGTATTTGTGCTCATGTTGAAAGGTAAACAAATGTGAATTAAAGCTTGTATTTTTTTCTTAAAATGTTCTAGGAATAAGTTCAGTCCTATTTATTTGCTATCTAAACACAGAATAAGAGATCACTTCCAGGAACATACATTTCCCCCTGCTAGTCTATGACACTTGAAAGCTGCAATGACATATTTCTGTAGCCCAGTTTGTAAATAATTCCTAGCTTGAGAGGAACCAGTATGGCTCAACCTTGTGGAATCACTGAAGATTTAGATATAGGTTATATGAACCTATATGAAGATAAAGGTTATAGATGAACAACGATTTTATTTTACTTTCCAGTTGCGTAAAACAAAAACATATCTATTAAATTAGTATAGTCAGTCACCTACCAGAGTTTACTATCCAGAATGCTGAGCAACCTGTGTACCTTTTTTCTGTAGTTTTTCCTTTTTCTGGGAAAACAGTTACCAGCCGTGTGAGTTTCCAATAGCACTTTCCCCCAGAATTCTAGGTTATCAAGATATGTCTTGAACTCGATAAACATATTTTGGCTATTTCAGAAGAAAATATCAGAAATACTGTGATTTCATAGTTCTCTTCTTCTTTGAAGACTTTCTTCTCTCCTTATTTTAAAAGAATCTTAGTGCTTGTATAACTCATTGATGTGAGAGAAAAGAAATAGAACCAGTGAAAGGCAGCATCTCACAAAGCAGCTGACAGGTCATTTTAGGATGAATGGAATGCCATTGTATCCTAAAATTTGTCACAGTGATTTTCTAATGCAACTGTATCTCTCTCCCAAGAAACACCTGATAATAGCAATTTAGTATTGAATAATGGTAAAGCGTTCTCTTCCTACCTAAAAGAACCCTTAGAATCACAAATTTTAACTCAACCTCCCACCCCACATCTCAAACTCTCATTCAGTGGAGTAAGAGTTTAGCTTCATGTGGAATTAAGCTTCAGAATCTTAACTTCTTCACTGTCTCACACAAGCATGCTCAGCATTTTATAAGATATCCCCATACCAGCCTTTTGCCTGACTCTTGCCTGGTTTCCTGAGCACCAAGGAAAGGCAGCTTGTGAAAGCTGCAGGTTAGAATGCCTTGCAAAAAAAAAAAGGCAAAGAGGGTACTTTTACCTTCCAACTAGTCCTTTCAAAGGACATCATTCATGTTCATCTGCACAACAGGCAAATCACAATTTGGGATATATTTGTATCATTTAGATGCAGCATCATTTTTTGTTGTCCTGCTAGGTGTAATGAAGATTTAGATGGAGAATTACACAGTACTGTTCTCTTGCTAGTTTAAATGTTAAGTAAAAAAAAAAAAAACAAAAAAAAAAGTAATCAGCAACAAAAGATAAGGGTCTAATTTCTCCAGCACCACAGGAGAGATATGAACATCAGACCCATACCTTCCTACCTTCCATTCTTTCTTTACTAGCTTACTGTGAGTTCCTGTCAAGAAAAAACTCAGTTTTCCTAGGAAAGAATTATGTCACTCCAGTTAGACAATAAAATACTTTTCCCCCACAACTGAAGTCTCTGCTTATTCAACTACCATTTCATATGCTTTCCCACTACATCTCAGATTACATTTTGGGTATTCTGTTTTCTTAGTTAATGCATTATAAAGAGCTGCAAAACATGTCTGTATGCTCTGAACATAACTTTATAAGCTTTATCTTTTTTTCTGGTGTAAAAAAAAATTCAATTGGGGAACTAAATTGTGTTTTTATTTAAAAATTACTCCATCTGTTTTTTTCTCTATTTTTTAAAAAGCAGTTTGCAAGAAAAATTTTGTGAAGTTATATCTCAAAGAAAAGCTGAAAGGGAATATTGCAACTTGCCTCTCTGAAGACAAAATTTTAATGTTTAATGAGGCAGTTTCATAAAATATGTCTGTTGAGAATGCAAATTTTTATGCATGACTTTTCATAGTTGTCTGTACTATTAAATCTCAAATGGATCAACATTGAACAAAAACTTAAATTATAAAAAGATGAAGTTTAATAAACACAGGGATTCTCTGCCTAACTAAGGTAATTCTTAGTACTGTTAGAAAACACTAACAAGTCAACAAAATACGATTTAGTTTCACAACACAGGAAGTTAAATAGGCACTTCTAATAAAACTCATATTTATGGGAGTTATAAAGGAAGACAGCATTGTCTTCCAGATTATCTGAAATTATGACTACCTCACACTGCAATACTCTCAAAATAAGTTCAGAAGCATCTACTGTGCCGAGTAATTTCTTAAGTAGAATTTATTTGGAATACTCTTCTTATCAGAAAATCACAGAATGGTTAGGGTTGGAAGGGACACAGAGAGGTTATCTAGTCTCACCTCTAAATGACCTCAGCAGTAAAAAGTTAACATGGAGTGTTTCAGTCATTTTGCAGCTGACAGTTAACACATATAGAAGTCTTTTACTGATTGGAAAATATTCTTATTTTAATTTACATAGATGACTTTCATAAACCTTAAAACAGACCACAGAAATCTCAATGTAACTGAGTTTTTTAAAGTACGGAAGAAATAATTTCAGATATAAATCTTGGTTCTTGAGACAAATTTTAGGGAAAAATTTCATTGAAGGCACTGAATAGACATTTTCTTTCATCTCTCCCAGAACAGTACATAAAGCATAAATAGTATGTTTATATTATGTTGCAGTGAAAACTGTGATCTAATATTTGCCAAAACAATAAACAAAACTTTCCTGTACTTACTTGTCAGTGACTTGAGAAATAGACAAAAAACTTGAAGAATAGCCATAAAGGTCCTACAGCTTTTACAATTAGATTAAGTTCAATTTGTGGGGAAAATACCAGCTAGGATCTTGAGGAGACAAACAAGAACCTGCTGCTGAACCTAAGCAAAATAATGGCAATCAAAACTAATGCCACTTAACATGGGAACTGTTGCAGAGAGACAGTAATTGTGAAAGATCTTTAAATGATAATATAAAAATCAGAAGAAATATTCCGAGTGTGGCCTCCTTAGAAATTCACAGAATAACAAGTTCAGTTAGGTATAGACTCCACAGCTAAATGTCAAAAAACTGTGCTAATTATAGAACTAATAAAAGTGACAGAAGTATCTCCATCATTTGACACAAAGAATGTATCCTGTGGAAGTAGTAATAGAATTAGTCTTCTTGAGATTGAAGACAATAAAAACGTTTTCAGAATGCAACAAATACAAACAAATCAATAGGAGAAAAAAGAAAATAGAGATAATAAATTTGTAATGAAAATATAATGTATACCTACAACAGAATGTCAGTATGATAGCATATGAAAATTCAGATTTATTCACACAACAAAAAAGCTTTGTGGAATAGATATTTTAATGATTTGCCTCAAGTACAACCAGTAAAGTGTTTGATTTATAAAACATACGCATCAATTTTCTATTTAACCAGTAAAACTTCATTAGTTTACCATGATCGACTGTGTTTTACAACATAAAACACCATCCCAGATGATTCAAATCAATTTTTGGAAAACAGCAACATGTATGATGTAGCTGAATAGTAATACTAGATTCTGATTACTGGAGAATTATGACTAACATTTATGTAAGAATTCTCAATATTGAGAAGATGAAAAAAAATAAAACTTTCATAAATACAAAACAAATAAAAATCATTACATTAGCTACTTTTGATTTTGAAGATAATATTGATCTCTCATCCACTATCTTTCCTCCAATGCAGAAAACAAAATTCCTCTAACGGTGAAGGAAATAATCAATTAAGATTGTTTCCATTAAAGACAAAGAAAACCAAAGAAAGATGGAGTTACACATTTTTGGAAACAGTTGGTAAAGGAAATTAATTACTCATTAAGAGTAATGTGGTGTAATGGGAGATAACTGTGGTGTAATGGGAGATAACTGAGATAAAAGCTTAGATGACACTGAAATGAACAGCAACTCCAACAGTAAAGCTTTGTGCCACAGTGAATTATCAAAGACAGCTGAAGAGGTTTTTTACAGAGACATTCTTACTGGAAGCTCTATGCACTCACTGTAGTAATTCACACAAACATGTATTGTTTGCATTGTCCTGGACTTATGATACTACTCACAGAAATACTGCACTTTTGTCCTTGTAAAAAATTCTGCTGGGAATTCTATTAGAGGAAAATCATAAACTAATTTCAGCACCAGAGAAGTTTGAATAAGAAGATTGCATAACGTATTACCTCAATGAATAAGGATATCTGAACTATACAACAAGGAAAACTAAAGATTGGAACCTTTTTAAACTTCACTTTATAAGAAACTTCATAAATAAACATATGTCTAAAATAATCTAGGAAACTACTGTTCCTTTGTGTTTTATTCTGTGAATTGCATAGACTGCACATGTAGACATAAGCACATGGCATAAGAGAATGCCATGAAGTGTGCAGCTGAATGAGGATATATTAATACATCTTGTTTCTAGAATTGGAACTACAATTTGCCAAAGAATGTATGTTGAAGTATTCAAGATTAAGAGTGACTCTCATCTTACAACCAGTATGAGTGTCTGCATACTGTTTTCTTACTATGAATGTTACAAGTAATGTCTTCTTCTATCACGTCTTCTTATCTCTTCTTACCTCAAATATATTTAACATACACTCAATGATGTGATGATAATTTTGACAAACAGTATGTGGCATTTGCACTTGTTAAAAGATTGTTGAATAGCACAGTTTGTTTTCCTTACCCATTTCAGACATCTCTGGCACAGTAACAATATATGGTCCATCTGTAAATTTTGGTGCATTGTCGTTGATATCCTGCACTTTGATAATGAACTCAGATTCAGGCTCGAGTGGCTTGTTTGTCCGTCTATCAATAGCTTGGGCATGAAGTACATAGTGTGTCTTCTGTTCTCGATCTAGGCTTTTGGTTGAATGGATGTCTCCAGTTGTGTCATCAATAATAAATATAGTCCCTGCCCCTTCTCCAGTAAGGATGTATTTGACTGATCCATCACCTTTGTCAGAATTGGAATGCAGCTGTAGAATAAAAACACATAAAATCATATAAAATTAATTAAAAAATTCATTAAAGGTCATAAAAATGATAAGATTACTGTTAGCACCCCTCTATTTTGTTCTCACCCTTCCTAATTACTGCCGTAATTCCTCATATGCTCTTTCTGGCAACTCAGTCATTTTGTTCAGGGTAATTTTCCAACCAGCCTAGTTAATTTCTTAAACTGGGATTTCTTGGGTTATGCATCTGTTCTAGAAAACTTCCCTAAGTCAAGAATATTCTAGTAATTTTGTTGATTTTGTTTGGTTTTGGTTTTAGTCCTTCTAGTAGTTATTTTACAGCACTCATTGCTTGAAATCCTGTTCTAACCACTAAACTCGATGCATTCCCACCGAGGATTGTCCACTGCAATGATAGCAATTCTGTTCCACCAACATTTTCCTCAGTGGACCCAAAGGAAACATCATTTACTGTAAAAGGAAACTGCACACTGTGCCAGTGGCAGATGTCTGTCCAGGATTACTCTATCCCACAACAAAACACAGGCATTTTCTTTGGATTTTGTTTGTTTATTTTTAGCTAGAAACTTATCTAACTTGCTTGTATTTATATTATTTATAGTTAAATGCTGAAAGTTTGAAAGAGACTTTCAGCATTTTCATTGTTCATAACACCCTGTGCTATGAAATATACATTAAATATATTGTACTGTTCCTTTATTACAGTCAAATTTTAATTTATTGGGGGAGTGGCAGGGGGAAGGAAAACCCAGTAAGTAGATTGGCATGTTAAAAAATGACATGAAATGGCTTCCCACTGCCTCAATGTTCCTAACCTGACTTTAAAGAATTGATTGTTTAGAATAGAAATGAACATGTGTTCTTTGATAAGAGTGATTTTTATATAAACTGAGAAATTTTGAGCATTTTCTTTTTTTTCTTTCTTTGAAACAACTTTGAGAGCATAATATATTTCTTGAGGAGCACAATAAGAACAAAGTGATAATGCAGAAATGAACAGCTTCAGGTATTGTGCAGTTATACTGTGATGTGAAATCAGAAGGAAAACTTTCTTATTTTAAGAAGACATTAATTTTTATCCTTATCCTACTGCCCTGAATATTTTTCAGTATCTGCAGTGCGTCAGCACTAAATTTTGATACAGAATCTGAGCAAAGGAGAAATGAATGACAGATATTATTTTTAATTCTTAGGATGCAAGGTGTTACTTCCCTGTTTTCGTTCTGAGTTCAAAAACCATAGAGGGCTTAACAGAGGGAAAATAAGACTTGTATGGCAGAAAACGTATTTTTTTTTAACCTAAAACACAAGATACAGAGGTGATGATATTTTCTCACATACTAGGTGAATATTTTTTTTTTCTGGGTTTTTCTCTTGCCTTTAAAACTACCTTCCTTGTTATTTGTAAAAGGAGTAAGCATATAGTGCTTGAGAAGATTTTTCATCTTTTCTACTAAATTCTTTAAATGATGGTGTTGCACAGAGTTTATATCTTGTATGGTAGGGGGGCTTGGAAGGAGGAAATTAAATAAATTTTAAAAGTTTTCCAACTGATAAAATTTTAGCACAACTTCAGTCAATGCACTATATACTCATCTGAGTCACATGAAGATCAGACTTAATAAACAAAAACTGGGTCATTACTGTGGACCCCCCCCTTTTTTTTTTCTTAATCAAAGAAAGAAAGAAGTAGAAAAAGAGTCTGTTTGGCATGTCTTTATGGGGCAGCAGAACAGTCTTACACATCATTTGCATTAGTCATTGGCAAAATTAATTGCTTCCTATCCTTAGAATAATACTGTACTTTATTAACTAAGAAATAATTCATTCTATGTAAAACACCAAGAATCCAAACTTCCTACAAAATCTAAATGTTATTTGAGTGATTTATTCCCAAAAACAAGAGTATGGGTATTCTGGTATTCTAGCATAGGTTTACTGTTACTTTAATTTTTCAAAAACAAATAGAATTATAGATGAAATGATTTGATTTATTTTATTTTGTGATAAAATGAGTCCTCAGTGCTAGTGTTTGCAAATGGTATCAGCAAAATGACAAATGAATTTATGATGCTATAAGAAGCTCAAAACTAATTCAAACTGAAAAAGACCAAAAGACTTTCCATCATATTTCTCTCCTTTTACCTTTATGGGTGTATATGTAAAATCAGATTCAGGTATACCAAATAGAGATCCCAGCAAAAATCATTGCATCTATAAGTGGAATTATGAACATATGAATCAATTAAAAAATTGTTAGGTAAGAAATACACAGAATAAGGAACTGCTGTAGAATATAAAAATTAAAGTTCTCCAAAACACCAAATATCAACATACACATGCCATTCCAATACCATACTGCAGAAAGCCACATTCACAAATTCATTGTGATGGCATGAAATGCATGGACCATTTGGAAGATTAGTAACATTAGTTATTTTTTTTATTGTGAAGAAATCACTCTTTGTATTTTTCATCAGTGAAGAAAGTACAGATGTATTTTGAGGGTTTCTACATTAAAAATTTACAGAGGTTTTTTACATTAAAAACTAAGAAAAGTTAAGAAACACAAAAGATACTCAACTGATTTCATGGTCAACAGATTAAATGTTATTCCTGCTAAACATTGTGTTACCCAATAAGCCTCAACTGAAAAAAACAGGCAAGAACATCAGAAGAAAACTATCTGCATATTAATAACCACTGAAAGCTTTCCATTACAACTGGGTCTTTTAAACTGCAGTGGTAAGGAAACAACTGAAAAGAAGTAAAAGCTAAAAGAAGTTCCTGCTTCCTTACTTCCAGATATGTCTTATATTGTTTGAAATATAACACTTTGATTTATGCCTTTTAACTTCTAATACTGAATTTTAATCTCACAGAGGACAATTTTGCATAGCAAATGGCATTTTCTTTGTCAGTGGTTTATATTTCTGTTTTCCTGCAAAGTAAAGATTAAAGAACTGTTTGTCTTCTTTAATTCTTCCATCTTAGTACAAATTGGTCCAAGTAGAAAAATATCAATGCTTCTCTCAAATGCTTATTTGCAATATGCGTTGTGCTGAGAGAGCCCCTGGGAATCCCTACTTAAGACAATGTTTACTAGATTAACGAGAGATTTATGTCCCCAAGCATGGTGCACTTATCTCTTTTCTCTCTGCACTAAGAAACTGTCTCCACAACAAGAAGTTTACACCACAAAAACTTTTCCAATTACAGTAAGTGTAATTCACCTCTTATGTCACAAATACATGGTTTGGGAGAGTGTATTTCTGCAGCACTGCCTCTAATAGTTTCTAAAATATATTGACGGAGCAAAATCTAGCTGGACGATAGTGGCCTTTCTGTCTGTTTAGGACTGAGATTGATTTCAGATTAATTTGACACAGAGGAGAATGTCACTAAGTAAGGCAAATGCAAGTCAACCCATGTTTTGTTCAGACCTAATTCGTGTGACCTGGGGAAGTGACCTCAAACCAGATCCCTAGAAAGGGTGTGTCCCAGTCATGACCCACTTTGGGGAATCTCCAGTGTTCCTGTCCCAGGGAGCTTCCTCACTCTGCTGATCTCTGACAACATCTCCAATTCTCCAGACTGCAGTCAGTGCAGGCTTCTGAATTCCCTGTGGAAATAAGGACTCTATTCTAAGTGATGGACTGCCTTCTGCAAACATTACAGCTGGTTTGGTTATGCTTCCAAGAAGAATATATCTGTTTAACATTCTGAATCTGTCCATAAACAGAAGCCACCAGAAAGTATTCAATTTTCTTCCCCTTTGGTAATTATTCCTGTCTTTATTTCTCTGATTATTTTTAGGGAAAGAAGAAACTGAAAATAATAGTGAAAGAGAATATATCTGGAATATCCCCTTTGCCACCCACAGTGGCCAACACTTCTTGACATATTTAATGACAAGTTGCACCCAGGAAGATTTATGATGGTTCCTCAATCTTTAACTAGCCCATATCAGCAATGTATGACTGATTTTGCAGAACAGTAACCAAGGTATCCCTCTTTTGCTAAGGCTTCAACGTTTTTCTTCCATCAGTCCATTTAAAAGCTCATTTTCTTTTAGAATTCTTGCAGAAATTGCATAAGGGCTACATTAATCAAAGGCATGATTTGCAGATACTTGCAAATATTTCAGTTAATGAGTTTTCTTTATATTCTTATATTAATTTTGATACTATGAATCTGTAAATACTTTTTTTGATGCACTAGCATATTAACTGCTGTAAAATGAATTCACAGATTGAAGGCTAATTGCCCACCTAGTACAGCATTGTTACTGCTTGTAACTGAAAAATGATCTAGTGGCTAAAGCCTAATCACAGCCACAAATACCAGGTGGCTGCTGCTTAATTACTGGCCTTATTTACTACCAATCACTTCATACATCTGCATTGTTTTAGGTGATGTTTAGCCACTTCGTACATCCAAATATTTAAACATACCTGCTTGTCAAGAAACTGACCACAAATAGACAGAAACTACTGGACAATAGGAAAGAGGCCCAATGGGAAAGAATACACACCAATAGGTACTAAAAAACCAATCCAAAAATTGAGAAGAAAGCCAACATCCTACTTCTGCTGGGAATTTGGAGTGTTAACTATTCACAGGGATCACCATTCTCCCCTGCACTTGCCTCAGGAAAACAAGCTGCAACCAGGAAACCATGCATGACCAGAAAAGAAAAAAGCCTGGATATGAGGGGCAATTGTAAAGTTGAAGAGTTGTCTGTTAGTGATTTAACTGCATGACTGCTTCTTCCTGTTTGCTTTTGTTGAAAAATCTGCATTCTTGGAGTGTTGTGTGGGTGGCATTTTAAGTGGACTGCTTATGATTTTTACAGTATTTTTAATTGGACTAACAATGAATTCTTGATATATGATCTGGATACATCTTGTTCCAGCAACAAAAATATAATGAAGAGATTGCCTTATATGAAAAAAAATTAAAATCCAAGGCCGATTTGAAAATCTCAGGAACTGTTGCACTAACCTAATGAATTTAATCAGAGTAGAAGTGGAAAGTATTTTAAAATAACTGCAGATAATTAAAAATTAGTGTTGAAAAATAATAAAAAATAAGAATAGTTTGTGCAGGATTCCATAAGCAAAACCTGAGTTATGGTAGTGACACTACCATTATGTCTTGCATAAATATTGTGTTCTGTTCAGAGAGCACGACATTCTTTCAAGGAAAGCAGCAGAATCTCCCCGTCTTAATTTGTTGTCACTGTCAATCAGTTTAACTTGACAAGAGGGCCTTAGCACAACACAACTGCAGTAAAGTCTACCAATGAGTGCCCAGCCCAGAGGAATGACAAAATTATGCCCAAACAACATGATCTATGACCTTTAGCAAAACACAGAGGAATGTATTAAGTTACTTAGCTTTTGTTACATGGAATGGTTTATTGTCTCACTAAAACATCAAAATGGAGAAATATAAAGAATTAATAGTAGAGCACTAAAACACTGAGTAAAAATACTTTCATCTTCCCTCTAATAAGAACTGCAATCATACTGACTTCCGTATTTATGTAGACAAAACACTTAATTTAAAAGAAATGTTACAGTAACTTATTAGTTGCAAAAGCTGCATTTAAAATTTTTCTTGATGGCACACACAGCAAAAGCAGAGTCTAGCTGATACTACTGAAATGTTCATTGTGTCTATGCAGTAAAAACATCATCAGATTTGCTGCTGACTTGCTTCCCTTGGTGTGAGCTATAATATCTATTTAAATGGAAGACACTGCTCTGGGCAATGTCACACATTTTGATGGAATTTTCAGAGGGAATCATTAGCCCAGGAGATAACAGTACTATCCATAGCAGTGTCCACAAATTGACAAGAAGTTATTCCACATCCTTGTCAAACAGAGGAAGAAAATAGAAAACCGCAATTTCCCCCATCTGCTGAATGAGTTTTCTGAGATAGAAGAAAAATAATTGGATTGCAATCATCCAGGAAAAACACAACTGAAACAGTATTAACTCCACAATATAACACTATAGCACACAAACATCTGTTCTTGAAAGATGTTTTTGCTTTCAAGCGGCTTCTCTGAAGTCTGCTCCTTTGCTGCAGCCATTAGGAAGACTGTAATGGCAGAAGTATGCAGGTGCATAAGCAATCACACCTGAAACAACATCAGGCATAGTAAAGCAGCCACAAGTGGTCAACATTAGCTTCTATTTTCTCTCTGTACAAAAGGACTCCAGGGAATGAAAGGAAAAAAGCAAAAATAATAATAAAAAAAAAATAATTCCAAAACACCAAAAAAAATATATAGAAAACTGTCATTTTTTTTTCAAATAACTATATATTTTTAAAAAAAGTAGAATGCCAAATTGTTCTTTCAGTGTACCATGTGCCCATACTATACATCTTCCCTATGGAAGAAAAATAATTACACTCTGGTGAAGTTTTCATCTGAACTCTCTTCACAGCAGTAAGCTATCATTTCATATATCTTTTTCTTAGGCAAATGTTGTGATGGGCATATAAACTATTTTTTTCCTAGCAAGTAGGATTTACATAGTATATGGGTTTTAGGGGGTTTTAAGAGTTTCACAGACTTGAACAGAAGCAAATTACTAAGAAATAATAAAAAAATTCATATTTGGTCTTCAGTTTTCAGCGCCTCTTCACAATTACTGACACTAAATCTTTTACAACCAATAAATCTGTAATCATGATGATAACTTAGATTCCCAGATCCATTCAGTAGGGCCATAAATTTGACAGTTTGAATCCAAGTGCCTCGATGATACACTGCTACTCAAATAAGTCCTGACCATACATCATCACCATTGTAAGAAGAACGTTTTGCTTCTGATTGTATTACTAAATCATAATAGGGTGGTGATATGCCAGCATAAAGCACTTCTAAAAGTCTCATCATTCCTATAAATGGGCACAAGCAGTAATGGGAAATAAAATCGTTTCAGTTCTTTGAACTACTCTTGGGCACAGGTTCTGCAAACCTCTGACTTAGACCACTGATGCTCTGCTTTGTCTGTAAATGCCTCAGCACTCAGCTACACCTCAAAGATACTAAAAGCAGTCCTAGGTACCAATATCATAACTTGCATTACCTGCACAAGTAAGCCTGCTTTCATAGGAAAGGATGTTTGCTTAAAACATTGGAAAGGTCAAGGTCAGAAAGACAGTAAGTGCATATATTCTTTGAAAAGACCCAAGGGATGTGAGAATTCGGGGCTTGGAAACTCACCGATGCAGTGAAAAGCTACTCTTCACTGAAAAACACTGCATATTTGTGACAATGATGGAGTAAAAGCATGTGTAAAAACAGTGTGTTTCCTCACACAGTTTCTGCAGACTTTCTACAGGTGCTTTTGACCTTCACTTCTGGTGCTTGTTTGGAGAAGCTACTCTCATTGCACTTTTTTCAAATTTTTTTTATGTGTACGAAGAGACATCAAATTTCTTTTTCTTTCCATTTGCAGTACAGAAGGCAAAAAGGGAAAATAATAGGGTCTTCCAAAAAGAAAAGATGTGTATCTTTTACTGACAGGAATGCCAACCTAAGGATTATGTAGGATTTTTCAATATGTGAAAAAGCTATTAGTTCTCTGAAATCCTGATCAATGAATTTTGTACTATGTGAGATCTCCATGCACAGAGCTTCTCATGATACTGAGAGTGATAGAAATAGCTCACTGCAGCACATAGCTGTAAGTGTAATAGTACTCAAACTTTTTTTGAAAGTACCATTTATTTGTTTGCTTGCTTGTTTGACAGTGCTACAGCTAATACTGTTTACTCTATGAAAGATCTGAAGACAGCACATTAATTTTTAAGCTCTGGGAAAACAACTCTGCTGTGTACTCATGTGGTATTCTAAATTACTTCTTTTTACTTTGCTCTTCCTAAGAAATACTGTGAAGAGAAAAAAATAAATGTGCGATTTTCTGATGTAGTACTTGTGTGCTGTGTAAAATCAGCTAGAGGAAATTTTTTGCCAGGGACCTGATTACTTACTCAATTACAGAGTTTGATTAGCAAAAAAATATTATGTGGAAAAGATCAAGGCGAGATAATTAATTTAGCAGCTTCCTTTTATCCCATCCTTCCAAAAAAGCTTTCACACATTTTTGAGTTTGATGTCTTTGAAGCCAATTTGCTGAGAAATTTTTAAGACTGTGTAAAGAAAACAGGTTAGCTACTGTCCAATGGCTTCTATTTCAGGTGAAAAAGTTGTTTCATTCTGAAGAAACTGAAAAGAATGTACCACTATGTGCCATCAGGGACTGCATATATCATTGTTTAAAAAGGATTTAATCTCCATATTTTTGTGAACTCCCTACCAAAGCATATTAATGCATTTTCCAGGTAAAATAACTACATGTTTTCATTATTGAAATGATTTTTTCTTTTGGTCACTTTATTTGTTACGATTCTTTGGTATATACCTTTGAATTATTAGGAAGTAGTATCATAACATTGAATATCAAAATATTAATTTATTGGGGTATTGATTCACAGTTTATACAGTATTAAACCCTTAAAATCATGTTCTGTTTTTGAATCTGGAATGTGATTTAATCTCATTCATGTGGTCAGCTTGTTGGCTGAAATTTATTTTTGTAAAAAAAAAACAAACCTGGTTCTGTACAGAGTTTCAATTACAATTCTCACAACTGATCACCCTTCTTCTGCATCTCTGTTAGAAGAGAATATTTTTTTTTCTGATTACAGACACTTTTCTTCTTCCTCTAATGCAGAACTCTTCCTGTTTGCTAGAAATAAAAAGTACTACATGACACAGTAAAAAAATTCAACATCACATTGAGAGAATGTCTCCACAAATTTGAAAGTGTGCCTCAAAATCCATTGATAATGAAAATGCTAGCTCTTCTATTTTGAACATCTTTGTTGTGTAAGTCAGAAGGTTCATATTCAGAGCAGAAGCTTATCACCAGCCCTCTCCACAGATATGTCATGTAATGACTGCAATAACAAAGTGACAAAGTGATCCTGACTGTTACAAAGATGACTATACTTTCACAAGTAGGAATAAAAAATTAGAAACATACCAACGCCAGGAATGGGAATGCAAACAACTTTCCTTAACTTCATCGTGCTTTTTATGGGCCATTACAAAAAAATTCTGGAACCCTTATGAATGTAAACCAGGGAAATTTAAGAATATTTTCTCTGTATTTCCCTACTTCACACAAGCATTTCCAAGAATAAATACAATTTCTGAGCTCAAGGTTTTTTGGTCATGTAATTCTTACCCATTAGGACAGTTTTTTCCAAGTGGTACTGTGCTACTGCTTCTTTTGTCTTTCTAGATTTACCATGAGCCACTGCAGTCCATAAAAACCTGGACTGCCACTAATGCAAGTTTTTGATTTTACGGCATAACAAACCCTTCATTTTTTATATTTACTTCAGTACAACTTCAAGACAAGTAAAACACAACTTCTGAAAACATTCATAAAACAGATTTACATCACAATTAATGACTGACTAGTGTTTTGAAACAGCACTCATACAGAGGCCTGGTGTAATGTGTAATGTTTTGCTGCATTTCTCACCTGATAGTATACTTGCAAGTACTGCATGATATTTTTTCAGCCCAGTACAGATAATTTCCATCTTTTCATAGGCAACTGCCATTCTTCATTGTGACTGACAACACACAGTCTAACAATGAGAATAAGAAAATATGCTAGACTTTGAAATAGCAACCAAAGAGACCAAGCCATCCAAATTTACAGAGACTCACAGTTACATTTTTGAAATATATTTAATTGTTCCTGTGTTTAATCCATGAAATATCTGTTTTTAAAAGAAGCTGTAATATATTTTTCTGTAATGGGATATACAAGAAGTATCTGCAAATGACATCATGATGTAAAATCATGTAACATCTGGTATTCTAGTAGTGCTCTAGTAAAAGCAATAACATTTACATTAAAATTCTCCCATATGTTAAAAACCATGGAAAGTGTACAGAAGAATTTATTTTACATAGCTTTAGATAAATGGATATTTTATAATGAAATAATACCTTCCTCTCAAAGTTCTACTTTTCTCACAAAAAAAAATACTTATATTCCTTGCTGTCCATTGTAAAGTCACATATATTTCATGATCAAACTTTTTTTCGTTTTTCTGTAGACCAGATATATCTGGACCATGGAATTATCTTGAATTTAAAGCAAGAAAAATCTAGTTGAGAGCTACTTTCTTCCAGTTGCCCTTTGACAACGTTTAACAGAAAGCATTTCAACAAAGCAAGTCAGAGGCTTATTGATTTACTAAAATGAACAGTAATAAAATCTGCATATTATTTTTAACACAAACCTTATGTTTCTGATTAAGAAAGAACTATGCCATGTTCACTGTTATCTAATTCCAATAGGTAGCATTAATGTTCTTTTTCTGTATATGTAAAGAATTCCAGACATGATGTTTCATTTACTGCTAACACTCATTAAAATAAGGGATGAAAAGAAATCTGTTAAAATTTGATCATTCTCCAGGACCAGTATTCAAACTATATTATAAGCCAAAAGCATACTATTCACACTTCAAGGCAATATATTCTTCTCCTTAGTGTTTCTTATGGGTATGCTGATACATCAATATAGATGTAAATTATCATGATCATGATAAATTACATCTATATGTAATATATGATCATGATCATTTTTATGATTTTTCTTTTCAGAGATGCTCTGACACCTTCTCCCTTCTCAAAAAATGCTCAGGCAGAATAGGATTACAATCTCTAAAGCTATTGGCTGCCAAGAAACAAGTGATTCCTTAAAACAATATGTGTAAAATGACAGGGAAAGTAATATAAAAATAGTTCATTCTGGGAGGCCATTAAAATGACCATTAATAGTTGTATTATTACACATTCTTGCTAGCAGTACAAGACAGCATCAGTACACAGCACATATAGTCTTTGGATGTATATTTCACTCATTAACACATTTTCCATAACAGACTGTTTTCTGTACATTTAAACATCCTAGGAGGAAGTGCCCATATGTCCCAGCAGAAGATCCAGGGGTATGATTCTGATCTCACAGTGTCTTTTTTTTCCTAACCTTATACTGAGAAGTCAAAAAATATTTATTCTTTTTTGGGTAAAAAAATTAAAATAGTAAAAACATATTGCTTGATATTTCAAACACCCACTGAATACAAGTTTTCACTTAGTCATCCTAAAGTGAGTAAATATTACTCATATTGCTAAAGTCCCTTTTATTCCATGTAAGGAATGATCTAGCAGGTTGCTATGTTCCGTGGTGCTATATAGTCCTAAAACAAGAAGGCAGAGCAACAGAGATGACTACTGGTTAGGCAGCAGAAATAAAAATCTTATTTTGACAAGAGGTCAACTTTTTTTCTCCCTCAAAAGGTTATTTTAAGATCACACAATCACCTGGAAATATGTTCCTTCTAACCCAAACAGTGTTGTGCTCTAAGAACTAAAGAAAACCCAGACAAATGCTGGAAACATAGTAAATATCACATTCTCTCAAGGCATGCTCAAGAAAACTCTGGGTAAAACCAGGAATGCCTCCTGCTTCCCCCCTCTTCTGTTAATATAAATACAATTTTTGTTCAGACACAAATTCATATATTGGAGAATTGCACATGTGTGCAAGAGGACCAAACTACAAAATAAGTATACAACATCACAAAAATGATGATGGTAGGAGTAAAAATGGAAGATTGTATCAAAACAGTTCCTCTGTTAGCACCAATGAGTATATTTTATCTTTCCTAAAAGGGATAAATTTCTGACTTGATCTAACTTGTAGAGAAAAAAAAGAAAATCTACATTCTGAAGAACAGACACTTAACATTTCCCTTAGAGATTAGTAACACTAGCACTGAAGTAGTTTTACTTTATAGCAACTTTTTACCTATCTGGCTCACAACTAATTCCAAAAGAAATGATAATAAAAATGCTGCATATGTCTTCTATGACTTGTCATAATGTGTAGGAGATTGGCTTCAAAACCACATTTTCTTTCATTACTTAATGCTTGACTTTTTGTACAATGCATAAAATCATAAAAAAAGTGGAAAATGACAGCATTTTAAATATTTTTATTTTTATATATTCATCAAATGGTTGCACTTAAAAAAATCATACTAAGAACTTATCCATACAAATACCCTGTGGTCTGAATTACATAGGTTCTTTTGGCTTACATACAGGAAAAGAGTTGTTTCCTCTTTAGACCCAGGTTTAGATTCAAATTACATGAAAATAAACAAAAAGAGATAATGTATCCTATTCTGAAGATGAGGTCTATTCAGACAACCAATGATGCTCCTTCAGCTTCCAATAACATCTGCAGACATCACATAGTTAAAATACTACTTAAGCAATACCTACTACAGGTCTCCAAAGTTTTAATTCCCACCAGGTCATGAATGGCTGGGTAAGATGGTTCTCAAATTATTAAATGGTTATTATCTTATTAATTTCTTCCTCAGATGCAGCTCTCTGTGTAAGGAAGGTGAGGGCAGGAGCAGTGAGCTCTCAGGAAAGCTGCAGAGTCCTCAGTGGTACAGGAGATCAAAAAGAGCAGCTTTCTGAGGACCAGATTTTTCAGAGTGGAGTTACCTTTTTTTTATTTGTTTTTTAAATTTCATAAACTGGAGGTGGATTGCTGTATTGAACCTTCACTCCAAAAAGGGAAATCCCACTCCTCAACCCAAGATATCACATTCTTATCTGATCAATCTCTTCTCGGGCTATCTTTCATTGCTCTATCTTTCAAAAGTTCCATCATGCCTCTTCCCTTTCCCTCTTCATGCTTTGTTCTTGTATGCATCCTAGCCTGTAACACTCTTGTTCACATGGTCTACATGCACTGCAGTTCCTACAGTCCCACCTCCAGCAGGATTCACACTGAATGCACTGATAAACTGTCATGTCAAGGACATATGAAAATTTAAACATAAGACTTTGGCATTTAAATTTTTTTCTGAATGATATGGAGAATTTTGGAAGGATGATTGGGTGCAAAACTCTGCAGTGAATAGAGAGTTATGGAAACTTATATAAGTTTGTTTTAGAATTAGGATAGCAAATTTGGAATTTCCATTAAAGTTAAGTAATACAAAGTTAAGGAGCTCCCTTGTCTCAGGACCATCTGTGTTTCAGTCTTTCCTAAACAAATCTAAAGGCTCCATGGGCAGGCAAAAAATGCATTTTCAGTTTAAAAACACAACCAGCCCCTTCCCACTAAAATATTCACATTTAGTTCTCTGAAGACAAGTGTACATATATTTATATATACAGCACACATACAATCTCAGTGAAGTTGAGAGAGACAGCTTTGAAATACAAGTATTTTATAATATTCCACTCACAATTTTCTTTGGAATGGGGAATTAAGAAATTTTCCACAATTCTACATAAATTTCTAATGCAGAGAAGAAAGCTTCCAGCAATCATCTTAAAGCATATGATATGTCTGTGATAACAGCTTTGCAGAAACTCACCAAGGACACATTCAATAAAGCATGAGTTTGCCTGCCATTTATTTCCTCTCTGGAAGTGGTGCTTTCAGTATCATGCTGTTATTCAAATTAGCATGTGAGGGCAATAGTTGCTTGTGAAATTCTGAAAATGCTCAAGGACAAGTGAAGCCTTGTGAAAGCATAATTTAATTAATGATAAAAATCCAGAAAGTGGTTACACAGCCCACTATTGGGATTAGTACACCTAGTTGCTGATTGATTCCATTTGTGTCTTACAAAAGTAATGCTGTTGCTTTACCTCTGTCTATGCAGTTTTACTACTTATACTACACACATCTTGTGCTCTGTTTTGTGAATTTTAAATTTTTTTTTCTTTCTGATGTAAATAATTATTTTTCAAGTTCCATTTGATCTTGAAACTTGTTCCAGGGAAAACTGAAGGCCTGTGAAATAGAAGCAAAATACTATCTGATATAAAATCAGCAAATTTCTTTATAGTGAATATGAATTTTTCCCACTTACTCCTGACCAGCAGCAAGCACAGCTTACTGTATATGAATGCATCTAACAAAAGATTTTTTCAGCTGGCCTTCAATGTCAGTTCCAATATATATATAGTAAGCAATACAAGAATTTTTTCAGACTAGTCTGGTTATAAAAAATACCAATTCTGGACAATCCTCTCCAATACTAATAATAATACTGACAATAAAAATATTATTCTTTATGGTAGAAGAACAAATTTTTTCACAGCTCTGCTCCCCTGACTCATGCAAAAGGAGGAGAGAGGCAATGTTTCAAAACTTCAGCCGGTGGGGTATCTGGACTAGATGCTCTTTACTAACCAACTATTTAAAATAACATTTTTTTCTTACACTCTTATATAAGAGTTCTCCAAGGAGCCTCTGTATGGAAGTGGTAGCTCTCTGTGCAAAAGATGCATTGGCTCAGGGGCTCCAGAAAAAAAAAAAGTGGCCCCTGGAATGTCCAGCATGAATGATAACACACTAGGGAATCTTGGGACATTTTCTGATGTCCTAATAATGACTGTATACCTAAAAATCATGCTAAGATAGATAAAAATTTCTATCTGATTTGTTCTGGATATTATTTCATTTTACTTTTCAATGATTCTACTTATTCCTCTCAAACATCCTCAACTTGATAATGTCATTTCAATAGTTAATATACAAGTAACTCTGGCTTACAGACAATTGTCTTAGTCAAAATAAACAAAAAAACAAACCAAAAAATAAATCACAAAAAAACCCCACCCAAAAGAAGCAAAAAACCACCAAACAATGACCCCAAAATAAAACAAAAAGCAGAAAAACACCAACAGAATCCCACAAAAAATCCCCACACACACACAAAAATGAAAGCATGAGAGAAAATGAATGAACAAATTAATAAAAAAAAGAATGGATGATGCAAAAGAGTACTGATTAAATGAGGGAGAGTAGACAAAACTCTGTTAGAAAAGGTTTAGTCATAGCTGGTCCCATAGCACACTATCATTATGGAATGAATGATCTCTTGATGTTTCTTCCTGACCTAAAATAATGTGGCTTTCTAATTTTTAGTAAGCA
This sequence comes from Pseudopodoces humilis, assembly GCF_049639895.1. Taxonomy (NCBI): domain Eukaryota; kingdom Metazoa; phylum Chordata; class Aves; order Passeriformes; family Paridae; genus Pseudopodoces; species Pseudopodoces humilis. Next base: position 76,584,299 of record NC_142200.1, read on the forward strand.
TTTTGGCTATTTCACGTATAAATCATCTCCTTTCAATCTGTTATCCTTCCTTGATTAGGGAAAGGTAAAGGTTCAACTCTATGAATAAATTAGACTCTAACTTTCAAAGGTAGCATTTATAAAGGATAAGAAAAAGGTCCATTTTTTTCAGGGAATCATTATTTCATTACACATCAGCAACACTTAATTTATCTTGCAGACAGGAGTGCTGAAATACTACCACAGCATATTTCCTTGAGTCAAACAAAATCTGCAAAAATACCCAAGCATAGAAACAAGGTAAGTTGTTCCTAGTACAAATTTCTAGAGAGGTATAAAGCTTGAAAATAACAGATCTATTAATTTTCTTATATTTCTTAAAATAGCTATTTATATTTATGGTTAGTCCCATATGAATAAGGGGTTTACATACAAAAATATGTGATCATAGCAGTAATATTAGCATTAGAGAATTCATCACGTTAATTATTTGTCTTTCTTAATCATATATGTCTATTCACGTAACAGGGCAATATTCTGCTGTACTCTGCAAGCACACTTTAAGCACAATTCAAGGTCATCAGAAGAAATTCATCACTTGAAAAAAACCCAGATGGTTTTACTGAGGTGACACTTAGTTATAGAGGGACTTTTAGATAAAATGGCATAATTTGAACTCATAGAGTTACATACTTATTTGTTATATGTATACTTTTATCTCCTGCCCATCATTTCAACTAAGCGGTGAGACTTCCCTAAATGCTTGGTGATCCTCTCATTTAGAGCAGTTACGTATTTTCTCATATTTAAGCAAATCATGACAAAAATTTCTTTCCCCTTTACAGCTACAAAACAGAACAGAAAGAAAAAAATCTAAAGCTCTTGGATATTTGTACCATGCTGAATACTCCAAACCCAGTATTTTATATTTTTTTTAACTTTCTGTAAAAGGGCAATGTTAAAATTGTGAAAGATAATGTCAGTCATTAGGACTACTCAACTAATAAGATACTATTGAAAATGTAACAGTACTGACTCTTATCTAATTAAAAATTCTTTCCATTGTTCTGGTAATCCAAAGATTTCAGAGAGGTGACAGAGTAATTTAAATTAGGATCATTCATTATGGTTCATAATTGCAGTGGGTAACTTAATGGTAAATAAATGGGTCAACTAAAACTGATTTGAAGCCTTACTCTCCTTTCACAGTCCTCATGCTTCCAGTTCTGGCTGTTATTTCCATCTTGTCAAGTTCTTCTGCACATAATTGTTCCTTTTTCTTTCTACCTGTCTCGTGTAATGGCTCACTATTGATCAATTTGGTGTTGTTGTGGCTGCCCTGAGCTATGAGAGAATGCACTTCTGTACTGCTCCTCATGGCAGTCTGAGACCTAAAAGTCTGCTTAGGGACTTAGCAGTACTCTTTAGCAGTGCTCTCTGCTGTTCCACCTCCTAACTCCAGTTACTATCTCCCTCCGCTGCCACCCTGCATTCAGAATACTGTATAAATCCTCAAGGCAGAGGAAAAGGAAAAATACTAACAGGCAGTTTAATTTATTTCAATATGATAAGCATTTGTGAAAACAAAAAAAGAAATAATAATAGTAAGCATCCAAAATTTAAAGACATGAATCCACAAAATAAAGTAGCTCTACAGAAGATAAAATTCAGATCCAATGTAAAAATGTCATGTCAGAATCTGACCCATAAAAATATTCTTGACACCTTTGATAGAATGAAAACCAAAAAAAGAACAGTGGCATCTATACAGAATGTGAAACTGGCCTTCTTGTTCCACATTTCTGTTTATTTTAAGGAGGGAAAAAAAAAACTATTGTCCTAAAACACACATATAATTTTCCAGTCCTATAGTTAAACTCAGAGTTGAACTGGGGCTTATATCTCCTCCCTAATGTAGAGGTTCATAAATATTTACGAACAAATGTCTTTCATTCTCAATTTCCCTCCTTGTCAGGAAACTAAGTTCACTATTAAAGGCCATAAACCAAGACATCTGCAACTCTCCTAATCAACAAACATGGTGGTTAATGAATTAATCAAGTTCTATTTGTTGTATGTTTCACATGCACAATTAATCCAGCCACAAAACTTCTCAGTGTGTCCTCTGCTGGGCATCCCACCCCTGCAGAATGGGTGGGAATTGTTCCTTTACACTCTTTGAAACTCCCAGTGTATGAATAACACACATTATTTTATCCATTACCTCATCCAGATCTTGCTACTGCCACATAACAAAGACCTATCAAACAAAAGTCAATTCCAAATTTAGCTTCTGACTGTCAGATGAATGTTAACAAAAACCATAAAGCATCACTTCAATGCTTAGGAAATTTTCTGAAGTTAGTCAGGATTCTGTGAACTTCTCGGAAAGTATAAATAGTGATTATGATGAAGCCCAAAACTTTATTATTTTAATTTCGTTTTTTTCAGAACTCTAATATCTCAGATTTGCAATTCTTTTGCTTTAACTTGAAAAGGAACAAAGAAAAAATAAACCTTAGTGATCTGCAGATATGGGAACCTCAAAGGAATTAAAAAAATTGTTCTCCATAGATATTAAATACAAGCCATCCATTTTATTCTCATAGGTAAGCATTTTAATCTGTTTCAAAATTCAGACATCATATAACTAATATAAAGCCTAAAGACATCTATGTTTCTGCAAAACAGACAGAACTTAAAACACTGACCCAAAGCAGAAGGCTTTCAAAAAAGTGATGGAATATCTTAACCAAGCAAGCTCACTCTAATTTCATCATGAAATCTGGCTGATCTGAGATTACTTTCTACAGACACTGCAGAGTGGCCACTTGGGTCTCTCTACATTTGCACTTTGTCTCGCCCCTGTAAGCTCTGTTCTGTATTTCCCATGCACTTTTGCTCCATACATGATATTATTCAATGACTAACACAAAAGAAACCAAATTCTACATATCACCTTATAACCACATATGCTTCCTTAAAACATCATACTATACCAAGTCATGTTTTCCCCTCTGGGTGATCTTCACAGACTAAATTCATAAGTGGCTTCTGTCAAAAAGTCTTCAGAGGGCACATGAAACAAACACCAACTAGGACACAGATTTCAACATACAATTACATTGTATATAATTCCCTACAAATGTGTCAAAATGATCAAATACAATTTAGAGAAAAAAAATCCAATGATTTGCCATTTACATCAGCTGAGAAGCCAGTCTGTGAAATTCAGATTATTGTCACATTAGTGTGGCTTGCTACAGTTTTCTCAGAAGCTCAGTGTAACCGCATAAGCTTCTATAACATGTTAATTTTACATTAGATATTATTAATTATCATAGGAGATGCTGCACCTACTCTATAGAAAGCTGCAGATCTCCAGCACTTTAGTCCTTATGTTCTATTAACAATACAATAGAGATACATATTTCTCTCTGCACAAAGAAGAAGAAAACAAGGAAATGGGAGGTGCAGAACTCCCTTTTATACTGCATGACTACCTGTTAATTATAGGCTTCAGTGGAGTGATGAACACTTCAGGGTAAAACGCTGCATGTTAAAGTCCCTTTTTTTTTGTTCTTGGTTTATGCCTTCAGACATATTTGAATAGACACTGGCAGCAAGTCTGCAGCTGTCTGATGTAAAATACATTTGTCTGTTGTGATTACAAAATCCAGGAAAACTGACAGCCACTCCATGTACACATTTTTTACTTTTTTTTTTATTTTTAATAATTTAATAATTTTAATAATTTAATTTTAATACATTCTGGAATGGGAAGAAGGGGTTTCTTGATATGTAGTGAACTAATCTTAAAATGAAGATTCAGAAAAATGTGAAGGTAAATTAATATCTCCCAAGAATCTTTGGATGCAAGACTGTAAGCAATACAAACCAAAATCATTCACATTTTCCCTATCTTGCTCCCCATTAGCGGTACATGTAGCTGTAATATATAGTCTTGAAACATACATTATTTGCTAGTTAGTATTTTTCAGAATGAAAAAGATTTGAAGAAAGGTGCATTGAATAGCCTTCATTCATCTTCTAGTGCCCACATACATAATGCTCACATATTTATATTATCTTTCACAAAGTGCCAGTGGAGCTAAGATAATGTGAACATTCAATCCTCTTAGCCTCCAAAGGATCCACAAGAAATTACAGCAAGGTGATCTTTTAGAGTTACAAGTGAAACAACTCAAAGAAAGATAAGAAGAGGGAAATGCAGCCACAGATCACTGGAAAGTGGAAACTCCAATGTGAGAAATTTCATTAAGTGAATGGAATCCAGCTGAATAATGACGATGGAGGAGAAAGCATTTCTGCAGATTATGAACAGATTTTTAAAAGCTTGCCTCCACTTCCTTAATAGTACTGATAATGGGGGAGGTATGCAGGTGTTAGAAAATACAGTAAATAGCAAGAATTCAACAGAGGGGAATACCATGAGAAATTAGGAACATCTCAAAAGAAGTTTATTCAAGGTGAATCAGAAGGGCTGACAAACTGGAACACTCTCCTACACAGAGAAGAGTCCTTTTTGGCACTTGGTATTCAAGAGACTGAAACATTACAGACAAATTTTTTTGGAATAAGAGTATTGTCTTATTAAGTTTTAAATTCTCAGGTTGTCTTTAATTTCTAATTATGTGTTTTTAATTATGTGTTAACATTTTAAAAATGTGTTTTTAATTTTGGGGGTTTGTTTGTCTGTGGGGGTTTCTTGGGTGGGGGGAGGAGGGGATGAGGCTGGGAAAGATATTTCTTAGAGATATCACAAATGGGTCTTTCAATTTTCAAGAAACTTTAAGTTAACTTACTACTCAGTATCTACTGGGCCAGAAGGTAAACGTCTACATTCTCTCTAGGCTGCCTGTGTGGCTTGATATTTGTATCACATTTCTACTCAAGGATTTTTAAGCCATTTGCTTTAAAGTTTGCTACCAAGGGCTGACAGAGAAAAACATTTTGACTTAACAAAATGTCTTTTTCGGGAAAGAATCAGAAACATTACTCTAACTATCTGATTTCCACTCAACTACATTTGTATATGCTGCCTAATTAAGTCATATGCATTCCTTCGGCACCTGGAATGGGGAAACCCTGGATGTTCAGACAGACTGGGGAATGAGATGCTGGAGTGCATTGCTGCGGAAAGGGCCCTGCAGGTCCTGGTCCATGGCAAGCTGAACACGAGCCAGCAGTGCCCCAGCAGCCAGGAGAAACAACCCTGTCCTGCAGGGCATCAGGCACAGCATGGCCAACCAGAGGGGATTGTCCTGCTCTGGTCTGAGCTGGGGCAGCCTCACCTCCAGTGCTGGGGGAAGTTTTGGGTGCCACAATATAAGAAAGACACTAAACTATTAGAGTGTCCAAAGGAGGTTACAAATATGGTGAAAGGCCTTAGGGGGAAGCAGAGGTCTGTTCAGCCTGGAGAAGAGGAGACTGAGTGGAGATTACATTACAATTGCAACTTCTTTGAGGGGAAGAGGAGGGACAGGCAGTGATTTTCACTGCCTGTGTCCAGTATCACTGTGGTGACCAGTATCAGGACCTGAGGGAATGGTCTGAAATTGTTTCAGGGGAGATACAGGCTGAATATTAGAAAAGGGTTTTTCACCCAGAGGGTGGTTGGGCACTGGAACCGCTCCACAGGGAAGTGGTCACAGCACCAAACCTAAGAAAGTTAAAGAAGTGTTTGGACAATGCTCTCAGGTACATAGTATGACTCTTGGGATGTTACTGTGCAGGGCCAGGAGTTGGACTTAGATAATCCTAGTGGGTCCTTCCAACTCAGCATATTCTGTGATTCTGTGATTTTATCAACCACTGTATTAATTATCAATATCTCTATTGAAATAAGTATACTTGAGGGATGCAGAGCTGTCACTTTAATAAAAACTATCACTTTCCACAGTTGATTCACCAAGAGAAAAGTAATACATAATAGAAATATACTGAAAGACAAGATAGTCCAAGGTAAAGGTTAATAGCTCTATAAGGAAGAAAGTGGCCACAACTATGAGAAATTACGGAATTTTCACCTAAGAGTGTTTTTATTTTGAGCAAGGATATAAAAGGAAGTGAATTCTGGGTTCCACTGGTTTAGGACTCGCACACAGAGGCCTCTCAGTGGGATCTGATTTTCTGACAGTACGTGGTATCTATACCCTAAAGTCAAAATTGGAAAGAAACAAATCAAACACGACAACAATATGATTTCACTCCTAAACAGTGCACTAAAAGTATCACTAGCCACTTGTGAGACAAGAGTGCTTTTGGTTTGGGTTGGATTTTTTTCCCCACGGCTGTAGTCAATATTTAAGGAAATGCTACCATATACTGCACATATTTTAGCTTTTACTTGGAACCTACATTCAAATTTTACATGATCCTTATGATAATGATTTAAATAAAAACAAACTTTGAATGAGTCACTGTAAACTGTCAGTTTTCTTTAAGTATGAAAACTATTCCTTGTTCCTGGAAAGAATCATGTCACTATGTTTTCATGCAATATAGATAGAAAATTGAGAAACTATTTCTTCCAAATAAAATGTAAAATGAGACTTGCTGGTGCTCTTTTAGACATGTAGAGGAAATGTTTTCTAAGAAGGGAATATGGACTGGAAATTCTGAATTCATTACTCATATTCTCTGACACGGCCAAGCTTGGAATAATGTTTAGTATCATAACTTTTGTGATACAGGTGCGTGACAGGCAAAAATTATTTTTGGTAACATTTATCTGAGCTATCTGTATTAGCTCTGATTTATTGAATGCATTATTTTTCTGTCATAGTCTTTACCTGCTGAAATATGTCAATTCATTATTGAGAGACTAATTAGGAGCACTGATGTGACATTAAATATCAAATAATGCTATACTAAGCAGTTTCACCAATTTCATACATGAACAATTGCATTGTTTATTTTTAGGTAGTCAACCTTTATTTTTTTAGTTTGTAATTTTTTTATTTTTTTTTGGTTTGGGGTTTTATGGTTTTGGCAGCTTTTTTATATGGCTCCTGCCGGTTGTAGGAGGGAAGGGAAAGAAAGTGAAAAAACATTCCTGGCTCATATTACTTAAAACTGTCTATGTCACTACGCAACTCACTTCATTTTTTTTTTTTTTTTCAGTCAGAAGAATTCAGTCTTATTCACACTTCAAAAGCCATCCTGTCCCATAAAAAATCCTGTACCCAGAAAGACAACAGCTATAAAAGAATATAAAAATTCCAGAAATTAAGTTGTTAATTGAAAATATGGAGTTTATCAAATAATGTGGCTAATAATCTAATTAGTCACTTCTCATACAGAGACTGCCCTACATCAGCCTGGTAGCTCTTCTCTGAAATACTTCCTTTTGCTGGGGAAACAGATCAGAACATGAGAACCATGCATTGCATTTGAGATACAGATGCACTGTGGTTTTTTACAGTTACTGGTGGGCTTTTTCCCCCTTCCTAATGATTTCTAATATTCAATTTGTTCATTGGATTGTTTCCACACACTTAGCTGATGGAGTTTTATCTCAGAGATCATAGAACCTCACAGTCCTTTTAATGAGTGGTAACTGTCAACTTGGTCACTGCTCATGTGCCTCATTCTATCTTTATCTGTATTGAATTTCAGTCATTCTTAGAAGATTTTTCTGCTGGACTTCATTATGGTTGGAACTTCCCCTTTTTCTTCTCAGCTACATATATTTAATAAAATTTGTCACCTAACTATTAATTCTGCTTCCCACAAATAGTTTTAAATACTAAGTGGTATTGCTTTTCCCCATATGCAAGTTTTGGGGATTTTTGGAGATTGTTTTATGTTTGTTTACTGTGTTGCTATAATTGCACACTTTGGTTTTCAGATACTAAAGCACTTTTGTATACCTATACACCAAAGTTATTTGGTTAGGTATTTCTTCCTGGAGTACTGCAGCAGGTATGTGTGATAATTACTGTTCATTTTTTGATTTGCTTCAGTCTTTCCCACAGTGCCTCAGTCTGAGACTTCACTGTTCAAGGAACACTTCACCTTTGATGCATTCCTCATAAAATAACTGTTCAAGGTCTCCCACAGTTAAAATATTAAAAAGCATTCTTTTAACTTTCCTGCAACAGCCCTGTTTTGTTCTCTTTATATGTGTCATGTCCCAGAAGTGTATTTTGTTACAGCAGCCCCTGGTAGGCTTCCAGATCCTCGTGTTCCTAAAGAAGAATTTCTAATTGCCAGTTTTTCCTCAAACTCACTTTAATGAGTTATCTTGCTTTACAATTAACATTCAATATTTCTCAATCCTTTCTATTTCTCTCATTTGGAAAAAGACTATTTTAAAGGCTCTGCCTTTATTTGCCCTCACTACTGTATGATTTGGTCATTCCAACCTCTTTTAGCTCTTCATGTTTTTCTGCCTATTTTGCATTTGCTTCTTGCATTACTTAAGTTTAGATTTAGTTCCTCTTTTTTAGATTGATGACTAGATGACTTATGAGGCAGACATTTTTTATGATTCGAGCCTTTTGATATTAGGGTTTAAGCTCAATGTAAAATTAAACCTGTGTTCCAGGGAGTAAGTGAAGTCTCCCATTATTGTTGTACTTTTTCCTGTCTTAGAATCTATCTGAACACACTCAACACATCAACAGCAACTTTGTTATTTCAGTCCGTGGGATAATGATTATATTCTTGTAGTTTTAATATTACATCTGAAGCATTCATACAGATGTTAGATGCTCTTTGATTTGTTGAAAATTATGTTGCCATGATTTCACCCAAAATATTCAGATAGAAAGTATTCATATATCTAGAGTGTGGAAATATTGCTCCTGTAATACTTCCAAATCCAAAATTATACTTCTTTAGGCCACTATTGACTTTTACAATTAGAATTTATAATTAAAACTAAGTAGTAAGATATATATATATATATATATATATATACATAACACTTATTAAAAAGCTTAAAAAAAAAGTAAAAATGGACCATGCATTTCAAAATGGATTATATTTATATTAGCTATAAACATTTCTACTTGCTTTGCAAACATATACAAAAACCCTTTCCTAAACAGGCTTTCTTAATATAAAGCAGGAGGCTTGTTTGTTGAATAGCACATCTCTTTTCAGTATGCCAAGAATGTCTCAAGTGAAGTCCTTTGAATATTATGAAAAGATCTTTTCAGTAGAACTGTAATTATTAGCATGTCTTTCATATGAAACTTTGAAAATCTGTCTTTTTTATACTGATAGCTTAAATATCAATTATTAAAATTCAAAGGAAGACAATAAAACAAACACATTTTGGCAACAGTTAAGGTTACACGTATCTGACAGCACAACAGACAAGGACATGCAATGATCTCACGCCACGAAAATTAATTATACACTAAGCCTGACTTAATTCCAAAGTGTAAGTTTATGAATACAAACTATTAACTCGGATGATTGAAATTTTTGTTCGTTTGTAATCTGATAAAAAATTTTAAAATATTGTGAGAGGAGAAATGAAGACCTGATGCAAATATTCAAATATAGGATAGCTACACCACTATTCTTCAGTAACAGACCTAGGACAAGCTCTTCTGGTGAACTGACTTCCCAAGACCTTTAATAGTAATTTTTTGCAGAGTGACATTTCTGTAACAGTTCTATCTCCTGTTTTGAATAGCTCCATACAGGCTATCTGTCTTTTAGAAAACCTCAACAAAATTCTGGAGAGAACAGACCTTTTAGCAAACAGACCCAAGATCACAAGAATACAAAGATGACTTTAAAATTATTCTACTCCAATCTTCGATGCAAAGATTTATCACTGCTCAGGTTCTTGACTGTAAACCACTGTGCACAATCTGAATGCAGATACCACCTCTGCACTTTCCAAGCAAAGATGCCTCTGTTCTTCTTATTGTTATTTAAAGTATGTTTAAATTGCAGATGATAAACTTTAGGGAATACCTATTTAAATGAGAACTGTTTGCCAAGAACCAACCAGAGCTAATCCAGCTAGTCAGAAAAAAATAATAAAACACATTATGAAATAGTGCTTTCATGTTTTTAGAGGCTGGAGCTTTCCACTACTATAAGGAAAAAACCCCAGTGTATTTTAGAAATTAAAGACTTACAAAGGCATTTCGTCTCAATATTCATCACTGTGATTTTAGTTTCATAGACTGCGTGTTATATGATTAGAAACGACAGAATTTTTAGATTTAAACCTTAGTTCTCCTGCTTTACTTCTAATTGTCTCACACATCTTTATTGCCATTAAAAATGTGCATGTGTTCTAGAATACAAAAAAAATACAATTTGGGAATTAGATTTAAATTTTCTATGGGACTTGAAAGATAACATCTAGCCAATGCAACTTTTAAGGCTAAGAAGCAATTACTGAGAAGGCACCACATTCAAAATCAACAAATCTGAGTACTTTTCTTTACAGCTGCACAGCTGTATACAGTCTATGAATTTTACTGTCTCATATTCATCTTCTCTAAGACATTTTGAGCCTAATTAATAAACTGCTAGACCTGAAATTCTTATTCTGTTATAGCATCTTCACCTTAGAAAAGTGGGCCATAAAAGCCTGTTCTGCATTGTTTCATTTGTCACATCAGTCTAGATGAAAAAAGACCTAATTTTGATGTTCAATTAACTTCACCTTTTTAAACTTTTGCAGCTTGTTATACAGTAAATAAAATTATTTAGACTATACTTTAAATCATTCAACAGAAGTGCTCCTGTCAGTGTTTAAACAAGCCATGTCCAGATAACATTTCATCTTGCAAATGAATGAACTGAATGAGTTGATAAACTATAATTAATAGCAAAATGATGTAGCAGAATCTTTTAAAAGACAATAAAGGCATGTGGATGTTTAAAGTTACACAGACAATGAACATGAATGAGCACGTCTCTTACAGTAAGGTCAAGAAGATACTTGAGAAGTAACTGAGATGCTAATTCCCACTTGAGTTTATCAGCATGCCTTCAGCATCATTACTTATTGATTTACAATTAGATGGTGAATATCCTTAAAAAACAAAGATACTAAGCTCATGATTAATATAAAAATATGCAGAATTATCTTTGTTTCCTCATTGCTACATCTGATGGATGTAATTGGTGTAACACCTTTTTAATGCTTTTGTCTGCTTTTCTGTTTTTGTTTTTTTTTTGAACAGACACCAATTATATGGCCATTTTACATAGTTTTGATATAAAGATATGTCAGAGGCTAAGAGGCTCTGTATTCAAAGTATGGCATAAGTTAAAAATGCAATTACGAAGCAGGCATGTGGTACCACATCAGCTTCGTGGTGAGTCAGTCTTGGTTGGCTCCTAAATACCAACCAGCTGCCCTCTGTCTTCTGTTTTAAGATCATAGAGGGAGAAAATAAGATGAAGCAATGTTCATAGAAAAAAAAACAGAGGGGTCACTGACTAGTCATTATAACACATTTAACATGAGGAAATGGAGTTAATTTTTTGGCAATTAAAATAGAGTTGGATGTTGAGGAAAAAAAATGCAAAAAATTAGAGACAACTTCCCCCCACACCGGACTTTTTCCCAAGATCACCTTCAGTCCTGACTAGTCTCTCTCTTCTACCCTAGGGGCACAGGCAGACGGGGAATGGAGGTCTGTGGTCAGCCCATTGCAGCTCCTTTTTGCCGATCCTTTCTCCACACGCTTCCTGCTCCAGCCTGGGGCCTTCCCAGGAGCCGCAGGGAAAGCCCAGCCCGGCCGGGGTCTCTCCCTGGCCGCAGGCCCATCCCTGCCGGCTCTCTGCCGGCCCCGGCCCCGCTCCCGCTGTCCCCCCGGGGCTCGCAGGGCTGTTTGTGGCTCGGTTCCCCTGGCTCAGCCCTGGCTGCCGGGCAGCGTTTTGCCCTCCCTTGGCCAGGCTTTCCCCGGGGCTCTCGCCCGCCCGCCCGTGGCTGAGGGGCTCAGCCGGGCCCAGCCCTGGGGCCGCTGCAGCCGCCGGCACCGCCTGGGGCCGGGCCGGGCAGCCCCGACACGTGCCCGGCGCCAGCGCTTCGATATGTTAAACCAGCTCATGACCAAAACAAGGAAAAATAAATAAATAAAAAAAATAATTAAAAAAAGGGAACAAGGCTGTGTTTCTTCTCAAAAAATTACTGCTAAACAATTTAAGTGAGAAACGGCAGCTCCACGCAAAAGATGTTGGTTACATCAATGTCGTCATTCAGTGTAGAGAAGATGTAAAAGTCATGGAACTTGGCTGCTGGTGTGGCAAATTAATGAAAGGATAAGAAGTGAAAAATATATTAAAAATAAAAATTTAAAAAAAAAACACATTAATAAAGTTTTGTTCAGAGTTCTTCAGTCCATAATAACTTCAGGGAAAATTACATCACCTTGACAAAATTAGTTTGAACCATTAATTTAAATAATGGTCTCCACATAGATGATGTTTTACAATATAGACCTGACAGACTCTATAAAGCTTCCTTACAAAAACACTTATTACTTTGACAGATTAGATTTAATGTAGCTGTTTTGACATAAAAGAGCCAGTTTCTTTTTGGTGCGATTTCATGTTGACTTAAATGAAGTTAAACAAGGTAAACACTTTATCCTGTGTCTTTGGACTAGGACTGAACTTCAATATGTTCATACTTTTCTATTTCTTCGGTTGGTCTGTCAAGTCAAAATGCTCCTGTCATTGTTATGCTTCAGGAAACCTCAGCTATAGCTGGACACACTGGAAGAAAGTCAGACTGATCAGGCTGATGAAAGCTGTCTCTTCTCTTGAATCTGATTTTCCCCCAAGTAACCTTTGAATATTTAGAGTTTCCACTTAAAAAAACCTCAAAACCAAAAATGCAAAGGTCCACAGCATTTTATGACTTGTAGAATTCAAGTAGTGTGCCCTCCACTTTTTAATGGGGAACCAAATAACATTTGTCAAATGAAAGTAGGAGGCAGGAAAGTTGTCTATGCAAACAGAACTCCGGACAAAACAAGTACAAATGCATGCATTTTTATTTGGGAAAGCTTTTGGCGTGGAAAGAATATTGAGTTAGCTTTTTTGTAAAAATTACCATAAGAAAGGATATGGCTAGCATGATATAAGGCCATATAATGTTGTGCTATACTGATATCAGGTTTATTCTTCATGTTGTTCTTGCTACTACATTTTCCCTAGGTATAGAGGAAAATTATTTTATATAAATACATTATTTGCAAAACTAGCAACCTCAAAGATAGCATGTTATGTTGCATGAGATGCATGTTATTGGAGAAGTTGCTTTTGTTGCTGATGCCACTTGTCTACCTTCTTACAGAGGCATGAAAATGGCTAACAAATCATGTGCGAAATATTTAGACTATGTCACCTACACTTTTCTTTTAATTTTCTCTAATATAAAATAAAACTCCTTTTTATCAAAATAAATTTTGGAACTATTTGCTTTTGCTAAAAATACTGAAACGTCTGATATACTTTATTTTATGTAAACCTCTAGAATTGAATAAAAGTGTTTTAATTGTTAAAATTCAATTTTTTTTCTTCCTTGGCACTTATTCTAAAACATATATAATGTCCCCTTACTGTCATTAAATCAGAGATAGGAAATTCTCTTGATATGGTCAGGGAAGATTAGATTCACTGTCTTGTATGAGAACTAACTTATTGCAATGACATGTCACATATTACTTTGAAAAAGCAATTTTGAATGACAAGTCTGTTGTGCTGTATTTATGGCTTCAAGAATAAAATGATAAATTAAAATAGTTACTATCTTGTAAATCCAATAAAACACCTGGGATTACTTTCCTAATCTAACTTTCAGTACAAACATTTCAAGACATATTAATTGTTACTTTCTTCTCCCCTTTCCTGTATTCACACTCATTTACAACTGTTCTATACTTCCTTGTCTCCTACATCAACATAAATCTGAAATGTTTTTGCATTACAGGTAAAGATGTAAGAACTAAGTAAAGTGCCACCCCCCAAATAAGGGAAGAAAAAAGCCGTTGAACACCAACGCAGATCTGCATACCTGAACAGTAATTCCTATTTACTCTTCAGAGGACATCTGAAGTGGATTAAGAGGTATAGGTTTGATATTTCAGAGATCCAAAGGGTTCACAGATAAATTATCAGTCTTGTGCATCATATTCCACTGCTATTCAGTCTTAATAGCATGACTCAGCCCCAAATCCACAATGATCTTTGTTTTATCACTGCTTACTTCCCTCTCCAAAGTAAAAAACACAACAGATGTGTAGTTATGACTTGCTTTCAGTGCAACCAATTTTTATAAATATCCTTTTAAAAGGGAGCAGACCCTCTGGAGACAGAGGTGTGAAAGTTCAATATGAAGGATGTTATGGGCTGAAACACAGTCTGCTTCACTTCTTTCCTAAAATTCTTTATTTGCTACTTTTTTCATGAGTTGACACATAAGTCACCTAACCTAGAAACATGCAGAAAATGCAAGAGAAATGTAAACTATATCAGCTGTGACAACTGAGAAATGTAAAAGCTTGCAGTACTACAAGCCAAGTTTTTCTAGATTTTTGCAAGAAAATCTTCATTCCTCTGAGCTGGTGCAGCAGGTAACTGATTTGTCATCAGGCCATAGCGCATTCGCTAACCCTGCCCCTTTCTGCACTCATGGCTGTTACTTCATTAGAATAATTTACATCAGAGACACACAAAAGAAGTCTCATATAACTGAAAGCTGTCTGTGCATTCAAGTTACTTATCTGAAACAAGGATGTTTAATCTTCCTTACTCAAATTTTTACAGATTCTGTATTTCAAATACACTCACACAGACACATACACACACACATTTGCACCTGCAGGTGGATAATTTATCTGAACTAACATTTCCAGATACCACTGATCATTCAGAAGTTTTCCAGAAACCGTCCACAAATAATTAATAATTTTGGTAAAAGAAGTCACTGTGTTTTTAAACACTTTAAAGACACCTTTTTAAATACAAAACTATTTATTTGGGTTCTTTAATCAGTGAAACATACTCTGAAACACTGAAAACTTACCCCAAGTGCAACAGCAGGGAACCAGCCCAATAATATGAAAACCACAGACAATATCTACAAAAGGATCATTTTTTATTTCTACAATAAGCTCATTTTTCCAGGACCTGTGCCTCACCATGTTCCTAGAAAAACCTTGTGAGTACAGTTAATAGGGATTAATTCTACACAGATTGCAATTCTCCAAATGACATTTTCTTAGGAAAAAAAGGAATAATGGGGAAGGCGGGGTATGCTTGATATTAAAATATAATGATAACTTGTTGTACTAACACTGTTTTTTTGATGATGGCAGTGAATTAATCCATCCTCTTGACAGTCATTTCACAGTAAGAATGAGAAAGCTTACCATTTTCATTGCAGGACTACCCTATTCTTGTCCTCACTGTGCCATTTCCATGACAAAGACTGTGAGCATTATAACACCATTGTACATAATGACTCTGCTTTCTGTGATGTTACTCCCAAATTTTGTGTGAAATATGTGAAAGGACAGATCTCAAATGGCAAAACTCTCACCAGTGAAGCAGAGTAGTCTACAGAATTAATAATTGACAGAATTGACAGCATGCTGCCACCCAACAGAAGCCTGGAATAAAAGAGAACTGACTTCCTGTATAATTGAGGGGCTTTGTGTGATAATTACATGTTAAATTAAAGGCACGCAAAATGAGACCTTGATGAGGTGTGTACAATTAAATGCAACGTTAGTAAAAATTCTATTTTTCTAAAATGTCTGGTTTTTTTGTTAAATGACCACTATTAAAATTGTGTTAATTACTAATATTATGACAGACTCAGACAGGCTTTCCCCCCACTTTTTAAAAATGAAAAGTGTATGCCTGAGCTAATATAATTGATCTTTTTTCAAATCAGGTTATCAGAATCATCAGACCAAGAGGAAAATAGAGTGCAGTTGCTTTTAAGTTCCACAAAGCTTTTGCAAAGATAAGCTTAGTAATGTTGTGAACTACTCATTGTAGAAAATTATGAGCACCAGAGGGAATTATTTGAGGAAAATGGGAGAAAAACTGGTAAGTACAGAGGGAGAAATATCCTCAAACAAGGCATGCAGTCACATTTTGACCACAAAGAATTGAAAGAAATTCTATTCATTGATCTCTGTAAATGTGGCATTAATAGAGTGGTCAAAGGATGAAAAAAAAATATATAATATTATCATAAGAACATAAAATTGAAAGGGACCATGCTCACTGAATCCAGGCTTCTGTTCTGGGATGCAGTCATGTATATTAATGCTTTCATAAAGACAAGTATGCTGTATTTTGAACCCACTTCAGCTTTGGTTTTCTCTCTTCCTGTTAGTAATCTCTTCCAGAATCTGATTCATTCTTGTTTTCATTCTAAGTTAACTAAATATTAATTCTAAATTAACTCATGCCCACCAAAACCTTATTTTTTTTAAGTGAAATTGCAATCAACTCAAATAGCTTTTATTTTTCATTGTGGTTTCTTCTGAGGTGTATTTATAGAATATTATGTGCCTTCTGCTATTATTTGCGGAAATTATTAAACAAACATATTTTATTCTCCATTCCTTTCCCTGCATAATGTTTAATTCTTCCTATACAGCTTCACATATAAATCCACTTTTCTTGGCCAAAAGTAACCGGAATAGCAAATATGTTAACATTATTTTCCACAATGGTTTTGGTGCCCTTTATCACTGTTTCTTATATATCAGCTTTTGCAGCTTAGCATCACATTTACCTTCTTTAAGGCATGATATTAGATCTGGCAACAAGATCTTTTTCTTCCTCTGTCAATTACAATAAATCACTAGTGTATAACAGAAATACAGAATTGTTCTGTATTCACGAGGTTTACTCTCTATTTCTATATCCAAATCACATTCATAATATCTAGGTCTTTCCAGGCAATGTTTTGATTCTCCTGCATAACTTTGCATCAACAATATTTTTGAAATTTTTTTCTATTCCAAAATAATTTATGAAAATGTTAATCCATGTAAAGTGGTTTGAAGGCGTATATCCTTGTCCCCTTATCCATTTTAAAAGCTTCTATTTCAATGCAAACCATTTAGAAAGGGCCTTTCTTAGTTTACCTTTCCTTTGCATATCTCAATAACTTTTGGCATTCTGAAATCCTTAGTATTTTACTAAGTTTGTCATAACAGAATATTTTTTCAGCCTTTGTGTTAACAGTCCCTTAAATACAGTTGTTCCACTTCCTATTTTTAGTTCAGATGATACTGTTCAAATCTGGAAGCCCTCACTATCAGACATCTGTGATTTCAGAACCTACTGGTTTCCTTGCATATCTTTCTACAGTATAATTTTCAGAATTCACAGTTTCAAGGGAAACTAAAATGAAATAATTGTTTTTCCATGCCATTCTTCCCCATTAACCATCTTCCTTTATCCCTCATATTCTATGTATTTCTCTGATTTCATTAAGGAAATTAAGACTCATGTTATCTAAGAAAAAAATTCTATCATAATGCAGCAAGACAGCCTCCAGGGAGAGCTAAACTTCCTCAGTCATGTATCACAGGTTAAAACTATATAGAGAATTTTGTGTTATTTAATGCAAAGTTAAAACACAAGCGCTACAGACAACATTACACATGATGAATCAGACTTCAGCTGACCAGGGTTCAGTTCAATTATATTAGTCTGAACTTCATGACTGAAGCTCACTCTATAGATCAGAACATAAATGCTGGGCTTGTTCTTACAGACTTCTGAGGAACTCCAACAAGTAATACACCTTGTGCCTCCTCATATGAAAAAATCCACAGAGGGTTTCCTTTTGGAGGAGATCTTTTCCACCCTACACTCAGAGTGGAATGAATACCCTATGGAGCTTAGATTGCATTTGTAATACTCCCTGAAGGAGAACTGGATATAATTCTGAAATAGTCTGGAAAAGCCATTAGCAGTGACCCCATGCATTCAGGGTTCTGGAAATTGATGTAACAGGATCAACTGCAGTCACTGTGTTTAGCTGAGCTCAGAAGGAAAACTATTTTATCATATTTTAGAATCTTCATCCTATATACTTTTATTTATCTTTTTGATAATAAACATAGTATACACAGGCAATTGCCAAGTTCACTGTAAATATATGCATCAATCCAAGAGGTGTCTTTCTTTAAAATTGGAGGTGCCATCTAAGGAGATAAATTATTTGCCTCTTATCAGTGCCACATTTCAGGGGATGGAAAAAAAAAAACAAACAAAGCCAAAAGAAAACAACCACCTTACCTTTCCTACATACTGAGGATCTGGTCCCATGTGTTCTTCTAAAACAAAGAACTGATTCCACACCCATCCACGCTTTGGACGATGATGCACTTCTGTTTCGCCTTCTATGTGTTTGGTTTGATTTCTGGTCACCTTGATGGAGCCATGGTGAGCAGCTCCATAACACCTCTGCACAAAACAGAGACAAACTAGGACTGGGCAGATACAAGATGTACTTGTAATTCTCATTGTAGGATAAGATTTCTGTTCAAGGTTTTCTTTCTCTTGTCCTTTTCAGCCGTAATCCTTCAGTAAGTTCCCGAGAGAGAAGGTGAAGTCTGCTCCAAAAATACAGTCCAAATTGGGTTTTTCTGCTTGTTCATGGTTTAGCTGCCCATTTGGGAAAGCTCAAATTATATTTACATTATGAAAAGCTGACTGGAAAAATTGGTATTTCTTCTGAGGTCTTCACAATTGAGTTCCACAGCCGACCATTTTCTATCTAATGTGAAAAGGAAAGAAAGACACTTACTCATCACTAAAACCAGCAATTTTCAGGTTTCTGACCTTAGATTACACTCAAAGTTGTACTCAAAATTTCTTTTCAATCCCTCCCGTGAAAACACTTCCTGATTGTTTATGTTAAAATATTGTAAGACTTAGGATGGTTCCCACAAGCTGTGAAAACCTGGATGAATTAGAACAGCTCCTTTGGCTTTTACCTACAAATCATTGACCTGGTCTGGCAGTAGAATAAAATCAGTGCTACAGTGTCATTAAATAGTGATCGCTAAATCATTTCACAAGAGTTTTTGATATTCTATACACCCCACAGATATCCAGCTTGATGAAAAATACCTAGTCTATAATGGGTTTTGTGAGAATGCCACCAAAATGGGCTTTGAAAATTCTGAGTCAATACTAGAGCATACTGACAGGAACCTTCAGTCAAAATGTTCATTTTTACACCCTGTGCTTTATATAAATTCCAACCAATATCATCTAGGACATCATAAAATTATGTCATACTGACAAGAAGTTCATGTTGTTTTGATATCAGTATTTCCAGTATATTGACAATATTTTCTCAACCTCAAAAAGGAAAATGTAACTTTTATTTTACAATAGTGAAATGTGAATATATATGGAAGTTGTTGTAGTGCTTAAAATATTTCTACAACCTTAGAGAAACAATTACATTAAGGTAACCATTTGTTCAGTTATCTGATGATGTCAAAGATTATATCCATATCAGTAAGTCCATCAGGAGCCTAAAAACATGCAACTGAAACTACAAAAATTGGAATCTTCTAATACTGGTTTTCATTGAGTATCATAAAGCTACATAAACAGAAACATAAGGTACATAAACAGAAACAAAATAAACTAATTTTGTTTCTAGGTTTTGTAGGAACCAACAGAATAAATTCAAAATCCCTAAAGAATAATCAAAGAAGAATTTAGAAATCAGACAGAAAAATACTGCAGTGGAAGAAAATTTATCAGGTGTCTTTTGGCTACAATTTCTTTGAACTTATGTTTCTCTCAAGTCCATAATAGTAATGGAAACCCAAACCTCTTAGCTGAGAACAATTCCTCATCAGAACAATGGAAGAATACTTCAACTCTACTGCACATTAGAAATAGACAGAAAGGATGTATTTTCCATTGCTAGTACTCAGTTCAGGACAGTGGGTTTTGCTGAAGAAAAGAAAGAACTCAGTCTCTTGTGGCTACGCAGAAGCTCAAAAAGAAACTCTGTATAGCATTTTCAACTGAAGAAATAAATTTTTAGATGTTTAGCATTATCTGACTTTTTATTTACATAGCACTGTAGTCTACCCTCAATCCCTATGAAGTCCAAGACACCATTCCCTTAAAATCCTGGGATTGCATCTCAGAAAAGATTTATACAACATGAAGAATTATTATCTCTTATAAATTCAAATGTGATTTAATAGGAATTTTTTTTACAGTTAAATGTTGTATAATGTCTAAGTTAGATCAGAGACACAATCCAGCCCTTCTGGGTCTCACATTTATTTCTATTATGCTTCTTTCTTAGTTTTCTTCCCTTCCTGCATTCTTTGCTGATTCTTGTTAGAAATAATTTTTTTACCTTGAGGCATGCAGTTTCATTGTATAGATTTCTATATATACAGATAAGCTATTTAAATAGATTAGTCATCGTTATACTTCAGATGTATATTAAAATTAAGAAGTATCTCACAAAATATTAATGCTTTACTTTTATCCATTCAAGGATTATTTTTCTTCCTTTTGTTTCTATCCTGAGAAATTCCTGGGAGCCATTCATAAGACCACAAGGAGCAGGTAATAACTTAAAAATGGTATGTAAAGTGCATTGAGATTTTTCAGAATAGCACATTTAAAATGTATTTTAGATTATTGCTACTGGACTTTCTTTAATAAACACTGTGGAGATAGCTTTGATGGAAAATTCTTGCCTCATAAAAATGTGTATATGAGTGCAAAAGCTACCAAAAAAATTCAAGATTTACTAAACCAAACTTTGCATCTGTTCCCTCTCAGAAGTCATCCATAGGGAAAAAAAAAAACTAAAACAAGCCAAAACAACCAAGAGGGAGCCTTCAAACTGTTACGCCACAGTCACATATGAGACAGGACAAATATTAATATTATATGTAGAATTAGATATAGATGATATAGATAGAGACAGAGATAGAAATAGATTAGATATAGATATAGGTGTGTATAGGTGTATAAAATATAAATAATATACATTTATATTATAATATTGAATATTATATTCAAATATATTGGAACAAATAAGATGGAAAATCAGATGAAGGGCTTTTTCATCTTGAAAATGATCTGTTCATCTTAGCATTAACATTATTCTGAACAAGTATACTTAGTAGTAATAGTAATAGTAAAAATAGCAATAATAGTAACAGTAATGACAATAACAACAACAGCAACAGGAAAAAAAACAACATTACAATGATATCTACTTCCTGTTATAATCATACTTAGAAGTTCATGTCTTCAGAAGTTTCAGAATTGTACACAAAGCCTAAAGAATAATTTCCACTAAGACAAATTCAGCTATTAAAAGAGGAGGGGTTTTAAGTGAAGATTTTTTGAAGTGTAATACCTGGTAAACATCTTTAAAGCCAAAGCTTAATTAATGCTCAGTACAAAGGTCCATATTCAGCAGTTTCCTTCTAAAGGTCTAGATTAAGCACCCACCGCAAAAGAAACCTCAAATCTACCTTGAAGACAGCAGAGTGTGTCTACAGGGGAAAGTTCAGATGGAAACAGCTCACACAGTTAACACAGAAGACACAGGAAAAGAAAGAGTAGAAAAGCAAACTGTGAACAGAGAAGGAAAAAAAAAAAAAAAAAATAAATGAACTTTCTGAAATACCTTGAATTGAAGCTAACATACTGAGATGCTGCCTGTTCATTGCTCTCGTCTGCAGCTTGAGAGTAAGTGTCCTGATTTATGGCTTTTGTTATAAAGATGCAAGCAACTGCAGAGTAGGTTTGTGTAATAGCCATCTCCTGGGAGCCCTCATGAAAATGAGTTGAGTTGCTCAAGAGACTGTCAGAGTGAGTTAAAATTAAATTAAATAATTAAATAAGATGAGGTGGGAATGTTCCACCAGCATTGCTGGAAATCATTACAGCAGAGTAGTTACTGCTTAGTGTAAGACAATACAATGAATTACCAGGAAACTTAATAGAATAGTGATGCAAAATGTGTTGTGTTTCACCACCATGAGGAGATGCATCCTTTCTAATAGGTACTTGCCATGAATCTCAGTGTCCCCTATCTTCCATCAAATTGACCCACATTTGAATTCTTCTGAATTACCAAGTTTTGCAAATGCACATTTAGCACAGTTCAATTTCTCCTTTATACATCCCTTTTCATTTCCACGGCTACAGAGTGACAATTAGCTAAAGAGCTTGTCATAAATTACACTGCTCATATACTTTCTGACTTCTCTCTTTGTATTCTGCCCTGGAAATCTCCTATAACAAAAAAAAAAATAAAAAATTGATTATCAAAACCTGAAAAATTTTCAGATCACCAGAAAAATCTTACTTCCTGCATTGCTTGTGTTTACTGCCAATATTATATCCTTCAGCACTGCAGAAACAATGGTGTACTGACCTGGAGACCAAAGGCAAAATAATGCACTAGTGTCAGAAAGGAACATTGAATGTGACTTTTTGTTATATCCTTTGAATAGGAGTTTGATAGATTGCCAAGAGAATATACAGTATTCTTGAAGACCTCAGATAACTGGCAGAAAGAAAGTGACATTTCTAGGTAGATGAAGGAAAGTTTTCATCTATAGTTGATCTCCATTCTGTATTCCCAAGGCTGGTAGAGCTGAGCTATGGGAAGTTACATGATAAATTGAAGCACCAGGTTCTTCTCAGCCTAGGCAATAGAGGCACAATATAAAATTGCCCGTCTTCTGCACATGCTAGTCAATCTGACAGAAGTAGTGACAAAACTGTTTTGGAATGCATTTGAAACTGTATTACATGTTGTTGTCTTGCTTCTTTGTTATTTTTAATTGTAGCTATGTGTGTGAGACTGGAAACTAAGAAAACTCTAATTAAGAAAAAGCTCTTGAAATAATTTAATAGAGATTCCAACAACCAAAATTGTTTTGACTAGTTCTATATTGACAGACCTTCTAGAAATGGGAAACTGGACTCTTTTTTTATACTTCAATAGCATAAGAAAACTTCCATTCATTGGTAAGATAATTGAGTGATATCAAACTCCTAAATTATTGCTATATTTATTTGTAGGTATGTTACTATTCTGAAACATGGTCCTTGTCACTCTGGAACTTGTTCAGTTTCCTAAAGAAATAGAGAGAAAAGAACATTGAATGCCCCTCTCCTCACCTCTTTAAGCCAGCAATTTTAGCTGATGGCTGTAAAGTATCAAGGGGTGTTATTTCTTGTACCACTCTCACATGTACACACAACATTTTGGTAAAGAGCATATGTACTCACAAAACCCCAAAAAGTGTCTACATTAATCCAGTACCATCTATTACTTTACCTATGAAATTATTCTACATAAACTGCCCTTTACAAAATAGAAACAACAACAGCAAGAAAAGAAAAAAAGGCACCTTTATATAATAAAATAAAATAAAGATTTTTCTTTCATATATGGTAACAGAAATTCACTTGTGGGAAAAAAAGGGTGGATAGGGGAACATAAAACCCACAAACAATCAGACATTATTAAAAAATGAATATCATGAGAAAAACTAGAAAAAGCTACAAAAGACATACTGAGAAATCAGTGGAGAACAAAGCAAGATGGAGAAGCAGATTACAAACTTCAAGGGGAAACAGCTGAAGCTGTTAGAGAAGATGTAAAAAATCCAGCAGTACAATGTCTATGAAATTATATATTTAAAAATATATTTATAATATATATAAAAATATATTTAATACACTTCAAGAGAAAGACAGTTGAATAAAAAAAATAGGAATTGGGAACAAAAATCATGGAACAAAATTCCTCAAGGAATATAGATTTCTGGTAACTGGTATGCTGAAAACGGCAAGGGAAGTACAAAGCTGGTATATTTTTCCCTATAATTTTTACAGTCCATTATCCAAAAAGCTCTTCTAACTTCCACATTTTCACATATAATTCACAGATCAAGCCAACTGCTAACACATTTGATATCAAAAAAATTAAGAAATATTTACCATATGAAGAAATAAAATAGTATAAGGACAACTGTAGAGGCCTAATGATTACAGGTTGTTATGCAGTATGTGCAAAAGGCTGGGATATTCTTAGATTCAATTTACAATCAGAGAAACAGATTATACAAAATTAATTACTTAGATGAGTACATCACTCTTGCTGACACTGCCCAAATGAAAATGAAAAGAAATGCCCTCCTTTTTTGTTTTTTTCTCCCCCTTTATCTCCTATTTGCCCACAAGGAAAGGAACAGTATGCCAAATGCTCAAGAAGAAACCAAAAACAGCAGCCACATCCCGGAATGCTATTAAAGAAAAGCAAATCACATATTTTTTTGAATTTTAAAACAGCAAAAACAAAACAACAGAGAATTTTTCACATGGGTAAGGAAGCTAGCTGCTCCTCTGAAAAGGAGCTTACATAACAGAAAGGCAATTTGGCATTACAGATATGGATTTTATATGTCCCAATGTTGTAATTAAATACCAAATAATAGTCACTGCAAAGATAAAAATAAGTTTCTCTCCCCACTGGATTTTTCAAAGGTAACAGCAGCATTTAGCTGAAGACTTAGCATTAAGTCGTTTTAACTTATTTCAGATAGCAAAGTGTGACGGATTTTTCAACACCATCCTGACTGACATACATCCATCAAATAATCCATACTTATTATTCCTCCTATTGGCTTGGAGCTCCACAGAGACAATGCCAGAAGCTTCCATTAATTCTACAGGTTGCAGCACCTAGGATTTCTTCCAAAAGTGTTCACAATCCAGGCTATTTTTTAAAGTCTAAAACTTTTCTTTTTCTCTTTCCAATTTTTCTTCCATTTGAGGCAGAAACTATTTCTAAATATTCCTTTTACCTTCAATTATATATAAGGTTTATTGATATATTTTTCTAAATTAATACTTCTTGTTTTAGTGACTCAGCTCCAATAGCTTTATAGCGACAGAAACTGATATGTTACTGTTCTGTAAAGATCACAGAAAATAAAGCTTATCCATCTTTTTGGGTTAACAACTGCTGAATAAGTAATGGGATTTTAATTACTTCAATAGCTTTCAGAGGTCTAATTGAAAGTTAGTGGGTTTGTTCATATTTGCATTATATGTTTAGTTTTAGACAGTTTATACCTAAACCTTTAACCCAGCACAAGCATGGTCTCTCCTTTATTTCTAGCACATAAGGTTAGTCAGATCTTTTAATTTTTAAGAATATTAAAAATTAAAATAATATCTTGAGACTGAAAAATTAGTAAGATAAGACCAGAGATTACTTTCCATTCAGCATTAACACCCTGAGTTTTCTAGGGTTTTAGTTTTCTGGTTTGTTTTTTTTTAAGTTCTATTTTGTCAGGATGAAATAGAAAATTTCAAAACTTTCCTTTAAAATCCTAGCTGCAGCCCTAGCAATCAACCAGCATTGTTTGATTCAAGTCCTAGATAAAAGTTAATTTTCTTTTTCTTTTATTTTTGTCACTAGTATAAGAAATAATTACACTATTCAGAGACTAGCCTGGCTGATAACTTAATAAGCGTTAAAAACTTAACCCGGTTGGCTGGAACAGGTTGTGTCTGTTAAAGCTGAGGCCACAAAAGAAAAGAGACATCATATGAATAAGAGTTTTTGTAACCTCATTGCTGTCTACAAATTCATCACAAGGAGAAGCAGAGGGGCAGACAGTGATCTCTTCTCTCTGCTGACCAGTGACCCACGGAAATGTCATGTACTTGTGTCAAGGGAGGTTTAGGCTGGATGTTAGGGAAAGGATCTTCACCTAAGCAGTGGTTAGGCACTGGAACAGCCTCCCCAGAGAAGTGGTCACAGCACCAAGCCTGTCAGAGTTCCAAAAATATTTGGACAATGCTCTCAGGCATATGGTGTGACACTTGCGGATGTCCTGTGCAGGGCCAGGAGTTGGAGTTTGATGATCCTTGCGGGTCCCTTCAAACTCAAGATTCTCCATGACTCTTTATTATTAATTATTAATAGAAGATGTGTCACATTCCTTACAGAAGGAGGCATAAGTTCTAGTTCTAATTTTGTATGAAGAGAGTTGTAAGGACAGCCTAGCAGCACCTGCAATTAAAAAAGCATAGAAATGCTGAACCAGTGCAAGCAGTTCTGGCCAAACACCCTCTTGCCTGGGTTAAAGGAGATTAGTTATGCATTTTATCTAGATGAGCTTCACTGGGAAAAAACCCCACTGCAAACCTACCTAACTGTACCATGAGGATGAGCAAAGTGTGAAAATCTGAAACAGGCTTAGAAGATAAATAGTCACCAAAATAAAACATTCAAAAGGTTTTAATGTTGCTTATGGCAAAAGAAACTCCTGACTATTTCCTGGGCTAGCATCTGATTTATCATTCCTTTTTTTTTTGAAAAATAAAATAGACTGTCAAGACTGTTGTTTACCAAGGTCTTAAAATAGCATTTTTAATAGGATATAATGAATTTGTAATATACTAATTACAAGGAATTTGTAAAAATCAATGTGAGCCCATGATCAGGATACATTCTTCTGGTAGTGTGCACAGCTTATCACTAAACACAAGCTTTAAATGGATTTCTTAATGGATAGCATCAATAGATGCACCACTCACAAAAAGTTAAAACCAGCCACATTACACGAGGTGAGTAATCCAGCACCTTATATGGCCAAGGAGATTCATACTAAATGGTCTAAATAAAAGATTCTAGGCACACTGACATGTGCCTAGAATCACATCACTGATATTATGCAAAAATAAAACAAACAAACAAACAAACAAAAAACCCCAAAACTCCCACACAAAACCCTCTAACTATTTTTTAAAAAATATTATTCAAAGAAGAATGGTTTTGTTTTAATCAACAACAGCAATAAATCTTAAAAACAAATTTGCGGCAGGGGAGGGGGTTCTAGTCTTTTTTTATATACAGAAATATTCAATTTTTATGTACAAACCATCAACGGTCCCTAACAAAACCCTATCAGCCCTTGAAATTCCCATTAGAAGAGGGATTATCATTGACAGACTACAAACAGATGAGTCACTAAAGATCCATATCAGAACCACTATGGAATCAAAGTTTTATTGTCATAGCAGGATTTTTATAAGTTTATCTAATTGATGCTTTGGTTAGATGATGTGCAAGATAAGCTGTGCTCTGCTATGCTGTCTTTTACACTAAATGTCAGTGGTTAACTGTAGAAATTAGACTCCTTGATTTTTGAAAAAACACTGAAGGTTGTTATTCTTATGTTCATAAATAGGTACACGAAACTATTAAACACTACAAACCAATGGATTTGGTACCCTGTTGACCAAAGACACTTTATGAAACAGAGTTAAATGAGTTATGAAACAGATCTTTCTTGAACAAAAAAGGGATCTGGCAAGTTTGCAAACAAGACTGAAAAAGTTCTTAATCTGCAAACAGCATTGCATGCACCCAGGCAATTAATGCTACAATGGACAGATAATCTAAACATGACATTAAAACAAGATTAAGGGATTCAGTGCCATCCTCAGTTGGCATACAAAACTATCTTGCCTACAATAAGCAGGGATATAGAAACAAGGATAAGAGAAATGAAATGACATAACCAACAACCTAAGAAATATTTTTGCAACTATGATATGCACAGAGAGTGACTGTCAGAAGCACAACACAGTAACAACACAATTAGTCAAATAAAATCCAACTACTGTTTCTGTAAATATAATTGCACACACAGTCATGCTAGCCATTACCTGCTGTGAAAGGAACAACTGTGAAACACAGAGATGATTCATTAATCTGACTCACGTCTCTCTCTTTTCCTCAACCAGAGAGCAATCCAGCTACATTTATATCTGGGATCCATGTAGCTAGTCAAGGGTAATACAGGTATTCAAGGCAGTGCAAAGGTCCTTTTATATTCCCAAAGCAGCAGAGGCTTTCTTCTGTGCTATTTCTCTTACCAAGGAACCTGATACCTGAATAAAGATCTCACTGATTTCTTGAGTCATTCCTCCCATATATTAAGGTCAGGTCACCCAATCAGGGAACAAAGCAAATACATGAGACACTGATGAGCAATTACTTAGTTTAAATAGAAAGAACTTGCAATAGCCCACTTGTGTATAATCCACATGTACTGTTTGTACTAAGAAATTGTTTTGCAAAAATGAATAGCAAGAGCTCTTCTGAGCAGTATGGTAGCATCCCATCGACTAGAAAAAATTAAAGAAATGAAAGTGAGATCTAATGCAGATGTTTGAGGCTTCAGAAGCAGTTAAAGACATTTACCTCTTATTCTTTGCTAGAAGTTCAGCACTGCACTTTAAACTCCTTAAAATCATATACACCATTAGTATTGTTACAGAAATCTTAATAATACATAATATACAGTATTTATATATTTTTTGGGTCTCTAGGCTGCACACAACAGCTGAGAAATTTGTTGCCTGGGTTAGGCTAACTGGAGAGGTGTTCAGAAAACACCAAATATGGCAAAACAAGAGGCAGAAGAGAAGTTAGAGACAGAGCCATGGAGAATGGTTTGATTTCACAGAGACCTGTGAGAGAAGCAGCTGAATTCCACAGATCGTTCCAGAAGCAAATAGGGGATTTTTTGGAGAGTCAAGTCTTGCAAAGTCCACACCACCCAGATGACCATTTGAGTACTACTTTTTAAAGCTGAGACTACCTAGGTAATACTACCAGAGATACCGAGCTTGGGTGTACTTGCAGAAAAAACTAAGACAAATAAGGAAAAGGTAATTACGGGCAGTGATTATCACATCACACTTTCACTCAGATATCCTTAAGTCTATGATTCCTCCTGTGACATTTCTTCAGCCAAACATTCTAGAATCACTGTTAATCACACAACCTTGCTACTCTGATGTCTCCATGTAGATATGCATACTGTATGTGTGTACTTATATGAACAAAATTTCTACAAGCTCCCATCTTTCAGTAGTTGCACTGGTCTGTTTAAATTTATAACTAAATCTTCCCTGATTAATTAATTTTTTTCCCAGTTTTCCATTTCCAGTACTCAAAATTATGGACAGAAAGAAAAAAAAACAAACAAAAAAAAAAACTCTACAAGCAAAAAACCCCAATCATTAAAAACTCTTTATAGGCACTATCAATAAATTTCAGTTCAAAAACTGAACTCAGATCTCTTTAATCCTAGTAATCTGAATATGAGGAAGAACTTCCTTACTGTGAGGGCGACCAAGCACTGGAATGGATTGCTGTGGAGTCTGTGTATTCTCCCTCCCTGGAGATATTTCAGAACCATCTGGACACAGTCCTGTGCAATGTGCTCTAGGATGATCCTGCTTGAACTGGGAGGCTGGACCAGATGACTCACTGTGGTTCCTTCCAACCAGTCCCAGTTTGTGGTTCTGTCATCTTGCATTTCTTCTATCAGAAAAATTCTCTTGTATGCTTGCTGATTTGCATTGTATATGTATATGCATTTTTTTTCTTTCTTTAAGGGGAGGGGAATCCATAAACAGGATGAGTGAAATTTTTTTCTGTTTTAAGAAACTGTGCATTACACAACACGGTATTTGCAAAACAGGTGAAATATAACGATAAAAATAACAGTGTACTTGTTAAATAACAATATTCAGTTTTCAGTGGAAGTCAATATTGACATGAGGAAGATGGTGACATTTTCTTGTGTTTTCTAACATCTATGTATATTACCACCACTTATATTCTCAGGCTGGCAAAAGGACACCAAAACAACAACAAAAAAATTTAACTTGTTTAATTTTGATTCATATAACAGTATCCTTGAACACATAATATATAATTATATTAATTAATGTTGGTATATTAAAGTAATTTTTAAGAAATTTGTTTTGCGCTAATACAGACAAAGTAATGTTCATTCTCATGCATCTTTTAAGAGTAGAAAGACTTATTTCCATGCTTTTATTTCATGTTGTTCTTTACTGTTTTCCTAAGCTTCTTTTCTGAGGCAGAGTGCCTGTTCTTCATTCCAGCCAAAGTAGGCTTTTAGAACTCTTATGTTACTCCTCTCTTTGTTGGTTTGTTTTTTTTTTCCTAGATAGAAATCACCTCAGTTCTTCCTTGAAAAGTTCTCTGTTATTCTAGAATAATGATTTTTAACATAAACCAAAGTCAGACCATACTAATGGTTTTAAGATTAATTCGAGTTTCATACAGTGGACAATTTTCAAAGACTAGATTGTTTTAAGATTTAAATAGCAAACTGTGTTAAATATACTAATCCCACTGAATTTCCACAGACTTATATATGCATCTTTAGCTTTCATTCTTGTCCTGAAAGCTTCGCAGAAACATATAAACAGGTAGACAAACAGAGATTTAATGTTCAAGCCATAACACCAGCAAATCCTCAGAAACAGAAGGGGAAGGAGAATCTAGGTTAATCAGTAGGGTCATGTCTTAGGGTCTGATTGAGCAAACAAAAAAAGACTTACTTAACTTTAGGCCTATTAAAGAAAATCTCATTCACATTAATTGGCTTGTCTGACTAAAACTTAGCTTAAAACGGAACATTTTAAATATCATATAATTAGTGTTTTAATGGTGCAAGAGGAAAAGCTTCCATACACAGATAATATTATAGTTATAAATTCACCAGGAAAATTAAGAATTTTAAAATAAGAATGCAGAATTCAAGTCTTCCATTTCTCTTCCATTAATAGTCTAATGACAAGTGAAACCTTGTAAGATCATTTTGATATTGTTCATAAATAAAAGGCATGGTATGTTATACGAGACTTTCTACTGTGGGTTGAAGATTTTCAAGAAATCATTCACTGTGTGCGTAATAGAAAAAAACCCCGAGGATTCTTTGCATCCAGAGAGAGCCTTGAACTGTAACCTACATGTTTTCTGGAGTTATCTTTGCTTCTGCAAGTGAGCAGGATGAGGGTTTAGTGATGTTGAGCATCACTAAAAGAGCATCAGAAAAAGAACTGAACGACTAGCAAAATTACACTCTCACTTTAAGATGAAAAGAATTTCACAGCAAGGATCCATATCTGAGCAAGGCCTGATATCTCATTCTCATTTTGGGCCTTATTTGACAGTTCTTACACTGTATTTAGAGTATTCTATTCAAGCAAGTCATGAAAATGGTAGACTAAGATACATAAAAGAAAACTATCTTTGAACAAGTTGTAAGACTACTTATGAAAGTAGACATTCAACAGAGTTACTAGACAGAGAATAATTTAAGGAGTGATAAAACAATGAAAAATAAATTTTAAAGTGCAACAGCTTCTGAGTTTGGTTTTGATTTTGTTTTTTGTGGTTTTTTTAATGAGGCTTGGAATATATACTATGAAAACAATCAAGAAAAATAATAACTAAAATTGTGTACTTATAATTTCATCTGTAATCTGCTACTTTTGATTAAAGTAAATAAGTATTTCACTGATAAAATACATGAATTTTCACATATTCTAACATAGAACTACTATTACTAGATATGCATTGGACTGTTTGTGAGACTACTATCAAAATCTCATCAGCCTTTGAGAATAAAAATCATGCAGTTATCAACAAGCAACAATATCCATAAGAGAACAGATCATTATAAAAAAAACCCCAAAACCAAAAAACAAAACCAAATCACCCAAAAAACAACACAAAACAAACAAAAAAACCACAAACAAACAAACAAAAAACTACCCACAGTGATTAGAAAAGCTTAAAAAGCTAATAAAAGTTCATAATCCTGATCTGATGCAGATTTAATAGCATTAAAGAAGCTTTAGACCTCTTTCTTCTTCATAGAGAAATTGTTTGCACAGGATGCTAAGACCACTTAGCATATAAGAGACTAAGGGGCCCGCTCTTTAACCCCAGCTGATCTTTAACCCCAGGTGATGGCTGATGGAATAAGAGCTTTTATTGCAATTATGTTCCATCCCAAACCTCATCCTATATTGGAGAAACAGCAGTGAAATATTTTGTTTGTTTGTTTTCTGAGGTGACATTGCTTTTCAAGGAGCGGAACAAAGCTGCATTTTTTCTCATAGTTATGAAATCGCCTCCTACACACCATCATCATCATGCAGCTTGCTTTAAAACTTGAATATAAGTTTTGTTTCTAAAACTCTGAATTGTGAGGTGTTGACATTATTGGGGTTATACACATCTGGAGACTGAACAGAGTCTGTAAAAGATACCTGTGTCAGATTTAAGCAACACTGACAGGTGTTAAACACTTGTGCCTGCCCCTTGCATGAAAATGAAGGGCTCTAATATGATTATTGCAATAATCTAGATTTATGCATGAGAAGGAAAAGAGACACATGAAAAGATGCACACGCAGAACAAAATATCCAGTAAAGAATGTCACATTCAATGCTTAATCCAAAGGTAATGAAAATAAATAATACTGAAGAATTATCACAATTCTGAATTGACACTGATGACTTATTAGAGTAATATTTTGCAGTTACTCCCCTAAATAACAGAAAACAAAAAAAAGTTATCTGTTTTACTATTCCAAAGAGTTAAATATTCTGTTTTTATCTAGAGAACCTATTTGTATAAGTTATGAAATTTATAAATTAATAAGTTCTAAATTTTATAGACTGCATTAGCTTTTGTAACAATTTACCTAACACTTTTCTACCGTGTCTCATGAAAACAGATATTCTTGACCTCAGTTAGTTATATAAAGAGAGAGAAAATAGCAAAAAGGAGTTCAATATTATAATGCAGTACAAACATTACTCTTGGAAAACACTGGGGAAAGACTGAAATTCATTAAACTGCAGTCTTCTACAAATGTTTTCATGATCAATTATGTTGACCAGTTTGGACTCCAAATTTTAAATGAATAAAAATATGTTGTGTGATTATTTAATTAGATTTTATATTTATATTTTCTTTAGAAACATACTAAACCCAGTTGAATTACATAATGTATATATAATAAAAAAGAAAATGGGCAAAAAATAAAATTATGAGGAAAAATGTAGTCAGGAACTCAAAATGCTTCCAACATAACTTCTTGATGCCTACATTTCCAGTTATTCTGTCTGTAAATGGGAAATACACACCAGAGCAATTCTTTTTGTGAACAGCATATCTCCAGCTCTGACAGGACAGGACTGAGCTTGGGCTCCACAGCATGACCAGGCATTTGGGTTAAAGGCCAGTGCTGCCTGCACTGTGCTCAGACACCACGTGTACACTCATACATGTGTAAGCCAATTTTCTAAAAACCCATCCCAGTATATTTGCACTATACCAGGGATATTGTCAATCAGGGACGTCTCCCTCTGTAAAAAAAGGTCAAGAGCAGACCAACAGGTTAGCAAGAGGCAGAGCTCAACCCTGTTCTTTTCAGCGTGTATTCAAACATGTGTCTGAGAAATATGGCATGCTATGAGGGAACAAGAGCTTTAAGGCATGAACAAGGGTATTTGGTATGTAGTTTTCCCATTTAAAAGAGATTTTTTAAAGGATAATTATATGCTGTATATACACTGTAAGATGCCCTTAATATACCTTGGATAGAAAATCTTTCAAATATGCAGTCTTCATAGATTACAGAAAGCAACAATTAAATTATTTTAGCTAATATATAAAAACAAATGCAAAGCACTTATATGTCTCAATAATATTTGGTCCTAAACATCTACCTAGCCATAACTTCTTCTAGTAATTCTACCCTATTAATTTTTTACCATGCCCTTCAAGTCTTTTGCCTTATACACATGAAAGAAAGCAAATTTTCTACTGTCAGTAACTAAATTTTGCCAAAACTTCAATTATATAGCTAAACATAACAATCTTGTGGATTGTAGTGAGGTTTTTTCCCCCCTTTCACTCTCTGCCCTTCACTATTTTTATTATATGGACTGTAACAAATAAAAAAAAAAAAAATTATGCAATCTGGTTATATACATACACTATCTTATCCTAAACACAAGCATTCTAAATACAGGAAAAAAATGTCTATGCATTTCTAAAATTCTCTTTCTGCTGCACATCTATCTTCTCTTGATAGCAAAGGAAAAAAAAACAAAAACAACTGCACTTCTTCAGAACCAATATTTTAGAGTAAAGAAGTTATAGACAGGTAGAGTTCCATCTCATCTACTATAGCTGCTTTTAGAAATACTGTTATGAAAGTAATGCACTAGAGACCACACTTTTTTCTAATTCATTTCTTTTATGCATTTTCAGCAGGGAGAAAGGAAATGGGACTCCAGGGAAGCTGACTACACATGCTAGTGGTAAGACACAGCCTACAAGATGTGAATCATTAGATAGGTACAAAAATAAATGACTGAAAACAATTTATGAGACAATTGTATTTCTATCTATTTCAACACTCAACTATAAAATCCAATGCATCAACAATTTTAATGTCAAAATAGCATGAACCACCAGAATAAAATCAACACACAAAAAATACAGCCCATTTTAGTTTATCAGTATTCCCTAAATAAACACAGTAACAGCTATATACTACTGATGTCAATATACTCCCACTCCGCACAATTACAGGCCATCAGAACAACTGTTCATCTCTGAGCAAACGCGCTCAGAAATCATGAACCTTCTCATATGCACAGACAGGGCCCCAAACAGCTAATGTCAAAGCAATCAGTCTTTATCCCTGACACAGACTCACTCATATGTGTTGCAGTTTTGTCCTGAAAAATAGTCTTTAGGGAAATACCAGAGAAAATATTCTACAGGCCCATAACACAAGAACTTTGTCCCATCTCTTCAATTAAATTCTTTAATAAGAGTATAATTAGTGCCAAGTTCATAGAAGAACCCTTAGGTAGCAACCCCTCTGATCCTGCTAGACATGGCAAGATTTTTACAAGTAACCTAGGATCAGAATCTTGTTTCTGAAAATAAGATTATCAGCTATTTACCGCTCACAAAATTCAGGTAAAGGGATTTACCTGAATAAGTCTTACAATCTTCATCATTTTCTCCAACATCTTACTCAAGTCTTTTGGTTTCACTTCTATGATATATGCATTTCAGTGACTGCTGTCTACCACACAGCCTTGACATTGATTACTAATACAGTATTGCAGCTACATCCCCATGGCAACTTGTTTTCAGATAATTTCTCAAGCTGTATTTCCACCAGCCACAGGAGATGTCCTATAATATCACAGTCATTCCTAAAATATATAATATTTATTAAAAAGCAAAGCAAAACAAGAACATTTATTGTTCCATTAAAATCCCACAACCCTTATAGTTTGTGTAATGTATAATTTTTCTCGCTTTTTCAGTTCCGCCCTTCCTCTCTAGTAAACCAGTATTCATTACTTAGGAGATGAAGCTAGCTTCAAAACCCAAGGAGACAGCAGAGGAAGGTATGCAATTCCTCAGAGGCAGAAGTATTGAAACTAAATTTTGTGGACAGAAGTTTGCAACTAGGCAAGACAGGTGATTTTCTTCAACACTCCAAAGCTATTGAAATTTGTGGTCCACTTCCTCTGGTTTTCCTCTCATTTCCTGCCATCTCACTTCAATCTAGCTCACTTAATGGACAGAAAACCCTTCATCTTTCTGGCTGAATCAGTCTTTCTCTGGCTGTTGTTCTGCATCATTTTATTCCCAAGGAAATAAATGAGCATCAGACATGGTACAAAAATGAGAGAGAAAACATAGCTGAGAGTCATACATACTAGCAGTGAACAAGAAGATTGATTTGACTGGGTCTAATCTGCATCCTAGGTACATCCACATAAAAGGAATACTCCACAGTCCTTCCAGCTAGTCCTGTTCCACTAAAACATGACACTGTTCTTCTACTTTCCTACAGTGCTGTTTGTTGCTCTAAAAGGATCAATATTCTGTGTATTCAAAAAGATGCAGAGAGCAGCTTGTTATACTGTCAGGGAGATCTTACGGCATTCTCCTTCCCCTCACTTGTGTATAAACAAAAAATACAAGAGTATATTAAAGCCATGTTCCTATTTCCTAAGCTAACAGAAGTCCAACCTACTATTATGAACTTCTGCCTCAGCTTCTGTAATATTTTCGATTGCAAGTAAAGCAAAAATTTTATTTTAAGCTAATTTGTTGAAGTAATCAAATTTTTAACCTATTATATATTAGGTGCACAGTTTAAGTATTTTTCTTGTATGACTGTCCTTGAACAACAGCTTAAGTGCATAATACGCTTACAAATATATCTAAACATTTCTAAGGCTGAGTTTCATACATTTGTGTTCCAGCTCAGCTTCTCACATCCAAATTAATCCTGTAATATTCATTATTATATAGTGCTTTTTGCTACAGGGATATTTTCTGCTGTGGAGTAATTGAAGGCAGTTAACACCTGCATTTTGAAATTGAAATTTTAATTTGATGTGAATCAAAAAAGCATTAGAATTAACAGACAAGCATGCTGCAAACAAAGCTGACAGTAATTTTTAGTATAAAACAGAGCAGCGTTTTTAATAGCATGCAAATACTGTTGACAGGCATGTCTTTATTCAATTAGTTCCTAGTTTCCAAGGGCAGAGTTGTGTGCACACATCCAAACTGCGTTTTCTAATTTTAGAAATTTAATTTTTATATTGAATATTTAAAACTACTCAGTAACCAAATCAATTTAACAGAATGTCACTTAAGGTACCTTTCAGTTTTGGCGTTCAATAATTTACATTGTACACCTCAACACTGCTCATGACCTGATCCATAATTACATTACATCCAAGCAGATCTCTTGGTCTTCTTGAAGTGTTTCAGAGCCGTTATACTTCTACATGTGCACATTTTTGTATGCCTCTCAGTATTATAAAAGTTTCATGCCAATCCATCTGAAAATCCTATTTACTTCTGTAGCTAAAATAGCAGATAAAACTGGCACTTACTGTTCAGCAGTTACAGGGCACTTCTCCACTCCTCCTTTTACAAATGACTTGCCAAATCAAACCTACTGCCTCTTTAGCTGCTGGGAAACAAAAACAAAAAACCCACACACATGTCAGAATTCAAAGAATTGAAGGAGAGGGCATTTTACTAAATATCTCTCTCAGGGGAAGTAAAGAGCAATGTAACAGTGGTATTAACACTTCAACTTTTTCTCATAATGGCTACCAAGAATTTCTGAACAAGAAATCCCTTCTCAGGAGTGCTGTGGTGGGACACAGAGTTAACATCTTTAGACAACAAGAACAAAAAAAATACCAGAAACAATTATATTAAAAATATAAAAATAAACATAAAACCAGCTCAATTGTTTGTCTTTTTACCAAACTGTGAACCATCAAGAGTTCAACAATGAATTATATTTTTCTAACGTGCTCTTCCTGGTCAACTGTATTAAAGGATTAACCAAGGTTTGTTTTCTACAATATTAGTATTTTTTTTTAAATTAATTTGCAAATACAAATATTTACCTGTTGATCCAGAATTGAGCTTCTTTGAAAACACTTTTGCTTTATTTTTTTATTAATAAACCCTGCAAATTTCCACTGGAGAAAATACAATTTAAAAAAAGGCAACTGTAAGAAACGTATTTCCTGAAGTACCTGAAAGCAGCTGATTGCTTAGCATTCCCCAAGGGTGTCAGTAAGCAATGCAGTGCCAACACTGGCTATTCAGCAGAGTTATTAATAGCTGTGATTCTAGAACAAATAAAAGGTGCTGGAATTATTCCTCTAAAACTACTGTGATGAAGCTACAATTTACAGTAAGCTTCATTTACAAGACACCAGATAACATCTTAAAAAAATTAAAGTTTAAATAGTCCTTTCAAACCTAATATATTGTAGACATGCCACTGTGTTGAGCACAATTCTGCTTCAAAACATATGTGAAATGCATCATGACTAAAACAGGAAATAAGAACAGCTTGCTTTCTAAAAGTCAGCATCATTCTCACACCTCTTGTCAAGACTAGACACAGCTTTTAAATGACCACCACCAGCTACAAAATGTTTTTCTATTTGCAAGAGCTGGTGGTGATACTGAGAGACAACATGAAGACCCCCTGTTGCATTACACAGTCACTCCTTACACACCGCTAGGAGACACCCTGTACTGGTGAAAATGTATTAAATTAATTTTAATTTTAATTAAATTATTTTCACCCTCTACTGGTGAAAATGTATTAAAAATATATTTTTGAAGAGAAACCTTCCCTGAATGAAAATGGCTATTATTTCTATGTTACAAACTGAAAGATGGGGCATGCCAAATTTCATGAGGTAAAATCTACTTGCAAGCACCACTCAGATAAAATGGGATCTGAACATCTGCCCACTCTACTTGTTTGAGTAACTTGAACAGGACAGAAACACAGATGAGCTACTACCAACTTCATATCCTTACAAGGCTACAATTAATTTTTTATCAAGAAAATAAATTTTTATTTATTTTTCATTGGGAGCAATATTTTTTTCAACTTTCGGTTTTTCATATTTGTATTCTTGCACTGCAGGAAACTTGAACTTAGAGATGAGAGATCCTGTAAAAGAAAAAAAAAACAACTCTTTTCTGAAGATAGAGTACTTAATCAAGTGCTTAATTAATTTGCCTTCCTCACCTATTTCAATTTAATGTCATCATTCTCATCTCCAGAATGACACCTGCCAGTATGGCAGTCTTACCTGGCATTTCTCTGTGTGCTCAAGTACTACAAAATGAAAACAGAGTTGGAGTCAGGACACA
The DNA here is from genome assembly GCF_049639895.1 of Pseudopodoces humilis. Lineage (NCBI taxonomy): Eukaryota > Metazoa > Chordata > Aves > Passeriformes > Paridae > Pseudopodoces > Pseudopodoces humilis. Next base: position 76,622,949 of record NC_142200.1, read on the forward strand.
ACAAAGGGGCACAAACCAGGACATTATTTGGGTTGTTTCATGCTCTGATTTTCACAGCTACTCCAGTAAAAATATTATTGCTACAATATTCCAGAAGAGACCTGGGAAAAAATATCAAGGAATAGAAAAGGCAAAACACTTTACTATCTTCTTTTTTAGGACTTCTAGAGAGATAAAAGTGAAGGAAATTACAAATCACCAACAGAAAAGCAGAAGAGGCAAAGTAAGGCCATGAGGCTACCGACCAGTTTTGCCATTAGATCACAGGGAAAATCACAAGTAAGACATATTGCAAGACTCCTGTCTTCTACTGCACATTACATAGGGCGATTATAAGAAAGGTGGTGACAAATCTTTTACTTGGGCCTGTTGATACATGACAAGGGATCATGATTATAAACTGAAAGAAGGTAGATTTAGGATGCAAGGAAGAAGCTTTTTACAATGATGTGGTGAAATGCTGGAACAGGTTTCTCAGAGAGGTGTGGATACCCCAGTCCTGGAAATATTCAAGGTCAGGTTGGATGATTTAGTTGAAGAGGTCCCTGCTCATTGCATGGAAGTTGGACTAGATGATCTTTAAAGACCCTTTCTAACCCAACCATTCTATGATTTTATGATTCCATGATCTCTGTGGAAACAATGATTTACCCTTAAGGAAACACTTAGCTAAGGAACTAGTTCAGGAAATAATAATAATAATAAAAAACCCAATAAAAATAAAACAAACGCAAAACAGAGTTATCAGAAGAGATAGCAAGGAGATCAATAGCATGTGAAGCAGTGGGACATTGGAGTAGCTCAATGGGTTTAGAAGGCCAACAGAAATTGTTTGAATAACAAACTGTTTGAATATCAACTGTAAAATAACAAATTTGAAAGGATCTCTTCAGCATTTTCTTCTTGTTTTATATCTCCGAATGATGAGAACAGAGTGGGCTAAGCAATCTACCCAAGAGAACCAAGTTCTAAACATTCAATCTCCAGTGGTTGGACCTCAGCCATGTCTGCCAACTTCCGTACTCCAAACAGAGTTGTGTATCTTCTGCAATTAAGAGGGTCTGAATGAACATTAGAAAACATTTTTTTAACTGCACAATCTGCTCTTTCAGCTTTTCAGTACAAAATACTATGAGGTTTATTTGGCAAATTATTTTTAAAAAATCTAATATTGGAAAAATAGTAATAATTAAAAGAAATTATGTATTTATGTTCTTTATTTCTAGTAAAATAAAGCATGCCTCATTCCATCAATTACTGTAATTTATTATGCTTATTTCCATCAAACAGAGAAACATTCACCTTCTCACAGTGACAACAAGAGATTTGTGTTTATAACTCTGTTTACAAATATTAGGGTAATTATTGCAGGTTTTTTGTGTTGAGGTCAGTGATTTACCTGCTCTTTCTAAAATGAGCATGAGCTCCATAATTTCTTCTAGACACTATTGCAACATCAAGCAAAGTCTCTCTACATATTAGAACAACTAACTTCACTTATTTCTGCCTGTTTTCCAGTTTGCCTTCCTCATATTGTATCCTTTGTTGTGTAAGGCTTTACTGATATTATAATCAAGAGTAGAAATTTACACTCTAGAAAAGGCTTAGCTTTACCAGTGCAAATTTTATTCTTGAACAGAAATAAAAAGGTTATGAAGTGATTTCAGATACCAATTACTTTATTTGAAAACATCCATGTACAGTGTCTCTTAGAAGATGCTCAAGGCTCTGTATTCCTACAGATATCCTTTATAGTCTGCAATTTGTATAATTCTCAATGAAGTATATAGTTAGTATGAACTATCTATCTGCTTTGTATCATTATTAATATTTTCTCAATTGTTCTGTTGAAAATTACAGTGTAGCATCACAAATCAGTTACAATACACCTAATTATAATCTCTGCTAACAGAATGATCCCAAATGATCCTCTGGAAGTCTAAAATATTTATAAAATGTGGGCATGGGAGAAAGGAAAACAGTTTAACTAACAGATGTATTTTCAGTGCTTGCTAAGGAAAGGCTGCTTATATATTCATCAGCCCTGCCAGTGACTGACAGAGGAAACTTTTAGGAAACAACTTCTGGGAATCAAATTAAACTGCTGAAATGCTGTTTCTGAAAGGGTATTTAAATTATTTCTTAAGTCACATCTCCCACTATAGAGAAGCTATTATTACTAAAGAGAAATAAACACTGTGCTTATTCCTTTCACTTACGATTAAAGAAAAAAACAAGTTTTGTCTGAGTTGTCTGAAACAATTTAGTACCAATCTTTTGACCAAGTGCTAGACAAAATTGGGTCCAATCAAAGCCTTGACTTGAACTCTGAGAGGCTTCATTCCTTGAGTGGCTCTAGTAATTGCAGTGGGCTTACTGGAGAGACAGGCTAAAGCTCATTGTACAGAGCAGAGCACACAGCACTAAATTTTGTGGTCTGCTACACACCCCTGAGCAGAGCAAGGAGTTATGTTTTAACTCATATTCCAACTGTCCAAAAAAAAAAAAAAAAAGCTCCTAAGAAAAGGAGTTTTAAGAAAAGAAGTAAAGTTCAAAACTACCTTCTGTGTCTTGAAGAAATACAAGATACAGATAATAATTTAAAATAATAAGACACATATTATCAATTAAGTTTGAAGTGAGCAGGACAAGTTTTTTTAATTTTTCTCTAATTCTTTTACTGAGATACAGCAGAGTAAGATCACTAAAACCATTTTCTGTTAGCAAAGCTTGAGGTTTGAAGCTTTCAGGTCTCTGTTAGGTGCATACATCCCCCAGTGTGATGTTCTTGTTTCTATACTTAGCTGGAATCCCACTGAGCAAATGGATTGCATGTGCAAGAGCAGAAAAAAATCAGCTTTTAGTGTGACAATTTTTCTCCCTACACTGGCTGGGAGAAAAGAAAGAAGATTTGAAGTATAAAAGAATGAATATAAATCATTTCAGGGAATCTATTTACTGGGAAAATGTGCAGGAGGTTTTAGAATGCCAGTATCTAAGGTTTACACATAATCAACATTAACTAAACACACAACATAAAACTATTAAATTTCAAGAATTACAGGAAATAAACAAGTTACTTACAAGCTAAGTAAATCACTTAACTCTCTTTTCAGTGTATTTTAGTCACTGTTCAAACAGAACAAATAAAATTAGCTACCATCTGACACCAATATTTCTAAATTCTCAAAGCAAGGGAAAAAACAAAGTACATTTATGTAAAGTGCACTGTATACTCCAAAACCTTCAGGCTGTTTTTGCATTTCATGTACAGAAGCACAGGAATCTTTAAACCCAGTGGCACTTTGGTTCCTTGTGCTACGACACTGAGACATGAACACATGATGCAGGCAGACTTCTAACTCCATGGATATAACACCCACATGGCCTGGAAAATTTACAACACTCTAATAGAAATTCAGGCAATGGTCTACAAAACCTTTCTATGAAATTACTCAAACCAAACATATTTCTGATTAAGTGTTTTTCCTTGTGGTATTCAATGGCTTCTGCACCTCAGTCTTCTTTGGAAAACTAGTTTTCAGGAATCACAGGCCTCTTTGTCCAGTGCCAAAGTCTGGAGTGCCAAAGGAAGATGTTGTTGGTGGAAGAGAATCATATTAAGGAAATTTTAAATAATTTGAACATACTTAAGCCCATGAAACCTGACAGAAAGCACCCACAAGTACTGTGGGAACTGACTGATTTCATTGTGTGGCAATCAGAAAAGGTTCTTGAAGACCGGAAGAAAGCAAGTATTACTCCTATATTCAAGAGGGACAAGAGGAAAGATCCAGGAATCTACAGGTTGATCAACCTCACCTCCACCACTGGGATGGTGATGGAGCATCTAATGCTGGAAAATGTTTCCAGAAACATGAAAGACAAGAAAATGATCAGGAGCAGTCAGCATGGTTGGTTAACCAACCTGATTCCCTTCAATAATGAGGAGGCTAGCTTGGCGGCTGAGGGAGGAGCAGTGGGTGTTGATTACCTAATCCTCATCAGGGAGGCTTTTGACACTTCTGCAACAACTTCACGACAAGCTGATGAAGTATGGGTTATGTAAGTGCAGTGAGGTCGATTGAAAACTGGCTGATGGGCCAGGCAGAGAGGGTTGTGGCAAGCAGAACAAAGTCCAGCTGGAAGCCAGCGCTGTACCCCAGGTGCCAATAGTGGGACCAGTACTATTTACATCTTCATAAACGACCTGAAAAATGGGACATAGTCCACTCTTCTTGGGAATTGCAGATGATATAAAACCAGGGGTGGGTGGGGGAGTGAGAGATGAACCAGATGGTTGTGCTGCTACTCAGTAGGATGTCAAGAGGCAGGAGAAATAGGTAGAGAGTAATGTCAGGAATTTCAGCAAGAAAAAATACCAAGTCCTGCACCTGGGGAGGAATATGTTCACACAAATGACAGATCATTCACAGAAAAAAAATATTTAATGCCCAATTCTCTGAGGTAGGTGCACAGAAGTATGATTTATGACAGAAGTACACTAGATGGTCTTTTGTACAGTCAACTGTCATGCTTGAATTCAAACACAGGAAAATAATCTTGGTATCTGCTGTTCTATGAGTTTTTTGTTACACATTGAAAGTTTTCAAGTGACCGAAATCCCTTTGGCAATGAATGCTAATGAATATAAATGATTCATGTAACGACATGACTTAGCTTTACCCCTCAAGAGCCAGTTCTGCTAAGTCTACAGATCAAGCATATGCATTCTCTTGATACAGAAATTTTAAACTAAATCAGCAGCATAGCAGGGAATTCCAGGGACTTGTCCACAGGTAAAATCTTCTATATAGCTCTGATGATGCAAACCCTTAGTGAAAAACAGGCTATATGGCTGAACTGAATTATTTCCCTTTGTTACAGATTTTAAACCTTCAAGAAAATGTTGCACCAAGAAAGGGATTAGTGAACAATTCTGATATAAACAGTAGTTAGACAGTAATACAATCAAATTGCTTCAGTTTCTCTATGTAGGTTTTTCAAAATTAAACATCCTAAAATGGTTCAGACAGGCATTCTCAGCAGTAATGCCAATAAATAAGCACAAACTGGTAATTTCTTTATCAAGTTTTTTACACATTTTTATATATCATGAACATTTGCTGCTGTTTCCTGCGCTCCTGTTAGTTTGCTTTCACATTATGTCTAGGAAGGGGTGATCACAGCATGTAATACATCTGGTCCAATGAAATGTTATCATTCAGTTCTTCTACAGAGATCTTTGTAGCACACAGTTTCAAAGTACAGATTGTTATAGTTATAGTGTTAACTCATATGCAATGAAATGTAAGAGGCCACCAAGTGTGCTTTGCAAATTACCTTACAAAACCTTTTGATTAAGTGCAATTTGAGGTTTAAGACAAGCAGAAACAGTGTAAGCCTGTCTGCCATTTTGACAGCAACAGATATAATTCAGCTCAAGGAGTGAGGAACAAATAATTTGATGCAAGGCTTGTGCAGCATGGATAACTGCAGTGCCTCTCACTTTAGCCTAAAAATGTTTTAAACTGTGTGGTCTAGACTGTATTGAATGCTATAGACAGATGTGAGAACTTGAATTTTACCTTAACTTTGCTTTAGTTGAATGTCATTAGTGGCAACTGGGTAACAAACTAGTCCTTACCTAAGTGTGTCTAAAATTTATGAACTGAATCCTGGAACAGCCTAACAAGACCCTTCAGACATAGATTTATTCCTCTCTGGGGCTACAGTGAAGATGGATACAGAAAGTTGATACTACAGGGCTAGTGGAAGCAGGAGTATCTCCTGGTGACTGCTGTTGGCCTTGAGGAATCTCTGGGACACAGTAAGACTTTCAGGTCCACACTTAAGCCTCTAGCTTTATAGAAGTATAACTATGACGGATTTTGCATTGAGTTTTGAAATCTAGATGTTTTAGAGTAAATAATAGAATTATAAGTGCCAGTAAACATTTAAATGAACTTTGAATATTATTGTTTTACCCTAATCTCTACTTTCCTTAAAAAAAATATTTACTTCAAAGAATTCAGAAAAAGGCAAGCAAAGGCTTATTAATGGACATAGTCAAAGCTGGCTTTCTAAACTTCCTTAAGTCTGAAATGCAGAATTGTTCTGTTGAGATAAAAATAATTGATCTGATACACAAAAATTAAATAGTACCATTTTTGTCCATGTAGCAGGAAAAAAATATTTTTTAAAAATTGTCTTCAATGGTACAAAATTTTCAAAGGTCTTTGTGTACACCCACAAACTGTATACTTAAGTATACTCAAAGTTCTTGCATTCTACTTTCACAAAGGTTGCAATGCAAAAAGAAAGGACTATTCATATCAATTCAGGCTTAAAAAATTAAGGGAAAAGCTCTAAAATAATTCAAGATTATTTTAATGAAGATTACTTAGATAATAACTAAATAACATTATACAAGGTAAAGCTAAAAAATACTTTCCTGTTGCTAGAAAAGGCCATCTGCAAGGGTGGTTAAGTGAGATAGTTGAACACAATTAATCATTAGAGAGGTTAAGTTATTTTAGTCCTGCTTTCTTTTTATTCCTTGTTATTTTATACTGTTGCACATTTTTCCATCAAGCTGTAATTTTTTATTAATTTTCCAATGTTTTCCATGTAGTCCTAAAATCACATCAAAAATAAAGATCTGCAAGAAAGATGGTTCAGTGACTTGACACAGTGTTCTTCAACGGCTGTCACCATTCTAATCTTGTTGATGTGAAACAGTAAAAACTCATTTTTGTGTTAGGAAACTGCCATTTCAAACAACAGATGAGAATCCTTATATATTCACTGTATTACTTCCCTTTTCTTTGCTATGGACATGACACATCCTGTTCCTATTTAAACAGTGTGCAAATCACATGGAGGAACCTGCTAATGAGTTTTCTTTTTAGCTGAACATAGAGTTGCAGTTGGGATGCAAACAGGATATTGGTTTGAATCCACACCTTGGAAATTAACCTATCCTCCCTCACAGTGTACATTCTAATGCAGAGACAGTCCTCAGAAAAAGCATATGCTTTTGCTCAAGCAGTTTCCCAAATAAGGATCTTAAGACATTACATCCATAATTTATAGTCAAAAGAAAGATAAAATGTTGACCAAAGACTTGAATAGCCAGTAAGAATATGTGTTGAAAAAAAAAAATGCAAAAGAAAAAAATAGTTACTTTTCCTAATACAACTTCTGTGCTGCTTAGAAGAAATATATCTGCATAGGTACCTCTCCACTAATAATTAAAGTACACATTAAAAAGAAAGAAAATAATAAAAACACTACGTGAAAAATTTATTCATTTACCTCTATATTAAGTATCAATTCACAATTTTTTACTTGATTTTTAAGTTAACATGCAGGCACTGTTATTCTTCTCTTGAGTATTTTAACTCCATCAACAGATTACCCCCAAGCCTGAAAAAAAACCAAAACACACAAAGCTTGCTCCAGCTTCTCCTGCAGTCTGGGTGGGTCTCTCCATAAAGTGATTCTCCATCACAGAAAATCATCATATATTCAATGTCAAGTCCCAGGGTTTAGCCTTATAGCTTAACAGAGTAAAAAAAGTAAATTCAATCTTAATTTCTCTCATAGAGCAGATTCTAAAGGCGTTCCCTGTTTCTACCAGAAATGTAATTCTCTCTGATCCAGAAAACCATTCCTTTCCCTCAGTTTACATCCCCATCAGAGCTGGACATACCCATCTCTCATTACAACTCAAAGATAAATCCCCTGGAATTGTACTGCCAGATTTTTGCATCTGTGTTTGAAATTGGTCAGGAAAAGGTTTTGACATTCTTTTTGCAAAAGCCAGAGAGGCTGCTGGTTCACACAGCATGGAGCTGACTTGAGCTCAATGAGAAAATCATCTGCCAATTTCAAAATCTTCCCAACCACTGACTAACTCTTTCTCTCCACCCCACCCTCAACGATTACTGTAAAGTAGTTGAGTCAATCAATCAAGTTTAGTATTTGTGAAACCACCATTTTGTAGGAAGTTATTAGAGGATTCTCAGGTACACCACGCCCTGACTAACATTTCTGAAAGTCATTAGCCTGTAATGGTTTAAGCAGAATAGTGCAAACTGAAAATTCCAGTATACATAAGAATAAAGATGTGAAAAATAATTATCACGTGCAGCTTAATGTTAGAATAGCCCTTCAATATGTATAATTATAAGACTATTTCTTGTTTCATCTAAGTTTAAATTATATTCATCCCATGGAGGGCATGTTCTAAGAAAATTTCCATTCACTCATGGAACTCAGTTTCATTGGCTTCAAAGTATTTATTTCCTCTCAACTATATCATTACTTTCATGTAACTGTCAACTGAATACGCTCAAATATGTAATTTTAGACTGAACTATAAAGAAATCTGTGAATAGAACATCTTCTCAGCAGATTTTTTAACTGACAGCTAATGGGAAGTAAAATTGTAGCTACAGTCTGATTCTCTGTCCTGAACAATGTCTTACAATAAATCTCACAGAAGGGTCACCTCCCTCAGTCCATCTCTAGGTAGAAAACAACAATACCACAACTACTGACGTGTCCTCAGCTATAATTTTGACAATTTTGACAGTCAAGCCTCTAAGGTTTATCAAGATGTTATTGAAGTTGCAGTTAACATATAAAAATTTGTGTCTCCACTACTTCAGTATCAAGAATTATTAGCAAATTTCTAGAAATACTTCTTTCTTTTAATTGGCATAAATAATGCTTATTCTCCTTTACTGACATAATGTAAGTACATACGCCTGCTCATGTACTTCAGGCACATTGAAAGAAATTAAGTTTGATTTACGAAACTGTGGAAGGCTGGAGACTAAGTACAGCACAATCAGTACAGTTAAACAGGAACAGTCACATTTGTTTCTTCATACAGAAACAAACCTCTGATTTTTATTTATGTATTTCCTTAGAGCTCAGAATTCTTGGCAAATTAGCAGCATTGGAATATTTTGTCCAGATGAGCATACATTACCAAGTTCAATGGATTAAAAAAACCCACAAGAAACCAAACCAACCAAAAAACCTCAATGCCTCCATTAAAATCCATGTCAGCCTTAATTACCACTGGGAGTTTCTTTATTTATATCCTCAGATATCCAGATATTTTTACTAGAATCAGAATACACTTCTACTGTTAGAAACATTAGTGATTAAAAATGCTTACTGCAAATTCACTTTCAGGCTTACCAGGAATATCTTTGTTATTTCTTTCTGTTTAAATAATGCAGGTAAATTACAAAGTGATATTACTACTTCCAATAAGGTCATAAATTATTTTAACAAGATTGTGGGAAATGGTTTTCACTTAATGATGTTCTGATGTAACAAAAATATTTGTCATACAAAAAGCTGTATTGACCTTTTAGCAACTGTGAAAAATCAAAATATGGTCAAAAACCTGGCACCATATGATTGGTTTTCATTCCATTTATTTGTGGATCGATCCATCATAAATAATTAATAAATGTTGATTTTTTTGACAGTAAAATTCAATTCAGATAAAGTCAGAAGCATCTTCAGTGCTTATCTTGATGCTTCTGCATACAGCCCTTTTCTGAAAATCAGATGTTAAACTCAGGTGCTCCAAACAAGAATCTTTCCATACACCTTTTGTTACTTGTGCCAGAAACAAACTGACAATGCTGTATTTCAGTTTTCATCTGGTTTCTCACAAATACAGCAAAGTTTTACTTTCAAACAATAAAGGAAACTTTAAGATTAAAAGTTAGGTACTTTAAATATTTATTTTAAATTCATGACACTTTGTTCTGTTTTTTTTTTTTTAATGATCTATCCTATTTTAAACAGTGATTATAGACATAGACTCCTGGGACCTCTTTGTGAAGTATGGACCCGGAGATCAGGTTATTCAGGTACTTGTCCAGTCAAGTTCAGCATATCTTTAATGTGGAGATTGCACACCACACTGGGAATCCCATTCCACTATTTGATTGTTGTCATTATATTTATGTTTTTCTGACCAAAATTTCTCAAGCACCAGCTGAACCTATCATATTTAGCTATATTGTCATGCATCATTAAAAATCCATCTCCATCTTCTCTGCATGGTGTCATCCAGTAGCTGAAGGCATCAGTAAGTCCCTCTCTGCAGCTTATCTTCTTAGGACTTTACAAACCCAGCTCTCTTAACCTGTCCTCACTCATCATGTACTCAAATCCCAATCCCCCCACCATCTCAGTAGCTTCTTGTTGAGATTGCGCTAAGACATCAAAGTATTTTATGTAAATAGGGTGCTCAAACTGCATACAATACTGCAGATGCAGTCCCAAAAGTGCTTAATAGAGGAGGAGATTTATTCCCCTCAGCCAACTGGCTTCTTTCTTACTAATATTCTGCAGAATGCAGTTGGCTTCCTTTTGTTGGCTTTCTTTACCAAGACCTGCTCATGACCTCCTCTGCAAAGATGTTTTCTGCCTTGCTGGCACCAAGCCCATACTGCTGCATGGCAAATTATTCCAACATAGATGCAAGACTCAGCACTCACCTTTGTTGAAATTCATGAACTTTCTGTCAGCTTGACCTTTTTCATGTCCTTTGTCATTAAATCCTCTGCCCCACTGAGCAATGGGCCCAGTTTCCCCAGGCTGTCTTTTGCTGCCAACATACTCACAAAAGTCAATCTTGTTTCTTTTATAACTATTATCCAACTGAGCTACTGCTTTCCTAAACTCACCTCTACGTGCCTGGGCAATGCCTATGTTAGAAATTACCAGGATGGCCATCCCTAATTCTACCTTCTGTGTACATTCTAGTTTTGCTTATCTTTAGTCAAGATTCTGCTGCTCAACCTTGTGGGTCTTCTGTAATACCTGTGTGGCTTCTTTCTGCATAGTAGCATTTTCCTTCAAGGTCCATCACCTCCCCATGGCACTTCTCTTCTCCAGTCCAGACTCTTATAGGATCCTGCCAAGAAGATTCTGAACAAGCCAAAGTTGTTGCTCCCCAAGTCCAAGTAATTCTATTTGGCTTGCCATTTCAGTTTTTTCAGAATTTTAAACTTTGCAGTCTTGTGTTCATTGCAATTAAAGGATCTTCCCACCTTTAAATATGAATATATATATATATATATATATATGTATGTATGTATATATATATCCAGTTTTTCCCTTTTTTTTTGTGGATAACAGGTCTGCAGAACATCTGCTCTAATTGGACTATTGTTTACTTATGCCAAGATACTGTGTTTAACACACACCAGGCATATCTTTCTTTGCTTGCACTCTCTCATGTTACTTTGCCCTTCTAGAAGATACTGAATTTAGTAAGATTTTCTATAATTTTTCCAGTCATGAGACTTTCTTAAGATGGTCAGAGAATTTATCTCCTCTCTCCATCTGGGCATGTGGCTTATAGCAGATACCTTCCACTATGTGAGTGAGGCTGGTCTGTCCCATGACCATGACTGAGGCCATGGGACAGCTCATTGCTGCCTTGTAACTGCACCAAGCTCTGTGTGATCAAGCCACAACTTAGCACAGCTGATTACAGTGACTGCTAACATAAAATGTCACAGTGCTCATTTGTTATGAAAAGAACTATTCCTGCAGTAATTAACTTGCCTGAACCTCAAAGACTGTTTTAGCTCCCAAGGACTTTTGCAATTCAAACAATTCATTTTTATCCTACAATTCTATGGGAACAGTAACCTCAGGTGCTGGGTTCTTTCCTTCTTTTTGATCCACAGATTAAATACCATTAAATCACATGTATTTTTTGTTGTCTCTCAGAGGATAAAAAAGTTGAAACTTTTAAACCTATTTCACATATAATGTGACAGGTAACATTTTCCTCAGAGGTGTGATTTGGTTACACACAAGTGACACATTTGCATCCACTTCTATGTATCACTAAAAGAAATGGAACCATTCATTTTATATAAACGGGTTTGCTAAATCCTACATGGTACCCAGGTACGTCACTTACCTGAATCAACTGGCTTTTTAAAATTTGTTATGCCACTTTATTTTCTTTTATTCACTCACTCCCCTCAAGTGACAGGCAGATGGTCAGCTAGAGAAATAAAAAAGACAATGGGGATTTAGTTTTGGTGGTTTGGGCTTTTTACAAATAAAGTATTTTTCAGTATATATGTAATTGGGATGACAACTTTGCATTTGTATAAAGAAAAGGAATGAATAAAAAGCAATCTAAACAGACATAAATAAATGCCCAACTGTATCTTTATACTGTATCATATACTGCATGTGCAGATATTCTCCCATGAGAAGTGCACAGAGAGAATTTTTTTCCAGCTTCACTTTCATTCCCTTTTGAACACTAATTTAAAAATACTGATGCCTTTTGTCATAAAAACATGGGTTATCAAGATAGTGACTTTTGTTTTGATGCCTCAAAATTTTTGTAACTCAAAACAGAAGCTAAGCTAACCCAGAGCACTAAATTATCAGTGGTTAGCCTTGGGAGAAAAAAAAAGAAGACTACTGTGAATTTGGTTTCTGAGTCTGGAGAGTACAATGAAATAATACTTTAGATCTTTCTTGCATGCTAAAGGAAAAACCCTCCTGATTTTCTTTTTAAGTTTAAGCTGGAATTCTAAAATAAATTTTGCAGTGCCAGAAACTGGAGCTTAAGAAAGCACACAGCAGGGGAAGAAAGCATTGATGGAATATTTTTCTCTCACACACTTTCAGGAGGAGCTGACTAGCCTACAGGCCAAATGATTCTTCCAAAAAGGATCTTTTAAAACAAAAACAAGAGGATCAGAGTGACAGAATGGAAAATTGCCACAAAAGCTAAAAAATGTTTATACGAAGTATATAAACACATCAGTTCCTCCTTTCTTCTCATGGTTGCCCCATGTTAAATTTGCTAGTCATTCATCTGTGCAGGCTGGAACACAACATCTCAGTCTTTGCTGTTTGCTTACATTCTGCCTTGGATTACCAAGACCCCCTGCATCCAGATATGGATCTGCAGTGTGCTGCCATACAAATATTTGGCCTGCAGACTGGGCTTTACAACTGGACAAAAGATAGTGAGCGTGGCCACAATTTTAACTGCACCCAAAATACATGTTTAGAACAGACAAGCCTACTCTGAATTCTAAATGCAGAATCGGTGAATTCCATTAAGATACTCCCCAGGGTTCTCGAGCACCTTCAGAGGCATTATTAGAAACATGAAGATCTCAGCAGAGGAAGCTGGATTGATTCAGCTCAAAAATGTTAACTAGGGAGAGAAGGATCACTACAAGTTAGCTCAAATAAAACTGGGACTCTAACCAAGAATAAAAGAAAAATTATTTTGCATGTTTTTCAGTGCATTTTTTTACTGCACCTGCTAAAGACATAGCCATAAGCACATCACCTCAGTCACTTTATTGAGTCCACAGATCATCCTGTCTACTTATAATGAACATAACTTTCATTACTTCAAATGTTCAGTAGAAGTGTGTGCAATAGCAAGCTCACAAAGGGATATAAAATTATCTCACATATACATTACTTGATGAACCACATTACCTTTTTCAAATAATAACGAAGCTCCTCAAATGTGAGATGCAAAGTGTAACAACCATGCAGAGAGGTCAAATTATGTAGGCTTAGCCCTCTGTGTGTTTGCTTCTTTGGACACACTACAAATTACAGAAATAAAAATTAATAATTTATTGTACCTATACAGGAATACAAGTTTTCATTCACTAAGCTAGAATGCACTTATTGTGGTTTGCTTTATTTTAAAAAGGTTTATAAAATATTAATAAAGACATAGAAAGAAAATATAAAAATACCAGCTTTATTTTTAGGTCTTTGATATACTCACTTGAACATTCCACAATAAATAAAGGTTAATGCTAATCTTGTTTTTTCTGCTTAGAAAAGATCCACAGTGACTTGGGCATAATCACAGCCATATCAGTAAGAAAATTTTCTCTTGTTCTTAAGGCTCACCTTTAAGGGAAATTTTAGGAACAATAGTGTTCAAGGCTTCTTTAAGGAGAAATTTCACAATCTGCTGCTGTCATAATTCCAGAAACAAGGTATGTGTAAAACAAGAAAATCCCTTCAAGAGGTAAATAATCAAATTTTTTTTTTACTTTAACTTTCTTTTTCCCCAGACTGTACCCAGAAATAATTGTAACAGAAATAAATATTTGTTTTATAATCCTTACATCTCTTTAACATCTTTAACATCTAAGTTTGCAAAAAGCAAAGTAAATAATCACACTGCAGGACAACACCACACAGGGTTCTGTTCATATATTAAATTTAGCTCATAAAACTGAGTTTAAGACAAAAATATCCTCCATCAGATAACCCATCCCCTCTCTGCAGCTTTTCTTATGTGCATTCATCATATATGACTTTAATTTGTGTGACAGCTGCTGTGAAATGAGGTTATTAGAGAACTATTCTCAAAAGTGATGTTACTTACTGAGGGAAAACAATGGACTTTTTTTATACTTATTTGGACAAAGCAAAGTATCTTGTGTGTGTAATATTAATTCACCAAAGTTACAAATCATAGAGATAAATAACATCTGTTTGGATTAAGGTCGATTACTTGAATGGGCTGAAAAAGTCCTTCAGATTTGGCTGTACAGAACAGAGAACATTGACTCAAACTAAAATTGGAATCTCTGTATATACAACAGCACCTGTCTCGTTGTATATACACATAATAGTGGAAAACATGGAACTGGGAAAACGTCATAAGAGAGGGGGAAAAGTGCACATTTTATTAATAAGCCACCCATTTATATCTGAAAATGCAGAAATTTCTATCCATCTATGTGTATCCATGATATATTCTACATCAGTTTTATTCAGGTTTTGCCTTCAGACGGTATTTATATTCATGCATATAAATAGCTTTTCTGTGCCTCAGAGTACTATTCTTAGTGGTCTCTCTCCCATTTCTTCCATTCAAGTAGAGCAGAAAATATAGGGACACTGCATTTGGAGTGCTCAGTTACAGGAATATGTAATTTAATTAAAGATACACTTTTTTCCAGTTAATTCTGATAAAGTGTTTCAGTTGGGGCTGCAGCACTGTGTTTCATCTTACAGTGAACCCTGCTGCACTTTTTGCGACGGAAGATTTAAGACTCAACTCCCCCTGCTTCCTCAGGGAGTTGGCTCATAAAATCAGAACCCTGGATCAAAAGTGGTTCCTTCCACTGAGATGCACGTCATGTCATTTAAAACCTGTCCTTTGTTAGTCATTTCAGGAAGCTGAATGAGCAACACAGATCCTTAACCAGCTCCAGCAGTGACCCTTTCTATGAGGGTGTGGGAGCCATTACTGCAAAGGCAGCATGGTGTGAACAGATAGGGGCCCCATACTATAGTGCAGGGAAGACTTTTCCGATGCTCTTTCCTCTCTATTAACACAAAGCCAGCTGTTTTCACACTGGTTTAAAAACAGAATGGCCTTTGAAATAGTGTTTATTATTATTATAACTTTGCTTTTGGTTTTTTGTTTTTGTTTTTTTGCCTGTTTTGAGGCAAAAAAATATTTGACTTAATATTTTAAAAGAATTAAAAACTTAGGATCCCTTTTATACAAGTATATATCAAGGTCCAGTAGGAAAAGGTCTTTCTTCTCCTCAGGCTATTCAAACAAGTGCTTCATGTGTGAAATGTAAGTGGAATCAACAAATTCAAGCATAGGATCAGTAGGTATCTGACACTGTCCTTATGAAAAAAGGATCAATATAAATCACATCCTACAAAAACACCTTTGATGCCTTTGTGTGCTGAATGGATTGAGGTTTCTGATTTTTGCTTCTTTATATACCAAATCTTAAACACAATCAGATAACCACATAGGCAGTGACTAATCCTTCAGTTTTTCCCTGTTTACAAATTTGCATTGCAGTTTGTCTATAGTCATGTAAAAAAAAGTGGAAGAGAGAAGAATGGGAAAATGGTAATAAATAAGGGTCTGTGGGAGTCAGGTTTCTGTACAACATCAATAAGCCTTTTCCTGTCTCAATACCAGAGAATCACAGAATGGGTCAAGTTGGAAAGGACCACAGTGGGTCATCTGGTCCAACCTCATTGCTCAAGCAGGGTCATCCTAGAGCACAAGGCACAGGATTGTGTCCAGACAGTTCTTGAATATCTCCATAATTTCCATAGTTTCCTGGCTAGAGTTGTGGAACTGCAAACTTGGGACAATCAATTAAGCCAAAATAGGCTAAACAAAATTCCAGTGACAGCGCTGCCAAAAGAGACAAGCATTTCTTTAATGAAGGGAAAGAGAAATCAGAGACACCCTGAGGTGGCAGCTGGGGTTTTGATGCCTATAATGCAAGGGGAAAAAGTCTTTTTTGGACAGTTAGTTTACAGGGTATTTGTATGACTAATCATTGTGATCAGTATGATTTAGGAAGCATCTTATTTTGTCTTTTTTCTATATACCCTATAGCTTGAAAGAACTCAAGAAATTTTTCTATGAATATCATAATAAACGTGTTAGAAAAGAGAAAAAAATGAATAAATTTGAATCTCATGAGTTGGTGGAGAAAACCAGGAGTAAATGCTTGTCACATTGTAATCAGTTTGATTGGTATAATTGACTTCAATAACATTAACATCCCTGTTTCCAGCAAGTTTTTTTTGTTTTCTTCCTCCCTCAAACAAATTCTGAAGAAATAGCTCACAGCTTTTTAATAAATGGAGCAGAAAACACACATCAGAACAAAACAAGTGACTTGGTTCATAAAATGCTAGATTCCTTTGAGAAACACAGCATAGGATGAGGAGGACCCCTTACTTTGTGCCAGTGACTGTGAAAGAAATTTTATCTGTGAAACTCAGAAAATAGACCATAAGTGCAAATAGCCAGCAGAGTCCTATACATTTCATGGATATAAAAGGAACAAGTATTGAGATTTTGCACAGGTGAAACCCTTACTTTCTCTTTCAGTCATGCTCACACTGCCAGGTGTACTAAGGAGAGGATAGGAATGGGGGAGAGGGAAAAGAGTGAAGCTCCTTATCTGCAAAAAACCCCATGTGTTACGTGGTTCCTCAATGTTCTAGGTTAAATGAAGCTCTTCCTGTGAATCCTCCAGGAATCATGGCTGAATGTCCACTGGTCCCAGGAATTTTGGACATTACTCTTGATTCACATGTAAAAAGGAGCAAAACTCAAACCCCACTATAACCAACTTTATATTAACTAAGAAGGCAACTTGCCTAGATATTTTCTACAAACAGGTCCTGCAACTGCTTTATCACACTGTGTGTGATTTCAAAAAAAAAGAGGGAATGTTCAATGAAGACTACTCTAATGAGCTCAGAGCACTTGCATAAAACTGAGCTGAGCAGATGAAATTTCAGCTCTTGGCTGAAGACAACATTTCAATTCAACAGCCCCATGTTCTTCAAAAGTCAGTCTATGATATTTACTTTTGTAGTTCCCTGAATTACAAAGAAGGTAACTTAAAACAACTCTGCAGCACTCTGTAGCATGTATAGAATTTTTGCACATACACATTAACACACACATCATTTAATAATAATAATTTGTTGCTTTTTAATTATATTGTACCTTCTCTTTTATCTGCCTTGAAATATTTCTGATTTAATCAGAATTTTAAGGACACAAAATCCAGAAGAGAAGCTCAAAGCACTACTACATAAAACAGCAAAAAGTACCTATCTTCCAAGACAAAAAACTGTTTCATTTATACTTCTATTTATTCACCCTTTCAACTGCCTTATTCCTCACTAATACATCTACACTATTCTAAATTGAAAGATTATGGTTTCTTAGAAAGAATGGAAAAAAAAAAAAAACACATGTTTATATCATTAGCAGTTTTATTATTCTTTTATGTTGATCCCTGTCATATTCTCTAATAATAATAAAAGATTTTTGCATTGGTAGGCTGAAAAAAAATTTGCTTCCATACCTGTGAAATCTGTAAAATTAAGGAATTTTAGTTTCTTCTTCATTTGGCCTGGCTTCTCAATTTTTTCACCTTAGGTTTTTTTTTGTTTTGGTTTGGTTTTTTTTTGTTGTTTTTTTTTCTTAATTTCTAAGCCTCCACATGGACTACCATCAACCTTAATAATTTTTAAATAAGCTGGTAATTTTTCAGGCTGTTGTACTAGTAATGAAATAAATGTTGTTCAATTCTATAATTTAAGATATTGAGGAGCAACAGCTTAAATAACTATGAAGGGTAGTGGCCAAAGTAAATTCATGAGCAGAACCCTATGTATTTTGCCAAGAATAAAAGTAAATCCCATCACATTCATAAGAAATTAATACAGAGAATGGGTCCCAGGCTCTTTCTGTTTACAACTCACATTTCCACCAGCTGCATCAGGTCAGAATGTTTTTGTTGTAGAGTGCTTAAATTTTTTAGAAAATTACTGTTTAAACATCTACATTAGAAATTTACCTTCTTATTTTCAATCTTTTTTTTCCAAAAATACCTGGAAATACATTTTAATAGTCATATTTTAAGCAAAAAAATCAATCATTAGATGATTTCAATGACTTGAATGACATTTGACAGAAGTTTTCATTTTGTTCCAAAACAATATTTCCCATTTTGACCATCAAAAACAAAACCAAAAAAAAATTGAAAAATCCAAAGGTTTTAGTACCACACATGAAAATTTGGAGTATAGATTTGAGAAATGGTAATAAAAAGAAAAATCAGAAATATTAAATAACAACAAAAAATATCTAATTATTTATAACATTTCACATCTCTGATGCTTGGAAAGGTAGTTCTCACTGAACTCATGATAGCAAGTAGTTTTTTTGTCACAGACTAGCAGCAAGATTATTTATTCAGTAATGCACAAGAATGTGCATTATTTTTCAAAATAAATAGTTGTATCCCGTGAAGCCATTGAAAGTCATAGAAAAAAAGACAATACAATAATATGAGATGATAAACATATACTCCATTGTAGAAAAATTTATTGGTGCAAAACAAAACTCTATTATTAGGACATGAATAATCAAAGAAAAAAAAAAAAGACTATCAACCTACTTTGTTGTTTGTATTTGAAGCAAATATTTTATGGACATATATAAATTTAGAAAAAGAAATTATGTTCAAATACTTTTCCTATTCAGAGCTGGGATGTAAATTTTCTAATCATATTACTGCTCTGATAAGAGAGAAAATTGTCTTCCATATGAAAAGGATGCAGACATAGTTTTCTGTCAGGTTACAGGAAAACATCTGCTTTTTTCATAAGTGACTCTAACATTGACATTAGGCCCCTCTACTACAGCTTGAGATTTTGATGGTGATCAGAGCACCCTACCAGAACCCACACTGCTTCATGCTCCAGAATAAGTGGCCCAACTGGATGAGTGCCCAGAGCTTAAGGTATCTGTTTTCTATCATGATTTCTTTCATGATTAGTGACAAGGCATGAATTGAATATTTAAAGGAGTGCAACTGTTCTCAGACTGATTCTTAGTATGCAAAAATCATCCTACTAAATTATCTTCTTGGCTGACATTGCGAAATGTGTGATCTGGCAGAAAGCACAGCTCTAGCTTTGCTTAAATGAATGCATCAACTTTCACAATGTTGTAGGATTGGAATTACAATATTCTGTGATGGCTGTGAAGATAAAGTGTGTCAGTGTCACCGTGAGTTATTTCATGTATAGGATGCAGAAAAGAACAAGGCATTTGTACAAAATGCTCAGTAATTGAAGAAAAAAAATCCCGCTTTCCAAAATAGAACAGATTATTTAGTATATTTATCGAGGAGGCAGATCAATTTTACTGCTGTGATATGTCTCACATTTTCTCAAATAATTATTTTATAAAGGCATTATGCCTGTTCCCACTCCCCCATTTTGCTTCGGAAGGTAATACTTATATAGAACCATGTACTTCCTATGATACACTAAGAGTCATAGTAAATAACCAGTTTAGCTGTGGATGTAAATTTCTTGCCCATTAAGACTTCAAAGTAACCCTCACTAATCTATCTTTAACATAGTGTGCAAGTACAAATCCAACATCCGTTTCTCACTTCCTGGAAAGGAATCAATGCTACCACTCAGTCTGGTCAAGTAGAGCTATAAGTCTTTTAATAATGGCAAAAAGAAGAAACTGGGGGTTTTATAATACTTTCGAATGCTGAGGAGAAAGAAACAGTCCAAGATTTACAAAAATTACCTTGTTTTCTGAAGAACAAGGAAGAGTCTCATAAAACCTATGGTGGCTACAGATACACAAACAAAAGTTTTTTTGAGTAAGGAAAACACTTGCTTAAAACTCCTTTCCTGTAACAGCTTGCAGTCTGCTGCAAATTTGCAGGGTAACCATGTCAATAGTCTCAATAACAGGAGCTTAAACTTTGTGAAGCATTAAGTTCAGCACTGTAGGATTGAGGAAGTATTTCACAAGTAGATTGAAGTGTAAATGTATTTTGATTAATGATATCTAGATATCATCCTGAAATATTGGGAAATCACACATGCACAATCATCCCTAACAGCCATAATGCTGTTTTGTTTATAAATATATACTTAAATAAATATGAAAAGCACAGTCACAAAAAGTTGTTCCAGGGGCCCTTACAAAGCAAACTGAAAATATAAGTAATATAAGCCTGTTATTTTCTGAGGCATAGAATATGAGGATTGAAAGCACGGCAAGTCTACTACCCCTAAATAATTTTCAAGAACCTTAAATGCATCTGTTAAACACATCAGCAGAGTGATAATGAGCACTCTGGTAAAAGCTCAGAAAGTCAGTCAGACCCCACTGAGACAGATTGAAGCTTTCAGCTGAAATGTACCTACTACCAAGAATTATGTTTATCTTATATTCTCCAAACACTTCTATCATGTTTTTCAAAGCTATTTAATGTAAATCAACTCTTCAAGAGCCAGAAGTACTACCACAAAAAATCTATAACTATACAGGTAGCAGTAGAGTTACACAGCCACTACCTCTGTATTTGTCAAAGTTGTAATGAAAGACTTAAAAACTAATTTGAAGATATTGCTGTTGCTACATCTGTAACAAGAAGAAAAAACATGGAGCGATTCAGAGATTTGTTGAACAAATAAACTCATGGAGAGCCAAGTTCATAAGGTAAGCCTGATAGAAAATATATTCTGTCCAATGCTTTGTACATTAAACTCATTGTTCACTCTATAGAAGATGATCCCAGTAGCAGAGGCTATTCCACCTTGTACAATTCAGTAAGCTCTTAATGCATAAGGAGTAGCACTATTAGGCAATGGAAAAAAATGAACTACAGTGTCTTTATCCAACCATTTATCTCACAGAAAAAGCTGAGGGTTTTCACTGTTTATATTCTAGGGAAATAAACGAAAGAAACTCTGCATAAGCAGTATTTGTATGAGAGGTGTGGTGAGACTGACTTGAGTCAACAGTGTCATTGATGGCCAAAAAGGTCACCCCTGTCCTGGGGAGCATTGAGCATGGTAGAGCTGACCAGCTGAAAGAAGGGATTGTTGTGCTCTACTCTGCACTGGTGTGACCTCTCCTCAGCACTGTGTACAGTTCAGGGCTCTGCAATATCAAAAACATAAAAAAAATCAGAATTTGTTCAAAGGAGGGCAGCAAAGATGGTGAAAGGCCTAGAAGGTATGACTTAAGGGACAAAGTGTACTCTCCTTAGAGAAGACAGAGAGATGCCTCATCTACCTGCTGTGAGGAGGAACAGAGAGGGACTTGGTGATCTCTCTGTTGTCTGGTGACCCAGTGTGAGGGAATGACTTAAAGCTGGATCATGGAATGTTCAGAATGGATATCAGGAAAAAATATTTACCGAGATGGTGGTCAACTAAGTCCCCAGCGGAAGCAGTCATAGCCCCAGGCCTGTAAGTATTTAAGAGCTGGAGAAACCCTGTGGGCATGTGGTTTAAGATTCAGGCTGCCAGGAATACTTTCTGGTCAGGAGCTGGTCATAATAGTCTTTTCTGACTCAGGATATTTCCTCATTCTCTGAAATATAATGATTTTAAAACCTTATACTTCAATTTCTAAAACATCTAATGTAGTTGATAATATTTTGTGCTCTTAAAACCTTAGGTTGCTTTTCTCTAGATACAGTTTTTACTGAATACTTATGAAAAAGGTGTTATTTCACATGAGTAGAAAGCAAAATATTTTTGTGTGGTAAAACATCTTATTTATGCAAACCTCCTGAATAACCAGTGTTGATACATTTGATTAGAATGGATGGTTCAACAATTGCTGTTAAAGCAATATTCTCAGATGCTAAAATGTTTTACCAACATTTTTTTTTTGTTGTTTATTTACCAAAACATATATACAGTTCAGGATTAGAAAAGAAAACAGGCAGGTATGTCTATTCAAACTGAAATTATATCATTATGCAAAGATCTAGTTGGAGATTCTAATGAAAAACATTCTATTATTCTAATGGAAAACAATTCCCAAAACAGAGAAATAAAATATATGATCACAAGGACATTTATTATTCAAGGTTTCTCAAGGCTCTCTCAAAAACAGACCACTTATGACTAAAGGAAGAAGCAGTTGTTGTCAAGTAAAGTGAAAATCGACATGGAAAAGTTTCCAGGTATTTAAATAGAAAATAAGCATCATGCTTGCCTTCTGGCTTAGAGAAAGTGCTGGCTTATTTAAACTGGTTACAACACAATCAACACCAACTGGCTATTCACTGAAGAATTTAAAATTTATTACAGAGTATTTCCTGGTTATATAATTTAAGTACAAAATAATGAATAACCATGGAAGTTTACATTAAACAGGAAACTTTCAAACTCCTGCTCTAGTTAGGCAGATAAATACATAAATAAATAAATAAATCATTGTGTTAATGGTATGATCACATGCATGAAAGTAGTGGTGGAAGATGTTTTTAAGAATGTCAAAAATAACTAAGTCCTTAAGTCATGTTGTCAAAAAAAAGTAGCTTAATTACTCTAAATTATAGTTTCAGAGCTTCAAATTTTTTCAAGGTCTGATACTCTTTACTACCAGCACAAATTCAGATTAATGCTTTACAAATATTTATATGCCAAAATAACCCTAAATCAATGTCTTTTATAGGACAAAATTCTAGCTTTGGGAATCTTCTTTTCTGCTATTTTCATCAATACTTTGTCCAGGCATTAAAAAATAACATATCCACTCCCTACACAATCTTATGCAAAATCTATTCAATTTTCATTCTCTATCCAAAATGAGACTGTTTCAGAGCTTGATTCTGGTATCTGAGTCATTCTTTACTTGTCAGCCAGTCTGTGAACCATAGTGTGGAGAGTCTCCCATCTTCTTCTTAAGCATAATCTATCACTGAAACGTTGAACAAAATATTACTTAAACTAAGCTATCTGTAACTCCTGGGCTACCCACATGTGACTCTCAGATAAAGTTTTCCATTAGTATATTTTGGCGATAGTGCTATGTTATGAATGCTATCAAGACATTGTTAAGTAACTCTTGCTCATATTAAGACAGAATATTTATAATTCATTGCATTGAACAACACAACACCTTTTGTTTGTATCTAAGAAAAAAAGATGAAATATTTTTTAAGCAATAACTCTGTAAATAATATGTTTAAAATAGGTATTTGACTATGGTCAAATATAGTGAATACCAAATACAGTATTCATGGGAAATGGTGTTTCACATGATGTAAATAATGTTCCCCTAACATTTTCCATAAAGTATTAAAAATCTTATTTTAACAGTCCATAAAATCTTATATTTCTTCCAGATTCCTTCTTCTATGTCCACATTCACTCCCTTCACCTGGTAGCCAAGGATTAAAGAATTTCTACTTTTGCTCAATTTTGAGATTTTTTTTCTTTATTTAAAACACATTTTCTTACTGTGCTCTCATATTGGAATGCTCTAAACACTACATATAAACACTACTAATCTGATTACATTTATCAGTATTCCATTCAGAATTATATTTTACTTCAGCTCCTGAATATTTTCTAAATCGTTCAAACTGCAATCTAAAAGTTGCTACATAACTTTGCAGCTACTTCTAATGTATAAACATATTGTTAGAGAAGAAGAAAGTAATCGCAATAGTGCTCCAGAAGTTTCAATAGTCCAGTTAAGGAAATAATAAAATCTCCTTCCACATATACTAGCATAATTGAGGAATAACTTTACCACTTTGTGGAAGCACTCTGGTATAACACTGAATGGCTTCTAGCTGAGGAATAAATAAGAATGAAAATTCCTTGCGTAATTTTTCACTGGTATATAAAAAAAAAAAAACAAAAAAAACAAACCAAACAAACAAACAAAACCCCAAAACAAACAAACAAAAAAACACAAACCACCAAATATCCAAGATATTTATAAAATCAAATTTTTACAGCAGGAATAGAAAAAAATGCATCACTTGAAGTTCTTTTTAATTGCCAACCATCTTAACTTTGAAGGCTGTCTCTTTGTGATGCAATTAGCACCTTGTTTCACAGCAGCCCTGGAAAGATCAGAACTACATAGCTATATCATAATATATAGCTAAATCAAAATAACTCAAGTATTTTCCTGATTGTGGGATATTTAGTAGAAGGTGTTATCACACAGCAATCTTTTATCCTAGAAGCAGTACTTATTTTTGTAAAATTGATAGGATACTTTACATCTTTGAGCCTTCTAGCCATCTGTGAAACTTGGCAAGAAATGGCCAATGGTTTAAAAAGTTGTTAGCAGTGGAGGAGGGCAGGATAACAGATAGACATACAGACAGTATGTATTATTAGACTAGGTGTTAGACCATACCTGAATTAGACCATGTGTGTTAGCAATGGTTTTATTTCTTGAGAATTTTTCATGTCTGTTAGGAATCATCTCCATATGCCAATAAAAAGTAATTTTAACTTAAATACAGATTGCATCTCTTGCATCTGAGTGTCACAGTATGTATGGTTCCCCTCCCTACAGAAGAAGCTCAAAACAAAAACTGTAAAAGGAATCTAATCATATTAAATTATCTCAACTCAGGTATCAACCAAACATAGAGCATGCAGCCACATTGGCTGAAACAAAATTAAGGTTAGATCTTTTAGATGCAATCCCTTTACTGATAAAACACCCTCCTGTGTACAACTAACTACTGTCTGATCATTACAAGTGCAAAATAATCAGAGTATTGCTAAGAACTGCAATACTCAATGAGCACCAAGGATGTCTGGTACCTAAACCACTCTGTTACCTTTCCAGTAAGGGACCTAATTATGATCTTTTATAATGCACAAGCTGCTTCTAATAAGTGGCATTTGGAAGTGGGATTACCTAGGAGATATATATTTAGGTCCTTGCCATGAAACAGGTTCTGCTGGTAGAAGGAACAACATCTGAAATTGTATTTCAATACTGCAAAATAGTCAAAAAACTGATAATACTAGTTGCCTCACTTTGTTCATTAGCCAGTACAAACCTCATAAATTCTATACAGTTATTTGAGCAATCAGCACATGCTATCTCAAGTTATAATTACCCACTAGATATTAAAAATTTCTTTGTTCCAGGCAATTTAATTGATTGAATAATGTTGGCTGTTTTTCATATTGAGGATTCACATGATTTCATCAAAATGCACTAAGACAAACTCTGTTCTTTTTTTTTCCAGGACAAAATGCAAAAATGAAGTATGAGGGGAGATTACCATTTTTCTGTTTCTTAGGAGTAACATATAGAAACATACTGTGCATATGTGACACCATATTACTGACAGCACACTTTTTTTTTTAACTAAGAAAAAAATCATACTTTTCTAAGAAAGAAATCATAAAAGTATAAATGGAATAATTTTAAAGTTATTAAGGAGTAGTGAAGGTTAAGTATGCAAGGTGCTCCTCATAATTCAAGTCTATATAAAGATATACAACTGAGTTACTTGGTACGCCTAACAGAAGTTAGCATTGAGAGAGTAAGAAAAAGAGGAAAAAAGACAATCCATGCTGTATGGTTAGTCCAACAGTTCAGGTGCATATCCCCAATACAGATTTACACACACAACTTTAGTCTAATAAACTTTTTAAGAGCTACAGAGGAAAAGGAAAAGCAGTGTTATAAAAGAAAAAAGGTTTTTAAAGGGTGTCAGGATATGCCTAGCCTTCAGAATTTCTCACTACAAAGATATGTTGAATCCCAAGATTCTGTAGGGGTCAGGAACATTGACTTCAACTAGTATTTGGAAAAGGCATTAAACTTCCCTCTCAAATGCCATTTCAAAAATATTTCGTATCTGCTCTCAGTGAGAAAATATTCTTTGAAATAAACACTGTACAGGGTCATATATAAAAAGTTTACAGAAAAAACAACTAAAGCAGAGCTCAGTTAATAATTGGGATGTTCCTCCCACTGTAAATGATTTTAAGTTTACACTTTCATTTTCCACCTCTGAAAACTGACATAATTTGCAAACTTCATCTGCCAGAGAGCCTGTGGTGCAACTCTTTTCATATAGCAGCATTTGTCACAATCATAAGCTTTTCAGACAAAAAAAACCCAACAAAAAACCAAAACAACAACAAAAACAAACTCCAGTCTGTGTGACAAATAGCAGGATATTTAATGTGAAAAATGTTTTGCAAATCACTTCCTTCCTAAATCTGATGACTCACAGGACACTACATAAAACCCTTTTCCCAAGCACAGCGGACACAGCAAATGGAGAACAACTTTGAAAAGGTGCAAATTAAGTGTTTTCATTAAGATCTGCTCATCAGAAGTAGCACAGTACTGAATAGTAGCACAGATTCTGCATTTCATTCAGTACATACTCAGTGTCTCTTCATATCTCACCAGTCTCTTTTGGAAGGTAACCAACGATAGGACAAGAGGAAATAGGCTCAGGTTGTACCAGGGGTGGTTTAGACTGGATAGCAGTAAGGGGTAGTTAGACATTGTAACAGGCTGCCCAGGGAAGTGATGGAGTCATCACCCCTGCAGGTATTAAACAGACTCATGGATGTGACATTCAGGGAGATCGGGTTTGGTGGCGGACTTAGCTGTGTTAGGATAATGGTTGGGTTCAACGATCTTGAAAGTCTTTTCCAACATAAATGACACTTTGACCTTTCAAGCCTTTCTCTCAAAAGTTGTACCATGTACAAAAAATGTAGCATGAGTGACCAGAGGCTACACAATGAAGAAATATTTTCTATTAAATACCAAAAAAAAAAAAAAAAGCAAACAATTTTCAACTTTGCACCATCATCTCAGCTAATTCTCCTATTCACCTATTACAAAATTTGGTGAGGTCTGTCTGAAGTGGCCAGCCCTTCCAGAGACATTTCTATCCCTAGATCAGTAAAAGATAGCCAGTTCCTTTTCTTTCACTTAAATTTTACTGTCATGCTAAGAATGGCACCCTAAGGCATCATACTGACAAATACATTTTATTTTCTGTTACTCCTGATTCCACTGGCAAATATTTGTTTTCCACATCAACTATGCAGGTGATTTGGTCTCACTCATAAATTTTCTTTCAAACTCAGAAGAATTAGGATTTTGATTCATTTCATCTCTGTGCTGTAATTATGACAATAACATCAAGGCCAAATGAAAGCATTAACAAGAGGAAATGAATGGAGTTTTAAGTTTTCAATTGCATTTTATCTTCCTATCAAAAGAAAAACTAGAAAATGATGCAATGTGGCACACAGAAATGAAATTATCAAGAAACCACTATATGGCTTTCCGTAAGTCATTTTAAACTTTCAGAGTTCTTATTAGCAGTAATTTGGCTGTTTATGAATATTGACATTATAAGCCATTCATTAGTCTCAGCACTAGGAGAGTGTGAGATCAAATTACCTATAAACTTACTTAGACTGCAAAATTTTGCTACAAATTTTGCATGAATTTATTCTAAGTGGTGTCTTTCACAGCTTTATAGAAGAAATTATCTTCCTTCTTAGCTCCATTAAAACATATTTACTGAGTTATGGACTCCACAGCATGAAAAATTTAACTGATTGAGTTCAAATTACTAACTATTGATTTCTCTTGACTTTGAAAAGATGTTGACATCTGTGGGCAGACATTTCCAGCTTGGTAATATTAAAAGCCGCCTTGGAAAAGGAAAGACAAAACCTTCTAATATCACATCCCTGCTACAGCTATGCCATTGTGTTGCCAGAAATGCTGCAGGAGGTGATCCTTTCTCTCTACAGAACACTGGAGTGACCACACCTGGACTCCTGGGTCCAATTCTGTGCTCCCCAGTACAAGAGAGGACATATGGGAGAGAGTTCAACAAATGACCAAGAAGATGGTGAAGGGGCTGGATCATCTCTCCTACAAGAAAAAGACGAGAGAACTGGAACTGTTCAGCTTAGAGAAGAAAATGCTCAGACTGGATCTTACCAAGGAGTATAAATATCTGTAAAGGAAAAGAACGAATATGAGGGGAAAAAGACTACTCTGAGTGCTGCCCAGTGACAGGGCAAAAGGCAACAGGCACAAACTGGAAATTCCAAATGAACACAAGAAAACACATCTTCACTGCAGTAAGGCAGGCTGTCCAGTGAGGTCGTAAAGTCTTCTGTGGAAATATTCAACATCCAACTGGACATGTTTCCTGGCAAATTGCTGTAGCTGACCATGCTTGAGCTGGTGGAGCAGACTAGATGATCTCAAGAGGTCCTTTCCAATCCACATGAATCTTTGACTCCCTAAATTTAAAAGGTCTTCTATCAAAGGTATTTCCAGGCAGTCATACACAAAACACCACACTAGAAATTACATTTAAATAACAAATGGTCTAAAGAACTATGAGACATAGCAATTCCAACAAAGGCTTTTAAATTTTAATTCCATCAGTATATTACCCCTATCTATCCATGATACTAACAAGGGCCCGTAGGTGGTATCATAGCGCAAACAATGTATAAAAGAAAATATTAATGGCCATAAGGTGAAATATTAAAAAAAAAAAAAAAGTCTTGGTCAGGTTACCATCTGCCTGTGAATGTATAAAGGCAAAAGTGTATGAATGCAAGATTATACATTGTTTGAGTTTTCTAATTTTTTAAGAACATCTCTAAAAATCTCTAAGCAATAATGATCCAATGATTACAGACATGCAGTATAGTAAAAGAAAATAGCCTTAAAATTTCTTCAGTATTAACAGAATCCAGGTGAGATTTCTCTAAACTCAGTTGGCATGTGTCAGAAGTCCTTCAAGCCTCACAGACAAGGTTTAGAGGTATACTTCTGCACAATACTTAACCATACCACAGATAAAGAAAGCATCAACAACAGCTCCTTACTGTGAGCTCCAGGCAATTAATTACCTTATGCCTTTGGTATAATTAGCTTGTTAGACATTACAGAGTTGCACTAAGATTGATGCATACTATCCAAGCCTAACAGAAAAGGTATCATCATTCTGCTAAACCTGACCAGGAAAAAAAACATTCCTGAGGTAAAATAAAGCCTACAGGCCCAAGTAATCTATACATTTGAGAGCTTGACATAAAATTCTCCCCATATAAACTCCTAGTTTTCAGGCTCACACTTGCAGCTGTACTCCTACTTCTCTAGAGGAAGACCTAGATTACATTTTGATCAGGTGACTATAAAATCTGATCTATAGTTTGAGCAGTAAGTGATACAACAAAAGGGAGCAACATTCAAAATAAAGTGGGCGAACAGTAAAGATGGTGAGAATTGTGGCTAGATATGTCTGAGATCTTTTGACTAAACAAACAATTTTAGCATAAATAGGTCTCTATACACTGACATATCCATATATGAAATTCCATGCACTCATTGACATAATTTAACACTCTTTTTGTGGTACCAAAATCAAAATGTGGTACCAATTAAAAAAGACAAGAGGTTCAAAAGTTGACTCAAGAATCTGTACAAAGATTGAACTGGATAAATCTAATAATCTCAGACATTTCTGATCATGAAGATACCCATTGTTTTTCAATTACAGTTTTACTTGACAAAAGGGATAAAAAAATCCGCATAATTGCTATAACTACACTTTCAATCATGTGAATCTATAATTAAAGCTGTATGTTTATGCAGTTTTATTATAAAGCCACTTCAAACATGAGCAGGTTTTCCTCTTTTGTAGGGAAAAATAATTAATCAAATAAAACGGACAACTTACTTAGGTTACCACTTCTATCCACACTTGCACAAAGGCCACTTGCTGAACTATCAGAGTAGTGCAAGTTATATGCTTATTTTCTGTCTTTTTATGTGTACACAAACACTGCATCTCAGACACCATTTTGTGACAAAAGCAGATAAAGGATGACATGAAGTGTCAACACCTTTCCATATGGTGTTTACCAAAAAAAGATATGCTATATATATATTTGGAAAATATATCACATAGATACAGACTAGATTGTTCTTCAGCACCAGCAATCAATGGGGCTGAGAAAATCTATGCATTTTACATGTGCATGCCATCCTAATCAGTAGTAAGTAAAAGACCTTGCTGACAACATATAAGATAATTGGGCAATGAGAAAAAAGCAAAATGTATTAAAAAAATAAAAGTTTCAAGGCATAATAAAATGTGCTTCAAGAGCCAAAACATGTAAACAAAGGCAGAATGATTAACAGAGATGACTTAGAACATTGGGTATAGACTGCATCGTTTTGCACAAACTGGTCTCAAAGCACAAAGTTCTAATCTTATGTTTGTACATTAAAATACAACTTTTTCTATCTTACTGTTTATCTAAACTCAAAAACATACTGTTTGCAACATAAAAAACCAAGACAACCACATTTCAGATATACAAACCCATCATTGTACTTTTAGAGAAGACACAGTCAATTGTGAAACTTTGTGTTAATTGTACAAATTAATTAACAAATTATGTTAATGTAATTAACAAATTGTGTTAATGTGTTCTACAAGTTAGGTAAGAATGTAGTAACAAACCACATAAGTGGTTAAAAGGCAACAGATTGAATTTAGATAGCCATCCTTTCCAAATGTCAACTAGTAAATCACCTCAGGATATAGTATGTTTTTCACTCGAAAAATGAAAGCAAGGTGCACTTTTGAAATGTCTGTCTTTGGCTGTACAGCCCACAGTTCAAAAGAACTGTATTTATGAGCTATGCTCAAGCAGCGAGGTAGAAAACATCATAAACCATCACAATTCACAGTAATATGTATCAGACATCTGATCAAATTCATTACATAAACGCTGACTGCTTTTCTTTCAATATTTTGTTCATTTACATGATGGAGTAAATCCATACAATGAGTAAACACCACATAAGATTACGGAAATGCTGACATATGCTGCTGAATCAATGTCATGCATCACAGCTGCATGACACCAACACCTGAGAGTGTTAACTCAGGTGCTTGACTCCTGTATCTCAGGCTCATCTGAAATACATGTATCCATCAGCTTTACCCTTCCTTTCATACAGTGGAAAAAAATCTATACAAAATAAAAGATTTGTAAGAATGTCCACAGCCAACATTATTCATAATCAGTCTTTAATAACCCACAAGTTAAGATCTGCTGACAATATATCTATGACATAAAATGCACCCCTGATTTGCAAATCAAAATGTTGAATTCTATAATAAAAGGTGAAATCCCTTATTTAGATGTATCTAACACATTTAGTATTAAATGAGCCTTCTTTATTATACTAATGAGAAATTTTCTAAATTTTTGAAACAGTGGTGGGTGTTACTCAAAGACATAGTTTGAAGACTTTTGAAAAAATAGTCAAATGGTTGTGCTAAATCTCCCAGTTCTAGATTCTTTCCAACACATTTCAAACAGTGCAATGGTCTGACTAACCAGCACAATAAAGGAGATATTTAAATGAATTATCCTTGGAGTAGTGAAATGTGTAATCAGATCATTTATCATTAATATAAAATAGTAATTCCTTTTTTTTTTAACCATTAAGAGTTATTTGGGGGATTTTTTTTTTTGTGATTTTACTTTTGTTAAACACAAGAAGTGTTCCATGGAGTTACAAGAAAATAAATCATACATTGGTACTTCCCCCGGAAGTTCCTTGCATAGCAAGTCCTAAGGCCTACTCTAAGACTGAATTAAAATCCTACAATGTCATAACAAAATTTTATTCCTTCTGACACAGGGTATTTATGATAAAACAAAAATAAATCAGAAATATTCTGCAGCCAAACCCTGAAATAATTACTGATTATAAAATACTACAACAAGATTCTTCCATGTATTAAATTGCTTTTATGCAGCAGTGAGAGAATACAAGTTTCATTTTTATCCCTTTTTTGATTACTTTACTGCTCTTACTGACACAGTATAATACATACTATATTAATGACCTAACCAAGAAAAACTTTCTAGATTATTAGTTACTTTCAGATTTTGAGACATCCATTTTTTTGCTCCTTACACAGCATTAAGTTTTAAGAATTTGAGGAGTTTGAATTTCCTGCAGTGTTAACCTTATTGAAGACATTTGTTTTTCTTCCAAATATCCTATATCACAAGACAAGTGAAGTGTACCCGAGACAACCTATGTCCTAATGTAATGAGTCACATTCCTTTTCCTGTCCACTTTGCCCAAAAAATTAAGACAATGGAAGTGGATATTTGTTTAAACATTCAAAGATTCTACAGAAATGTAAAAATCTCTTCGTATATCCTGAATACTCGCACAAATTATTGCATGTTTTGCACATACTTAAGTAGCCACTTAAAAACCACTGCAAGACATTTTTCCCCTGCTAATATTTCATACAAGTTCTGAAAGTAGTCTACCTGAAGTATTTTACCTTTGAAAACTCTAGAGATCTTGTGGTAATCTGCAATCCTGAGCCAGGGCAACACACTCAACAAATTTAGTTTCTTCTTTTTTTGGCTTTACTTTTTCAAATAAAACCAAACCAAAACAAAATCAACAAACCAGTATCAATAAAACTAATTATAAACATTGTACTTTTGAAGGAAAAAAATGCTTAAACTCTTTATGACAAGGCTAAATCTGAAATACAGCTGACTTGCTTAAGGCTCTTCTTACATTGTTGGTTTTATTTCTCAGACAAAAGTTCTCTGTTGCTGTATAAGCACTGCTATTTTTCACAGCCAAACTGTATTTTGGACTTAGGTACAAAGGACCTAATTTGTCTCCCTTTCAATATGTACTCTTGAAAATAGCTTCTAACCTATCCAGAAGTCATGCTTGACATCTTGACATTTTTCACTCTTTGGCACTCCTTTAAGCATTGCTTCACCTCTTCAGATGTGACTTTGTTAGACAAGGTTATCCTGCAAAAATAATCAGCCACTTCAGGATTTGTGATGATAGAAAAGGAAAAGAAAAGCCTTTCTTCTAAAAGACATAACAACAAAAAGATCTCCCATGGAGCGGAAAAAAAAAAAAAAAAAAAAGGGCAAGATTTTAAAAAAAAAATTTCCACAAGTTTTGGTTGCTAAACCACCTATAGTCAAGGAACCATCCATTTGAGAAGAAAATACGACCTTCTACTCTGTGCCTTTTATGTTGGTCATGCTTTGTGGGTATTTTTATAGATCTAACAACTGAACCTTTCCATTTCACGTCAGCTGTGTCACATATATTGTAAGGAAAGAAGCTACAACATTGAGTCTTAGATGCTCTTTTAGCCTTTGCCACCTACATGCCAGCAGGTTAGCCAGTTCTGATTCTCTGCAGGTTTATCTGGAAGTCCAGCATTACAGACTGACTTATTCCACCACTGGAACAGAATTAGACACACTGCACAGAGTTAAGAATCCATGAAAGTAGAGATCAATGCCTAGATCTTTCTGTCTTTATAATTTTCAGTAACACTAAACAAGGATGATCAGTAATCACTTTTACAAAGGAAATCTCTCAGATCTCTGGTAGGAAACTAAACTTGATCTGTATAATAAACTTCCTGTGATTATAATGATTGTAAAATATTTGTGTTCTGAAAAACTGTAACCTGACAGCAAACATAAACATTGCTGTAGCTGACTAAGGCATAAAACAGATCTGAGCCAGGAAAGAAATCTCCTATGATTTTATCAGCTTCAACCAGTTACCTGTATCTACTGTTAAAATAAATGGAAGTGTAACAGTCTCTCAAAAGTGCACTTTTTAAAGCTATAACCTCTTTTTTTCCTTTTGTTTAGTAACTAGACTGGTACATCTAGCTACAAAAACATTTTTATTATTTAATGGGTCAGCCCTAGACCCATTAGAACACAGGAACTATGCATACAAATTTACTGAATGTCATTTAAAGGATTCTTGTAATTATTAAAAATAACAATAATATGGTGAGATAAAGACACTACAGCAGTTCTGTCTTTCCACATACTTTTTTTTTCTTGTAAGAGTTTATCAGAAAGTCAGCTTTCATATAAGCACATACAAGAATATTTCCACCTAGGTTTATACCCCCTTTTATCTTCCAAAGTAAGCATGCATTTCTGAAAGACATGACAAAGAACATTTATTCATATTGCCACCACAACAGCAGTGGAAGCAACTGTGACCAATGCCTCATAACTTCCAGAGTAATATTTGACTAGTTTTTTTTTTTTTTTTTGAGGACAAATAAAAGTAAATATTTAGACTCAAACAAAATTATTTCAACTGCACTGTGACCTACAGATGCAACAATGATTTTTGAAAACAAATTGCATGATGAATGCATGAAATTCTGAAATGCAGAATTTCGGGTAACACCAGGAACTACTGGAAAGAATTAAAAAAAAACAAAAACCAAAACAAAACAAAAAACAAACAAAAAAAACCCCAAAAACTGAAGAGAGATTTCTGACCATGTTCACAAGCTATTTCCAAATTGCATTCTATGCAGCTGTTTTGACTTGACTGATGTTGCATCAGGAATTAATCAGCAAAATTTCTGGCTCATTATTTTCAGAGACCATTTTTAGGAGACCTGTTTCTTAAGCTGGGTTCTTTCCTCAGTTCTCTAAATTTATTTAAAATAAAAACTAATCTCATATTGAGGTAACACTACCCACTTGCTCATGGGATAAAAATATAATGTTACAAGGAAGAAAACTTTCATTTGGATCCAATCACAGCAAGAAAAAAAGCAAAAAAGAAAATCTAGAAAGAAATATTTTTATCATCAAATCTGACATATTTTGCTAGTTTTCCACCCATCTTTTCACACTTACAGAACTGCACAGTTGTTACTAGCTTTCTTTTTGGCTGACAGTGAGTTACGTCAAAAAACAAAAAGTTACCATCCACAACATGCCCCAGTTTCTTTCTTCTCATGGCGTTCTGCCCCTCAGGTCCACTAGCTTAACTTCATGCACAGTCAGAGCTGGTGCTGATCAAAATGTTCAGTGTTTGGATTAAACTTTGCTTTTAAGTGAAAGATATTTGGCAGACACATGGTAAGGAGAGGCTACAAAAGCAATTCTACTGTCAGAGAGGTGGCTATAATAATTTCTGGCAGGATACAGTCAAAACCAGCCGAGGTATGCTTGGAGCTGTAATCTTTCTACCAAGCTCAGTAGCAACCAAATCAGCATTTCAGACCACAGCCTCAAAGTTTTGGAGACAGATGAGAGGAAGAAGTGGCAGATTTTCACAGACAGAACACTAAACTCCTTTAGAAATTGGCTATGGCTTTAAGAAAAAAAACTCTCTCTTATAGAACTAAAAAATCAGAACAAAACTGCTCAGTTTTCTGTGCTAGCTTGCATTTATGGAATAACCAAAACCAGTAAAAATACGAAACTGTGAGAATTCTCACATGGCATGTGGCAGCATACAATAAAGCTATATCCTTAAAATATAAGATTTTTTTCCAGGACTGGCTACATTAATACCATGCTACAGGAAGTAGTTGATATGAAGCATTTCCTGAACCCAGCAGCATATAAAATTTACCATGCAATTCTTCCCCTGCCTTGGTCATCTTATGGTTACAAAAGCTGACTCCAGAGCTTATGTGATGAGTCCATGTAAATGCTGTCTCTAGGAACCCAGTAGGTGCCAAGTCCCACAGACCCTGGGTAAAAGTTAGGCAGTGGTTCAGCCCCTTTAGATATTTCTCTAACCAAGACCAATTTAAACACAAATAAACGTTGACTGTTACACAAGCTAAAAATTGTCCTCTTGCAAGTAAGGAAACAGCAAATTCACTTTCTTCTTGGGCTCCAGATGCATGGTCTAGCCAAAAGTATGTGCTTCCTCTCTGCTTACTTCAAATAAAATTTATTTGCTGCTCATTTCATAACACCTAGAAATAAAAAAGATCTTACTGAGATAGCATTGGAAATATTCATTTAACATAGTCACTTTCCAGAAACTGGATTAGGAGTTGTTTGTAGCCCTGGTTCTGTACAAGAGATCATAAATTTCAGATGGGAATATCAAAGGCACTTGCAAAGCAATGTTACTGATATTAACTCAGTAATTTTAACCCTTCATGTTAGATAAAAGACAGGCTGTCATTAATTAAGACCAGAGAGACGTCATTTCCTTTCTCCATGGTCAGCAGTCTGTAAAAAGTTCAAAAAGATAACACACTGCTTCCTTGAAAGAAATAAAAAAAAGGAAAGAAAGAAAATGTTAAGAGTAAAGGTAAGAGTGAAGCTTTGACTTTTATAATTTCTGTCTGAATAGAATACATTCTGATTTCTATGCTGGGAAGAGAACAAAAATCCAAATTACCTTTTTCATTCAAAAAAGTAGAAAAGAAATTAGGTGTTTCTAAGAGGTACTACAACAGCAAAAATGATAGACTGTGTGTGCTGCTTCCAAGAAATAGAAACATTTGATTATTTTGAAGTAGCTGGCCAGAGCTGGCAGTTGAACTCAATTATGATTCTATCAGGTGCCAGCTAATACATTCAATATTATTTGAGAGAAGATGAAATATAGTAGCCCATGCAAATAAGAATGGAAAGGCCTCTCACTAAGCTGATGCTGAGCTGCACTTTGCCCATGAACATGTCATGCATTCAAGATAAAAAAATCTAATGCATTAAAACTAAAGGATAAAATCAACTTAGCAGAATACTATAGAAGTGCTTTTGTTTTTGAAACACATTTCTGCAGAACTTAAAGCAGAAAAACGTATAACATGGTATTATTCTCTTTGTAAAAGATTGCAAATAATTAAAAAGATTATATTAATGCAATGTCTGCATTGTTTTCTGTGTCCATCTGCAAGAGACCTATTTTCTCTACGCTATTTAGCATATACTGGGAACAGATAATAATAAGCTTGTTTGAGATTTCTCCAAAGGTTGCACAATGCACTACACATGTAACATTAATTTAGGATTATCAAAAGCTGCAGTAAATATTAGGAAATTATTAAACATATACAGAAATGGAGCAGCAGAGTTGGTCCTTTAGGGAGGCTGGTTCTTCCTTATGCTTAATGCCAGGTAGGCCCCAACCCACTAAGAGAAGCCCTACAGATTAGTATTTTCTGCCAGGCCATGCTGTAAATTATTGCTCTTAATTGTACTGGCATGGTGCTCAAGGGGAAAACTAATTCTAAACTCAGAGAAATCAGAGGAAGGACTTTAATTCTGCTCTACTAAGCAAGTGAGTTATCTTAGAAATTAAGGAAATATTTTAAGCACACAAAGAATGTTTCTGTCATCATTATTTTCTAGAATGATCTGTTGTCCATCTGAGCAATTCTGTTTCATGACCTTAAACTTCCTTCAAATAGTACTCCAGTGACACACAAGTCTTGGTCCTCCCACTCATCACTTTTTTTCTGTATCTTACCCGAAAATGACAAATATTTTGTTTCACCTTCACAGGTTCATCTTTTCCTTTGGCCCTAAAGATGTAAAACTGAATAAATCAATTCTGCTCTTGCCATTATGACAAACAAGTTACTTACCCTTGTGCTCCAGCTCTTCAATTTTTCATCCACTTATGCTCTTGCCTCCCCACAAATGCTCTTACCTTTCTCAAAACTATGTATTTTTGGAAGAAGGGTTCTTGATTTAGTAATCAGTGCAAGTAAAAAAAGTATCCTTTAAAAATGGGTCTCTCTAACCTGGTTCCTCCAATTACTGAAGTTTGAAGTGGAGGTTCACAACCAAAGTGACTAGAAATGAGCACTTAATAGATGCAATACATTCCCAAGTCAGCGAAATACAGTGCTGAGGTCTTAGAACTGAATTTATCCCTGTGAAATCACCAATAGCTCCGTAGAATTCTACAGATTGCTATTTCTAAAAAATAGCAAATGATAAAGTCAACACTTACTGCAAATAGGACTGCAGAGTGAGCAATAAGAGTGAAAATGTAGGTTGAAAGGACTTTTGGAGATCCAAAAAGTTCAGATTCCCCCCCAAGGCATGGCTACCTGCTAAGTTTTATTGGGTTGCTTTTGGGCCATGTCCAGATGAATTTTAAAAATCTCTAAGTCTAGAGGTCTCTCTCTAAGCAACTTATCCCAGTGCTTAACCTTGCTCTCTGTGGAAAACTATCTCTCCAAATCCAACAGGAGTCTGCTTCACTGACACTTGTAGTCACTGTCCCCTGCCCTCTTGCTGTTCACCCCACAGGGGAGACTGGCTCTGACCCGTCCATTGCTGCAACTAGCTCCCTGCAGTGCCCTTTCTCTTGTCTCCTGGCAATACAACCTCCAGAACCTCCCACTCATCACTATATTTTCTTGACCTCCTTCTTGTTTTGGAGCACTGCAAATTTGGCACAGCTGTTCCACTGCAGTGGAGGAGGAGACTTCCATGCCCCAACCTTGCTGCTGTGCCTGTGTTTCCTTGCTGTAAGGGCACTTTCCACTTGTAGTTCATGGCCCATCATATCCCCATGCCCCTTTCCATGTAACTATTGTCAGCACAGCCGCATCACTGCACTGGGTAATTCCAAATTAGATGCAGAACTTCTGCTGAACTGTCTGTGTGAAGCATTTTTATATAGAGTTTTAAGACAGATATTCTTGTCCTAAGGAACTTAAGCCTAATCTAGACAAGACAAGTAGATGAGGCAGGATAAAATAAAACTGTTCAAGAAAGACAAGTCATTGAAAAGAAGGCCAGTTGAAAGTTTTGGGACAGATCCAGAGGTACCATGAAGACAAATGCAAATTCAGGAGCTTCTGTTCAAAGTGTGGGAGACATAATTGAGAGTCTCAAATGAAGAAATGGGTGATAGAAATAAATAAAGCAATAATATTAGAGGACTACCTGACTGTAAGGCATAAGAATAAAAAAATTATTGAAAGCAAAATAAGATTATGTACAACCTTAGGCCTGCTGCTCGTGTCTTCATTCAGCTATTTATTTTTTCACTTCTTTTCAATTCTTTCACTTTTTTTCAATTAGCAACATCAAAGATACCATAAGCCACTTTAGGTACTAAAAGGTCTTCAAAAGGAAAGGTAGTACTGCAGTGTGTCTGTACTATCTGACAAGGAAGAGTTGAATAAACCTCTACTGCACTTGAACAATGAGAAGTGAAAAGTATAACCTTAAAATATAAGTGATGGAAAGAAATAAGCATGTGCCTGAAAGGAAATCTCAAATTCATCATCCTAAGCTTTCAAAGACAAACTTTAAACAAAATGGAGAGAGCTGAAAATACCTATTCATTTTGCTTGTGAGAAAAAACAATCTCTCATGCCTTTAGGCAGTACAGAATTACATGGTCTTTTGAACTGAAAAAGTGCAAACTGTAGAGGATCAGACTGAATAAATGTTAAGATACCAGTCTCACAGGGCCTTTGGGAAGCTACTCAATAACAATATTTTTGAGATGTCACACACAGGAATGGTGTATTTGTTGTATTTATATACAACCAAATAGAAATGAAAGGATGTGTATGCAACAAGGAATACTCAAAGACAAAGGAAATATCTGCATGGGAACATGTAACACATACAAAAAGACCC
This sequence comes from Pseudopodoces humilis, assembly GCF_049639895.1. Classification (NCBI taxonomy): domain Eukaryota; kingdom Metazoa; phylum Chordata; class Aves; order Passeriformes; family Paridae; genus Pseudopodoces; species Pseudopodoces humilis. The sequence goes on from NC_142200.1 coordinate 76,662,837, forward strand.
ATAATTTTAAGGCAAATTGTAAAGAAAGAAGGCAAAACAAACAAGCAAAGAAAAAAAAAACACAAACCACCCAAAAAAAACCACACCAAACTGATAACTTTCAACTTGGCTATGCTATAAGAAATAATAAGTGATAAAACGTTATTCTATTTCAAATGTTAAAATGTTGGTCTGATTAGTAGGCCTGTTTTCCCCAGTTTATGTAAAGATTTGACATGCAAAATTCATTTAGTCCTTATTGCAAGAAGAAATCTCCTTATCATAGAAAACGCAGACACTAGCAACTGGATGAGGAGCAGTTTCTTAAATCTGTATTACAGCACTACTGTTACAGCTGTTGCAGACTTGCAGATAAGAGTTGTATCCTACATCCAAAAAATGAAATGTATATATATGTCTGAAGAAGGCTTTTTGAGTAAGCTCTCATGTTGACCTTGTTGCAAAGACCTGCCTTCCTAAAGAAAAATTTTTGGTGTACTTTATTCAGGCTACAAGAATGGTGGCAGCTGTGCAGAAGCCCTTAGGTCTCTCTGATGGCAAGGTTAATACCAACAGAATCCACCTCCATTGCAGAAGTTCTTTCTGTGCTGTTAAGCAAAAGTATCAATAAAAAGCTGAGGCCCTTGGCTGAGGATCTCAGTATATCTCAAGGTTGAGATCCAACTCAATATGCAAATATATTTTGCCCTGGTGAGCCAAAATTAAGCAGAAGATAGGTATAATTTTCAATATCTAGTATACTGCTTATAATATCATAAAAAGTATTTACAGACACTGATTATTTGGTCTAAGCCTGTAATCCTCTTTAGGAGTAAGATATCTACTGCATAAATATCTACTTGAGGGGGAAAAAATCAACTTCTTTATGTGGCAACCTGTAAAACTAAGTACATCTTCTTGTGAAAAGAAAGAGATAAGAAGGCATAAAGGAGCTGACTCTAATTGGCACCTTTCCTACAATAATCTGGAACAATATTTCAAGAGCAAAAAACAGGTTTAGTCATGCCCTTCTTTTCTTGTATCATATGCCAACAAAAGGTTTCAATCTCTTTCTTAAATGACATACTTCTATTTCCTTATTGAATTCTTTATTTCATCTTTTTTATCCTTTTCTTTCTACACTTTTTAATCAATTGCTAAAATTGGTCAGAAGAATTGCACATCAGGTACACAACACTTCCTTTTATTGGCATGAGATACATGGGAGACAGGAGCTCAAAAGGCTAGGCATTATGTGCAGTCCGTAAGCTATCATTTCCTGCAGACAATGCATGTTCACAGTTATAGAAGGAATGAAGCCAAATTTGATTTAAACTATCCATTTGAAGTTCATTGTTTCGGCAATTATTTAAAGTCCATATTTGTTCCAAATATAATATTCTCTAATGTCAGGACTCTACAAAAATGTAGCGAAGAACTTGGACCTTTAACATAGCTACAGCTAAAATAAAGACAGAAGTGAAAATACAGAGTGGGCAGTAATGAAAAAGTCATTAAGAAGTGTAAAGACATAAGGGAAAAAGACAGGAACTGGGAAGACAAGAACTCAGCAGGATTAACAACTGCCCCATCCTCAGGTGCCATGGAAGTTCACAGTTCTCTACCTGAGTGGTAGCTGTCTGGTGATCAGGGACTCAGCAGGACCTCACATTGAAGTAATCAGCCATTATAACATTCTGCCTGGGAGTAGCTTGCCTATCTAATGTTTCTATCAGAAAATAAATAATTGCTGTGTACTCATAAATTCAGTAAATTTCTACTTGCAAGTCCCTGCAGATGGTAACAGTTGTTCGAATCAATGTGACACAATAAAGAGTAGAGAAAAGAAAATAATGATTTGATTAAAGAGTTATCTATCAGTTTGAATTTACTAATACTGCAGCTTTTAGAACAAGAAAATGAAGTTGGCCTTCAGGTTTTGCAAAAGATAAACAATTTTGCCAATTCAGAAAATCGATTAATATTTTTAAGTCTCAATGTTGATATAAAAGTATTTTTCAAACAGCAGCCTCATTTTGAATCTATGGCAACATCAAGAAAGCATAGAGAAGAGTGAAGTGTTTCCTTTAGGGCTAACACTGTATGTGGATATTATGGAAATGTCATTATACAAAGCTTTGGTGTCACAGCAAGATCCACAAGATCAACAGCAATCCACAAAGACTGACTAGACAGACTGACAGGTTAAAGACCTTGTCTACAAGTCAATCTGTATGACATTATTTTTCCAGTTCTCATTCTCCTGAATACAGTGCAGTTGCCAGAATGCTGACAATCTTCAGAAGACAAAAAACAATTCTATACTGATGTGCCTCTAATTAGTTTGCAGCTGCCATAAACCTACTTAAATATTGACTAATGTTTTTCAAAAAAATATAAAACTAAATCTAAAAAGTGCAGATTTAGAGGCTGGGGGCAGGGAAGGGGGTCAAGTACCAGATGGCATTAATTCATAAGCTTTAGTTTTAATAAATTCATTGAAGTCCCAAACAAAAAATTTACAAGCTGCCCTTTAATACTAGAGTGTTTTAATGAAACAACTCATCTTTTACCTGGTATAAAATAGGAATGCTAAATATACAAGCAGCTAAGTTTTGGGATTTCTCCAAAGAAACGTTCTGCTCTTGAAAGCAAAATTATAGCTGTATATTGTAAAAAGGTATGTGCTCAAAAGTCCAAAATCTTCTAACAAATCCATTTAAATCAATCATGTGCATGGAAACACTCTTCAGTTTTGCTCTGCTAGGGAGTCACAACAGTCATTAAAATACATTAAGCTCCACAATAAATAGAGCAAGTGCTCATTATAATATAATGAGTAGATTATAACACAATGGTCCTGTGGAGGAAACTCACAGCATGTTATACCTCTTTTTCATTAAAAAAAAATAAAAAAGAAAAATTCCGAACAAACATGAATAGGGACATCTCCTGTCTCAGCTCAGAACTAGAAAACATACAGGTAGGTTGACATGACATAGTATAGCCAACACACTATCATAATGTAATAACATAAGCCAAACTGGCTTTAGTAGCACAGTAGGCATTAATAGCTTCAGGAAATCAGTCATCACCTGACCTATATAGTCTGAAGGAGCTCAAGTTCATCAGTCTTCAAGTCACAATGCAAGGCTACATAGTCAATTGTCTTCCTGCTGGATTTCCTTGACAGGTATTTATAAACCTCCTGAATAGGTTTTCATCTAGGAAGTTACTTTTCAAAGGTTCTTACACAGGAACATCCCTCTGGTCATCTTTTCCATTCATCTGCCTCATGGCTAAAGAAAGATTATCAAAATTATGGTGCCCTATTTTTCTTTCCCTGCATCCAGCCTGTTGCTCCTCCAAATTTCTCTGCTTCAGATCTGGAACTTGACAAACCTTCCTACAAAATGACATAGCTCCCTAATCCAGCAGAAAATTAACCTAGGGGAAAAAAAAGTCCTAGGGAAAAGCAGCAACTTGTTGGCTGAATAATTTTGCATACATGCTCCATAAGCTTCCTTATGGTCTCTGGTGATCATTTCTCTGGTAACACACATCCATCTACTAACTCCTCCTTAACAGAGCAAGAGGTCTCTAACATTATGCTTTTCTCTTATAGTTTAAAACATGGTTGGTATTAGAATGATGAAGTTGTTTGCGTGGGATCTGAGAAATATAAAGGCCTCCTCCTGGAAAATATGCATGTAACATGATCAATCCCCCTAAACCTAAAGTCTGGTTTATAGCAGACAAGTGGCATGCACTGTCAAGCCAATGCATTTATGTCCCAGCAGCAAGCTGGGGACTGAACCACAGCACTTGGTCAGCTCTGGGGACCACTCCCTATGCAAAAGCTGTGCACAGTCTGTGTGCCCATGATGTGCCTGCTAAACACCTGGGAAGATGTACCTGCTGCTTGAAGGGCCTTGTGGCAGCAGGTCACATCATCTGTGCCAGGATCATAACTATCTTCCCACTCTGCTGCCACTTGGGACAATTCTGGTGCATCTACTCTGTTAATGCACAGGGAACTGTATGCCTTGGATAGCTGTCCTGAGAGCAGGCAAGACAGCAAATAAACCCAGTTTAGGAAGGCCTTGTATGAATCAACTGCTACTGTGAATACTCTGGCAGTCTTTACCTGACACTGAAAGCTTTACCAGCTAGAAATGTTAAGTTCCACTTGAAAAACATGCTAGTTTGCTGGTTGTCTTGCCATTTTCCAAAACCACTTAGAAGAGTTTCCAGTACAAAGCTACACAGGATTTCAAAGTGTTAGTTGTGCATTCATTGAAAACGAGAAAGTATAAGAACAAATACTATACTTTTCCACCGGTTTTCTTGAGCAAGTTTCTTAGATGGTTCATAACTTAAAAAAAACAAAAACAAAAAACCAAAAAACAACTAAACATACAAAGCTAAATTAAGTGATTATTTTACACCTTCCCTCTTGCAAATAGAAAAATATTTAAGATCTCTGTAGCCTAAATAGTCAAGATAATAACTCTGAGCTCGAATTCACTAACATGAATGAAAGAATTCATGCTTCAATGAACAGCAAATATATAACAAATTTTCTTCATCAGCAAAGTGTGTGGAAATTGCATGTAATAAATGATGTGTAGCTTTTTTCTTGATTTTATTACTCCACCAGTAAGAAACCTTTATATTTGTTGAAAGACCAAATGTGAAACATACAAGAAATAATGATTGAGGACTGTAATCCAGTCCTCTCCCAGTATTTTTAAGTATTGTCAATTGCCATGAGCAGGTAATGGCTAACATGCTACAATGCTCATATGCCCTAGTTTTATTTCACCTCTCCTGAAAGCCAAGATTTTACATTGAGAACAGTCAGCACTTCCCAGGTGCTAATACAATACATCAGTGTTAAAAATACCTTTATACAGTCAAATTAAATCTTTCTCACTATTGAATGAATTAAGCAGCTACCTCCCTTTTAGCAACTACTCTTTCCTTCAAATATGCACAAAGACATGCATACACACTCCAACACCCTGAAAATTAATAGCAGCATGATTGGCCTGATACTGCTGCTAAACTACTACTTTTTTCATTAATTATAGGAAGATTCTCTACTGAAGGAGCACTTGTATTTTATATATAGAACAGAACTCAGTAAGACAGTCTCAAACCTGCCCCTGAATATCTTAAATGCTTGGCTTGCAATTATAGAGATTGTATTCAGGTTTCTGTTTTTTAAAAATATTTGTTCTATCAATTTCATATTGTCAACAGCAGAACAAGACAGAAAGTTCGACTGAATACAAGCCTGAGAAATTTCATCCCAATATGAGGTGTCGTTTTAAGCCTTCTTCAAACAGCTTCCCAATACATAAATGTTTACAAGTAAAAGACACAAGAAGATTATTTCTCTGGGCAAAGTATAATTTCTGAAAATGAAAGCAACCATAGTCTTGAACCAAAAGTTTTTCCTTCACAGCTTTTGTACCACCCAGCAAGAACGAGATGTAAAATAAACAGGATTCAAATCCAAATGCACGACTGTTGTAGAACAATATACTACTGATTTGGTTAAGTTGACTAATCATAAAATTCAAATAAATCATTGCATATAATAATGAAAATGCACATTCCCATCTGTGAACATAAGACAACTTGAACCAAAAAATTGCTCAGTCTAGTGCCACACAATGTTACCAGTAGTTTTTACATGCTTTTAGCGTACCAAACATTTCTTTTTAAAAAAAGTTAATATTCATTTCTTTGTATCTTCTCAAAGAATACGTGTGTGTATGCATACTATATATACACCCATAACTGTGCTGTAAGAGCTTAATGGCAATTAATTACAAAACAACACAGTGCATGATGGAGACATTGGAACAGGCTGCCCAAGGAAGGTGTCAATGTTCAAGGCTGTGAGTAACCAGGTCTAGCAAAAGATGGCTATGCCTGTGTCAGGGCATAGCAGGTTGGGTTAGATGTTCTTCAAAGACCCAAACTATTTAATTATTCTGTGATACACCTGGAAATACCAAAATGAGGAGTCAAGCAAATAAAGAGTTGGTTGTTTTCAACAGGTATACTGCACAGGGAGAAGACATGCTAGGAAGTATTTAGACTACCTATACTGAAGCATGTACCTCTATATCACCAGCAGGGAGAGGAAGCTATCTCCAAAGAATGGTTCAAAGCAATTGAAGTACATTAAAAACTTGAAGATATCTGATTTGTAAGTGTGCAGTTCGCTACCCCCATCTAAGAGAGAACCTGAATGCAGAAATAGCAGAAATGGTAGAAATGGCAGCTCCCACTTCTCCATCCAACAGACTGTCCTAAGGAAAAGACTGCTGGTTGTATCACCGCACTCATCCCATCTGTTAAGTCAAGACAATGTGGCTGATCCCTCTTGTAAAGCAATTTCAGGGTTCAATATTACAGTAGACTGTGCAGTACTACAAAGAACAAAAATCTCAGATTTTTGATCAAAGAACAAAGTTCCACACTACAGTCATGGTAGTTATGGTAGAAATGCAGCTGGTACCTCAGCTAGCTTCGGTATTTTTACACCACATTTCACAAACAGCCTTGAAAATTTGTCCTTGCAAGCACTGGATAAATTATACTGAAACCTAGGTAAGGTGAAGTGAGAATGGAATAATTTGTCTGTGACCTAAATATACTCCCTTTTGCAAGAAGATCTGCTTAAAAGAAGCAAGCAATTTCACAAGGAGTGGGGAGTAAAGTAATGCTTTGTCTTTTCTGTGATAACAAACCCAGCTTTAACTCCAGTCAGGTTTGAACAAATTCCAGAAAAATATAAATGACAATTGCCATCAAGAAAAACTATTTCTTACAGGCCTCAAGCAACTGCTGAATGTATTTTCATTATATAAGGACTGCAGATGTGCAAATGCTACCAAGTTGCTTGTTGGTTACTTATAAAGCTACGTGACTATGTTATTCTGGCTGTGTTCAATCCACAAAGACACAATTTAAAAAAATCCAAACCCCAAAACAAACCCCATAAATATCAACTTCCTCCACATAAACACAACCCTTAAATAGGAGATCAGCCTTATTCACTCCTTTCAAATCTCTCTGGCTTATTTTAAATTTTGTTGATTATCTTTGAGCATTTTAAAACCAGTTAAAAAAAAAAAAAAGAAAAAAAGTAATAGTACATTACTAAAACCATCTTTTAAAAGATTTCAGTATTAACTGTTTTTCTGATAAAACCTGGCTTTGGAGGGGGAAAAAAATCTTCTCCTGCCAATCTCTGTTCTCTCTTATATGATCCATGATTTATTTAGCTCTCAGTTCAGAAGCTTCTTAAAAATTGCATTTCCATTCTTTGAATTTCCAAATTCCATGTAGCTTCATTTGCTGGAAATGAATAGCAAAACTGTGTGTAATTCAGAATTGAAGGAACACAGTAATAGAGACAACAACACTTCAGTATTAGGTTCTGTGATATTTTTTTAAAACAGTATCATGCAATTTTCATTCTTTACAATTATTGTGCAATGCTCATGTCATACATGAAGTTATAGAGTGCTTTAGGGACTTGTCCAAGTCTGCCCATCAAGTATATGATGAAGTTTAAGTGCTTCATTCTGATTTATCAGCAGACTATATACATACTATTTAAACTGCAGCTCTACTGATCATGGAAAATAAGTTTTCCACTATAATTAATGCATATGAGATATACGTGCTGGATTACATAGACCTTTGTAGGCTATGCTGGGGTTTTCATATGGAGTTTCTTCTTACGACCTTCACACATGTATCATCTTCCTCTAAGAAAAGATGCATAGAATCACTTCTATAAATGCAATCACTTTATGTTGTTGGGGGGTTTTGCTATGTATTTTGTCCCCTTCCTGCCCTGTCAGTTGCCACCTTTATTTTGCATTGCTTATAAGCAATGAAATTGTGCCCCATGGTGTCATGATGGCTGATTTAGGCCCCTTTGCAGGACAGGTCTGCCAGGGCTAACTAGCTGTTAAGCTGTCCAAACAGGAGCTCATGTTCATCTGCATGGAACAGATGACTCACTGGTATTTAGCTGGTTTTATTCAATCTGATAAGACTGATAATTTTTAGCACTAATTATATTAAGAGAAATGCAGCTCTTAACCAGGAGCAGGAGCTATAGTTAACAGAATTTTTCATACCTTTCAAGTTTCATTTATCAGCCAGAGATAAAGGTTGAAACCTTCCCTACAACCTTATTGAGAACTAGTAATTAAATTGCTCATATTTTTAATGTTTAGAGTTCAGGGACAAAATTATTTACAAAAAAAAAAAAATAATTAAAAAAAAAAGAGTTACTTTTATATACAGATTATTCCCTGAAGGGTATTATGTAAATTTTACACACCACAGGAATGTCAGTTCTGGTGCAGTAACAACTGTGCCTCTCTGGCGTGCACACATGCACCCTCATACACTAATTTTGGATGTTGAAGACATTTATCCCCAGTTGTTTTATAACTTTGCACATGTTCACCAGAACTACTACCATGAATTAGCACAGCATGCACCAATGAAGTGGCTGGGTTACAGCCTCTGCATTGCAGGACAAAACCACTAAACATTTTTAATGTAGGTAGTAAAGAACAATGCTCTCAAATTAAGCTACTGGAGGAATTAAGCTAGACAAAGCATAATAACTTTAACTGGCCTTTTGTCCTACTAGCAGAGTCAAAAATCCTATTATAGGAAGTCTTACAGGATGTTCAGTACCTGCAAGTGGAAAGCATTTAGTTTTGAATCTCATCTGTAAATGGTTCAGTCAGCAGCACAGTGCCCCCTAAGCCATGCTTGTGCACTGGATTTGCTCCATTTTAAAGGAAAGTGCTGTCTGACTATTTCCCCAGCCAATTTTTAGAAAAAGCAGGTAACAGTGAATGTCTTGGTTTGGTCGTTTTCTTGATTTGTTTTGTAAGTTTTTTGTTGGATCGTTTGTTTGTTTCCTATTTGATTGACATTTTTTAATCAGAAATGAAAAAGTTATTTATTGTAGTCCTTAAATAGGATGATTAGTAACTTTAACTACAAAAGAAAATTATGACATTGTTTCCATAGGTAAGACATTAAAAAAAAAGAGCCACACCTTAATTTGCATTAGGTAGCTATACCATACTATGTCTTCTTCAGAAAAGTATGAAATTAAATGTTCTGTCAAAGGCAGTGAAGTAGGTTAGGGAAGCTTTTTGGTTATTTCTCTAAATCTTACCTTTACAGTTAGGTAAAATGCCAAACATGTGCCAAACTTTTAAAATAATTTTATATTTTCCCTGAAGACTTAATATTACTCAGTAGAAGGACAATTTATGCAGAAAGAAGGCTTCAGTGTTTTCACACAACTGTGTAAGGTTGACTGCAGCACAGAAGTAAAGATTTGTAAAGGAAGGAGCTATGCCTAGTGTCTCAGAAAGAAAAATACATTCTGTACCTTGAATATAGGCAGTGATTTTATCACCTGTGCTAACTGAAGTCATAATTTCACCTATGTTTTCCATTATATTCCTTTTGATCATGAAAAACTAATGGGATATTGATGCACATGAAATTGAATTTATCCCAACTCCTAATCTGAATGATAAATACATTAAAATATAAGAAATGCTCATACTGCTTTACAGAGATCCAGTCAGAGAAATACATGCAGGCATGTTTCATTGTTTGCCATGTTTCATTGGCTTCTGTAAGCTGTCCTCCTTGTATCTTGTCACTCATGTACACAAAACAGACTCTCACAGGCTCACACAGATGTACACACACACACACACACAGGTTCAGGACTATGTTGTTATCAAAGATACATGTTAGCAAAGTCATCCTAAGGAACTCCTTGCTTGCCAAAACCAGTTCCAGACCACTGACAGTTCCATCAGTCAAAATGTGGTGTGAACTAAAGACACATAGTAGTTTTTATTCATTAGGAAAGGTATTATTGGGGTGGGCTAGGAGGAAATGAAGAGAGGATTTATTTCTGCCTGTGCATTATTTACAGTGCCCTTTACACAAAGTAAAGTTAGGTGACTGCTTAAGCTTTAACAAGAAGGTAAAGGTAAAGGCAGGAGGTCTTTTGCTGCAATTTCAATCCTCAGTTATCATACATAATGTTACGAACATGGGAGAGGGGGGGAACCCAAAACCCTGAAATTTTTATTCAAATACCAAGCTTAATGTTCTTCACATATAGTTCAACATGGCATGCTGTTTTATTGTATAAAAGGCTCTCACATATGTGAGTTGAGCTAAAGAATCTGCCTGCCATCACCATTAAAATGCATCTGCACATTATCCCCATAAGTTAAGGAGCAGAACTGTAGGTACTACGAACACGGTCACACACAAACACATACACAGAGCGCCGCTACGTTTCTATGCCTGTATTTTGCAGGTCCCTTTGCAACTGCCTCGGATAAGCAAACACGTTTCTACAGCACCACAAGGGTAAGGCTTACGTACCAGCGGCAACTTTAACACAGAAAAATTACAGGTTGTGCACCCACTACGACAGCATTACTGCACAAAATATTTTGCGCTACTTAGAAGGCTGTGTTAGCGGCACCTCCGTCCAGAAATATCCACGTTGCCACATATTAAAGTGTCATTTTATTTAAGCCTTACCTTGGCTGACTTGCCCTAACTGGTGACAAGGCACTTTAATTTATAAGAAGCAAATAGGGACTTTTCGCAGTGCTGGCGGCACAGCTGCTCGCCGTCCTCAGAGAGGCACCCGGCCCCGGCTCCGCATCCCTCGGAGCCCCGAGCCCCGCGCCGCCGCTCCTGCAGCGCCGGCAGCCCGGGCGATTGGCCGCGCCGCCCGCCCGCCCCCGCCCCGCTCCGCGCCCGCCCGCCCGCCTCCCCTCCCTGCCCGCCCCCGATCCTCTCCCCTCCCCGCCTTGTTTTCCCCCTTCCCAGCACTTCGGGGACGCAAGCAGCCTCCTGCGAGCAATGGCAGACCCGGGCTAGCCCCGACTCTCGGACAGATGCGCGATTCATCCATCCATCCATCCATCCACACACCGATCCATCCACACACCGATCCACCCATTCATCCAATCGACACATCCATCCATCCTTCCTCCCGTACCGATATAACCGGTGCGTTCGAGCACAGGGATATCTTTGTCCGGTAACTGCGCGGCGGCTGCGAACCCCCCTGTTCGTGCTTGAGGTGCAGAAGAAGGACGGCTCCAGCTTGGTGACAGCGAGCCCCTAAATTCGGTGCCGGGAAGGGGGGCCGGGAGCCGGGAGGGCTGGGCTGCCGAGCGGGGCGGGAGTGCACAGAAGGGGCGCACCACCGAAAGCGGGCAGCACGGCACTGCTGTGGCAAGCCGGCGATAAATTTTCCTATTTCTGTGCAAAGTCGTCACAGCCTGCTAAACATTCCTCTACCGGCTCGTTCATCAGCCGTCCACATGGTCTGGCTGTAAGATTCAGCCTGAGTGATGCCCTTTAATGCCGCCTGCCAATCCTGGTGGGGCACAGGAGGTGTCATTAGCAGCCTGTCCCCTACCAGATCAGCCCCACTCCTTTAAAGATTTCCTGCCCCCTAACACCCCTACATTCATATCACTACACCAGCGACTGTAAGTTGGTGGATAATTTGTGGCCTTTCAGGATGGTCTGGATCAAGGCGAGCTCGCTGATGCGAAAGTAATTCAAATATCTGGACCTTATATAACATCTTTACTCCAAACACATTTTATTCGGAATTAAGATTAATGGCATTCTCCTGATTCAGGGTTTCAGGAATGGGGCAACCATGTCAGACTCTGCTTACCCAACCTGCTAAAGCAGAGTATTAAAAATGTAATTAACATATAAGTGAAAGCCCTGGCATATTCCCTGCTGGTGCAAAGGAACCTTGCTTCCAGCCAGCAGGACACATACCCTGGAGTGAGCCATGAAACCAGAGCGTGCTTGAGTCCCAAAGCTCCATCAGGAAATGACAGGATGAAAGAAAAGAAAGCTACTGCCTTTTTTTTTTTTTTTAATGTATTATGGGTCAGAAGCAGCATCTGAAGTATAAATGATAGGTACCCCGTGTACAAATGATCTAGATTTGAAAAGCAGAGCTGAAAAGAGTAATTCTACAATTTAACATAACCAGAAGGGAAGCTGTTACACCAGATTAGATGGAAAGAACAACAGTGCTCACTGAGATCACTTGGACTGCTGGATTTTGAGAACTTTTCAAACAAAATTGCTCTGAGCTGCTCAGCAATATACATTAAAAATTACTTTGCTAGCAGGATAGGGAATTGAAGGCAAGAAGCAGCTAGTTGTTTGAATTTGGGAGATGTAAGCTCTTGGAGGGAATGAAATAGAAGCTGTTTCAATTTGCTATTTATACGTCCTCTAGCTTGCAGCTGTAGCACATATGAATCAATGCTTTAATACACAGTCTTCAGAGTGTTCTCTCTCATGCAACTTCTGTTAGGTTGTGCATAGCTCAAGATTCAGACAGATCTCATGATCTGGGGGATGGGCTGCTTCTATCCAGATGCTTTCACTATTTTGCTGCACTATGGCAGAAGCAAATTTTTAATCTTCTTGCCAGGGAAGTAGCTGTATTAGTAACAGGGAGGGAGAAAAAAGGAGGAAAAAAAAGAGTGAAAAGACACGTTTCCTTTCATTCTCTTAAGGTCCAGACAATTTAACATGAAAACAAATTCATGTCAAACCATTCTCCTAAGATTCCCACCTCAGTGCATAAAGTGAAAGGGATAAAATATCGGGTTACCTTTCAGCCTACCTACCCTTGGATGAAATGCTGCTTAGGTGTAACAACCCAGGGATATGGCTGAAAACAAATAGTTTTATTTTAAGGTCTTTTCTCGGCAATTTCCAGTGAGTAAGTCAGAATTATGAATATTCACCAGATACTCAGAGCATATGTCATCAACTCATTTGTTTCTGCAATAAGATGTTTGACAAGCAGAGGGAAGTCTTGATGCTTCAGAAGAGCATTTAGAAGGTGAAAATCTGCACTTCTTTCTTTATATATATATAATAAATACATGCACATGCATTTGTATTGACATATTTCAGAGACTTCTCACAGGCAGGAGTAAAGAATATCTGTTTAAAGAGATTATATCCAGTATTGCAGACTAATTTGATATGCAATGATCAAAGTTTTCTTAAGAATTAAAAATTATGCCATTTCAAGGAAAAAGCTGACAGTTTGAAAAAACTAGCCTCAATGAACTCTGACATTTCTTTTAAGCCTACATTTTAAGACTAAATACTGAGATTTGGTGTTATTGATGTTAGGTCAATCCTTTCATCAGTTTGAATACTAAAAGAATTTGAATTTGTCATGGGGAAATAAAGTCTGATGAAAAGAACCTCAAAATGAAGTTACTGTCTGGGACTGTAACAGTATTCCCAAAGGAATTCCAGGGAAATTTGGATAGAACCCTTGAATCATTGTATGTATGGGTCTTGCCTAAGGAATCCATCAAACTTACACAATTCTAGCAGAATATCAAAATACAGAACTTTTTCAAACACATTAAATAAGGTCCCTTCCTAGACTTGAGAGCTTGTGACAATGATTACAGGAGTAGAAGAAAAGAAGGGGCTCTTTTTGTCTCTTCTAACTTGTGGACTTGCTATTTTTAAAAGCAATACTGACAAGGACATAGACTAGTTTCCATATAAAGGAAAAATATAGCTGTACCAAAAGTAAACTAGTTTTTACAGATTAAAGAAAAATATTGTTTTGCTGCTCCAGTTATTAAGTTGTAGAACACACAAACACAAAACCGGTCTCTCTTTGGGGGTGCATAATATGCTAAACATGAATTGATTGTCCTGCAGGTAACTGCTAGAGAACTAACCATCCAGCTAACATTCAGACAATTAGAGAAACACTGAGTGACTCATTGATACATAAAGTAATGAAAATTTCAGGTAAAATTCCAGTTATAGATTATAAAGTTCCTGTACACAAGATAGATACATGAAGAATGGTTAAGATCATATTGGGATAAGGATGCTGCCAAGTTTAAGTCCAACTCTTTCTTTTTCTTAAACACGTGTACTCTAATAGCTGCAGCTGAAGAAAATTAGCTCTGTCGCTGCCAAGAACCTCTGCTCACACACTGAGAGGAGTTGCACTGGGAATTTTCATGTTCTTGTTCAAAAGCACCAGGGAATAACACAGTAACCCGTACCTCCAGCAGCAACTTCTCAGTCTACAAAAAATTACAAACCCCATCCCTTTTTCCTAGATTTGAAAGAGTGAAAACAAAGGATTCTATCATTTCGTGCCACAAATTTCACATTCACAAATCATTATTTTTCTTCTCGGCTGCAGTGCATAAGAACCAGTCCCAGCCATATGTCTGAGAGCATATTTGACACTCCTCACCAATCTCTGTTTCTTCTCTTAGTAGATGAATATTTTTATTTGCTGAGTTATTAATAATTATTCTTACAACTACTAATTTATGCAGAAATGAATTTTCTTAAAGTTTGGATGATTTACTTATGACAGTTCCTTAGAAACGATCATCCAAAAAATATATCAATAAATGGAAATAACAATTGGGCCTCAAGTTTAAAAGCATAATATGTCAAGTTGAATATAAAAATAGTGTATATAGTCTGATGATGCATCACAATGGGAAATAATTGACTCACCACATAACTGCTCTTTCTATTTCAAAGAGGACCAAAATGTAGTAAAATGTAAAAATGCAAAAATAATTTTGACATCAAATGCATTTACAACATTGTTACATTTCTATCTCTAGATAGCTAACAGAAAATCATACCAAAGTAAATCATGGCAGTCAAAGTTTTCATTTTCTGATTCGTAACAGTGGGACAGAAATTTTTATCTTGTCTAGTAAATGAACATACAACTGAGCTATCTTTATGTTCCTCATGAAGACTCTCTGGAGTTTTCTCATATCATGCCTCTATTTTTATTTTTAATTTGGTAATGTGAACAAATATTCAGAGGAAATAGGGTTAAGACAATTTATTTTGCATATGGTCTCTCTGAATATTCTTAAGGCATGCATTTCCTCTTGAAAAATTCAAATAATTGATTAGAAAAAGTAAATTTTTAGTGCAGGTTAGCAAATTCTACACTATACTAATTGCAGAGGGAATGGCACTGCTGATACCGCCTTGGCTCCTTCTACACTAAACATCACTGGAGTATTTTCTAATAAAACAACAACAGCTGTTCCTAGATATATGATGCCAATAACAGTTGCCACTCACAAAAACCTTGTGATAATATAGTCACTTGCCTTTAGTATTCCATGAAACAACAGGCAAAATATACTGACAGGACTTGGAGAAAACAACATAATGCTTGGCATTTTGCTACCTGTTACCATAAAATGCTGAGCTTCAGTCCATTTCTGAATGAAGGAAAGATACTAAAAAAATAAAAAGGACCACGAGAATAGCATGGTGTGTCAATCTCTCAGTCTCTGCATGGAAACAGGCAAGAAAGAAGATTCAGCTGAAGGCAGTGAAGAAATTAATTTAGACATTAGTAGATCTTCCTGCCCATCCTGTGTAATTTCACACTAATGTTTATAATAGACACCATTCAATCAAGAAACTTTCTTAATTGGGGTGTTTCCTAGGAAACTAATACAATTGTCTAATTGTAGATCATTCACTGACCAGTGTAAAATGGGATATGTTCTAGTAACTGTATAATGTTCAAGTATAATGGATGGCATTTTTGTAAGTTTAAATCTACCAATGAAATTATCTTGATGTTTTTGAAATTAATATAGGCAAAAATAAACCTTTTTCATACACAGACTGGTATTAAATCCTCACAGGTCAAGGTTCTCTGAATTGTTGCAAATGGTTATTCAGATTCTCTATATAAAACATCAGATACAAATATGTCCTATTTCAAATAATTAACATTATATTTGTGGAGTTTGACTCTTACAGCTTGTAGTGAGACACAGTCTTCTTTCCCACTGTTACAAGAGCTTTAATAAATTTTTGCTTAGAGGTAGGAAAATACTAACAAGCACAGGCTCCTGGGACAATATAAAACAGATTTTCATAATATCATCCAAAAAGATATTATTTCTGGGGCATATTATGTATTTTTTATCTTTACTAAGATAAAGAAATTGCTTCTCTTAGACTCAGCCTTCAGTAGGCTAACAGCAGATCAAAAAAAGGGAAAATGTAAAATGTTACAAGATGATGATGCAACTTGTACTGAAGTTGGAATATCCTTTCCATTGAAACCATAATGCTGAAGATACATGAAGGGAAAATTGGATAATTTCTGATATAGAATCTTCACTGAAACTTAACAGTCCTTCTGTACTGTATCCTATACTCCCTGTAGTATCGCTGTATATTTTCTACTTATTCCTTTTTAGCACTTCTTTCATATGAAGATTTATACAGATATTGTTTTGCTTCTTCCAAAAAGGACCAACAACCAACAACAACATATTTAAATATGTTTATATTTTCATTTTAAATATATGCTTATAGTTTCATGCTGTCAGTGGACACCACTGTGAGGAGCCTGGTTTCCTCTTCCTTACCTCCCCTGCTTCATCAGGTATTTTTACATTTTAGTAAGACCTCTGCAGAGCCTTCTCATCTCCTGCCAAACAGCACCAGCCCTCTCTTCACCTGAGAAGGTAGATGTTCTGATCCATGAATGAGGTACACAACTGTTTGCTGCACTTGCTCTAGTACATGCTCATGTGTTGGGTGCTGGGGGGTTAGGGATGGGACTCAGCACTCCAGATGGGTCTCACCAGGACCAAGGCAATAGGCAGTTTCCCTTAAGCTGCTGGTAATGCTCTTGTAATGCATTCCAGGATTGTTTGCCTTCTTTGTCACAAAGGGAAAAATCTGCACTATATTTTAGTAGTCATGTTTTGTAATTATATCGAGAGCTAACACAGGACCAAAGTTGAAGTTTGAAATTTGCTGAGCTTTGTAGTAGAGCTCCTAGTTGTTGAATCACCTATAATTTATGGGACAGCAGTGTTTAGTAAAGGGAGGTACTCAATTTATGTCAAATCCCAGTGGTTCTCTTGAATGGATTGATCTAATTTCCAGTTTGAGTAAGAAAAAGGATACATCTCTGCTTCTTAAAGAGGAAGAAACTGAGTGGAAGAGAAGCAAAGGATAAACTTATTGGTCACATCCAAATTCTGAAGGCTTGGATTGACAACATTTTTATTTAGAAGTGTCAAAAGAGAAAACAAGGTTAAAAGCCATATAATGCTGTCCACAGTGGCACCCTTCAGCACTGTATTTGATGGGGGTTCTCCCCCATAAAGGCTAATGTGTAGGTACAGCATCCTTCCTGTTCTGTAGTACCTAGCCTTGTGTGTCTATCCCCCTCCAGTGTGCTTAGCACAAGTAGTAGATCATAAGATTTTATTGAAGGTTTAAAAATTCCAGTGGAGATAGTTCTCTGGCATCACCAAGGTAAAAGCCTCTCCCTGCTGCCCCTCTGTTTCATTCCTCTAACCAGGCAATAAGACAACTGAAGAAATGGAAATGAGAGTCAAGAAAAAAAGTTGATTCTTACTCTATTTTTATGTAAAGAAATACTGCTGTTCCACAAGCCAACTACATGCTTCCATGTAGGTAAATGGCTGTAATTTATTGAATAAGACCACCATCTACTGGAATGCTTCTCAGGATGTCCTTTTCTTTTGCCATTTACTTATTAGTGCCCACTGTAATTAGTTAGAATTAAGAAAAATCAAGTTTATGATTAGTATGATCTGTTTAATAGGCCAGATAAGCAGGAAATAACCTCATGTTACATGGTGACAAACAATGAAGCAGAGACATATGTTTGTTTTGTTCCCCAAGCATAAACAGAATAGAGTTTCCCTGACTAGTAAATTTACTTTCAGTTTAATTAAAACAGAACATTTAGTTACATTTCCTCTGTTCTGTCAAAGAATTAAATAGATAAATGGCTAGCAGGAGAAAAAATGACAACATTTTCTTTAGTGCTCCAACTGCACTCATAATGGATTACTATCCATCTGTTCACTAAAGGTGTAGGAAAGGCACATCATATAAAGCCTTATTCTCTTAAAAAGGCTTGCTAAAATATTTTGGTATCCTGTATCTTTCAAAATGGAAAAAGGTTTTTCAAAAAGTAGAATCTGTTAGTTCTCTTTTGGTATAACATTAGATAAGCTGTTGTCATTGTTTTAGTCTTCTGATTCTTTCTACCATTAAATCAAAGCTCCTGGAGAGTGGCTCCCCTTAAGGAAATGATTGCAATGGCAATTCTGTAGATTCTAGACAAGAAGGAACTATTAAGTAAACAGTCACATGCAAAACAAGACAAAAGACTCCACTCACTTTCTCTGGTAGTAAGCCTAACAACTGAGGTTTGATTGATACTTATAGTCCAGGAAGGTTCTAATTTTGCTTTACGAAACTGAAGAACCAAATTATCAGCCACTTCCCTTAGTATTTTTCTTTTCTAATGGTTAATGGCTCCTGTATTTGGTAACTCAATCTACTGGCTTTCAGGAGTTTTAATGAAAATATGTTCCATCTACTGATAAAATGCCTGATTCTTTCAGTCATTTTAGAGGTGCATAGATAAACAGGAGAAATACAAAATGGGGAAGGATACATCTAGCAGTGTTGAGTGGTGTAACAACAGGGAGCAAAGAGACGTGGACCCCCTTACGCCTTCGAAGGAGATCACTTTATTGCAGAAACCACCCATCTTTTATACCTTTAATCTCCACCTGACATAACCAAAACTTAACAAAGGAAGGGCATCCATTGGCTGACTCAGCTGCAGTCTGCTGTCCACACAACTATCTCTTAGCCCCCAGTCGACTTCCAACCGTCCAGCCTGCAGCTGCCCCTTCCCACAGGGTTGTCTGGTGAACATAAACCCAGTGAACCAGCCAGTCTCATTTCTTATGTGGTAAGAAATTCTGTTCTTAGTTGGCTGTGCTAATGACCATCAAGTCAAATTTTTAGATATATAGGATCTGCAGTGAGAGAAAAAAAAAAAAAAGCAGAAATATTGATGTATTACTAAAAGGGCTGGACTTACCTATATGGATGCAAATAACAGACTATGCAGTAGGAAAACTACTGCTTTTACAATATTAATTTCTAGTGCAGTAGAAAAGCATGATCTAAACCTATAGCACTATTTAAAATTATGATTTATAAGGAAGAGTTAACCAGGTGTTCCTTAAAGAATTTTTAAGATAAAAATATTTAACAATTTTTTCAAAGCTAAAAGTTTATTTACTCTCTTTCTAGTCCTTTTTAATATAGGGCTATAGATCACTGATCCTTTCTAATTCTTCTAAATGATTCAATAGAAGTGGAGCTTCATTGTTGTAAATGAAAACTCAGCATGCACGATGCATAAATTTATGCATATAACATTTCACTGCCTGTATTTTAACTCTTACAGTATGTGGACTATTGTATATTCAGATGTTTAGAGCTTATAATAGGTAATACAATTTAATTTAATATTAATTTGATTTTGGCCTTATATGCTATGTTGTACCATTTCTGAAAATATGTTTATCAGTGGCATTTAATAGAATCAGTACATCACCATTACCTATGAATAGGCAAAAATCGATCTCCAGCACTGTTCTTTTTTGTCCCAATGCAATATCAGTATTAATAAACAGACATTATTAAATTCCAAAAGAGACATTATTAAATTTAAGGTTTTATTTCCATGTCCAAGACCAAAGTCTTTTAATACGCCCTTTAATTACTAATGTATTTTTTTGATTTCTTTGTTTCTGCTGTAGTGTGTTTTTTTAAGCCTATCTACTGTAAAAAGATTAATAAGTATCACCAAAGTTGAAGATAAACCACTCTTTACCTAATGCTAGCTATTAATGTGCTTCTGTTAACTTTATGGAAACCTAAGTTCAAAGAGCCTGTTACAGAACACATTTTCAAAACTAGTTAGGGGACAACTCAGACTTTTCTGCCTGGAAAGCGTACAATTTCTCTGAAGTCCTGATATTACTGAGGGGAAAGAAGAAGGATCCAGAAGCAGAAACACTGTTCGAGAGCAGCTGCCTGTCAAGGTTGTCCAAAACCTTTCCCAAGCCTAGAGGGGGAAGCCAGATGATGTACAAAGTGCATCAGCCATCTGCACTGACGTGATCGAGGGCAACTGCACACCTGAGGGCAGCAAGGCATACAGCAATCACACAAACTGCTGGCACTGCATGCATTACACCAACCACCACAAGCTAACCCAGGAGCAGATACACACAGGGGAAAGATGCTTGAGCATCTATAGCCCATGTCAGGGGCTTATACTTGGGAGATGATGATTGATACACAGAAATTTTCTTACACTTTTTTTTTTCCTCTTTTTTAACCTCGTCACATTTCCACTTCTCATGAGTAGGGTTTGATTCTCATTTTTTACAATGGAAAAAAACTCTTAGCACTTCTTGCTGAGTTACATTTAGTCAGTGAGTTCAGCAGTACAACAGAACAGGGAAACAGTCAGCCCTTAACCTCTTTAAAGGGTGAGCAAGCACTGGGGATAGCTCTGGAAGGGAGAACACATCAGAAAGCAAAACCATCTGGCTTTCAGATCGGCAAAAGCCAGCCCCAGAACTGATAGATATGATAGCTTTAAACTGCTGATAGCAAGGAGAAGCATTCATATAAATGGATGAATTAAATACATCTACAGTCAACTTAAAAAGCCTTGGTAGAACAAGAACAAGAGTTAGGAAAAGGGAATTCTAATTTTTTTTTTTTTTCAAAAAAAATGTCTCGTTTCTTTCACTACACTCCTCCCTCAAACAAAACTAGTGATATATAAAGCAAAAACCTTTTAGATAAAACCAAAGATTAGTGCCTGATACAGATAAGAGAACTATTTTATTATTAAGGCTACCATCATTTAAGCATTTAAAGCATCTTAAATGCAACTAAAGCAAAGTAGTAACTGTATAATAATCACACAGAATACAGGAAAATCTGCAAATAAAAACCCCTACTGAATAGTTTTTAAAAAAATATTTGTTTTTCAACAAAAAATTTGCAGTAATACCTGAAAACCAGGTTTCCTTCTTAGCTATACTTAAGACAAATCTTGTATTCTGCAATGGAAAGAAAATCAATCATCTGTACACTGAAATTGGCTGTGGTTTTGAATGTCTTGTATGTTATATGGCTTATCAAAATAGGATCCCATGTCTTCACTGCTGATGTGATCTTGTGAGTTTTCAAAAAAAAATTTATCGAATAGACCTAATTATGAAAAGAATGAGCAAGAAGTGATGTTTATTGATGCATAATATGCCAAAATTTAGGACTGTTAAATTGATGACTCATGTCAGTCTACTGTGACTAAAAAATGTTAATTTACTTGTAAAATAGATACTATTTCATAATGTCAAGGAAATACCAAGAACCAGTCATGACTGATTATTTTTAGAAATTCAAATCTTATTAGTGCCTCAGAGATACCACCATTTTTGTGCACATTGAAGTTTCCACCCATGCAGTTCTTAGGTAAACCCAAAATATTTCCTGAAAGACATTTCTGTGTACCTCAAAGTAGACAGTGTCTTTATAACATGTTGCTGGTATCAATATGCTTTAAGCACTAGTCTGTCTTTTCAGCCAGCACATTTTCTTGAAGACTAGCATGTAGAACTGATGTTTTGAGTGAGAGTCTCTAGAGACAAAAAGAACAAAATGCTCTTCATTCACAATATTTTAAAGAACAAAACTGGAATGATTACAGAGATTACACTTCTGGCTTGCCTGATAAATTTGATATAACTGCCAGATAATAAAGTTTAGTCAGTGTCAATGATGACATCCTCAAAACTGAAGACATCCTCCCCCATGATTCATAGCTGGTAGATGAAAGATACACGATCATCAACAATACTCTTTTGCTTTTTCCTATTGAGATAGTCTTCAGACAAATTCTGAAATCAGTTTATTTCTTTCCTCTGATTAAAGAAGCAAGCAAAACAGATGCTAAAGCCTCCAATTAGGAAATTCTTATTTCTATGATATCTTTAGTTTCATTACTGCTTCTTTCACCCTTTTCCACCATTTGGTTTCTCAGAGTATCAGAATGTAGGAAAATGGCTGGGGGTAAAATCAGAGAAAACAGGGAAGTTATATTCACACTAACAGAAGCTATAACAATACAGAAATTTTAGGGTGCAGTGCAGTTGCATCATGCCTGATTTCCCCCTACAAGACACGCTAAGGGAAATGAAATGGAGGATGAAGTAGAGTGCAGACCCAGCAGCCAGGCTTTGTTAAAATCCTTGCAAAGGAGGGACCTTGGTGGTACCTTGTAGCTGATAATCTCCATATCAGGTGTTAATCAAGGGAGAAAAAAAGATGCCTTGCTGTTGGACCAGCAGCTCTGGCGAGATCACAGATGTCATGCTGATGCACACCTCCATCCCAAAGATACCCATGTCCAAGGTTACCATCACCCCTCACAGAGAAGCATTCTATATTTTTTGACTATATCTTAGAATTTCACACCAATCAGTGACAAACATAGGTATTACTGGAGTTACTCCAGCTCCACCATGACATAAAGGAACAGTATGAAAGTAAGTTAGGAATGGGACAAAGTTAGGGAATACTCCATTGTAAATTTTGGAATCAGTCGATGGGCTGAACCTGTCTTCTTCCCCACAGCGACTCCTATTGGGTAAGAACTGTCCTTCTGTGTGCTGAATGATTATCTCATGCCAGCTTGTGCTAGGGATTAGAGCTTGTATTGTATTACTTTGAATACATTTTTTCAGTCAGACACTATCACTGACAATCCACAAACCTTAACCTATCACAATCTTATTAATAAAGAGTGTTCTGTAAACTGTTAGTGTGAGTCCTTCACGGGTGCTGGCAGTTGCTGTCAGCAGGCAAAGTACTCAAAGATGTGGAGACCTGTGAGCGGGTCTCTCTGTTTGCTTGTGACTCTGACTAAGTCAGTCCAATCAGAAGACTGCTCAGTGCAGGGTCCCCATAATTGGATGTTGACTGACAGATTTGGCACAGGATCTTGGCTTCCTTGGGATGCTGTCTTTATCAACACAGAAGGTTTGAGGAAATTCCTTTTCACGACACAGTATCTTTGGTATCTCCTGTACTCTGTTGCTTAATATCAAATGAGAGCTTCAATATAAAATTTTTCAATGGAACACGTGGTCATTATTTTTATTATTTTGAAGAATTTTTTATTCTCTTTCTTTACATTACAGTGATTTCAGTGCTATCATACACCACAAAAGAGAGGCTGGTGCTTTATACTATTTTAGTTTTTGTCATCAATATACTAGACTAGCCCTTGGATTCTAAAAAAGTTTCATATGCATGGCCTAATTATTTTAGAGTGAGAAGCTTCCATGATTGCAGTGACTTTCCATGTGCTTGCAGGACCTCTAGAAGGTTTCTGCTGATCTGCTTGCAATAGTGCACTTTTAGAACATTTATATACTTTAGATTTTACAAATGTTAACACAAACTTCAACTATCAGACACATACCACTATTTCTTAATTAGTTAAAATAATGTTTTCATATTTAGCAGGAAACACTTGTGACAAAAAAAAAAGGGTTTTTTTGAATCTGTGTATTTTCTACAATGCCAAAAGAAAAATCTCCATGAACAAACTGGAGATCATTTTTAAGTGAACACTAGGGATACACTAAAAGAATTTATGTTAAATATTTTACAAACTCAAGATCAAGTCCAGTATGGTATTACACGAACGAATCCCACAGCCCATTCAAATCAGTATTAACTTCACTAAATCTACAATAAGTGAGAGTTTGCCAACTCTTTACTTCCCAAGAAGTAGATTGGACTACTTCTAATCCAAGTAGATTAGAAGTAATCTAATTCTACTTCTTGGGAAGTAGATTTAAAGACTACTTTAAATTTACTTCCCAAGTAGAATTAGAGAAGTACTACTGAAAGTAGTACTTGCATTACTACTGCAAGTACCAGGCACCAAGTACCAATCTTGGTACTTGGTACGAACCTCATTCAGCCCCTGGCGAGCAGCCCGGATGCCCACACGAAGGCCGTGCAGGAGTACATCCGCCTGCTGCATCGGCTCAAACAAGTGCTGATCTACGGCCATTGAAAGGGATCTTCCTGCGCAGAGCTGTGCTTGTGGGGCCCCTTGGCAGACCCTGTAGATATTAACCTCCCGTAGTTAGTGTAGTTTTACAGTACATATTAACACCCCATAGTTAGCGCATTTACTACACCTATTACAGCCCCTTAATACCATATGTATTAGGACCCTCTAGTTAGTGAAATTACCAGATAGATTGGGACACTTTAGGTGTCGCTTTTCCTGTAGATAGTAATACCCCCTAGATAGTGAATTCAGCATTCCAGACCCTTCTTTGTTATTGTTTTCAATAAACACGTCTATTTCTTAAATGGACTGTGCAAGCTCTCCTTGAATTCCAACAGACCTAGAATACTGGCAAATTCCACTGGTGGTGAATTTTGTGACTGGCTGGCAGTAGGCCCTGTTATTAGCAAGCCTTTTGAACAAAGGCACACCATGCTCTCTCCACATTGCTCCTCTCAATGCTCTCTCCCAGGTGCAGAAGCCACTGAAGACCCTGGCTTCAGTGGCTCCAAAGATGAGGTTTGCCCTGTGTTGCCCTTGCACATGCTGGCCATTTCACAGGGGCTCTGAAGCTCTCCCTGGCAGCTCTGGCTGGGCAGGGACCAAGCAAGAGGCACCACTGCTGTGCATCCTTTTGTGTTCACTGGGGAAGACAATGAAGATCCTGCCTGATCCCAGACACTCTGCAGGGCTTTGGCGCCACAGAAACCAACTTGTCGGGCGTGCGGAAGGAGCACTGTGCTCTGTTGGCAGTGGGAGCTGCCCACTGGAAATCACCCCCCGTCACCTGCTCATCACCCCTGGGAAACTGGGCAATCAAGGTCCTCTCGCAGTGGCACAGCAGGAACTGAGATCCTGCCATGGAGAAGCCCCATGTCAGCAGCAGCAGATTCACCACTACACCCCCAGGACAGTCACTTAGGTCCCAAGAGCACCCCCACAAGCACACATGTCAGCACCAAGGCAAGCGATTCCATCTCAGAGCAGGAGATTTCCGGGCGCAAAGCCTTCACGGGCCACGTCACCCAATTTCAGATTGAAAAGCTTTTGCGGGGCTTCTGCCCGTTTATTCAAGTGAGCCGCCGGGGCTCCATTATGACCCGTTGGTGTGCTCTTTGCGTGGGTCACGTCTTTGCTTGCCCGGGGCCATTATGAGTCCCAGGGCTGAGGTAGAGATGGTAGGCGGGGCTGGTCTGGCCGGGATGCACTCTGTCACAGGTGACATCACAGCACCTGTGTCACAATGGGTGCAGCTAGCAACATTAGGAGCAGGAGACGCTGGCCCAGTACAGCCTCGGCGAGCGGAGAGTGCGCACGCAGACAGGAGGCTGTGCTGAACGCCGAAGGAGGCCGACGGCACAAACGCGAGTACCCGGGTCTCAGCGGGCATCCAGAGGCCAGGCTCTGGCAGGAGCACCTTTGCCAGGGCGCGGTGCTGCTGCCGGGCCAGCGGCACAGGCCTTGCAGCCTGCCAGCTGCCCGGCCCCCTCTTGCCTGCTTTCAGATCCCCGGGGGCTCCTGTCCCCATTTCCCTTATCAGTACCTCCCTCCCATCCCCACTCGAGCCCTGCAAAGCACCTTAGGCCATGCTGGCCACGGCATTTCTTCTCTTGCTTGCGCAAGGCCTCATCCAGTACCCGCAGCAGGCCGGGAACGGGCTGGATGAGGCCACACGGGAGCGCATGCAGCAGCGTGCTGAGTATCTGAACCAGCAGATGGCTCAGCTGCTTGAGGAGCTGGAGCAGAAGAACCTGGAGCAGAGTGGTGGCGCCTGGGGAGCCCTGCTGGTCTGGCAGTTCTGGGCTCTAACTGGAATCCTTGTCCTTCTCGTGGCACTGTGGTTTGGACTTGGGAAAATCAGACGCAATCCCGAGAACAGTGGCGTCAAGGAGAGGTCCAGCAGCAACTTGGTGGAGGAAGAAGAAGAGGTCGAAGGAGAAGAAGGAGGAGAAGAAGAAGGAGGAGACACCATCGTTGCAGAGAAAGAAATAGAAAGCACCAACGTGGAACAAGGCACTATGGATGGTATTGAAGAAGGCAACAACGTTGACGCAAAGGTAGAAAGCAGTGCTGGAAATGAGGCAGAAGAAGGCAATGAGGATGCAACAGAAGGAGTAAACCAGGGTGAGAAGTTTGAGGAAGCCAACGCAGCTGGAAATGAGGAAGAAGATGAAGAAGAAGGCGGAGGCAACACAGCGGCAGAGAGAGAAAGCAAAAGCAACAATGCAAATGTGGGAGAAAATACGATGGATGCAAATGAAGAAGGCAGCACCACTGATGTAAAGGCCGAAAGCAGCGCTGGAAATGAAGCAAAAGACGGCAATGAGGCTGCAAAAGAAGGAGTAAACCATGGTGAGAATTCTGAGGAAGCCCATGCTGCTGGAAATGAAGAGGAAGAAAAAGAAGAAGAAAAAGAGGAAGGAGAAGATAAAGAAGAAGGAGACAACATTGTTGCAAAGGAAGAAATCGAAAGCAACGATGCAAATGCGGAAGAAGACAGTAAGGATGGGAATGAAGAAGGCAGCACCACTGATGTAAAGGCCGAAAGCAGCGCTGGAAATGAAGCAAAAGAGGCCAATGAAGATGCAAAAGAAGAAGTAAACCATGGTGAGAATTTCCATGCTGCTGGAAACGAAGAAGAAGATAAAGAAGAAGAAGAAGAAAAAGGAGGACACAACATTGTTGCAAAGGAAGAAATCAAAAGCAATGATGCAAATGTGGAAGAGGACAATAGGGATGGAAATGAAGAAGGCAACAACGTTGTTGCAAAGACAGAAAGCAGTGCTGGAAATGAAGCACAAAAAGGCAATGATGGTGCAAAGGAAGAAGTAAACCGTGATTCAAAGGAGGGCGAGGAAGCCAATGCTGCCGGACTCGAAGAAGAAGACAAACGGGATGCAAAGAGAGAAGACGACGCCCACGATATCAAGGGGAACCTTGGAAGGCCTTTAGAGGAGCGCATAGAGTTGCACGTAGTGGACCTGGACAAAGGTTGCTCCCTGGTAATGGAGCTGATGGACAAACTGACAGGCATCTTTGGACAAGACTTTTCCAACTGTTTCTACCCGGTGCCACAACAAGCCATCGGAGTGGGCAGCGCCTTTGAAGGCTGGAGTCCCCATGCACAAGATGTTGTGTACCGTGTGCTTGTGCCCCTGAGTCCCCCTCCAGGACACGCTTTCCACCTGGAGCTGGACGCCGCAGGGATGCTCCAGAGGAACTTCTGTGTCCGTGTGGAGCTGCTGTGCACCTGCAGAGGGGAGCAGCTGCGGGAGGACATGCTGTGCTTCCTCCACCACTCCGAGGAGGAGCTGAGAAGGAAGCAGGACCCCAGCCTCCTGCAGACCCTGTGCACTGGCTCCTATCTAGACGTGGAGAAAACTGTCCAGTGGTTCTACCGATTCCTGAGAGCAGCCCGGCTGCTTTTGCCTCCGTCCTGCCACTGGCATTTAATGTTGCAGCCCTGCAGCCGCTCCTGTAAATTTCAGCTCAGCAGAGACACAGAAAGCTTTGCGGTGGAGGTGATCTTTGGGGTGCGGCAAGGAGACACAGATATCTTTGTGGGCAGCCAGCCTACAGAAGTAGGCGCGCCAAGCACAACGTGGCGCCAGACTTACGCCGTGGCAGAGGCAAAATTCTTCAGGCACATTTCCGGGCAGGCTCCCCAGGACAGCTGGCACTGCAAGTGCCTTCAGTTCCTCAGCTGCTTCCCGATGGGCGTAGGTTTCTCCAGCTACGCCTTGAAGACTGTGGTGATGCACCTCCTGAGCACCGTACCCCCGACACGCTGGGGCAGGAGGGACTTCCGTCAGCGACTGATGGATATCCTGAAGTACCTGCGGTGCTCGCTGGAGACAAAGCAACTTCACCACTTTGTCGTAGGCAATGAGAAGTTTCCCAGGGAGATCAAATTGCCCTCCGGCTTGCGGCTAGCTCAGCCACCCAACCTCTTTCAGCCCCTGGCGAGCAGCCCGGATGCCCACACGAAGGCCGTGCAGGAGTACATCCGCCTGCTGCATCGGCTCAAACAAGTGCTGATCTACGGCCATTGAAAGGGATCTTCCTGCGCAGAGCTGTGCTTGTGGGGCCCCTTGGCAGACCCTGTAGATATTAACCTCCCGTAGTTAGTGTAGTTTTACAGTACATATTAACACCCCATAGTTAGCGCATTTACTACACCTATTACAGCCCCTTAATACCATATGTATTAGGACCCTCTAGTTAGTGAAATTACCAGATAGATTGGGACACTTTAGGTGTCGCTTTTCCTGTAGATAGTAATACCCCCTAGATAGTGAATTCAGCATTCCAGACCCTTCTTTGTTATTGTTTCAATAAACACGTCTATTTCTTAAATGGACTGTGCAAGCTCTTCTTGAATTCCAACAGACCTAGAATACTGGCAAATTCCACTGGTGGTGAATTTGTGACTGGCTGGCAGTAGGCCCTGTTATTAGCAAGCCTTTTGAACAAAGGCACACCATGCTCTCTCCACATTGCTCCTCTCAATGCTCTCCCAGGTGCAGAAGCCACTGAAGACCCTGGCTTCAGTGGCTCCAAAGATGAGGTTTGCCCTGTGTTGCCCTTGCACATGCTGGCCATTTCACAGGGGCTCTGAAGCTCTCCCTGGCAGCTCTGGCTGGGCAGGGACCAAGCAAGAGGCACCACTGCTGTGCATCCTTTTGTGTTCACTGGGGAAGACAATGAAGATCCTGCCTGATCCCAGACACTCTGCAGGGCTTTGGCGCCACAGAAACCAACTTGTCGGGCGTGCGGAAGGAGCACTGTGCTCTGTTGGCAGTGGGAGCTGCCCACTGGAAATCACCCCCCGTCACCTGCTCATCACCCCTGGGAAACTGGGCAATCAAGGTCCTCTCGCAGTGGCACAGCAGGAACTGAGATCCTGCCATGGAGAAGCCCCATGTCAGCAGCAGCAGATTCACCACTACACCCCCAGGACAGTCACTTAGGTCCCAAGAGCACCCCCACAAGCACACATGTCAGCACCAAGGCAAGCGATTCCATCTCAGAGCAGGAGATTTCCGGGCGCAAAGCCTTCACGGGCCACGTCACCCAATTTCAGATTGAAAAGCTTTTGCGGGGCTTCTGCCCGTTTATTCAAGTGAGCCGCCGGGGCTCCATTATGACCCGTTGGTGTGCTCTTTGCGTGGGTCACGTCTTTGCTTGCCCGGGGCCATTATGAGTCCCAGGGCTGAGGTAGAGATGGTAGGCGGGGCTGGTCTGGCCGGGATGCACTCTGTCACAGGTGACATCACAGCACCTGTGTCACAATGGGTGCAGCTAGCAACATTAGGAGCAGGAGACGCTGGCCCAGTACAGCCTCGGCGAGCGGAGAGTGCGCACGCAGACAGGAGGCTGTGCTGAACGCCGAAGGAGGCCGACGGCACAAACGCGAGTACCCGGGTCTCAGCGGGCATCCAGAGGCCAGGCTCTGGCAGGAGCACCTTTGCCAGGGCGCGGTGCTGCTGCCGGGCCAGCGGCACAGGCCTTGCAGCCTGCCAGCTGCCCGGCCCCCTCTTGCCTGCTTTCAGATCCCCGGGGGCTCCTGTCCCCATTTCCCTTATCAGTACCTCCCTCCCATCCCCACTCGAGCCCTGCAAAGCACCTTAGGCCATGCTGGCCACGGCATTTCTTCTCTTGCTTGCGCAAGGCCTCATCCAGTACCCGCAGCAGGCCGGGAACGGGCTGGATGAGGCCACACGGGAGCGCATGCAGCAGCGTGCTGAGTATCTGAACCAGCAGATGGCTCAGCTGCTTGAGGAGCTGGAGCAGAAGAACCTGGAGCAGAGTGGTGGCGCCTGGGGAGCCCTGCTGGTCTGGCAGTTCTGGGCTCTAACTGGAATCCTTGTCCTTCTCGTGGCACTGTGGTTTGGACTTGGGAAAATCAGACGCAATCCCGAGAACAGTGGCGTCAAGGAGAGGTCCAGCAGCAACTTGGTGGAGGAAGAAGAAGAGGTCGAAGGAGAAGAAGGAGGAGAAGAAGAAGGAGGAGACACCATCGTTGCAGAGAAAGAAATAGAAAGCACCAACGTGGAACAAGGCACTATGGATGGTATTGAAGAAGGCAACAACGTTGACGCAAAGGTAGAAAGCAGTGCTGGAAATGAGGCAGAAGAAGGCAATGAGGATGCAACAGAAGGAGTAAACCAGGGTGAGAAGTTTGAGGAAGCCAACGCAGCTGGAAATGAGGAAGAAGATGAAGAAGAAGGCGGAGGCAACACAGCGGCAGAGAGAGAAAGCAAAAGCAACAATGCAAATGTGGGAGAAAATACGATGGATGCAAATGAAGAAGGCAGCACCACTGATGTAAAGGCCGAAAGCAGCGCTGGAAATGAAGCAAAAGACGGCAATGAGGCTGCAAAAGAAGGAGTAAACCATGGTGAGAATTCTGAGGAAGCCCATGCTGCTGGAAATGAAGAGGAAGAAAAAGAAGAAGAAAAAGAGGAAGAAGAAGATAAAGAAGAAGGAGACAACATTGTTGCAAAGGAAGAAATCGAAAGCAACGATGCAAATGCGGAAGAAGACAGTAAGGATGGGAATGAAGAAGGCAGCACCATTGATGTAAAGGCCGAAAGCAGCGCTGGAAATGAAGCAAAAGAGGCCAATGAAGATGCAAAAGAAGAAGTAAACCATGGCGAGAATTTCCATGCTGCTGGAAACGAAGAAGAAGATAAAGAAGAAGAAGAAGAAAAAGGAGGACACAACATTGTTGCAAAGGAAGAAATCAAAAGCAATGATGCAAATGTGGAAGAGGACAATAGGGATGGAAATGAAGAAGGCAACAACGTTGTTGCAAAGACAGAAAGCAGTGCTGGAAATGAAGCACAAAAAGGCAATGATGGTGCAAAGGAAGAAGTAAACCGTGATTCAAAGGAGGGCGAGGAAGCCAATGCTGCCGGACTCGAAGAAGAAGACAAACGGGATGCAAAGAGAGAAGACGACGCCCACGATATCAAGGGGAACCTTGGAAGGCCTTTAGAGGAGCGCATAGAGTTGCATGTAGTGGACCTGGACAAAGGTTGCTCCCTGGTAATGGAGCTGATGGACAAACTGACAGACATCTTTGGACAAGACTTTTCCAACTGTTTCTACCCGGTGCCACAACAAGCCATCGGAGTGGGCAGCGCCTTTGAAGGCTGGAGTCCCCATGCACAAGATGTTGTGTACCGTGTGCTTGTGCCCCTGAGTCCCCCTCCAGGACACGCTTTCCACCTGGAGCTGGACGCCGCAGGGATGCTCCAGAGGAACTTCTGTGTCCGTGTGGAGCTGCTGTGCACCTGCAGAGGGGAGCAGCTGCGGGAGGACATGCTGTGCTTCCTCCACCACTCCGAGGAGGAGCTGAGAAGGAAGCAGGACCCCAGCCTCCTGCAGACCCTGTGCACTGGCTCCTATCTAGACGTGGAGAAAACTGTCCAGTGGTTCTACCGATTCCTGAGAGCAGCCCGGCTGCTTTTGCCTCCGTCCTGCCACTGGCATTTAATGTTGCAGCCCTGCAGCCGCTCCTGTAAATTTCAGCTCAGCAGAGACACAGAAAGCTTTGCGGTGGAGGTGATCTTTGGGGTGCGGCAAGGAGACACAGATATCTTTGTGGGCAGCCAGCCTACAGAAGTAGGCGCGCCAAGCACAACGTGGCGCCAGACTTACGCCGTGGCAGAGGCAAAATTCTTCAGGCACATTTCCGGGCAGGCTCCCCAGGACAGCTGGCACTGCAAGTGCCTTCAGTTCCTCAGCTGCTTCCCGATGGGCGTAGGTTTCTCCAGCTACGCCTTGAAGACTGTGGTGATGCACCTCCTGAGCACCGTACCCCCGACACGCTGGGGCAGGAGGGACTTCCGTCAGCGACTGATGGATATCCTGAAGTACCTGCGGTGCTCGCTGGAGACAAAGCAACTTCACCACTTTGTCGTAGGCAATGAGAAGTTTCCCAGGGAGATCAAATTGCCCTCCGGCTTGCGGCTAGCTCAGCCACCCAACCTCTTTCAGCCCCTGGCGAGCAGCCCGGATGCCCACACGAAGGCCGTGCAGGAGTACATCCGCCTGCTGCATCGGCTCAAACAAGTGCTGATCTACGGCCATTGAAAGGGATCTTCCTGCGCAGAGCTGTGCTTGTGGGGCCCCTTGGCAGACCCTGTAGATATTAACCTCCCGTAGTTAGTGTAGTTTTACAGTACATATTAACACCCCATAGTTAGCGCATTTACTACACCTATTACAGCCCCTTAATACCATATGTATTAGGACCCTCTAGTTAGTGAAATTACCAGATAGATTGGGACACTTTAGGTGTCGCTTTTCCTGTAGATAGTAATACCCCCTAGATAGTGAATTCAGCATTCCAGACCCTTCTTTGTTATTGTTTCAATAAACACGTCTATTTCTTAAATGGACTGTGCAAGCTCTTCTTGAATTCCAACAGACCTAGAATACTGGCAAATTCCACTGGTGGTGAATTTGTGACTGGCTGGCAGTAGGCCCTGTTATTAGCAAGCCTTTTGAACAAAGGCACACCATGCTCTCTCCACATTGCTCCTCTCAATGCTCTCCCAGGTGCAGAAGCCACTGAAGACCCTGGCTTCAGTGGCTCCAAAGATGAGGTTTGCCCTGTGTTGCCCTTGCACATGCTGGCCATTTCACAGGGGCTCTGAAGCTCTCCCTGGCAGCTCTGGCTGGGCAGGGACCAAGCAAGAGGCACCACTGCTGTGCATCCTTTTGTGTTCACTGGGGAAGACAATGAAGATCCCGCCTGATCCCAGACACTCTGCAGGGCTTTGGCGCCACAGAAACCAACTTGTCGGGCGTGCGGAAGGAGCACTGTGCTCTGTTGGCAGTGGGAGCTGCCCACTGGAAATCACCCCCCGTCACCTGCTCATCACCCCTGGGAAACTGGGCAATCAAGGTCCTCTCGCAGTGGCACAGCAGGAACTGAGATCCTGCCATGGAGAAGCCCCATGTCAGCAGCAGCAGATTCACCACTACACCCCCAGGACAGTCACTTAGGTCCCAAGAGCACCCCCACAAGCACACATGTCAGCACCAAGGCAAGCGATTCCATCTCAGAGCAGGAGATTTCCGGGCGCAAAGCCTTCACGGGCCACGTCACCCAATTTCAGATTGAAAAGCTTTTGGGGGGCTTCTGCCCGTTTATTCAAGTGAGCCGCCGGGGCTCCATTATGACCCGTTGGTGTGCTCTTTGCGTGGGTCACGTCTTTGCTTGCCCGGGGCCATTATGAGTCCCAGGGCTGAGGTAGAGATGGTAGGCGGGGCTGGTCTGGCCGGGATGCACTCTGTCACAGGTGACATCACAGCACCTGTGTCACAATGGGTGCAGCTAGCAACATTAGGAGCAGGAGACGCTGGCCCAGTACAGCCTCGGCGAGCGGAGAGTGCGCACGCAGACAGGAGGCTGTGCTGAACGCCGAAGGAGGCCGACGGCACAAACGCGAGTACCCGGGTCTCAGCGGGCATCCAGAGGCCAGGCTCTGGCAGGAGCACCTTTGCCAGGGCGCGGTGCTGCTGCCGGGCCAGCGGCACAGGCCTTGCAGCCTGCCAGCTGCCCGGCCCCCTCTTGCCTGCTTTCAGATCCCCGGGGGCTCCTGTCCCCATTTCCCTTATCAGTACCTCCCTCCCATCCCCACTCGAGCCCTGCAAAGCACCTTAGGCCATGCTGGCCACGGCATTTCTTCTCTTGCTTGCGCAAGGCCTCATCCAGTACCCGCAGCAGGCCGGGAACGGGCTGGATGAGGCCACACGGGAGCGCATGCAGCAGCGTGCTGAGTATCTGAACCAGCAGATGGCTCAGCTGCTTGAGGAGCTGGAGCAGAAGAACCTGGAGCAGAGTGGTGGCGCCTGGGGAGCCCTGCTGGTCTGGCAGTTCTGGGCTCTAACTGGAATCCTTGTCCTTCTCGTGGCACTGTGGTTTGGACTTGGGAAAATCAGACGCAATCCCGAGAACAGTGGCGTCAAGGAGAGGTCCAGCAGCAACTTGGTGGAGGAAGAAGAAGAGGTCGAAGGAGAAGAAGGAGGAGAAGAAGAAAGAGGAGACACCATCGTTGCAGAGAAAGAAATAGAAAGCACCAACGTGGAAGAAGGCACTATGGATGGTATTGAAGAAGGCAACAACGTTGACGCAAAGGTAGAAAGCAGTGCTGGAAATGAGGCAGAAGAAGGCAATGAGGATGCAACAGAAGGAGTAAACCATGGTGAGAATTCTGAGGAAGCCCATGCTGCTGGAAATGAAGAGGAAGAAAAAGAAGAAGAAAAAGAGGAAGAAGAAGATAAAGAAGAAGGAGACAACATTGTTGCAAAGGAAGAAATCGAAAGCAACGATGCAAATGCGGAAGAAGACAGTAAGGATGGAAATGAAGAAGGCAGCACCACTGATGTAAAGGCCGAAAGCAGCGCTGGAAATGAAGCAAAAGAGGCCAATGAAGATGCAAAAGAAGAAGTAAACCATGGTGAGAATTTCCATGCTGCTGGAAACGAAGAAGAAGATAAAGAAGAAGAAGAAGAAAAAGGAGGACACAACATTGTTGCAAAGGAAGAAATCAAAAGCAATGATGCAAATGTGGAAGAGGACAATAGGGATGGAAATGAAGAAGGCAACAACGTTGTTGCAAAGACAGAAAGCAGTGCTGGAAATGAAGCACAAAAAGGCAATGATGGTGCAAAGGAAGAAGTAAACCGTGATTCAAAGGAGGGCGAGGAAGCCAATGCTGCCGGACTCGAAGAAGAAGACAAACGGGATGCAAAGAGAGAAGACGACGCCCACGATATCAAGGGGAACCTTGGAAGGCCTTTAGAGGAGCGCATAGAGTTGCATGTAGTGGACCTGGACAAAGGTTGCTCCCTGGTAATGGAGCTGATGGACAAACTGACAGACATCTTTGGACAAGACTTTTCCAACTGTTTCTACCCGGTGCCACAACAAGCCATCGGAGTGGGCAGCGCCTTTGAAGGCTGGAGTCCCCATGCACAAGATGTTGTGTACCGTGTGCTTGTGCCCCTGAGTCCCCCTCCAGGACACGCTTTCCACCTGGAGCTGGACGCCGCAGGGATGCTCCAGAGGAACTTCTGTGTCCGTGTGGAGCTGCTGTGCACCTGCAGAGGGGAGCAGCTGCGGGAGGACATGCTGTGCTTCCTCCACCACTCCGAGGAGGAGCTGAGAAGGAAGCAGGACCCCAGCCTCCTGCAGACCCTGTGCACTGGCTCCTATCTAGACGTGGAGAAAACTGTCCAGTGGTTCTACCGATTCCTGAGAGCAGCCCGGCTGCTTTTGCCTCCGTCCTGCCACTGGCATTTAATGTTGCAGCCCTGCAGCCGCTCCTGTAAATTTCAGCTCAGCAGAGACACAGAAAGCTTTGCGGTGGAGGTGATCTTTGGGGTGCGGCAAGGAGACACAGATATCTTTGTGGGCAGCCAGCCTACAGAAGTAGGCGCGCCAAGCACAACGTGGCGCGAGACTTACGCCGTGGCAGAGGCAAAATTCTTCAGGCACATTTCCGGGCAGGCTCCCCAGGACAGCTGGCACTGCAAGTGCCTTCAGTTCCTCAGCTGCTTCCCGATGGGCGTAGGTTTCTCCAGCTACGCCTTGAAGACTGTGGTGATGCACCTCCTGAGCACCGTACCCCCGACACGCTGGGGCAGGAGGGACTTCCGTCAGCGACTGATGGATATCCTGAAGTACCTGCGGTGCTCGCTGGAGACAAAGCAACTTCACCACTTTGTCGTAGGCAATGAGAAGTTTCCCAGGGAGATCAAATTGCCCTCCGGCTTGCGGCTAGCTCAGCCACCCAACCTCTTTCAGCCCCTGGCGAGCAGCCCGGATGCCCACACGAAGGCCGTGCAGGAGTACATCCGCCTGCTGCATCGGCTCAAACAAGTGCTGATCTACGGCCATTGAAAGGGATCTTCCTGCGCAGAGCTGTGCTTGTGGGGCCCCTTGGCAGACCCTGTAGATATTAACCTCCCGTAGTTAGTGTAGTTTTACAGTACATATTAACACCCCATAGTTAGCGCATTTACTACACCTATTACAGCCCCTTAATACCATATGTATTAGGACCCTCTAGTTAGTGAAATTACCAGATAGATTGGGACACTTTAGGTGTCGCTTTTCCTGTAGATAGTAATACCCCCTAGATAGTGAATTCAGCATTCCAGACCCTTCTTTGTTATTGTTTCAATAAACACGTCTATTTCTTAAATGGACTGTGCAAGCTCTTCTTGAATTCCAACAGACCTAGAATACTGGCAAATTCCACTGGTGGTGAATTTGTGACTGGCTGGCAGTAGGCCCTGTTATTAGCAAGCCTTTTGAACAAAGGCACACCATGCTCTCTCCACATTGCTCCTCTCAATGCTCTCCCAGGTGCAGAAGCCACTGAAGACCCTGGCTTCAGTGGCTCCAAAGATGAGGTTTGCCCTGTGTTGCCCTTGCACATGCTGGCCATTTCACAGGGGCTCTGAAGCTCTCCCTGGCAGCTCTGGCTGGGCAGGGACCAAGCAAGAGGCACCACTGCTGTGCATCCTTTTGTGTTCACTGGGGAAGACAATGAAGATCCCGCCTGATCCCAGACACTCTGCAGGGCTTTGGCGCCACAGAAACCAACTTGTCGGGCGTGCGGAAGGAGCACTGTGCTCTGTTGGCAGTGGGAGCTGCCCACTGGAAATCACCCCCCCGTCACCTGCTCATCACCCCTGGGAAACTGGGCAATCAAGGTCCTCTCGCAGTGGCACAGCAGGAACTGAGATCCTGCCATGGAGAAGCCCCATGTCAGCAGCAGCAGATTCACCACTACACCCCCAGGACAGTCACTTAGGTCCCAAGAGCACCCCCACAAGCACACATGTCAGCACCAAGGCAAGCGATTCCATCTCAGAGCAGGAGATTTCCGGGCGCAAAGCCTTCACGGGCCACGTCACCCAATTTCAGATTGAAAAGCTTTTGCGGGGCTTCTGCCCGTTTATTCAAGTGAGCCGCCGGGGCTCCATTATGACCCGTTGGTGTGCTCTTTGCGTGGGTCACGTCTTTGCTTGCCCGGGGCCATTATGAGTCCCAGGGCTGAGGTAGAGATGGTAGGCGGGGCTGGTCTGGCCGGGATGCACTCTGTCACAGGTGACATCACAGCACCTGTGTCACAATGGGTGCAGCTAGCAACATTAGGAGCAGGAGACGCTGGCCCAGTACAGCCTCGGCGAGCGGAGAGTGCGCACGCAGACAGGAGGCTGTGCTGAACGCCGAAGGAGGCCGACGGCACAAACGCGAGTACCCGGGTCTCAGCGGGCATCCAGAGGCCAGGCTCTGGCAGGAGCACCTTTGCCAGGGCGCGGTGCTGCTGCCGGGCCAGCGGCACAGGCCTTGCAGCCTGCCAGCTGCCCGGCCCCCTCTTGCCTGCTTTCAGATCCCCGGGGGCTCCTGTCCCCATTTCCCTTATCAGTACCTCCCTCCCATCCCCACTCGAGCCCTGCAAAGCACCTTAGGCCATGCTGGCCACGGCATTTCTTCTCTTGCTTGCGCAAGGCCTCATCCAGTACCCGCAGCAGGCCGGGAACGGGCTGGATGAGGCCACACGGGAGCGCATGCAGCAGCGTGCTGAGTATCTGAACCAGCAGATGGCTCAGCTGCTTGAGGAGCTGGAGCAGAAGAACCTGGAGCAGAGTGGTGGCGCCTGGGGAGCCCTGCTGGTCTGGCAGTTCTGGGCTCTAACTGGAATCCTTGTCCTTCTCGTGGCACTGTGGTTTGGACTTGGGAAAATCAGACGCAATCCCGAGAACAGTGGCGTCAAGGAGAGGTCCAGCAGCAACTTGGTGGAGGAAGAAGAAGAGGTCGAAGGAGAAGAAGGAGGAGAAGAAGAAGGAGGAGACACCATCGTTGCAGAGAAAGAAATAGAAAGCACCAACGTGGAACAAGGCACTATGGATGGTATTGAAGAAGGCAACAACGTTGACGCAAAGGTAGAAAGCAGTGCTGGAAATGAGGCAGAAGAAGGCAATGAGGATGCAACAGAAGGAGTAAACCATGGTGAGAATTCTGAGGAAGCCCATGCTGCTGGAAATGAAGAGGAAGAAAAAGAAGAAGAAAAAGAGGAAGAAGAAGATAAAGAAGAAGGAGACAACATTGTTGCAAAGGAAGAAATCGAAAGCAACGATGCAAATGCGGAAGAAGACAGTAAGGATGGAAATGAAGAAGGCAGCACCACTGATGTAAAGGCCGAAAGCAGCGCTGGAAATGAAGCAAAAGAGGCCAATGAAGATGCAAAAGAAGAAGTAAACCATGGTGAGAATTTCCATGCTGCTGGAAACGAAGAAGAAGATAAAGAAGAAGAAGAAGAAAAAGGAGGACACAACATTGTTGCAAAGGAAGAAATCAAAAGCAATGATGCAAATGTGGAAGAGGACAATAGGGATGGAAATGAAGAAGGCAACAACGTTGTTGCAAAGACAGAAAGCAGTGCTGGAAATGAAGCACAAAAAGGCAATGATGGTGCAAAGGAAGAAGTAAACCGTGATTCAAAGGAGGGCGAGGAAGCCAATGCTGCCGGACTCGAAGAAGAAGACAAACGGGATGCAAAGAGAGAAGACGACGCCCACGATATCAAGGGGAACCTTGGAAGGCCTTTAGAGGAGCGCATAGAGTTGCATGTAGTGGACCTGGACAAAGGTTGCTCCCTGGTAATGGAGCTGATGGACAAACTGACAGACATCTTTGGACAAGACTTTTCCAACTGTTTCTACCCGGTGCCACAACAAGCCATCGGAGTGGGCAGCGCCTTTGAAGGCTGGAGTCCCCATGCACAAGATGTTGTGTACCGTGTGCTTGTGCCCCTGAGTCCCCCTCCAGGACACGCTTTCCACCTGGAGCTGGACGCCGCAGGGATGCTCCAGAGGAACTTCTGTGTCCGTGTGGAGCTGCTGTGCACCTGCAGAGGGGAGCAGCTGCGGGAGGACATGCTGTGCTTCCTCCACCACTCCGAGGAGGAGCTGAGAAGGAAGCAGGACCCCAGCCTCCTGCAGACCCTGTGCACTGGCTCCTATCTAGACGTGGAGAAAACTGTCCAGTGGTTCTACCGATTCCTGAGAGCAGCCCGGCTGCTTTTGCCTCCGTCCTGCCACTGGCATTTAATGTTGCAGCCCTGCAGCCGCTCCTGTAAATTTCAGCTCAGCAGAGACACAGAAAGCTTTGCGGTGGAGGTGATCTTTGGGGTGCGGCAAGGAGACACAGATATCTTTGTGGGCAGCCAGCCTACAGAAGTAGGCGCGCCAAGCACAACGTGGCGCCAGACTTACGCCGTGGCAGAGGCAAAATTCTTCAGGCACATTTCCGGGCAGGCTCCCCAGGACAGCTGGCACTGCAAGTGCCTTCAGTTCCTCAGCTGCTTCCCGATGGGCGTAGGTTTCTCCAGCTACGCCTTGAAGACTGTGGTGATGCACCTCCTGAGCACCGTACCCCCGACACGCTGGGGCAGGAGGGACTTCCGTCAGCGACTGATGGATATCCTGAAGTACCTGCGGTGCTCGCTGGAGACAAAGCAACTTCACCACTTTGTCGTAGGCAATGAGAAGTTTCCCAGGGAGATCAAATTGCCCTCCGGCTTGCGGCTAGCTCAGCCACCCAACCTCTTTCAGCCCCTGGCGAGCAGCCCGGATGCCCACACGAAGGCCGTGCAGGAGTACATCCGCCTGCTGCATCGGCTCAAACAAGTGCTGATCTACGGCCATTGAAAGGGATCTTCCTGCGCAGAGCTGTGCTTGTGGGGCCCCTTGGCAGACCCTGTAGATATTAACCTCCCGTAGTTAGTGTAGTTTTACAGTACATATTAACACCCCATAGTTAGCGCATTTACTACACCTATTACAGCCCCTTAATACCATATGTATTAGGACCCTCTAGTTAGTGAAATTACCAGATAGATTGGGACACTTTAGGTGTCGCTTTTCCTGTAGATAGTAATACCCCCTAGATAGTGAATTCAGCATTCCAGACCCTTCTTTGTTATTGTTTCAATAAACACGTCTATTTCTTAAATGGACTGTGCAAGCTCTTCTTGAATTCCAACAGACCTAGAATACTGGCAAATTCCACTGGTGGTGAATTTGTGACTGGCTGGCAGTAGGCCCTGTTATTAGCAAGCCTTTTGAA
This sequence comes from Pseudopodoces humilis, assembly GCF_049639895.1. Taxonomy (NCBI): domain Eukaryota; kingdom Metazoa; phylum Chordata; class Aves; order Passeriformes; family Paridae; genus Pseudopodoces; species Pseudopodoces humilis. The sequence goes on from NC_142200.1 coordinate 76,703,135, forward strand.
CAAAGGCACACCATGCTCTCTCCACATTGCTCCTCTCAATGCTCTCCCAGGTGCAGAAGCCACTGAAGACCCTGGCTTCAGTGGCTCCAAAGATGAGGTTTGCCCTGTGTTGCCCTTGCACATGCTGGCCATTTCACAGGGGCTCTGAAGCTCTCCCTGGCAGCTCTGGCTGGGCAGGGACCAAGCAAGAGGCACCACTGCTGTGCATCCTTTTGTGTTCACTGGGGAAGACAATGAAGATCCCGCCTGATCCCAGACACTCTGCAGGGCTTTGGCGCCACAGAAACCAACTTGTCGGGCGTGCGGAAGGAGCACTGTGCTCTGTTGGCAGTGGGAGCTGCCCACTGGAAATCACCCCCCGTCACCTGCTCATCACCCCTGGGAAACTGGGCAATCAAGGTCCTCTCGCAGTGGCACAGCAGGAACTGAGATCCTGCCATGGAGAAGCCCCATGTCAGCAGCAGCAGATTCACCACTACACCCCCAGGACAGTCACTTAGGTCCCAAGAGCACCCCCACAAGCACACATGTCAGCACCAAGGCAAGCGATTCCATCTCAGAGCAGGAGATTTCCGGGCGCAAAGCCTTCACGGGCCACGTCACCCAATTTCAGATTGAAAAGCTTTTGCGGGGCTTCTGCCCGTTTATTCAAGTGAGCCGCCGGGGCTCCATTATGACCCGTTGGTGTGCTCTTTGCGTGGGTCACGTCTTTGCTTGCCCGGGGCCATTATGAGTCCCAGGGCTGAGGTAGAGATGGTAGGCGGGGCTGGTCTGGCCGGGATGCACTCTGTCACAGGTGACATCACAGCACCTGTGTCACAATGGGTGCAGCTAGCAACATTAGGAGCAGGAGACGCTGGCCCAGTACAGCCTCGGCGAGCGGAGAGTGCGCACGCAGACAGGAGGCTGTGCTGAACGCCGAAGGAGGCCGACGGCACAAACGCGAGTACCCGGGTCTCAGCGGGCATCCAGAGGCCAGGCTCTGGCAGGAGCACCTTTGCCAGGGCGCGGTGCTGCTGCCGGGCCAGCGGCACAGGCCTTGCAGCCTGCCAGCTGCCCGGCCCCCTCTTGCCTGCTTTCAGATCCCCGGGGGCTCCTGTCCCCATTTCCCTTATCAGTACCTCCCTCCCATCCCCACTCGAGCCCTGCAAAGCACCTTAGGCCATGCTGGCCACGGCATTTCTTCTCTTGCTTGCGCAAGGCCTCATCCAGTACCCGCAGCAGGCCGGGAACGGGCTGGATGAGGCCACACGGGAGCGCATGCAGCAGCGTGCTGAGTATCTGAACCAGCAGATGGCTCAGCTGCTTGAGGAGCTGGAGCAGAAGAACCTGGAGCAGAGTGGTGGCGCCTGGGGAGCCCTGCTGGTCTGGCAGTTCTGGGCTCTAACTGGAATCCTTGTCCTTCTCGTGGCACTGTGGTTTGGACTTGGGAAAATCAGACGCAACCCCGAGAACAGTGGCGTCAAGGAGAGGTCCAGCAGCAACTTGGTGGAGGAAGAAGAAGAAGTCGAAGGAGAAGAAGGAGGAGAAGAAGAAGGAGGAGACACCATCGTTGCAGAGAAAGAAATAGAAAGCACCAACGTGGAAGAAGGCACTATGGATGGTATTGAAGAAGGCAACAACGTTGACGCAAAGGTAGAAAGCAGTGCTGGAAACGAGGCAGAAGAAGGCAATGAGGATGCAACAGAAGGAGTAAACCAGGGTGAGAATTCTGAGGAAGCCCATGCTGCTGGAAATGAAGAGGAAGAAAAAGAAGAAGAAAAAGAGGAAGAAGAAGATAAAGAAGAAGGAGACAACATTGTTGCAAAGGAAGAAATCGAAAGCAACGATGCAAATGCGGAAGAAGACAGTAAGGATGGAAATGAAGAAGGCAGCACCACTGATGTAAAGGCCGAAAGCAGCGCTGGAAATGAAGCAAAAGAGGCCAATGAAGATGCAAAAGAAGAAGTAAACCATGGTGAGAATTTCCATGCTGCTGGAAACGAAGAAGAAGATAAAGAAGAAGAAGAAGAAAAAGGAGGACACAACATTGTTGCAAAGGAAGAAATCAAAAGCAATGATGCAAATGTGGAAGAGGACAATAGGGATGGAAATGAAGAAGGCAACAACGTTGTTGCAAAGACAGAAAGCAGTGCTGGAAATGAAGCACAAAAAGGCAATGATGGTGCAAAGGAAGAAGTAAACCGTGATTCAAAGGAGGGCGAGGAAGCCAATGCTGCCGGACTCGAAGAAGAAGACAAACGGGATGCAAAGAGAGAAGACGACGCCCACGATATCAAGGGGAACCTTGGAAGGCCTTTAGAGGAGCGCATAGAGTTGCATGTAGTGGACCTGGACAAAGGTTGCTCCCTGGTAATGGAGCTGATGGACAAACTGACAGACATCTTTGGACAAGACTTTTCCAACTGTTTCTACCCGGTGCCACAACAAGCCATCGGAGTGGGCAGCGCCTTTGAAGGCTGGAGTCCCCATGCACAAGATGTTGTGTACCGTGTGCTTGTGCCCCTGAGTCCCCCTCCAGGACACGCTTTCCACCTGGAGCTGGACGCCGCAGGGATGCTCCAGAGGAACTTCTGTGTCCGTGTGGAGCTGCTGTGCACCTGCAGAGGGGAGCAGCTGCGGGAGGACATGCTGTGCTTCCTCCACCACTCCGAGGAGGAGCTGAGAAGGAAGCAGGACCCCAGCCTCCTGCAGACCCTGTGCACTGGCTCCTATCTAGACGTGGAGAAAACTGTCCAGTGGTTCTACCGATTCCTGAGAGCAGCCCGGCTGCTTTTGCCTCCGTCCTGCCACTGGCATTTAATGTTGCAGCCCTGCAGCCGCTCCTGTAAATTTCAGCTCAGCAGAGACACAGAAAGCTTTGCGGTGGAGGTGATCTTTGGGGTGCGGCAAGGAGACACAGATATCTTTGTGGGCAGCCAGCCTACAGAAGTAGGCGCGCCAAGCACAACGTGGCGCCAGACTTACGCCGTGGCAGAGGCAAAATTCTTCAGGCACATTTCCGGGCAGGCTCCCCAGGACAGCTGGCACTGCAAGTGCCTTCAGTTCCTCAGCTGCTTCCCGATGGGCGTAGGTTTCTCCAGCTACGCCTTGAAGACTGTGGTGATGCACCTCCTGAGCACCGTACCCCCGACACGCTGGGGCAGGAGGGACTTCCGTCAGCGACTGATGGATATCCTGAAGTACCTGCGGTGCTCGCTGGAGACAAAGCAACTTCACCACTTTGTCGTAGGCAATGAGAAGTTTCCCAGGGAGATCAAATTGCCCTCCGGCTTGCGGCTAGCTCAGCCACCCAACCTCTTTCAGCCCCTGGCGAGCAGCCCGGATGCCCACACGAAGGCCGTGCAGGAGTACATCCGCCTGCTGCATCGGCTCAAACAAGTGCTGATCTACGGCCATTGAAAGGGATCTTCCTGCGCAGAGCTGTGCTTGTGGGGCCCCTTGGCAGACCCTGTAGATATTAACCTCCCGTAGTTAGTGTAGTTTTACAGTACATATTAACACCCCATAGTTAGCGCATTTACTACACCTATTACAGCCCCTTAATACCATATGTATTAGGACCCTCTAGTTAGTGAAATTACCAGATAGATTGGGACACTTTAGGTGTCGCTTTTCCTGTAGATAGTAATACCCCCTAGATAGTGAATTCAGCATTCCAGACCCTTCTTTGTTATTGTTTCAATAAACACGTCTATTTCTTAAATGGACTGTGCAAGCTCTTCTTGAATTCCAACAGACCTAGAATACTGGCAAATTCCACTGGTGGTGAATTTGTGACTGGCTGGCAGTAGGCCCTGTTATTAGCAAGCCTTTTGAACAAAGGCACACCATGCTCTCTCCACATTGCTCCTCTCAATGCTCTCCCAGGTGCAGAAGCCACTGAAGACCCTGGCTTCAGTGGCTCCAAAGATGAGGTTTGCCCTGTGTTGCCCTTGCACATGCTGGCCATTTCACAGGGGCTCTGAAGCTCTCCCTGGCAGCTCTGGCTGGGCAGGGACCAAGCAAGAGGCACCACTGCTGTGCATCCTTTTGTGTTCACTGGGGAAGACAATGAAGATCCCGCCTGATCCCAGACACTCTGCAGGGCTTTGGCGCCACAGAAACCAACTTGTCGGGCGTGCGGAAGGAGCACTGTGCTCTGTTGGCAGTGGGAGCTGCCCACTGGAAATCACCCCCCGTCACCTGCTCATCACCCCTGGGAAACTGGGCAATCAAGGTCCTCTCGCAGTGGCACAGCAGGAACTGAGATCCTGCCATGGAGAAGCCCCATGTCAGCAGCAGCAGATTCACCACTACACCCCCAGGACAGTCACTTAGGTCCCAAGAGCACCCCCACAAGCACACATGTCAGCACCAAGGCAAGCGATTCCATCTCAGAGCAGGAGATTTCCGGGCGCAAAGCCTTCACGGGCCACGTCACCCAATTTCAGATTGAAAAGCTTTTGGGGGGCTTCTGCCCGTTTATTCAAGTGAGCCGCCGGGGCTCCATTATGACCCGTTGGTGTGCTCTTTGCGTGGGTCACGTCTTTGCTTGCCCGGGGCCATTATGAGTCCCAGGGCTGAGGTAGAGATGGTAGGCGGGGCTGGTCTGGCCGGGATGCACTCTGTCACAGGTGACATCACAGCACCTGTGTCACAATGGGTGCAGCTAGCAACATTAGGAGCAGGAGACGCTGGCCCAGTACAGCCTCGGCGAGCGGAGAGTGCGCACGCAGACAGGAGGCTGTGCTGAACGCCGAAGGAGGCCGACGGCACAAACGCGAGTACCCGGGTCTCAGCGGGCATCCAGAGGCCAGGCTCTGGCAGGAGCACCTTTGCCAGGGCGCGGTGCTGCTGCCGGGCCAGCGGCACAGGCCTTGCAGCCTGCCAGCTGCCCGGCCCCCTCTTGCCTGCTTTCAGATCCCCGGGGGCTCCTGTCCCCATTTCCCTTATCAGTACCTCCCTCCCATCCCCACTCGAGCCCTGCAAAGCACCTTAGGCCATGCTGGCCACGGCATTTCTTCTCTTGCTTGCGCAAGGCCTCATCCAGTACCCGCAGCAGGCCGGGAACGGGCTGGATGAGGCCACACGGGAGCGCATGCAGCAGCGTGCTGAGTATCTGAACCAGCAGATGGCTCAGCTGCTTGAGGAGCTGGAGCAGAAGAACCTGGAGCAGAGTGGTGGCGCCTGGGGAGCCCTGCTGGTCTGGCAGTTCTGGGCTCTAACTGGAATCCTTGTCCTTCTCGTGGCACTGTGGTTTGGACTTGGGAAAATCAGACGCAATCCCGAGAACAGTGGCGTCAAGGAGAGGTCCAGCAGCAACTTGGTGGAGGAAGAAGAAGAGGTCGAAGGAGAAGAAGGAGGAGAAGAAGAAGGAGGAGACACCATCGTTGCAGAGAAAGAAATAGAAAGCACCAACGTGGAACAAGGCACTATGGATGGTATTGAAGAAGGCAACAACGTTGACGCAAAGGTAGAAAGCAGTGCTGGAAATGAGGCAGAAGAAGGCAATGAGGATGCAACAGAAGGAGTAAACCAGGGTGAGAAGTTTGAGGAAGCCAACGCAGCTGGAAATGAGGAAGAAGATGAAGAAGAAGGCGGAGGCAACACAGCGGCAGAGAGAGAAAGCAAAAGCAACAATGCAAATGTGGGAGAAAATACGATGGATGCAAATGAAGAAGGCAGCACCACTGATGTAAAGGCCGAAAGCAGCGCTGGAAATGAAGCAAAAGACGGCAATGAGGCTGCAAAAGAAGGAGTAAACCATGGTGAGAATTCTGAGGAAGCCCATGCTGCTGGAAATGAAGAGGAAGAAAAAGAAGAAGAAAAAGAGGAAGAAGAAGATAAAGAAGAAGGAGACAACATTGTTGCAAAGGAAGAAATCGAAAGCAACGATGCAAATGCGGAAGAAGACAGTAAGGATGGAAATGAAGAAGGCAGCACCACTGATGTAAAGGCCGAAAGCAGCGCTGGAAATGAAGCAAAAGAGGCCAATGAAGATGCAAAAGAAGAAGTAAACCATGGTGAGAATTTCCATGCTGCTGGAAACGAAGAAGAAGATAAAGAAGAAGAAGAAGAAAAAGGAGGACACAACATTGTTGCAAAGGAAGAAATCAAAAGCAATGATGCAAATGTGGAAGAGGACAATAGGGATGGAAATGAAGAAGGCAACAACGTTGTTGCAAAGACAGAAAGCAGTGCTGGAAATGAAGCACAAAAAGGCAATGATGGTGCAAAGGAAGAAGTAAACCGTGATTCAAAGGAGGGCGAGGAAGCCAATGCTGCCGGACTCGAAGAAGAAGACAAACGGGATGCAAAGAGAGAAGACGACGCCCACGATATCAAGGGGAACCTTGGAAGGCCTTTAGAGGAGCGCATAGAGTTGCATGTAGTGGACCTGGACAAAGGTTGCTCCCTGGTAATGGAGCTGATGGACAAACTGACAGACATCTTTGGACAAGACTTTTCCAACTGTTTCTACCCGGTGCCACAACAAGCCATCGGAGTGGGCAGCGCCTTTGAAGGCTGGAGTCCCCATGCACAAGATGTTGTGTACCGTGTGCTTGTGCCCCTGAGTCCCCCTCCAGGACACGCTTTCCACCTGGAGCTGGACGCCGCAGGGATGCTCCAGAGGAACTTCTGTGTCCGTGTGGAGCTGCTGTGCACCTGCAGAGGGGAGCAGCTGCGGGAGGACATGCTGTGCTTCCTCCACCACTCCGAGGAGGAGCTGAGAAGGAAGCAGGACCCCAGCCTCCTGCAGACCCTGTGCACTGGCTCCTATCTAGACGTGGAGAAAACTGTCCAGTGGTTCTACCGATTCCTGAGAGCAGCCCGGCTGCTTTTGCCTCCGTCCTGCCACTGGCATTTAATGTTGCAGCCCTGCAGCCGCTCCTGTAAATTTCAGCTCAGCAGAGACACAGAAAGCTTTGCGGTGGAGGTGATCTTTGGGGTGCGGCAAGGAGACACAGATATCTTTGTGGGCAGCCAGCCTACAGAAGTAGGCGCGCCAAGCACAACGTGGCGCCAGACTTACGCCGTGGCAGAGGCAAAATTCTTCAGGCACATTTCCGGGCAGGCTCCCCAGGACAGCTGGCACTGCAAGTGCCTTCAGTTCCTCAGCTGCTTCCCGATGGGCGTAGGTTTCTCCAGCTACGCCTTGAAGACTGTGGTGATGCACCTCCTGAGCACCGTACCCCCGACACGCTGGGGCAGGAGGGACTTCCGTCAGCGACTGATGGATATCCTGAAGTACCTGCGGTGCTCGCTGGAGACAAAGCAACTTCACCACTTTGTCGTAGGCAATGAGAAGTTTCCCAGGGAGATCAAATTGCCCTCCGGCTTGCGGCTAGCTCAGCCACCCAACCTCTTTCAGCCCCTGGCGAGCAGCCCGGATGCCCACACGAAGGCCGTGCAGGAGTACATCCGCCTGCTGCATCGGCTCAAACAAGTGCTGATCTACGGCCATTGAAAGGGATCTTCCTGCGCAGAGCTGTGCTTGTGGGGCCCCTTGGCAGACCCTGTAGATATTAACCTCCCGTAGTTAGTGTAGTTTTACAGTACATATTAACACCCCATAGTTAGCGCATTTACTACACCTATTACAGCCCCTTAATACCATATGTATTAGGACCCTCTAGTTAGTGAAATTACCAGATAGATTGGGACACTTTAGGTGTCGCTTTTCCTGTAGATAGTAATACCCCCTAGATAGTGAATTCAGCATTCCAGACCCTTCTTTGTTATTGTTTCAATAAACACGTCTATTTCTTAAATGGACTGTGCAAGCTCTTCTTGAATTCCAACAGACCTAGAATACTGGCAAATTCCACTGGTGGTGAATTTGTGACTGGCTGGCAGTAGGCCCTGTTATTAGCAAGCCTTTTGAACAAAGGCACACCATGCTCTCTCCACATTGCTCCTCTCAATGCTCTCCCAGGTGCAGAAGCCACTGAAGACCCTGGCTTCAGTGGCTCCAAAGATGAGGTTTGCCCTGTGTTGCCCTTGCACATGCTGGCCATTTCACAGGGGCTCTGAAGCTCTCCCTGGCAGCTCTGGCTGGGCAGGGACCAAGCAAGAGGCACCACTGCTGTGCATCCTTTTGTGTTCACTGGGGAAGACAATGAAGATCCCGCCTGATCCCAGACACTCTGCAGGGCTTTGGCGCCACAGAAACCAACTTGTCGGGCGTGCGGAAGGAGCACTGTGCTCTGTTGGCAGTGGGAGCTGCCCACTGGAAATCACCCCCCCGTCACCTGCTCATCACCCCTGGGAAACTGGGCAATCAAGGTCCTCTCGCAGTGGCACAGCAGGAACTGAGATCCTGCCATGGAGAAGCCCCATGTCAGCAGCAGCAGATTCACCACTACACCCCCAGGACAGTCACTTAGGTCCCAAGAGCACCCCCACAAGCACACATGTCAGCACCAAGGCAAGCGATTCCATCTCAGAGCAGGAGATTTCCGGGCGCAAAGCCTTCACGGGCCACGTCACCCAATTTCAGATTGAAAAGCTTTTGGGGGGCTTCTGCCCGTTTATTCAAGTGAGCCGCCGGGGCTCCATTATGACCCGTTGGTGTGCTCTTTGCGTGGGTCACGTCTTTGCTTGCCCGGGGCCATTATGAGTCCCAGGGCTGAGGTAGAGATGGAAGGCGGGGCTGGTCTGGCCGGGATGCCCTCTGTCACAGGTGACATCACAGCACCTGTGTCACAATGGGTGCAGCTAGCAACATTAGGAGCAGGAGACGCTGGCCCAGTACAGCCTCGGCGAGCGGAGAGTGCGCACGCAGACAGGAGGCTGTGCTGAACGCCGAAGGAGGCCGACGGCACAAACGCGAGTACCCGGGTCTCAGCGGGCATCCAGAGGCCAGGCTCTGGCAGGAGCACCTTTGCCAGGGCGCGGTGCTGCTGCCGGGCCAGCGGCACAGGCCTTGCAGCCTGCCAGCTGCCCGGCCCCCTCTTGCCTGCTTTCAGATCCCCGGGGGCTCCTGTCCCCATTTCCCTTATCAGTACCTCCCTCCCATCCCCACTCGAGCCCTGCAAAGCACCTTAGGCCATGCTGGCCACGGCATTTCTTCTCTTGCTTGCGCAAGGCCTCATCCAGTACCCGCAGCAGGCCGGGAACGGGCTGGATGAGGCCACACGGGAGCGCATGCAGCAGCGTGCTGAGTATCTGAACCAGCAGATGGCTCAGCTGCTTGAGGAGCTGGAGCAGAAGAACCTGGAGCAGAGTGGTGGCGCCTGGGGAGCCCTGCTGGTCTGGCAGTTCTGGGCTCTAACTGGAATCCTTGTCCTTCTCGTGGCACTGTGGTTTGGACTTGGGAAAATCAGACGCAATCCCGAGAACAGTGGCGTCAAGGAGAGGTCCAGCAGCAACTTGGTGGAGGAAGAAGAAGAGGTCGAAGGAGAAGAAGGAGGAGAAGAAGAAGGAGGAGACACCATCGTTGCAGAGAAAGAAATAGAAAGCACCAACGTGGAACAAGGCACTATGGATGGTATTGAAGAAGGCAACAACGTTGACGCAAAGGTAGAAAGCAGTGCTGGAAATGAGGCAGAAGAAGGCAATGAGGATGCAACAGAAGGAGTAAACCATGGTGAGAATTCTGAGGAAGCCCATGCTGCTGGAAATGAAGAGGAAGAAAAAGAAGAAGAAAAAGAGGAAGAAGAAGATAAAGAAGAAGGAGACAACATTGTTGCAAAGGAAGAAATCGAAAGCAACGATGCAAATGCGGAAGAAGACAGTAAGGATGGGAATGAAGAAGGCAGCACCACTGATGTAAAGGCCGAAAGCAGCGCTGGAAATGAAGCAAAAGAGGCCAATGAAGATGCAAAAGAAGAAGTAAACCATGGTGAGAATTTCCATGCTGCTGGAAACGAAGAAGAAGATAAAGAAGAAGAAGAAGAAAAAGGAGGACACAACATTGTTGCAAAGGAAGAAATCAAAAGCAATGATGCAAATGTGGAAGAGGACAATAGGGATGGAAATGAAGAAGGCAACAACGTTGTTGCAAAGACAGAAAGCAGTGCTGGAAATGAAGCACAAAAAGGCAATGATGGTGCAAAGGAAGAAGTAAACCGTGATTCAAAGGAGGGCGAGGAAGCCAATGCTGCCGGACTCGAAGAAGAAGACAAACGGGATGCAAAGAGAGAAGACGACGCCCACAATATCAAGGGGAACCTTGGAAGGCCTTTAGAGGAGCGCATAGAGTTGCACGTAGTGGACCTGGACAAAGGTTGCTCCCTGGTAATGGAGCTGATGGACAAACTGACAGGCATCTTTGGACAAGACTTTTCCAACTGTTTCTACCCGGTGCCACAACAAGCCATCGGAGTGGGCAGCGCCTTTGAAGGCTGGAGTCCCCATGCACAAGATGTTGTGTACCGTGTGCTTGTGCCCCTGAGTCCCCCTCCAGGACACGCTTTCCACCTGGAGCTGGACGCCGCAGGGATGCTCCAGAGGAACTTCTGTGTCCGTGTGGAGCTGCTGTGCACCTGCAGAGGGGAGCAGCTGCGGGAGGACATGCTGTGCTTCCTCCACCACTCCGAGGAGGAGCTGAGAAGGAAGCAGGACCCCAGCCTCCTGCAGACCCTGTGCACTGGCTCCTATCTAGACGTGGAGAAAACTGTCCAGTGGTTCTACCGATTCCTGAGAGCAGCCCGGCTGCTTTTGCCTCCGTCCTGCCACTGGCATTTAATGTTGCAGCCCTGCAGCCGCTCCTGTAAATTTCAGCTCAGCAGAGACACAGAAAGCTTTGCGGTGGAGGTGATCTTTGGGGTGCGGCAAGGAGACACAGATATCTTTGTGGGCAGCCAGCCTACAGAAGTAGGCGCGCCAAGCACAACGTGGCGCCAGACTTACGCCGTGGCAGAGGCAAAATTCTTCAGGCACATTTCCGGGCAGGCTCCCCAGGACAGCTGGCACTGCAAGTGCCTTCAGTTCCTCAGCTGCTTCCCGATGGGCGTAGGTTTCTCCAGCTACGCCTTGAAGACTGTGGTGATGCACCTCCTGAGCACCGTACCCCCGACACGCTGGGGCAGGAGGGACTTCCGTCAGCGACTGATGGATATCCTGAAGTACCTGCGGTGCTCGCTGGAGACAAAGCAACTTCACCACTTTGTCGTAGGCAATGAGAAGTTTCCCAGGGAGATCAAATTGCCCTCCGGCTTGCGGCTAGCTCAGCCACCCAACCTCTTTCAGCCCCTGGCGAGCAGCCCGGATGCCCACACGAAGGCCGTGCAGGAGTACATCCGCCTGCTGCATCGGCTCAAACAAGTGCTGATCTACGGCCATTGAAAGGGATCTTCCTGCGCAGAGCTGTGCTTGTGGGGCCCCTTGGCAGACCCTGTAGATATTAACCTCCCGTAGTTAGTGTAGTTTTACAGTACATATTAACACCCCATAGTTAGCGCATTTACTACACCTATTACAGCCCCTTAATACCATATGTATTAGGACCCTCTAGTTAGTGAAATTACCAGATAGATTGGGACACTTTAGGTGTCGCTTTTCCTGTAGATAGTAATACCCCCTAGATAGTGAATTCAGCATTCCAGACCCTTCTTTGTTATTGTTTCAATAAACACGTCTATTTCTTAAATGGACTGTGCAAGCTCTTCTTGAATTCCAACAGACCTAGAATACTGGCAAATTCCACTGGTGGTGAATTTGTGACTGGCTGGCAGTAGGCCCTGTTATTAGCAAGCCTTTTGAACAAAGGCACACCATGCTCTCTCCACATTGCTCCTCTCAATGCTCTCCCAGGTGCAGAAGCCACTGAAGACCCTGGCTTCAGTGGCTCCAAAGATGAGGTTTGCCCTGTGTTGCCCTTGCACATGCTGGCCATTTCACAGGGGCTCTGAAGCTCTCCCTGGCAGCTCTGGCTGGGCAGGGACCAAGCAAGAGGCACCACTGCTGTGCATCCTTTTGTGTTCACTGGGGAAGACAATGAAGATCCTGCCTGATCCCAGACACTCTGCAGGGCTTTGGCGCCACAGAAACCAACTTGTCGGGCGTGCGGAAGGAGCACTGTGCTCTGTTGGCAGTGGGAGCTGCCCACTGGAAATCACCCCCCCGTCACCTGCTCATCACCCCTGGGAAACTGGGCAATCAAGGTCCTCTCGCAGTGGCACAGCAGGAACTGAGATCCTGCCATGGAGAAGCCCCATGTCAGCAGCAGCAGATTCACCACTACACCCCCAGGACAGTCACTTAGGTCCCAAGAGCACCCCCACAAGCACACATGTCAGCACCAAGGCAAGCGATTCCATCTCAGAGCAGGAGATTTCCGGGCGCAAAGCCTTCACGGGCCACGTCACCCAATTTCAGATTGAAAAGCTTTTGGGGGGCTTCTGCCCGTTTATTCAAGTGAGCCGCCGGGGCTCCATTATGACCCGTTGGTGTGCTCTTTGCGTGGGTCACGTCTTTGCTTGCCCGGGGCCATTATGAGTCCCAGGGCTGAGGTAGAGATGGAAGGCGGGGCTGGTCTGGCCGGGATACACTCTGTCACAGGTGACATCACAGCACCTGTGTCACAATGGGTGCAGCTAGCAACATTAGGAGCAGGAGACGCTGGCCCAGTACAGCCTCGGCGAGCGGAGAGTGCGCACGCAGACAGGAGGCTGTGCTGAACGCCGAAGGAGGCCGACGGCACAAACGCGAGTACCCGGGTCTCAGCGGGCATCCAGAGGCCAGGCTCTGGCAGGAGCACCTTTGCCAGGGCGCGGTGCTGCTGCCGGGCCAGCGGCACAGGCCTTGCAGCCTGCCAGCTGCCCGGCCCCCTCTTGCCTGCTTTCAGATCCCCGGGGGCTCCTGTCCCCATTTCCCTTATCAGTACCTCCCTCCCATCCCCACTCGAGCCCTGCAAAGCACCTTAGGCCATGCTGGCCACGGCATTTCTTCTCTTGCTTGCGCAAGGCCTCATCCAGTACCCGCAGCATTCCAGACCCTTCTTTGTTATTGTTTCAATAAACACGTCTATTTCTTAAATATACTGTGCAAGCTCTTCTTGAATTCCAACAGACCTAGAATACTGGCAACTTCCACTAGTGGTGAATTTGTGACTGGCTGGCAGTAGGCCCTGTTATTAGCAAGCTACATCTGACTACATAGTCTACAGAGCACTGCAAAATCAGGGTAAACTCTGGGTTTCCCTTGGTTTTTCCAGTGTCAGTGTAGTAAAGCAAAAATTAATTCTGGCCTTAAGGCAGGGTAGAAGACCAGCTGTCAGTACAGAGATGGAATAAGCATTTGTAAGTGGAAATAAGTTCCTCTTATTCTTGAAGAAGGCTGCTATAAAAATATCCTTGTCAAATATATTTCTGTTCCAAGAATATATGGTATAAATTTTTTTAAAAAGTTATCATATGAAATTGAGAACACTGTTTTATACAAATTTAAGTAGGCAAGAAAATAATGTAATTAGTATATACATTTAGGATAAATTTTATTAATGTTACATTTGTTTTCAAAATATGGTGACACTTTGCACATACAAAGTACAAAATTGAATTAACCACATGTATAAAAGCTACATTTAGGTAAAATATGCCTCAACCCAGAATTCTGTATAAAGTGGTTCTTTCATAGGCTCCTGAAGTAATGTACAAGATGTAAGAAGCTGAAATGAAATTTACTGAGGTCTAAAGTGTTCTCCCCATGCCAGTAACGAAAAACAAAAGATTTTAAATATGAAGAGTTCTGTCATTTTTTGAAGTAGAATTCAATTCAGTCTTCAGTCAATCAAATTATGTTTAAAGGCAGTATATGCAGTAATTTAAAAATTATAATTAAGTTCCGCCTGATAAAGGTTGTATGTACCAATTTTGAAAGAAATGAAGTATTGAAATTTGTCCTATTGCTAGAAAAATACTACAGAAATTAAATGTGACAGACCAAACTCTCAGGGTCTCTCTTTTCCCTATTCAACTCCTAGAGACCAATTTCTGCCTGCAAAATATAAAGCAACCAGTTCTTAGAGTTCTTAGAGAAATTCAAACTTAAAAAAACCCCATATGTATGAACTTGGATTTTAGCTACAGCTCTATTTTATTACAGCAATTCTTAAGACCTTAAGACCTGTTAGTCTCTTCCCATAATTAATTTTCTTGAAAATATCTCATATTTTAGCTTCAGAATAATTTTGACATTCTGTGTCTTGTAAGGAATAGAGGCTAATTGGTTTTATTAATTTTATTCCATTTGGTAAGATGTACCATTTGTTGGAATAAAGGTGTGGGCTCCTAATACTAACTGTTCAGTAGCTCATGAGGTTTCTTTTGGTAGACTCAACTTTGATTTTTATGATCTGAAATTTCTTTACCTTTAATACCTCTTTGGTACCAGCATTTTTCTTTCTACTCAAGAACAGAAAACACAGCTATACTAGATGACTTTTTAGATCTCTTTAAAACCTGTACCTTTTCATTGTACCAACCTAGTGGCTGAATGTTTGTTATTATTATTTATGTGGAAAAGCAATAGAGGGCAGGCTAATTACCTCTCAGCACAGGTAAGGGTGGTTGTTATATATGGGTAAATTGTTATATATTGGTGGTAGATTACTTTTATGTTTGTAGCCAAGTGAGAAGTTATTAGCAGGACTGGTTCACTTGGCAGCACAAGGACTGTCTATCACTGCAGTGTCTACCTTTAGACAAGAAATAACACTATGATTTCAACTTTCCCATTTAGGTGGAAAAGAGAAAAAATATGAGGAAATGTCTGTAAAGTCTGCAGAATGCTTTTACTAAACTGTTCTGACCCCAGCAGAGAGATACAGGGATATCTTGTAGCATAGTGACATTGGGATTAAGAATAAAAAGAAAAAAGCCAACAAACAAAAACAAACAAAAAAAAAAATAAAAAGAGAAGGATTTAAGTTCTTACCAATGTAGTACAGTCTTTTCAATTCTACACCTCCCATTAAAAAATTATGTCTGCTAACACTTTCTCATTTTTTGTAACTTGCCAAAGAGAAATATATTGTAAAGGGATGAGGAGCCAAATACTGACATATTGAACACATTGCAGAGCTCTCATAATACCAGTGGGCATCCATCATATCTCACACATGAACCTCTCTACATTACAAACCCAACAGACTTGATAACATTCTGAATATAAGTTTCTTTCTTCTCTTTTTCTCCCAAATTCCTGGATGTGCTTCCTTCTGTTATCTTGGAGATGTAGAAAAAAATGGGGAAAGGGTATAACATGTCATCTCAAAGCAAGAATTTCTGCTAATACAACAGCAGTAAACACATTGTAGTTTGGAAAAAGACTGGTGTGTGCTGTTTTTGATTATACAACTTTGGATTGATTTGGATTGTGTTCTATGTCAAAAAACTGCTGAACAATGGAGCATAAGTTCTATGGTTTTGATCAGTTAATTACTAAATTGACAAAGGAAGTGCTTTGTTTGAAAAGCATTTTGATAGAACATTACAATTGTTACTCCCACTTTCTAATTATAAGCAAAATTTTTCTAATTTTCAACATCTCAGCAGATACTCCCTTGGAAACAGTCAAAATCAAAGCACAGTCAAAGTGAATATGTGTTTAGAAATAAATCCAATCAGAAAATTCATTTACACATTCATTTAATAAAAAAACAATGTTCATACTACTTACAGGCAAGAAAACTGTACAATTTCTCTAAGTTCTGGCTAGAGAGACACTGCATCAGTGGAGACATCAAAAAATAAAAACTAAAAACAAAGGCGTTCCAAGCACTAAAGCTCAACTAAACAGCACTAGTTCACAATTAAATAAAACAATTCAGCATACAACCCCAATTATCCAGACATCTGGAAAGACATAAGAAAACTTTAGATAATTGGAGAAGTCTGCTGGCAGGCCTATAAATTCCTGATCCCAAAAACAGAGTTCAAACTTGCTAACAGCCTCTCCTGCTTGGTTGCCAGGGCTCGGTGAAGGAAGCTGCATTTGGCTCTGGAGTGCGTGCCTTATAAGGGGGAACAAATTCTGATGCAACGACTCGAGCTCATAAACTCCTCTATGGTCGTGTCTGACCAGTCCAGTCTTATGTTCTGGACTACACCATGAAAACCTGATTTTCTTCCCACAGATTCTTAACATTCTGGAGATTAGGAATTTGTAGAGGTCAGGAAATGAGAGAGTTTAGGAAAGCAAGAGAATGCCAACACATTACAGCCAAAATTATGGTGTTATTTAAGTTGATGTTTTTTCTCACTTAAACTCCAGTGGAACTGAGATTCTGTTCCTGGCTCTTGCTACCATAACTGATTAACTACAATTAGATTTCCAGATGTGTCAGATACCCATTCATGTCAAACACATTTATATGCACATGATCCCTATTTCCATGTGCTATCTGCTATCCTTAGGATACTCTATATACCCTAATTTTACAAGACTCCTTTGGCCTACAAAACTTTGCCTTTTTAATTTGGTATGTAGAGATAGCAGAGGAGGGAAGGAAGGCAAAGCCCAAAGGTTGAAAATACAGCCTACGGAGAGACTGTTTTACAATCCCCCAGCAAGCCCATGAGCCACCAGCTGTCCAGTTTTTAGCAGAGACTGCTTAGCACCTCCTAAGGCAGATGGCTGCAGAAATGTTAGCTTAGACTTCAAGTTTTCTTCAAAATTTAACCATCCCAATCACTAACTTTCTGTTTAGATTGGTAAATGTCCTCCATGTTTCAAAAAAGACAGGCTCCTGCAAAAGAACAGAATTCTGCAAGCAAATGTTTTTCTGCTCCTGAAGAAAAGCCAGGGCTTTAGTGTTCCTCAGCTACTATCCAGAATCGATTTAACCTTAAGCCTCCTTTGCTCTGTCTGAATGATAACTACTTGAGAAGCAGAAAGAAAGAAAAAAAAAAAGAAAAAAAAAAGAAAAGAAAAAAAATGTGATTGAGTGATTGATAGTTATGTAGGTTATTTCATACCGCTAAGTTGGATGTGATTTCTAATCCTAATAATTTTATTTGAGAATTAAAAAAAAAAGAAAAAAGAAAAAAAATGTGATTGACTGATTGACAGTTATGTAGAGTATTTCATACCACTAAGTTAGGATGTGACTTTTAATCCTTATGATTTTATTGTATTAAAATACAAGGATGACAAATTGCCATATGCACAGCACAGTGCATGTTGATCTGTGCCACTCAGTGATGTAAATGTTGAGCACAAAATTCTCCCTTTCACATGATGAAGATGCAACCCTGTCCTGGGGTGACTTTATGATACTGGTATCCCCAATTGTCTGGTTTATGTTATATATTAAGTTCTGCACCTTTAAGACTGGCTTTGAGAGCAAGAGAGGGGGAAGAAGAAGCCCGCAGTGTGTTAAGGAAAAACATCACTCCCACACATCCCGAGCCTGGACTGTGGTGTCTGCAGCACAGACAGACAGCGGGACAGAGCTTCTCTCTGGCTTCTAGTTAGTTTTAGCTAGCTGAGGCAGAGGAGTTCCCTGGACCTTTGTTTTTTTTTTCCAATTTTCTTGGATCTGTGCAAGCCTGCTCTGGACTGAACACCCAGCCAAACCCCGGGAGCTCACGCCTGTGGCCCACCGGGGCCTGGGCCTCGGCACTTTCCAGCGCTGAAAGGACTGATAAGAACCTGAGCGAGCCGAGCTACACCACATGAAAAGGACTTTTCTTCCTAGACTTGCCATCCCATCGAACAGCGAGAGGTTTTATTATTTAATATTATTCAATTTCTGTTAAATAAACAGCTTTTTCCACTTCTCTCCAAGAAATTTTTTTTTTTTTTTTTTTTTTCCCTTTTCCGGACCAGGGGTGGGGAGGGGGCATTTCCCTGAGGAAATCCCCATTTGGAGATTTCCTCCCTAATTTGCCCTAAACTAGAACAAATACAAACCCCTATGCCTTGGTACAGTTATGGTGCAACTGAGGAGTCAGGCTGCATATAACATTTGGGATTGAGGAATTTAGAGAAGGCTGCTGAGCTGAGTTGGGAATAAATGGGCTGAAAATGTTTAGCTCAGAGGTAGAAGTGGGAGGCTAAAATCTCTATAACTTCTTCCTAAATTATTTTATCCAGTAAAGGTACATCTGCATAAAAGACCCAAAACATGAGAAAATGAAGAATAAATTAATATAATATTACCTAGATTTGCTCCTAAATGCTCCTGGGATCAACATCAGACAACTGCCATATCCTTTCCCAAAAGAGTAGCAGACTTCAGCAAATCTATCAGGTACAACTTAAACCTCTGTTCTTTTCCCGCAATTATTTCCTTAAAGTGACTGAAAGCTGTGAACTATGCCTGAATAATTTAATATTAGTAATATCTCAAAGAATTTAATAGTTTTTTTTTTTTAATAATCTGAATCTGAAAAATTACAATAATATGTTTAAATCCTCCTGCTATTTTCTTGCTGTTTTTGTAGTCCTGAAGTTAGGAGAAACAACTCATTTAATGTATTCATTGTGAAGCTCACATTCAGTACACTTAGGTACAACTAATACCCAGAATTACCACTGCCACAGATACATATAAAATAATAAAGAACAGTATGTGCAAGTTGTGATATCTCTGTTTGCACAGATACTTCTTCACTGGATTGAGCCTGTTCCTGCTATCTCTGGGGAGAGCAGAAACTTAACCTGTGCCAAGTACTGGAGAGGACTACTCTTAGTTTTTTTTTAAGGTGAACATCAAATGCATTTTAAAATGCAAACTGTCTAAATCAAACCAGAAGCAATGATCTTTTTCTTCTTGTGTGACTGGGCCACTGTCAGTGTTAAGTGAATTGAGTGCATAATTTATTAAATCAAACTCTGAAATCTGTCAGAATTTAAACATTTAGTTTGCCATCATTATATCATAAGGAGAGGATAATTTTAATTGTTTTCTTACTTTTTCTGTTCAATGCTGTCCACAGGATAATTTTTACAGACATCCTTCAACTGCTCTTTTATGAGTGGAAACTGAAGCGTGTTTTATTCCCAGGACACAAGATTCAGGTTTTACAAGTTCTGCCTCATAAACACTTGAGGCAAGAACTCCCAAACACTTTGTTGGCATCATGTATTGATTGTCTCACTGATAAACGGTCATGTGCTGAGGGTTGAAGTTTGGAATTTATCCCAAATCCTTAGTCTCTCCAATTCTCAAAATCAAATGATAGTACTACTCCAAGACATAAACAGGAAACTTCA
The DNA here is from genome assembly GCF_049639895.1 of Pseudopodoces humilis. Taxonomy (NCBI): domain Eukaryota; kingdom Metazoa; phylum Chordata; class Aves; order Passeriformes; family Paridae; genus Pseudopodoces; species Pseudopodoces humilis. The sequence goes on from NC_142200.1 coordinate 76,722,281, forward strand.
GTGGAGCAATGCTTGCAAAGCTACAGTTTTCACACTAAACACTACTGGCACTGACAGTGACAACATCAAGAAAATGTGAGGATGGTACAATGCACTGAGCAACCAATTTTTTTGATGTAAACAGCCCCTCCATGAGACAAGTACTGCTCTTAGTAAAAAAAATAAGATAAATGTTTATAACTGGTTTTAACTTCTCAGAGATTACTTTCATCTTGCTGTCATGTAGGTAGACTTGTTTTCCCAGAGAGGACTCTCTGCATAGTTGGTATGCTGGGATCAGCTGGCAAGTGAAAAAGAAAGAAGGGAAGCACACTAATTCAATTAGTGGGGGCACCCAGGAGGGCTGACATTTCCTTCCTTTGCTGAAATCTGTATTTCTCCTGTTGGTCTTTTGTCACCTCATCTGTTGGAAAGCAAAATTATGACCTCAGATCAGTCACCTATTTTCTAATGTCTTAAAGGAAGAAATAGATTTCTGATATTTAATGCAATGATGAAAAAAGGCAGCTGGTTTGAAATTAAGTTTTAAGATTCTTAAGAACAAGTTCTAGATTTAAAGGGTATGCATACAACCAGACACTGTTCTTTTTAAAGAACAAGAGGATCCCATACACATTTCAAGATAAAATTATTTTATATATGAAAAATGCATATGAGGAGCATAAAATGTGAACATAATATTTAGTGTAAAGCTGATAGATTACACCTCTCTGTTTTCCTTAGCATATTTTAAAGAAAAAGTCTTCAAGATTGAAAGAACAAAGAGCAGAGGAATGAAGACCAAAGGATGAGGAAGGTGCCTTCAGAGGCTGTGTCTTTCTTTCTTTGGGCTTCTATATGGCCTTCTTCCATCATCTGCAACACTGCTAACCATCCTTATTAATGGAAGACAGCCAGTTCTACAGAGTGGGTAAAAGATGTACCTTATAAGACCTACCTGCTCCTCTGAAGCTGTATAAATCTCTCTAAGGCCAACCCCCCATACCCAGCTTCACAGATGAAGAAATTATTCTTGAAGGTGCAAAGTTCTTGTGACTGAAGCCACATTAGCTTGCTTTGCCGTTTAGAAGGGCTACATATTCTGCTCCAGTTGCAAGAACCCTACATTTAATGTTTTGTTCTTCTTAATATGATGAGAATAAAATTTGAAATTTCTTATCACATTGTTACCAGATTCAGAAAAGTCTCTGCTAGAATTAATAATTAAGAGGAGGCAAAAGTATTAGAATTTATTTTTTAAAGTTTTTATTTTCCCCAAAGAAATGCAACTTCTCCCACACTTCTGCCCCCTTATAAACACCAAGACATTATTTGGGATTTTGCTGGGAGGGAGTTTTGCTTTCTTCTGAGGGTAGGAGGAAAGCAGAGTTGTGGGATTTCTTTTCATGTTAAACCTGAAATATATAGAGCTTTGGAAAAACCCAGCAACTTTCAGACTTGAAGATGAAGGCATCTCAGCTTTATGACAACTTGCCAATTATATAGAAAGAGTAAAACAATATTATGAGGTTATATTTAATTGGTTAACATATAGTATGTGTGTACAAATAGTAAGTAAAAACAAATTATTGATATGAAGTGATTTTTTTTTTAGGGAAATTGTAACCACTTATATCCTGTTTAATTCCTCTACAGAGGACAGCGTCTTATTTTCTGATCTTGAAGATCCAACTGAAGAAATTTCTTCTCAATTGATAAATAAATAACACTTGACCAACAAAGTATATGTAATAGCTCCTACAAATAAATAGCCATACAAAATGCAATATTTACACAGGACCCAGTTCTATCTCAGTAAGCGTGAAGAAGATGCTTTCTTTTTAATTTTTTTTTTGTGATAAGAACTTTTACATCATTAGGCATACATCTCTACCACGATTTTCACATTTATGCTCTAGACGCAGGCAAATGCTGTTACAATGCTTAATTAGAACCACAGCTGTAAAGTGATGGAGTATCCAAAAGTACAATTACTGTTAGAGCTAGGGGCTACTGTAGTCCATAAAATTTGCATCCAGACACTGCAGCTGTTAATGAAACTTCTGATTACCCATATTCTGTGGTTTTTTGTTTTTTGTTGTTTTTTTTTATTTTTATTTTTGTGAGAAATTGACTGCAGTAGGAATCACGTCTTTGCATGCCTCTTTCGGTCATTTATCCTATCCCAGAGTTCCCTCCTTCTACCCTTTCCAGTCCTGTTTCTAAAACACTAAGGCAATTGTGGTTTTGTTCAAACAAGTTTAACAATCTTTTCAGACATAGTGTTACTATGATGCTCTTCTGATATCATTATAGAAATGCAAGTACTATTATTCACTGCTACTAAGAGCATCTTGCTGAACATGACTAACTTTACAGGTAGTTTTCATTTTGAAAAAGGAATACTGATTCACAATAAGGTTTAGATATCAGCAGTGTACTTCCAATTTTAATGAGAATATCAAATTAAAAATGAACCCGGTCTGCCAGTTTAATTAACCAAATCATGCTTGCTGATTTTCTTCTCCACTTCAGAGGAGAGCACGATTGTCTTGCTTAATTTCTCTACCAGCAGCTATCCTTACATAGTCTGAATATTACTACTTCAGTGGGATTGTCTCCAGCACACCACACCATGCTCTGATATCAGGTCCATCATATAACCCTGCCCTCTCCACTTTAGATACACAGTGCTGTACTTCCCATTGTAAATGCCAAACTCTAGTGATATGTCCAATCACTTCCTTGTGTTAAGTCAAACACCCAGAGGAAAACAACACCGTGGCAGTTGCCTTTGACTAAGACTGCTTTAATTTTTAAATATTTTAAGCTTAATAGAAAGATTTAATTGTTGCTAGCTCCCTGCCCATCCGCAGGACTACTTTTGCTATCTGCTTATACTGCATTGCTGCAACAACTGTAATTCTTTACCTAGGAAAGGTATGTCTACAACATAGACAACAAAATTTGGTATTACTTATGTCAGACATCTGTAGATAATGAAATTTGTAGTACCAAGCATTATCCTAAGAAATCTGCTCAAGAAGCCCTCCAAAAAAGAAATAGTACTTTATTACACAATTTGTATGATGGATTAAAAAGTAATTATTCCACTCAATTATCAGATAGTAGATAATAGGAACTGGAATGAAGGAATTATTAACAAAACAATTAATGTAACACAAATGATTCCCTGAACCTTCTGTGGTATTAGCATTAGGTGTACACTGACAACCTGAAAAATCATATTAAATGAAAATGAAATATTTGGCATGTTACATGATAAAATTACAGGGTAACTGAAACTCCATCCAATAGACCAGTTTAGCAGCTTTAATCACATTTAAATCAATTAATGAGATTTTGACAAAAAATCAGTGATTCTATAAAAAGAGTCAGAAAGAATTACAAGAAACAACAAAATTCAGGCAATTATGTGTTTCAAAAGCACAATTTTGCAAAACATCTATTTTTAGAGTGTGGAATGTTTATCTCCTATGTAATACAAATTCCACAGTGGATAATAAATATATTACACAATTAATTAGTTTATTATCCTTTACATTTCTTTGCTTTTAGTGCTTATTTAACCCAATAAAAACATTTCTGAAGTTTAAAAACTGAATAATAATAAAAAATGTTTAAAAAGCAGTGTATACACTTTATATTGCACAGCAGTAATTTCCAATATCAAGTAAAGCAATAATACTGGCATGAATTTTCATGGACAGTGGTTCAATAAACAGCAGCATTCTGTATGCAGCAGCAGTATTCTGGATGCAGCATCACAGCCACAAAATTAAGCAGTAGAGGTGAAACATGCTTTTAAATTTCCACATATTAAACCTATGGAATGCTCCTCAGAGATACCAGAATATGAAGCTGTGCCCAGTGAAATTTGAACATCAAGTAGGAGCCATTTCAATTGCTTAGAGCTCTAAGGCGCAGCACCACAGTCTATCAATTTTCAACTCAGAAAACTAAATGCCTGCTCCAATCTAAGAAAACACTGAAATAAATTCAAAGCAGCAATTTTGTAATTGAGATAAAATATACTGATTATCACTCTAAGATGTCATTTGGCAGCTTAACATAAATGGTCAAGATTTAGTAAAGTCCTTTCCTGGCAGTCCATAATCACACAGAGGAATTTTTTGCTGGCAGGGAAATTCATATCCTTGGGCTGTTTCTGCTGCTGTTGGGTGGTTCCTGCTATCCAGTTCTCTCTCTATTTTTGTGTAACACCCAACAGACACAATCTGAACCATTGTGACCCAGTTTGTGGAAATAATCAAGGAAAAAAAGGACAAGGGGGAGTGGGGAAGGGTGAGGGAAGAGTGATAAGTTCTAATCTGTTTTCTGTTCACAGCTTTTTAAACTATCCCATTGTGGTGCCAGAGGAATACCAATGCCAGCAATGAGGAAAGAAACACAAAAATGAGACAAGGAGAATAATAAACTGCTCTTTTTCAGCAACATCCCACATTTTGTTCTCAGTTGTCCTGTAAAAGCACACCAGAGAATGTTCAAGTACCAAGAGGCACATAAAGAGTAAGTGTGAAGAACTCTTTCATCTTAATTCCCATGCTTTCAGTATTTCATTTTGCCATATTATGTTGCACATTTCTTTAATTTTTAATCACCAGACTGCCATATCTTTGCATTCGTAATTTAATTTCAAATAATCACAGTATTAAAAACATAAAATTATCTATATTACTGTTTAATTACTTCATGCTAAGTAAATTTTAAATACTCTGAATATCAAGACACAAGAATAACTGTCTTGAAGATCTTGTATTACAGTGCTTTATATGAAGCTAGATATGTCAATACTTCATTTTCCCTACTAATTGATTGACATGACACAAAAAGAAGAAAAATTTCACATTAAATAAGATTTGCTTATAAGCAACTGCTTAGTAAGAAAAGAGTTAGCAAGCTATGACTCTTCAGCTTTCCAGGACCTGAGAGGGGCACAGCAAGGGTTTATTAACTAATAGAGGGGTAAGCTAAACATACACCTCTTACTTATCCTATCCTGACAAAACCAAGTACATGGTGCCCAACAAACTGTTTGGAAGAGGGAAGAATGTGCCACTCCACACAGCAAACTTGGAATGATTGAAATGTGGAGCAGTGGAAGGCTCTGATAGCAGGCTCTATTGGCATGCTCAAAAGAGAATCTGATGGAATCGGCAGATTAAGTCAAGAAGTGATAATACTGGGAGGGACTGGCCCACAGGAGGTGACCAAGTCCGCCTGCCTTCCCCCTCTTCCCTTTCTAATGTCTTCTCCTAACACCACTAGGGAAGCAGTGGTGCAAGAGAGCGTTTAGGTACTTCCAGCCGGTCATGGTCCCATCCTTGGAAGGCAAAGCTCTGGGATGAAAGGAGCATTGCTCTGACAAATCACAGAAAACCTGCCTTCTCATCTTGTCCTGCAGTGTTTGCCACAGCACTGAATTATTCTTTAATTGTTAGTTTTCCATAATGCTTGAGTTTTTTAGATGTGACAGAGCAAAGGCAAAGATAGCTTAAATTATTTTCAAGTCAAAGAGAAAATTTAAACTTTTCATTGCAAAGTTAAGAGCACATCTGCATGATATGTTTCCTATTTGCATTAATTTAAATAATTTTCTACTTTCATTCCATGATAAGACAATTATACAAGATGAGACTTATATATATAAGACTGATAAATTATGGACTGTTATAAAACCTTTGTGTTTTTCATTGCAGTGTCATGCCCTGAACCAATATTCTCTTCCACTGTCTTAAGGTAGGATAGCTCCTTCTAAAATACAAACCAGCAATACCATTACTGTTTTCAGACAGTTATCATTTACTTATCTTCAAAGCTGATACATATTCTTGTGCATATTCATTCACTGGTAGTTTTCTCTTAGACCATGATAAGATTGAAAATACTTTTAGGCTTACAGAATTTATCTTCCTATTTATATATGTGTGACTTTTTAATTTAATGGAAATTTGGCTGTATTTGTTTTGTGTGACAGCATAGGCTGTTGCATTCCAGAGTGGGTTACTTTAAAACTACAGATAGCTGTTTACTACTAAATTTGAAATGCCTTTGAAGCAATTGATTTGGTAAAACTCACAGATTAATTGATAGGTAATTCCAGTTGCTAAAAAAATAAGTATTTTCTCATATTTTTTGTTCTAGGAGTGATTCAATGAACATTCAAAGATAATGTTTAAGATCCCATTCTGATGTAAACACGTTCTTTCAACTTCCATCTACAAACATGGAGGTGTCAAATCTTCTTTCCATAGGATACTTTTATTGGTCTTCCACAAGTACTCAGAAAGGTGAACGCTGTTCAAAAAATAATTTTCTTTTTTTTTCTTTTTTTTTCTTTTTTTTTCTTTTTTTTTTTTTTTTCCAAGCCAGGTATATGTCAAAGGTAAACAGAATATGGAAAGTTTAAAGTGTTACAAAAAAGGACTTGGAAATCTTCTTAGAACTATTCTAATACATTTTTGCCACTTACTTTATCTATGAAATTCTTAGCAACTGTAGGACCTGACCATAGTGATTGAAACAGGGTGCTGTACTGCAGAAGTCACATCAATAAATGTGCTTAATTCTGACAAAAAAAGACAAGGGAAGGTGAAAGAGTTTGTTTAATCATGCTTTTCTTCCGAGTCCCAGTACCTAAAATACCTGGCCAAGGAGAACACAGCTAAATTTTAGTTTCTTAAAAGGAATACTTAAAAGGAATCTTTTTCAATTTACAATATAGTACAAAAGTAAAAATTCTGAAACATGATTTATATTTATTGTAACAATAGAATGATTGTGTTTTTGTGCCATAATTGACTTGACTCCTTTGACAAAAACTGAAATCTGTAATGCAATTTCATAAGGAGCATTTGTCTCAGCAATATGAATGTAGACCAGACAGAACAACCAGTAGAAGAGGAGGAACTCCAAGAATGTAGTTTCTGTGTTCCCTGAAGTATCTGTACAGTAAGCCCAATGAAAGCTGTGTTTTCCCCCTTCCTTATTCCTCAGTGATGTTTATAAAGACTACCTATTTCCAAATCTGCATAACTCAAGGACTCTGCCAGGTTAAGAATTATTGCTGTAGCTAATCCTTGACACTGTTTTAGAAAGTACTCTTGCATGAGTTGCAACATGCAAATTTCTATGAAACCATAGAAACTATGACAATCAAACTGTGTCATAAATAGAACTCATGAGATGGATGTCATCACCATAAATGATACCTGAACATTTGAACCTTCTTTCTGTAGAAATTTGCTTTTCCCCCCATCTTTGTTCTGCAGTGAATTGTAATACTCAAGAAGATAAGCTGCAAAACCATGAAGCCCAAAGATAAAGTCTAGAAAATATAATTGAAGTAATTCTTCTAAATAAGGTTAACCCATATAGAAAAATCTTTCTCCCTTCCTCCAAGTCCCACAACAACAACAACAGCTGCATAGTAGAAATGGAGGCATTCATATCTGTCTTAGTCTGCATGAGAGGAGTAAGGTGGGAAGGGAAAGGAGAGAATGGGTAGGTAAAGGAGGGAGCATCACACAGCACACCACAATATAAAGAAAAAAAACAATGAAACAAAAATTTACCAGCGAATTCAGCAACATGACTGACTCTACAGCAGATGTGCTGATTTGACTGCACCAGTTTCAAACAAAATTAAAGAAATAAAAATGCCAAAAGATAATTATAATCCCCCATGTGTAAAGAAATTACAGAAAACAGGTTTATTACCACTATTCTCACTGTTTAATAACTATACTTAAAGATGTCCAAAAAGATTTAAATATTAACATCAAAATAAAGAAGGGCTTTACATCAACAAATTTCCAACAAAATTGCCTCAAACCCCTGCAGACTTCTGGTTCTTTCTAAATGATTAAGAAAATTAATGATAGTAATCTGACACAATTATTGGCATAAAAAAAAAGTTCAACATTTTATAACATTTTTCTGAATATTTCAATAAAATTAAGAGCACTGATTTCTGATGTATCAGCCAAAATCTGTTCTTGCTGAGCTCTAAAGGCAAGTATTTGATTTTCATCAATGTAGTGATTCTGACTATCAAAGAAATTTAAACCACTCTAAGGGATATCAGAAAAACTACTGTCAATGGCATTTCTTTAAACTTGTATTGATGTAACAGGATTAATATGTCCTTGGGGATATGATCAGAACAGCTGTCTTTCACAAAAACTATCCTGCACAAAGCAATAAGCATGAATCTAATACCATCTCAGAGGGCTGAAGTGTCCATTACTGTCCATTTCTTCTACTTTTCCTGCCCAAATCACAAAACTGATTTCTAAGAGATGATTGCTAAAATACAATCTCCTGCAATGACAGTCTTTCTCCCATGAAATTATATGAATATGCCAGAAAGCAGCATCTTGCATGCTTGAATGCAAAGCAGTTTGATGCCAGGAGCAATCCATGCCTTCACTGACATCTTATGATTCACAAAGCTCTGCCATTTCACATCCTGTGATTAAATTTCACCTGTAAATCTATGGCTGAAAATGCAACACGATCCTTCTGGTTTACATTTCCCCATCATCCTGTTGTGAGGGGGATCTCTGAGAAACATTCTCCATCAGAGGATCAAAATATTTCATTGCAAACAGTGCAGATACCTACAGGCCCCAATAGGCCTTAATTGCCCAGAGCAGGGACCCTCATTCGTGCACCCATGCACATGGATCTGGGGCCATCTAGACCAGGTCTGAGCCAGGTGCAGTTCTCAGAGGTACAACTTTTACCAGTCCTGCTCCTGGCTGTTCCTTCACTGTCATTGGGAATTCCCAGACTAGCTTCAGGCCTGACTTGCTAACTCAGCTTTTTTGGATTGCTGACTGCTAGATGGTCTTGCCTGTCCACCAGTGGGAATTCACTCCCAGATTTCCCACTCTTGTGGGGGAAGCTCCAAAACCCATATTTGAGCAACATGAAATAGCTGTCCCTCCAGTAAATATAGTCTTATCACCCATCTCACTGTAAATGAGACCTTTCTTGATTTTCAGATCCTTATTCACTGTTACATGTAAAAAAAAAATCTTTCAGGAATATAAAGGAAAATATACATTATTTTTGAAGTCTTTAATTTGCTAAAATATGCTTTTCATCCTCACTTTACATAAAATACCAATGACAGTATATGAAAGCAAATTATCATATTTATGTCCTTTGAAATTGCAAAAGATATTTTTAGTTATTTTTGCATAAATCCAAAATGAAAAGGTATTGTAAGTTAATAGTGACCTTGTGCAAATGGGCATTAAGAGATTTTCATGCAAACGACATAGATATTACAAAGAATTATATCATCTTAGAACTTTTTATGTGGGCATGTTTATGGATAGCTTAGAACATCTATATTCTACCTTTCAAACTAATTTTTTGATGGAGTTCTAGTGAAAGAAAGAAAATGTTACTAACATTTGCTAAATTTGAAAACTGTTTTTGTCCTACTTTCCTTTATTGCAAATATTTAATGTTACCTTTAGCCAAAACTAAGAAAGATAATACAGTCCATGTAAAGATATAGAATGTATCAAATTTAGCTCTTAATAAAACCCACTAGTACAGTATTTTATACAGTTTAACAGAAACTAAAGGAGAAAAGAAAATATGAATAAATTTGTTGAAGCTTGATGTCATTGTACTCTGCACAAATATTCCTAAAACCCCTGCATGGTTATCGGGTACTTTTGTTGGAAACAGAAGGCTGGGATCAATCTTTAGAAGACACTGTCTTCAACTTCACTGAGCAGTTTCTCAGTGCAATCAGATTCACAGTAAACTTCCAGCTGTGATTAGGGACAAACTAACAATACCACATAGTAAAGTTTTCATATCTGCAGAAAAAGAGCATGGAGTAAATAGACAAAAGAAAAATCATATGAAAAATGAATGGATTTTGATGGTTACATTTCTTGGGAGGACAGAAGTAAAACCTATTCCCTATCACCTAATGAAGGAATACATCTGAGACTCTAAGAAAATATGATGTTTAATTGTCTACTTATGTTTTCACAGATGTTCCAAATACCTTAGGGCTTTTTTATAAACATACTTGCTTAGTATGCCAGGAGTTGTAAAAATTTGGTAAGATTTAATTAGCATTTTAAAAAATCCAGACAGTTATTTGAACCATATTTTATGATAATGGTAAGGGACATCTCTGAAAGCATAGACAGCAACTAGGTACCTAGATCCTATTTATTGCCTTTGTAAATATACAGAGTATTCTAGGGAACTAAAAACTGAACATCATCCTGCTAGGCTAAAAAATTCAAATTAAGTGATACCTATTACCATCCTATCACACTCTAGTAGCTTTATTGCTCTTCAATCAGAATTTCAGTAATAATTTGTTTGGAATCTCAACTGAGAATGAGAAATGGAGATGGTCAAAAGTGCCTGAGAAAACAGATTATCCTTTCTTAGGTCATGCCATAGTTTCATGCTTAAAAACTCAAACCATAATTTTGCATGAAGGCAGCACGAGTAACTGAACCTTTGAATAAAGAGTTTTTACTGGAACTCAGGTCAAAAATAAGAGTTGGTGAGCTTTGGAAGAAGGAACAGGAAAATCTGAACTACAAGGATGTCATGAAGCTATGTAGGGATAAAACTAAGTACATAAATACCCAAAGGCCCCAAATAAGATAAAGAAGTTTTGTAAATTCTGTAAATACATCAGCAACAAAAGGAGGGTAAAGGATGATCTTCATTCTTTAATGGATGTAGAGGGAAGCATAATGACAAAGGATGAGGAAAAGGCTGCCTTCTTTCCCTCAGTCTTTAAATGTAAAATAGTTGTTCTCAGAGTACCAGTCCCCTGACCTGAAGGACAGGAACATGAAGCCTCCATAATCCATGGGGAAATGATCAGCTACACCACTCAGACACACATATAAGTCTAAATGGCTGGGTGGAATCCACCACCCAAGGGTACTCATAAAGCTGGCAGAAGTGCTCACAGGGCCACGTCCCATAATTTACCCTCTAGTCTTGTCTAAATGGGGAGGTTCCAGTGGACTGGAGATTGGCCAGTGTGATGCCTATCTATAAGAAGGGTAAAAAGGAGGATCTGGAGAGCTACAGGGCTGTCATCCTCATCTCAGTTCCAGGAAGGGTCATCTAGAGTGTCATCATATGGCATGTGTAGGACAAGCAGGGAATAAGGCCTAGCCAGCATGGGTTTCTGAAAAGCAGGTCATGCTTGACCAAACTGTTCTCTTTCTGTGACAAAGTGACTGGATTAGTGGATGATGAAAAGGTCAAGTTTCTTTACCTAAACTTAAGCAAAACTTCTGACACTGTTTCTTGTGATGCTTTGGAGAAACTGGATTCTCATGGCTTGTATAGGTATACCCTTCACTGGGAAAAAAAAATACTGGATGCCTGGGCCTAAAGCATGGTGTAATTAAATCTAGTTGGTAGCTGGTCAAAATTGGTTTTCCCTGAGGTTCAGGTAAGGGGATAGGTATTTTTAATATCTTTACCAATGAATGATCTGGATGAGGGAATTGAGCTCGTCCCAAGTCAATTTGCAGATGACACCAAGCTGGGCTGGAGTGTTGATTTGTTGGAGAATAGGAAGGCTCTGCAAAGACTGGATTGGTGGTTTGAGGCTCATTGTATGAGGCTCAACAAGGCCAAATGCTGGGTCCTGCACCTGTGACACAACAACTCCAGGCAGCACTGTAGGCTGAAGGAAGAGTAGCTGAAAAACAGGCCAGTGGAAAAGACTTAGGAGTGCTGGTTGACAGCCAGATGAGCATGATCCAGCTGTGCCCAGGTGGCCAAGAAGGCCAATGGCATTCTGGCCTGTATCAGCCATCATGTGTTCAGTGGGACCAAGGCAGTGATTGTACCCCTGTACTTGGCATTGGTGAGGCCACACCTCAAGTCCTGTGTCCACTTCTAGGCTTCTGACTCCAAGAAGGACATTGAGATGCTGGAGTGTGTCCAGAGAAGGGCAGAAAATCTGATGAAGGGTCTAGGGCACAAGTGTTAGTAGGGGCTGCTGAGGGAACTGGGGTTGTTTAGCCTGGAGAAAAGAAGGCTCAAGGGGAAACCTTATCTCTGTCTGGAACTACCAAAAAGGAGGGTGTAGCCAGGTCACTTCTCCCAGGTAACAAGAGATAGACAGGACAAGACAAAACATCCACAAATTGCATTGGGAGAGGGTTAGATAAAATATTAGAAAAAAAAAAAATTCTTCACCAAAAGGATTGTCCGGCATTGAAACAGGCAGCTGAGGGAAATGGTTGAGTCACCATCCCTGGAAGTACTTGAAAGATGATGCACTTGAGGATATGGTTTAGTGGTGGACTTGGCAGTGCTTGTTAACAACTGGACTCAATGATACTAAAGGTCTTTTCCAATCTGAACAGCTCTATGAAAAAGTGCAAAAGAGGGAAAACAAAGGTTAACTTAATCACTCTTTTTTCCTTTGACCATCAAATTTTACTGCCTTTTAAACCATACTTTCATTTTTAGAATTGTTGAATAGTTCCTAAAAGATTTTTTCAATACCATCTCAAAGAAAATGTTGAGAATCAAAGCATGATTTGTTTTGCAAAGTTCTGAATTCTCTAAGTCCTTAACTTAGTCATAGCACTATAAAACCTAAGAGATTCTTTCAGTTTTTTGTCTCCATAGCTTCAAACATCAAAATGACACTGTACTGCAGCAGTGAATGATCAGCAAGAGAACTTAATGTTCCAAAGTCAAGCTGACCAATAAGTGTCAGAAATAACTTTAACAGCCATGCAGTCTTTATCAGAAATAGTATCTTTATCACACATTAATGGAAAAGCTAGAGGATAAATCAGTTAAGCATTCTACCAATCTGGAAAGCAGGCCATGATTTTCAAACACTAGATACAGATAATCATAAAGCATTTCAGGTTGGAAGGGACCTCATAAAATCTGACATCCCCACCCCAGCTCAAAGCAACATAAAATGATCACCGTTGCTAAGAGAAACGGGGAAAACACATCATTTAAATTGACACCTTGAAAAAAATGCTATGTTCCACTAAAACAAAATAATGGAAATGTAAAATTCATCTTGCTTATTGAGTCAGGAAATAAAACTCCTACCTTTATCTCAATAAGTGGTTAACCCTGAGTGTAAAAGCAGAGTGCACTGCACTCTTCATCTTCAGAAGAACTAAACAGAGAGAGGGGATCTGACTCTTCCTTGGAGTGCCATAGCCAGCTAAACAAAGAAAGATAATCCCACTGGAAATTAAATTCTTGTTTACTTGATATTTATGTGTTATTCCCAGCCTGGGTGCTTTTGCTTTCTGATATAATATCTATTGCTGTTTAACTTAAATTAAAACATTGTAACAATTAATTAATAGTTTATTAATGGATATATAGCCCTCACTAATTGACTAAAATTCTGTGTGACTATCAACACTTAAAAGACACTCTAGTCTTAATTGGAGGTTCTGAGGCAGCTAGTGCTTCAGTTTCTTAATTATGTTCATATTTCTTCATCATTCATTAGATTTCTGAAACATGGCAAGTGGTGAAACTGGTTCTCTTGTTGGTATACCTCCAACCTCATTTCACTTACTAAGAATTGCCTTCTGTTACTTGATCATGCATTGTAAAACAATATCAAAAGTAAATTAAAATTCTAATTTTTTATGCAAAATCTTGAATAAGTTCAGGGAAAAAAATAAGGTTTTTTTAGAAAAATGTTTTAGATTGCAAACATTCATCAAGCACTGTTTGTATTCCTCAGTATAAATATAATCAGAACACAGAAATTTTTCAGAGATTTGTTTCTTGAAAATATCTCCAATCCTAACTGCATGCAACATCAGACTAAAATTGGAATGTTGAACATTCCTAGTGGGCCAAACAATATTTGAGAAAATAAGAGGTAAACCGCCCAACCACTACCAGCAAAAAAAACTCACCCAAGAGTACCTTGAAATTTTAATTATGTGTTAGCAACAGTAGAAATTAAAAATATAAAATTTAAAATACATTATTATTCTCCAGCAAGTGAATAATTATCACTTACAGCATAAACTTCATAGTTGAAAATTTATATCAAAATTATAAGTTGAAGAGAACAACAAACAAGCAATATTTGCAAGCAAATTAAAATTAATTTAAAATGTCATGTTTAGTTTGAAATTAGTCTCTCATTGAAATTAGACAATGTTTCTACATAGAAATGGCTGAAGATCTTCTTGCTATTTAATGCAGAAGACTAACCATATCTACTTGTTAATATTCTTGATTAAAACTTTCCTCAACTAATTACACAGCAGTGGATCACCTTTACTGTAGTATAGACATATGCATCTCTAGCTGAGGATCACAACTACATTTTTACCAAGCAGAAGTATCAAAATACAGTTAATCACTCCAAAGACATTGACGTGAAAAAGCCTTTTAGGTTTTTATATGAAATGGTTAAATAGAGAAGCAAATCCAGAGAAACTTGGTGCAGACCAATTTATTATGAAGCACTTGTACAATATCCCTTGTCATCAGGAGGTGGTCAAGGCCTACAAAAGGTAGTTACCACAAGTGGTCTTTTTGCAAAACTACATTACTGTCTTGTTGCTTGAAGCACAATGTCTTATCATGCTCAAAGTATCCAGGAAACAAGAATAAAACTATCTCAAATTACACATAGATTGTGATTATAGAGCACTTTGAGGTCTGCACATCAGAACTGTTTTCTGCAGCAATTTGGAAATAGTGTGGTTATGGCGAGGAAACAATGTGAATATTCAGGGCAATGAAAATCCACAAGTGTTATGAGAAGGAAATAGTCAGCTTTTGAGAGTTTGCAGGTTTATTTATAGACTGCAGGCTACATTCCTAGGTTCTAAGCCCTCCTGCTTGCAGGGTACACTAGCAACAACTACAAATACTGGCTACATTAGAAAGTGGCATAGAAACAGATTAAACGGAGAAGCTATCAGTGTTGTGGACCCTATAACCACAACGTACATTTTTCATGGCATCTACTTCTAATTTCATCGTGTAATGAAGTACCATGTAACAGCCACAAAATATGGTGCCATGTGCTTCCAGGGAACATCTTCCAGTTCATTCTTCTATAAAATGGATTGATGTTGAAATTGCTCAGTGATGCAAAGCAAAAAGTGACAGTTGTTAAAGACAAACCTGCTTCAAACACACTCCCACAGATATTTTGCAATAAACAACAGGTGAAATTTCAGATTGAACATATCTAAACGTCTTAAATTTCAAAGTGAACTTCTTTAACCCTTATAAAAATGTATAGGTGGGTAAGAATGGTGCCTTCATTTTTCAAGGCTTCTGAATGTCTTTAAATACAGCTCAAATATCTGAAAAGTAAACCAATGTCTACCTTGAAAATTTATCTAAAGTTAGAGAACTAAATTCTGATATTCACTTAAGAACAAAAGAATTCCACTCTAAGAATTTATCAAGGTTTACCAGCCTATCAGTACACATGTACTTAAATTTAGACATCTGCAACCGAAATGATAAAGTGTTATTTCAATTACTGCATCTAACCTGGTTGAAGGTTTGCAGATTTTCTACTCTGTCCCTGAGAAGAATAATATAATAAGTAAACACTGTCAATTTATTTAATAAATCCTGGAGAAAGATTATGAAACATTAAGAATAACCTTCTTGTGTTGTGCTTAGGTACATTGATAGATGCATCTGGGTTTTCACAAAAACTGAACATGCGAATGTTGCCTAAGATCAAAAATGTCTACAGTAGGAAAAGATTTTTTGAAACTATTCTATATAATTTTATGGGTTTTTTTTCAATGAAAAGTTAAAAAACTACATTAGAAGTCAATACTCAATTGAAAAATTAAGTCCCCTACACAACAGGAAATTCTCATTTACTTTAGCACATACCTTTTGCTCTTTATTAGCTAACCTTAAAAGAAGAATGCAGAAACTGACATTATATGCTTATTATGCATGTCAGAGCAGTTCAAAGAAGATCCAGGAGAATACAACCAATTGAAAGCTAAATTCAAAATTCACCAGAATTCTTAGAAGAAGAAGAATAAGTCGCAGAGAATTTCAGCTCATATCTGGTTTCCAGTTCCTGAATCATTCAGTTTTGTCAATTGTAACTTCAGAGACATTTTTACTTGCCACAATTATGCAGTCTTGCATCTGTATATTTTAGCTGGTCAATAATTTAAAAAAAAAAACAAACAACCAAAGCTATCCAATTATGCAAACTTGTTTGCACTGCAATTATACAAAAATCTAAAATCTTCTGCACTCTCAGTTCAAGTTTTTCACAGTTATTTGTGAAAAATAGGCATTTTCACAAGTGAAACAGTGCCATCTTGTGTATTATGGAATTTTTTGCTTGTCAAAGAAATATTTTTCCCAAGGGACATTCATATATTTTTTATTTTCCCCTGAGAATGATACCAAGTCCCATAGATAAAGTTTGAAATTTAATGATGAAAATGGCTGTTCAAGCTGTTCAGCAAGCCACATTAAAATCATATCTTCCATTGAAGCAAGCAAAATGAAAACCAGTTTTCAAATAAAACACCACAGTGAAGTTAGATTCAGTTCTTCACAAAGACATTTTAATCGTATAATTTCTTAGACTGCAGTCTCCCTTCCTGATGGTTTAGACTGAGTTTTAATGAACAGGTTTTAACTTTAATTTATATGGGATGGATCTCCACTTATTTGATGTCCCTGAGTACCTATGTAACTCCTTATCATACAATTTTAAAAGTATTGCTGACCATCATTTAAATGAAAAACGTAGCCAGAATAAAAATCTTATATTCAGTTTATAGATACTATTCTATACTCTTGTCATTGTAGACAATTGGAAATATTAAATTGGTACTAAAGCAGTCATATATCATATAAAAATGAGCAAGTAATAATTTTAATTGGTGGTTCACATTCTCATTCCTTTGAATGTCCAAAAAACCCTAAATCTCACAAACAAGCCCATTAAGAAAACTCTGTTTAACAAATACTAATGTGGATTCAGAATAATTAATAACTCTAGAGCAGCTCTTGATGAGTGCTTTCATAGTTTTAAAATTGTGTTGCAACATGTACTGTCTATAATTTGGGCAGTTGCCTTAACAGTTGACAATTCAATGCTTTTTGTATCCATGAAATTATTAAGTCCTGCTGAATAGCTCAAACCTTGCTCAGAAAAGCAAGCTGAAGGACACAGCTGTATATAGTACAAGAAATTCAGCAACAATGATAAAATGAATATACTTTAAAAATGGAGCTAAATATGTCACCTATTTCTAGAATTTCGAAATTTCAGTATTAAACTTCTTGTAAGTTGGCACAAATATTAGAAAGCTTTCAAAACATAAACAGAGTTTTGTAATCACAGATGAACACACTGCATTATCTAGATATGTACTTCAAATAAAAACAACCATTGTCTGAAAGGAAGATTTCTGGGGAGTAAAACACTAGACAAATGGCAAGATTGAATGTCATGAGTTGATATGTACCCTAAAGGTAATTATGAACTGAATGATGTTTAGATTAGGAAATAAAAACTCTGTCTATCACAGGCATAATCTCAGGAGTACTCCATGTCACTCTTAACTTGCTGTGCTGAAACAGCTAGAAATATAACTCTAGAAAAATTTGTATTCAAAGACCACATATAATTTGACACATTGCATATCAAGGAGTTTTACTGAGATTTAGGTATAAAGAATAAAAACCTGTAGTTTTTTTCTCTATTTCCTATGCACTGTGTAATAAATACATTTCCAAACCAATGAAACTAAGGCAATCAAGACTCATTTTCTGCTCACACTTTACATGCAAATCACAGCCCTTAAGATATTCTAAAATTTTCAGACAAGAAATTAAAAAACCCAAAAACCTAAACTTTACTGTTGCTCAATATTAAAAAAACATTTTGCTTATGTATATAAGTTCAATATTTGAATATTTGAATATTTGTATTTTGAATTGCATTTAAAATACATGATTAAAATATGCTTTTGCAGTTTGCATGCTACTGTTTGGAAGTTGCAGAAATTGAAGTAATTCAATTATCTGATTATCTGTGATGACTAACTTGACACACAACAGGCATACATTAGAAAGAAAATCGGTGCCAATCCATAAGCATATAGTGACTGTATTCAGATTTCAATCAAGCTCACATGAAAGCGAGAGCTTTATGTTATGATTATAATACAAAGTGTTTTCTCCATCAGCTAAGCAATAAGATCCCAATATAATCACAATAATAAGCAGTAAACTATATTTTAAGCTTAAGGTGCAAGTGCTACTAGGACCTCAAAACATGGCATTATGTTATTTGCATTGCTCATATTCAGGTTGTGTACCTGGGATATTTGCAGTGACAGACATCCTCTTAAAATAAGTGAATTTTTTTAAATGGATGTCCAGAGACTACTAGGAAGCTCAAGAGTTGGTTTTACCTTTATAATTGTATTATTTTCCTTTTATGTTTGTGTATCATGCAGTATACTTCTGACCATATAATTAATTTTGCAGTTAGAGGAATTTGTATAACTTGCATTACCAAGAATGACTTATTAGAAATTCCTAGGTAAAGCATTCACATATCTGTCTAATAATCTATCTAATAATATTCAAAAAAAATCAATTTTGTCTAGGATGTCAAAGTTGATTTTAAAAGAGTTTTCAAAACACTGCTGATTATTTATTTACTTTTATTTAGCATTATTTTATGTCTTTTAACATATGATGATGTCCTTTAAACTCAGGTAACTTAGAAATAACTTGTAATAAGCAGGATGTCTGTTCCTCATCAAAGTAACAAATGACAGAACAAGAGGAAATGGACTCAGATTGTACCAAGAGTGGTTTAGACTGGACATTAGGAAAAAAATTCTTCCCAAAAGGGTTGTCAAGCACTGCAACAGGCTGCCCAGGGAAGTGGTGGAGTCACTGTCCCTGGAGGTACTTAAAAGATGTGTAGGTGTGGCACTCAGGACCTGGTTTAGTAATGAATTTGGCAGTGCTTCATTAATAGCTAGACTTGATCTTAGGGGTCTTTTCCAATCTAAACAATTCCATGATACTATGATACTATGGTAAGATTATGCAAACTGCACCCATTGAAAGATAAGGGTGTGCTGTCTGAGTTTTATAATTTTATCTACTGTATCTCTTCTTGCCATCTCATATATCTTATGTGGAGAGTCAACACAAGCTGAAAAAGTGTCACAATAAAGAAGCAAATGAGGCTACACCAGCTAATAGACTACATCCTTTGTCTTAATTACAGTAGCAAATTATTGGTAGAATACAAGGAGAAAATCTTTATTTCCAACTAATTTACTACCAACATACATCCACTGCATTCATTGCCTAAGGCAGACAGATGTTCTTTCATGCATTTTATAGGTCTAATCTCCAGTAAAAACATTTTTTTTTAAAAAGCGAGGTTTGGACAGGAGGTTATTAGGAAGGAATGGTAAAATATTTTTTATATGTAATGGAAATGTATTCTTTCTGTCACAGCAGGTAAAAGCTTGGTTAACAAAATAATACTGCAGATATTGTGAAAACAGATTTCAATGCAGTCTCTCAATGAGCCACACATTTTAGAGGAAAAGGTATAATAACACTGAAACCCACTACATTCAAAGGACAGAAATGTTGCCTTTAATCTCACCTGTCAGTAGATAGAGAAGTGGGTCATATCCTAGTGTGACTGATTAATAAGCTTCAGCTTTAAATTTTAGGTTTGGTTAATTATTTACTACTAATAATTTCTAATTATATTCTTTGCAAATGCTGTGCATAAACTATGTCTTAAAACTGTTTTGTAGCCTGTGAAATAAGGGCAACACACATACTTGTTATAAATAATGCATGTCTAAGGAATATGCTTATTTATTGTTTCAATATTTTGTCAGATACTCTAACCATTGAGAGGACTTCTAAAATTACAACAGAACTAGAATCTAACTTCTCAAATATGTTTCTTCAATATTTACTTTCTTCCCATTCTTATAGATCATAAAGCACCAAGAAAGAATTAAAATCTTGCATGAAAACTTTCTGTGAACTAATACTGTTGACTCAGTAATGATTCTGCTGCACCAGATTATACCAGTTGGCCCCTTTTCATTACCCATCCTCAAAATGTGTCACCGTCTCATATAAAATCAGACCATTACTCCTTTAAATTTAACTCATCTTCCAGAATTAATGTGTTTTTAAAATTAATAATAGAATCTGATGAGTTGGAAGGGATCCACAAGGATTATTGAGTCCACAGGATACCCCAAGAGTCACACCATGTGCCTGAGCTTGTCCAAGAACTACTTGAACTCTGTCAGGCTGATGCTGTGATCACTTCCCTGGGGAGCCTGTTCTAGTGCCCAGCCATCTCTGGGTGAAAAACTGCCTCCTGACATCTAACCTAGACCTCCTCCAACTCACTTTTATGCTGTTTCCTTGAGTCCTGTCACTGGTCACAAAACTGAAAAGATCAGTACCTGCCCCTCTGCTTCCCCTTGTCAGGCTGTTGAAGACCACAGTGAGGATTCCCCTCAGTGTCCTCCTTTTCAGGCTGAACAGCCACTCCTTGTACATCTTCCCCTCCAAGCTCTTCATCATCCTCACTGACCTCCTTTGGAAACTCCTTAACATCTTAATAATTTTTGTATGTGGCACCCAAAACTGCACACAGAACTCAATGTGAGGCTGCCCCAGTGCAGAACAGAGCAGAGAGTGACCAGCATTAGGTAGTTATGTTCTCAAAAATGGTTCCAAATAATCATTGATATAATACAAGTGGAACAAGAACTGTGCTTGAGTTGGAAAACTTGTACAGACAGTGATAATTCGCCTAAAGAGATACCCAAAACAAACAAACAAGCAAACAAACATTACAAACAAAACAAAACAAAATTCTAAGAAACACAACAGAGGTATTCTGGTTTGCATGAAAGCTCAGCTTTCAAATTTGCTGCTTTTTCATTTAATAATTTCCCTCAGGAGTAATGATCAAATTGTTGTCATAACTCAAGAATAAACTCAAGAATAAAGTTTTTTTATCAAAGTAACATATGTAATAAGCTATATGTTCTCACTATGTTACTTATCAATGGAGACTAAATGTGTAAAAGCCAAGTGAACATGACAAATGAATACTGGGAAGGCCCACTTGAAGAATTATCAGTCATTGTGATTTTTAGAGTGCAAGAGAGAAAAACTGGTAGCGCTTGCAGTGCTTTGCTGGTGCAGGGACATGACTGGACCTTCACAGCCTTCCTAAAGAACACTCTCCTCATCTACACCTCTACATTCTGGTGAAGAGGACAACACTGAGTTTATGATAATGTCAAACTCCTCTTATTTCCATTTGCCAGTTTTCTGGCTATGATAAATATTTTTCAAAATGCTGAAGAATGTGTATGTGAACCTCATTTTCTCTTTGCATCTGTGTGTTGATAATACAATTATCAGCCACTGCTATGATGCATTTGAACTGGCATTTTAAAAAGATTCTAATGAGATGCCATAAAACTTAGACACTGCAGATGATAAACATAACTGAACTGGTATTTCCATTTTCCTCATCTACTATTCACTACATATCATGTGCAAAGATGGCACAGCACTACACACATAAGTGAAATACTTGAGATCAAATTAGTTCTCAGAGCAAACACACATACAATTAGAACAAATATGCTGGATATTGGAAGAACATCTGGAAAAAAAAGGAAATAAAACTCTAGGCAATTAAATATTTCAAGTATTCATGATGAAGGAAATAGAAAACATAAACACTAAGACCAGCACTGTTGTTGACTTGAAATATCTTCAACCCAGACTGGTAGGTTATGTCACTGAATATATATAGAAACGGTATATTATAGTTTCTATCATTAACTTTGCATTTCATAAGGAAATTGATGTTTAGACCTTATAATTAAGATAATGATGTACTTATTTTAGAAACAGGATGAAGAGGGAGAAACCACAGCATTTCTAAACACACTTGTGAACACAGTTTTTTTTAGTCTCAAATAAATATAATTTAACTAAACCCAAAGAATTTCTACTCTTACTGCCTAATCCTTACCTTGTGCAACTATGAAACTGGTCCAGGCTCTATAAACTCATGAAATTTGTTTCTCTACAAGTGGAGAATCCAAACTTAATTCTAGCCTCATCACTCATCAGAGCATATTTCCTGAAGAACAGCACCAGAAGAGTATCTTCTTAAAAGGTATTTTTTTAATGGAAAGACAGAAATGTAAATCACAAAACCTTAATCAAGGTGTTAAGGGGCGGTGGGGGGGGGGGGGTGTTCAGCTTTTATATTAGAACGAAAGAGATTAGAAGCCCCAAAATACAGACCATAACAAAAGATATAAAGAGTTAGATATTCCTCACAGTGATGTATTTAGACTACTCTCCTATTACACAATTTTATTCACTAAAGGAAAGCAAATTAGAGCTCTAGCTGATGTTCAAGTGCACCTCTAAAATGGGATTCATGCCACATTATAATTCACATTTTTAAAAAGGTTCCGATGTCTTCATCTTCTCACTTTATCATCCTCACATAGGATATCTTTTGTGTGTGTATTTTAGTGGACAGTGTTAATAATATAGACTTTTAATATACCATAAAATTCAAGTTCTGAAAACATATTGAAGAGCTTCAAATGTGCCATAAAACAAATTATCTAACCAATTTTTATACTCACAAACTACAGTAACCCCTGTTTTGGGGAAGCATTTCTTGATATTTATTTAGCTTTTTTTGTCCTACTTCTGCAGTGTGACTCAGTAGTTAGTGACAATTTATCATTCCAGGAGTCTGCCTTGTGATAGTCTTTTATTCACGTTAATTCTTGTTAAAAGTCTGTTATCCAAATATAAATGCCTCAAATCACCTTTATTTATATCACTTATGCTTAAGACAAGGGACTGCTATCACTGGAAACACATAGTAGGTACAGCTTTAATGAGACACGATAAAATACGTCCACCCATTCATTAGGCTCACTGAAAATCAATTTTAAAATTCCCTGAAGTCTCCCAGCATGTAAGAGAATACAAAATCCACCACATACTGTGGATGCTGAATGCGAGAAAGCAGGCAGGGAGCACAGTGTCTATGTGAAACTAAGTCACCTAACTTTCTCAGACTGGCTGGAGAAAGTGTGGACTGAAAAATCATAGGAATCAAAACAGTCCTTGGAGAGGGAAAACAACCTCTGCAGGTGTTGTTTGGATCCTTGTTGTTTACTTTCAACAAAAGGTCCAGGGGTGGTGTTCCAACTGACCAATGATGGTGATGTGTTAGTTTGACCAACGTATGACCAATATATGTTAGTATGCCCAATGAGAGTTTTACCTTTCCAGACCTTCTTGGACCTGTCTATGAAAGAAGACGTGGAATAATAAAACTTGCTCTCTTGTGCAATCCAGCTAGAGAGTCTGTGTCGTGCTTCTGCTGTTCCTAATATAGCACAACAGCATATGATGAAGATGGCTTCTCCAGAGGATTACAAAATAAGCTCCTCAGACATGTTCTGATGTAACTCATGCTTTAGTATACACATGTGTTTAGGTGTATAATCAGAATATAATCTAACTGATCAATTTTATGCACTAAGTTTCTGAATATTTAATGGAATGTTTCATAGCAGCATTTCAGGATTGGTTAAATTTTGCAAATACGGGCATTATCACCATTTGAGCTAAGCAGTGTGTCCTAGAGCGGCTATTCCAACAGGGGCACAATCACACACTGAATTTTTGGTTTTTTGGTATCTCCCCACCCTTTGTGGAGGTGGATAATCAATGGTGCCCTGAATGACACACATCAGTAGCTGAATGGAGTTCCAAGCGGTCAGTGCACTTAAGTATTGGTGAAGAGGACAGTGAAGAAGAGAGAACCTGGATCATCTCTTGTGTTGCCCAGTGACAGGCCAGCAGATAATGGGCACAAATTAAATTGCAATAAAATATATTTAAACCTAGGAAATAACAAAAATTTTCACTATGGAGGTTATTGAACATTGTTACAGAATCTGAAAATATCAAAATCCTTGGAGATATTCAGA
Organism: Pseudopodoces humilis; assembly: GCF_049639895.1. NCBI lineage: Eukaryota > Metazoa > Chordata > Aves > Passeriformes > Paridae > Pseudopodoces > Pseudopodoces humilis. The sequence continues at coordinate 76,746,400 of NC_142200.1, forward strand.
ACCTGAGTAGACACAGACCCAGATACAACTAACTTATTTAAGTCAGCTCTGTACTTTCTACCTATACTTTTTTCTCCTTCTTATACTTTCTATGTTTTATAGTAACTCAAGAGATTTGGGCACCAGCAAATGTAAAAAAATTATAAGGAGGGAATTCCTTGCATAACAACTCTTGAAGCAGTAATTTAATATTAGCCAGTGTAGTTACATTACTAAAGGACCTGGTCAAACTAGTGAAGCAATATTTTGCAGTATTTCTAGACAAATTTTCCAACACTGCACAATATTCTTCAGATTTAAGAGCTGTAAATTTAAGCCTTGATGACATAATTATTTGAAAAATATGACAAGTGCTTGTGAATTAATATTTGCCTTTCATCTTTCTTTTCTCCTTAATACAAGAAATCAAATGTCATTGTTTCAAACCTGAGTTATTAAGAACGTTTATTAAGAAGGCTATGGTTCAAGGAAAGGTAGAATTTTCTTCCTGATGACTTTTTTTATTTTCATTATTTTTGGGATTCAATAATTTGTCTCTAATAACAGGGTATGCCACCTCTGCTCACCACTGCTTTGAAAACTGGCTAATATTTAAAATGTGGATCAGTGAAAAACAGCAATGTATCATGTCAAAAGGATGTGTCTGTTGAATGCTAGTGGGATGAGTGCTAGGTCACATTTTAATTAAATTCCTCATTAATGATCTGAAAAAAAAGGTATATAGACCATCCATGCTAATGAGAGTCACATATCCAAACTGGAAGGTGCCTTACAGACCAAACAACACAGAAAAATTTGGAATGTCAAAAAGGAAAATATCATGTTGTTGATTTGGAATATTTTCTGTTTTCTGGTAGATCTTTGAAAACGCAAGTGCAGAAATAAAATTTTAACTCAGTGGTTTGTTTTTGGTTTGGTTTTTTTTTGCTTTTTTTTTTTTTTTTTAACCAAGAAAGAATTGTAACTGAATGGATAGATAATTGAGATGTTAGGAGAGGATAAAAAAGTATCCTAGATTTAGACTGACATTATTGAACTAATAAAGTTTATACCAGTCCAAGAGGACCTCTATTACAGATTTTCAACATACTTTTTCACTTACAGCAGAAACATCAGATAATTAATTCTTTGTCAAAATATATTTGAATGTCATAATGAGAAAAATGCTATGGGAATAGTAAGAAATATTTTCAAGGATTAGGTAAAAAACATGTTTCTTGCACTCAGATGTATCTAAGTAAATGTTTAAACCAGAGCCAAAATATTTTTAAATTTATGATAGAAAACAGACCTTCCATGTTTCCTTATAATCCTATCATTATATTACCCAAATATTACTAAAAATTATGTTGTATTTCAGATCTAGTGAAGTCGAGGGCAAAGCTTGCTGGCTCTTTAATTTTTAAAACTTTCTGAAAATGACAGTTTAGATGAAATACAAAATTTGGTGCTAGAAGTAATAAAAGCTTTCTTGAGATACCGAGCAATTATCTTTTACTTTAGTTCACTTTAAGAATTTTCCTTCAAAATAGTTTTTTGAAATAGAACCTCTGACAGTTTCATAAGTGTTTGCAATAATATTAACTGTTATACCCAATAAAAGAAAATACATTATAAAATTCATGAAAGCTATATGAACTGCATTGATTTATTAAACATGTGTTTTCTTTTGCTACTGGTGTCCACAGATGATGAAAATGAATTTTGGATTTTCTTGTCAGTTACAGTTTAAGTAATCTCATTCACATTACAGGAATGTGGTTTGTGCTTAATTTACCTTAAGCAGAGGCTAAATTTCTATAACCTTTGTAGTTCTGTTAACACTTTTTCCTACTCAGGAATCTTAATGAATTCCTCTTTCTATCACTAAATTACATGGATCTGCATTTAATTATGGGAGCACTTCTAAATGAAATAGAGGATAAATGAACTCTCATTTAACCTTAATACCACTTGAAAACCATAAATGTCAAAGATGAACTCTGGAACTGCTAGTGTCACTCTATCAAGAAGAAACACAATTATACTGTTAGGATTTAGCAGACTATACAACTATGACCAAGTTACTTCTTGTTCCATTGATCATGTAACGTAACGAAGTGTAAATTATACTGACAATTGAAAACTATCACATCAGAGAATTTTTAGATCACCTGAGGAAGACACCTTCCTAACCTTGTGGAAGGATAATTTTAATTTGATCCATGAAATGGAAGCCTGGACATTATATGTTAATTAGAAAACTCTCCAGCAAGAGAATAACACAGAAGTTTTAAGAAGTGATTTCATTAAGCTGATTTAACCTTCAGAGGCAGTCCTTAGTACACATGCATTTTCTCTTTTCTTGCCTTAGCAGTAAATATAGCAAAAGATAGAATTTAAGAAATTCAAAGTACCCTGTATAAGGAAGAATGAAACAATGGTGCTGAATACAAGGGTTTTAATTAATTTGATTTGTCTTCTTTAAGTTATTTATTTAGGCCTGTATTATGTTCTGATTGCAATTTATAGTCATTCCAATCTTCAATCTAACAGTCAAAACAAAACAAAACAAATGGACAAACAAAAAACCCCAAAAACAAAAACAAAAAATCAAAGACTGAACCAGACACTACTGACTTGTTACACAAAGTCAAATTTCTTTAAATAAAACATCATACTCACTGCCAAATTCTAAACCAAATGACCTTATAAAGAAAAACTTCCTGAAATTCACAAATACTAACAAAAAATTTTCAGTACAATATATCTGTTGTATTTCTCAAGTAGAAGCTATTTATACACATAACATTCCATACAGTTCTAATTTAATATAAGCAAGCATATGGCAACATGTTTCCTTCAAATTCTAATCCCTTTTAAATGAAATATCATTCTGCAATTTTCAGGGTGGGGAAATGGGACTAGGAAGGACTTTTGTGTTGCACCTGGAATACAACCAAGTCAAAGGTTCTCAAACTAAAGGAAAAAAAACCCTAAACAAATGGAGATGTAAAGGCCCCTTTCTTCTCAGCCATCACTCACTGGAAGGAAACTAACCTATATTATATTGCCACTTTAAAAGAGTTAGTTCAATGTTACTTGGAAATGGTAATTGATATATTACTGAAAGATTTCTGTGATGGATGGATTTTTCCCCCTTCACATGCTTTATCTGTAATGTTCAGCCAGCTGTCAATTATATATTGTTAAAAACATAAGCTAGCTTGATTACAGAAAGAGTTTAGGTATGTTTCAATAGCAAAGTCATGTGCATATAGAGCCTTGAGTGGGTGCTCGCTTGAAAATGTTTACATTCTACCCTTATCTGCACCAGTCACTTTCTGTTTCTACATTAAATCCTGTATGTCTATTTTTAAAACTTCTAGTAACATGTTGTTATTATCTGTGCATTTTGCTTTATAAAGTCACTCCTTTATTACCTTTTAAAATTAGAATTAGTCAGTCTCCCCAAAAATAGTCACTCAACCTTTCCCCCAAAACACAATTGTATGTATGATACTAATATCTAATATGATTTATAAATCACCTTGGACAATAAATAAAACACATCTGCTTTATTTATAAGTTGCATTAATTTTATTTTTTTAATTTACGGCAAACACTCAAAGTAAAAATTTGCATAACATTAGGAAAGATCCCAAGAATAATTATCTATTGTGAAACTTAGCAATTCAGATTTACACTACAGGATCATATTAGCTGCCGATGTTCAGTATAAATCTTTTTAATAGGGATTAGACATGTCTATCAATTATTAAACCCTTCATGTATAATGTATTTCTTTTTCAAATTTGGATGATGTATAAGACTGCTTTCAAAAAAAGTTACTTTTGTGTATCCACTTATTTGCTTGTATTGAAATATGAGATCCAGTTGAATTTCAGTGGGGCCAAGAAGAGGGGATAAAATCTATGCAGTTGTCTCGTATTTTCCAGGTATCAATACTAATTTCACTGGTGTAATATAGCATATTGCAGGATTGCACAAAGCCTCTTAATTCAGATGCCTTGAGGAATTTTGGGATCTAAATCATGAATAACTAAAATCCTCCATATATTCTGTAAAAAGTTTGACATGAGTGAAAATAAAAAGCTTCTCACTGCAACTATGTACATAAAATGTAAACCAAACTGCTCATAAATAGATCATTGGTTTAATTAAATTAGAAAAATAATAAAAATATTCAGTGAGAATTTTGGCATGCAATTTTTTCAATGTAAAATTCTTCATTGTGTCAAGGAGAAATGGATTAACCTATAGCCAATAGGTTAACAGCAGCAAAGCTTGAGGGGTCACATAATTATCTCAAGTTAAATCCTTATAAGGAAGAAAAAAAAAAAAAAAGAAAAAGAAATATGAAGAAATAGTCAGAACCACTGCAAAGTGGTCTGCCAGTCAAGGAGAGTCTAGAAAAACTAAGGATTTCTAACAAACTAAAACTCTGTGCTAGGACTTGCTCTTTACAGAGCTGTACTGATACCAGCCTAAGTCAGAAATTATGAAAAAACATTGTGATCCCTTTAAAAAAAGTTTGGGCACTGTTGTAGAAAGTGGGATAAAAACTGACAAGCACGTACAGACCAAAACACACCTATGTGGGACTGCAGCAAACCTAAAAGTAACTGACTGCCTAATTATTTCTGAAGTGCTGGTACAAGTTGTCCTGAATAAAAGGTTTGAAATAGAAGAGTAAAAGCTTGTGTGAGCAGACCAGCAGGTATTTACTGGTAGTTGTCAAAGATCAATGATTTCTCTCTTAGCTGACACATGTGCTTCAGGAGTGGAGGAAGGTGAGAAAGGAGAGTGAGAAATCTCCCACACACAAGATTTAAAAACTTGAGGAAAAACATGGAAGTGTCTTTTTTTCATTTGTTTTATTTAGTGTTTGGGGGTGGTGAGGTGGTTTCATTCTTAATTTTTTTTTTTTTGGGTTGTTTGGGTTTTTTGTTATTTTTGTTAAAGTGATCCTTTATACCCCTGAAAGCCTCAGGATCAGAACTAATGATGACACACATCTATCTAGCTCTTCATGTGAATATGTCTTCACAGAGAGTACAAAATAGAAATGTCCAAATATTTATATTCATTTCATTAGACTGTATGAAGCATCAAGCTTATCTCTCTTTTGTCCATTCAAACTACTGTATGGCTGGAAATTCTGAGCAGCAGCTGTATTCTCACTCACCACTCAATTTCTGCTCACAGTTTTAACTCTGCAAGCAAATGAGATAAAATCCCCGGCTAATGACTAGTAAGGTGACCTGTCAATGGTTGTTAGTATCCACTACTTTTCTTTTTCAAATTATAATAGTGATTTCTAGAGACATATATTGCACAGAAACAGAAGCAATTTTAGAAAAGACTGTTTTTTTAAGCATGGGTGTTTACTTAAATTAATTTCTACTTTCCCTTTACTTGATGAAAATGGCAACTCATGAGATTTGATGCATTCAGATCTATTACTGAGCCCCAGACTAACAAAGAATTCAGTCTTATTTTAGAGTGAGCACAAAAGAAGACACTGGGAAAAAAAATATTGTGATGATTCTAGCCTTAACAATCAAATGGATGTAGGTATTTGCTTTAAAACTTTGAGGTATGCATCATATCTAATTTCTGCTTCTTCCCATCAGATCAGGTGCCAGTAAGCCACTCATCTTGTTCATTACAGGTTCTGTATAACTTTGGATTAGAGCTTTCAGACTTGGATTAAGCCTATTCTTAGTGCTTCTAAATCAGTGTATTTGATTTTCTTTTTGTCAGGAGAAATGCTGCAGCAGAATTTCATAGGGTATCCCTACTATTTCCTACATCAAACAAGACACAAAATCCTCTCAACAGAAACAACTTCAAAACTATCACAGGCATTAATTTGTGAGTGAATTTTATGACACTCAGAACTTAAAAATGGCAAATAGGAGATGAAAACATGTATGTATGAAACAGCATCAAAATGTTATTTACATAATGTTTCCTAATTTATTTGAAAGCATACATATATATCTAAAAGTCTATTTTTACTTCTTGCAGATGTATGCCTGAGGACTCTTGAAGGATATCAAAACGATAAGCAAATTTTTGTACATGGCACATGTAAACTAAGTTCTTACTCTCAATTGTAAGAGAAATCTTTGATATTCAACTCATAAATATCATTTACCAAAGGACTTTACAAATTTTTCTTCTTTTCTCACAGCCAGGCATTTATTTTCATGTTGCAGCCTGCTGCTACGATCAGGTGTGAGTTCTTGCAGCCTTGTCTAACCTCATTCCTTGTAGTCCTCTAAAGGTTAAAGGTAATCTTATATCAGTCAACAGTCTCTCTCAAGCACAAATGTATCTTAAGACTCAGTGCTAAGAAAAACATACTTCCTTGCCTTTTCATTCTTAACAACAAAATTCCTAAAATCTCAAAAGTCATGTTTTAAATATTTCATCCTCCAAATTTAAATCAGCACTAAGACTAAAAGAAAAACTAAAAGAAAGTAAAAAAAAGGAAGAGGCTCCCTAGAAAAAAAATAATACAAAGCACTAATGATTGCATCAAGCAACATACAGCACCTCAAAAATAATACATTTTATAAGGATGAGTGAAAGGTAATTGCTGTCTTTCACAGTTACAGAGAGGCATCCTTGTATGTTCAGTTTAAAACATAGCAAATATTTTTAAATTGAGGAACATTCTAAGCTGTGTCCTTTGCTGGATTTATGAGCTTTCTACGTATAGATGTATAAGGCACCCATTTCATAATTTCTTTCTGTTGGTCTCTTTGAATCATGCTATGTGGACCTCTGTCCATTTGACCATGCATTGGTCAGATGTTAATCTGTCTTCTTGCTTAATCTCAAAGCATCTTGCCAGTATTTTGACTTGGTTTTTCTGCCTAAAAATTTTAAATGCACCATCATTTTACTCACAACAGTTCCTTCTCCAGACTAACTCTAAAATAGTTTATTTGAATTAGACTCATTCAGACACTTGGACTGCAAGTGTGTGTGTGTTTTATCATGTGCTCTGTACTCTTCTTTCCTATCAGTCTCCACTTGGAGATAGATCTATGTGGATGCATTGGTAAATAATTCAGACTGTCAAGTTTACAGTTTGTTTAATTAGTTCCTTTTCCCAGTCCAGGAAGCAGAATTTTCTGTCTGTCAACATCTTAATCTCTATTAGGCAATGAAGCAGAGGGTGATGTCACCTAGGAAGCTAAGTGCTGATATCAATCAGTCCTGTGACCTAATTACAGACCCATTAAAACTGACATAGAATACAGAACATAGAGGGATGCTCTGTGTATAGTATATATTTCCTTTCTGGTTTTCCCTCTTTTGCCTCAAGTTAATTGCATGCTATCTATAGATGGCTGGAACATTATCTCAAGAGCAGGGACTGATCAGCTTCAGCATTCAAAAATTGATCCATTAAAAATAAATAGAAAAAATTCCCCAGAGCATGGGCCAAATCTGATCACTGTGATTTTAGAGCATTAGGAAAAAATAAAGCTAGTCCATATTCCTTTTCAGGCGACCTTACAGCTTAATTTAAACAAATTTAAACAAAATTTACTTTGTTTGAACTTGAATGTCTTTTAGAATTAAACTCACTTCACTGTAAGAAGCAGAAGGACCAACTATTTGCACTGGAAGAGACATTCTTTTTTAATCCATATTTTCTATATACTACACTATTTAGCTGTTTCATAAGAAAGCAGCATAAGAAGCCCCAACCATTACTGTAAGAAGCAAGCATCAAAAACCACAAGCAAATATTTGCTGGGAAAAAATAATTCATATTGCCAGCAAACCCATAAAACTAGAGTGCAAAATTCTGGGTAAAAGCTGATGTTTGTGGATTTCTATATCCTAGAATTCAAGTGCTGTTAGTGGCATTCACTAAGCAGCTCCCGTGTGTTCTGAAAGAAAAAACAAACAAACAAACATATCTGTAGTTTTTTCCCCTTCCTGCTATTTCCCTGGAGCAGCTGAAAACCAATAAACACTTTGAATTATATAGGTCAAGGGAAAAGTGGTATAGAAGTCTGAATGTCTGTGTCTTTTTGGATCTGTTTAAATCAATTTTAACTAAATTCAATTATTTAAAAAAATACATTTAAATAAATTCTTTAAACTGAAGACTGCGATAGCACAGACAGCAGATTAGCATGTGCCAGTAGTAGCCAATTAGTGTCAAACTCCTGTCTATAAACTGACCCCTGCTGATCAGATCACACCCAGTGCATGCTTTGCAGGTGGGAAACAAGCCTGCCTTTCACCCTCAAGCTGCTTCCACGGGTACAGCTTCTGCAGCAGAGCCCAGACAAAGCAGTGCCCCATTGCCAAGGGCCAGGACGTGACCCTGGATCACCACTGGCTTCACTTGGCAGCAACCTCAGCCCTGCTGGGGTGAGGATGCACCCCTCTGCCTTTGCATGAAGATACACCTCTTCTACACAGGCAGGTTGACATCCTGGCTATTTCAAGCTGGAATCTTATGCTACTTCCATCAACTGAAGTGATAAATACAATTAATTCTTCCCCTTCTTCCTGATTCTTCCTGCTGTTACAGTTCACGTGTAATCCTCACCTGTACTTCTGCTGCTTTAGTCCTAGGGTGGAAGTGCCTACTACTAAATTTACAAAGGAAAGCAACCTGATTTGTACTCAGTGATTTTCTTTATGACTCTAGAAGGGAGCACACCGGCTACTTGAAGCTGTGACTGATTTCACAAAATACCTCGCTTCTGTACTTTTGAACAAGAATGGTTACACAAACGAAAACTGAAGACAAGTCCCAAATAAAGCAGCTTCTAGTTCAGACTAATCATAGTAATGACAGACTTTTCATTAAGTTTTGTTCTAGTGTTTAGAAATTTGTCTTGAAATCCTTCTAACATTTGGATGAGATGGTTGAATATCTCCTATTTCCATGATTTTTCAAGAACACTTGCATATTGTGGTTGTTACAAAATAAAATTAATAATATTTTCTGATACACATAAGCAATCTGAAATGGTCTCAAAATATTTTTTTTATTTTCTCAAGACATACAGTGTGAAAAAAAAATTGATTAATTCCTCTGCCTTTTACATTATTATCTCAAATGAAACCAAATCCTTTTAAACCTGAGAATAATATAGATCAGTTTATATTGATTTTGAAGCCAGAAATTATTTTGAATACAGACAGAAGTTTTGGCAACATAATTTCAGTTTTTAAAGTACTTTCAGAGGGGAAAACCTTGAAAAAGTAATATATTCAAAATTTAAGTTGGCAGTTTTTTGTGTGCTTCAGTCAACTTCCTGCTTTAAAATATTTTTCAACTCTGTTTCACAAAGTTCTCAAAACATTCTGCAATATTTCTGAATTTTCAGGGAAGTAATTTACCAATTAGTCTTGCAGTAGGCTAAAATCCAAGGTTGGCTCAAAGTACATTACTCTAGACAATTAATTTCTTGGTTTCTATCTTGAAAAGTAAGGCAAACATCTAGCAACACTTGCAAGAAGGCAGAGTTCCTTTAGCCCCATCATAAATTCACATCTGTCACAAGGTAGCTCTGAAAGTTTCACTTGTGTTCATCAAGTCAGGCTTTTACACAAACAAAATATGGGTTGCTCCATGTATAAACTGTTTTCAGTAGTAATTTTGAAAGGTAAATATATCAAAAGAATACAGTATAAATTTGGTACTTTAACAAAATTATATATATGTTTATAACCATATAAAAAGGCAAAATATACATAAAAGCACTGGGAAGATCAGCTAACTTCATTCTAAATCACAGAATCAAAATTAGGTATCTGGGTTTGGAGCAGACAAATCTAAGTTGGACTATTAGGAATGGAGCAACCTAACATATATATATATATATATATATATATATATATATATATATATATATATATATATATAAAAGCTACAAACAGAAATATCACTCATCTGATAGAGAGCCTCTGTGGCATTTGCAAGCTTCTATTTACTTAGTTTATTAAAGTTTATTAAATAATTAAGGCAGACTCAAAAGCACCCACATGAACTTTGCTAGTAGTTCCTTGCACTGCTTGCTGAAGAAGGCCTGTATCACCAAGAGGAGACTTTAAAGTGCAGCTTCAGATAACAATAAACTCATTTTTTGAACTCTAATATGATGTCTCAGGGAAAGATTATATATATACACACGCACACACATATGTACACCAATTGTTTGCTACAAAAACTATCTCTTCCTTATTCTGATTATTACAACAAAAATTACAATCACAAATTACAACAGAAAGGCTCTCATGAAGTCAGAGTGAAGGTCAGGGTGAAGTCAGAGTCTTCTCTGCAGCCAAGGACTATATTTACCATTCTATAAAGGGTCAGAAATGTTGAAGTGCAGATTAAATTAGCCACTCAAAATCCATTTCAAATCAGATGGTAACCTGTCCAGTTCATAATAGTCCAAAATGATAGAAATAATAAACTGAGTAAGATTAAATAACCTAGAAGATGGAATGAGAAAGGACAGACATGCTTTGCTTCTTTTGTGTTCCCTCATACTATACTATTTTTTGTCTGCTGTTTTATAATTATTTCTCCATAACTGAGAGAAAGTGAGGATTCTATAAAGGCTTAAAAATATATATAATAACAAACATTGCATGCATGGGAACACTGAGGGATCAAGCTAGACAAAAATACATCACAAATATATCTAAAGGTAAAGTATACTGATCAAAAATTACTATTTTACTTGGTGCCTTGTTCCAGCAAAACCCAGTGAAGTGAGATCTTTTTTACATGTTTTTCCTCAACTCAATAAATAATATTGCCTTACCATGCTTCTGAAAGTGACATGTATTTAACACAGATATGATGAGCTTCTATCCTTAGCCTACAAATCAAATACAATATGCAAGACAAATTGTGCCCTGAGGAACAAGTATGTATCTCAGTGGGAGTCAGGAAGAGGCCAAGGAGATTTTTCATTTATGAAAAAACATTTTTCCCAGATGTCACTGGCACACGTGTAGAGTCACATCAAATTTTCAGCAACAGTTTTAAATTCCTTTCGCCAATACAAAATTTAGGTATGCTGACAGATAAAAGAATAATAGGATAAAATATGTGAATATTTGCTGATTTCTCTCTTGTTGCATATTACAGTACTTCAAATAATGTTTCTCCAGGGAAAAAGACTGACAGTAAGAAAGAGGTGTTTGTGGTTACAAATGCTAGAAGGCAAAAAATATTAATATATTTATTCACTGTGAATGATATTATACAAAGATAGTGTACAGAACTCAACTTCTCAGTTCCAAAGGCTTCAAACCTGCTATTGACCACGTAAACATCTAAAGTAAAGAAAAAGAAAATAATCCTAGAGATCAACAGTCCTGAGTAGGTATCTTGTTTTTAAAGAGAGCTGAAATAAATACAGTGTTTAAGGGAGGAGGAATCTGAGTTTGCGTTTGTGGTTTTTGGTTGTCTTTTTAGTAGAAAATTATTTTTGGACAAAATCTGTGCATCACACTAAAAGCTTGAAGTACTTAACAACCACGAGATGTTTGCGTCACTAGCCAGACTTCTACATGCTCCTTCTATAGGGTCAAATGTGAACAAAATTACGCAGATCTAGTGGGAATGCAGAAGAGACAAGAGTCTATGCTGGTGGAATATACTTTCTACAAAAAGAAGAAAGCTTCAGGTGAGGATTGAAGTAATAAAAGACAGAGAAATTGTAGTTTTGCAGCTGTGAGAAAATACCTCCTCTAAGAGAAAAAAAAAAATATCCTTTGAAACTCAATATATTGAATGAAAGAGAAATCTAGGGATGGCAGGCATTCCAGGAAAGTTAAACTACAAAAGAATATTTCCCAAATGTAATGGAAATAATGCTTTACAGGCCCCAGTACTTTCTGAATGCATGAAGACTGTAATTTTCCCTGTTTAAGCTCCTGAACATGCTAAGTGATAACTAGACCTAAAATGAAATTAGCATCAGCTCCATTTCCTTAGTTCCCTGCAAGTTTTGCTGGTATATTTACAGAAGCAGAATCCAATTTACTGAGCTCAAACATTTTGTAACTGAAAAACAGTGTTAAATAGGCTATTTTTAAACTTGAAAAGGCAGTGATGAATTTCTTTATCTTCCATTAATCTGTCTACCAACTGATGACTTTCTATTGTCTCCCTTATGGATTTATTCATAATTTATTTCTATACATGCTCTTTAACATCAAGCTGATAGAAATGTTTATTCTAGCTATTTAAGACATAGTAATATGTATTGCATATAAATTTTTTTACAGCTTTTTCCTGAACATTCTTATCTGGAAATTTTTCTCAGTACCTACGGCACATAAAGAAAGCAGCAACTGTTTAAGCAGAAAGAATGCAGAACGTTTCTAGATTTTTAACTTTTCAGGTGGGTATATCTAATTTTCTAGACAGAAAGATATTGTCAGATAAAGGAGAAGCACATTTACAACTAATTCCCCATACTTATAAAAATATATATACATATTTTGGAGTTTCCTTTCAAATGAACTACATCTGAAGATGTGAAATAGCCACTAATGTTCAAAAACATTCACCATTACTCTCATATATTGCATCAAGATTAATAAATAATTAACAACATTTCCAAAAACAAACATACCTCAAAGCCACCGGTGTCTTAATTCTTCAGGAGAATTACTACCTCAGCTGCCTTTTTGTCTTCTGGTCTTGAATTTGTTTTGTAGCCTAGGAAAAATAAATCTCAGCTTACTTTCAAACTGAAAGCATAAGGCTAGACCCAAGGAAAAAAAAAAAAACCCAACACTTAATAGCGTTGCAGTTAATTCTGCTGTAATCCTACCTCATTATCTTAAGCAAATAAATCTCTAAAAAGGATTACCTTTTTAAAAGCAAATTAGAAAACTGAATGTCATCTGTGCAGGGAGACATTCTTTTAAAATGCAATCAGCAAGGAAGCTCATAAATAGGCCAGTATATAAAAATATTCCTATCAGGCAATCCTTAGCAGATTTTCAACAGATGTGTATGTAACTATGATTTCACAAATTCCTAAAATAAAATGTGTCAACATCGTTTACCACAAACTTTCAAGAGTCTAAAAAAATGTACTCATTTAGATTCTAGAGAAGGAACAATATCATAAAGATACGTTTCCTGTATCTTCAACTACAAGTGTTCTTGCCATGCCACCCATGTCAAGAATGATAAATGCAGGCACTGGGAGAATGAAAACTCTAAGCCCACTATAGGAGAGGGTCAGGTTCAAGACCAAGGAACATCAATGTTCACAAGTACATGTGACCCAAAGAGATTAATTTGCAGGTCCTGAGGGAGCTGGCAGACAAAGCTGCTAAACCACTTTCCATAATTTTTGAAAAAACATAGCAGTCAGGTTTGTGCCTACAGCCCAGAAAGCCAATGGAATCCTGGGCTGCATCAAAAGAATTGTTGCCAGTAGACTGAAGGAAGTGATTCTCACTCCCTGCTCTGTTCTTGTGAGACCCCACCTGTAGAGCTGTCTAGTTCTGGTGTCCACAAATTATGAAGGACATGCAACTCTTGGTCAAGTCTAAAGGAGGACCACCAAGTCGATAAGAGGTCTGGAGAACCTGTCCTACAAAGCCAGGGTGAGAAAGTTGGGGCTGATCAGCCTGGAGAACAGATTATGTGTAAACCTCACAGCAACATTCCAGTATCTTTCCCTCCAGAAGCTGGAGAGGGACATCACCCAGGAACTGTAGTGATGGAATAGGAGTAATGGGTAAAAACTAAAAGATGTGAAATTTAGATTAGATATTAGGAAGAAATTATTTACTATGAAAGTGGTGAGACACTGGAACAGGTTGCCCAGGGAGGTTGTGGATGCCCCAACATTGGCAATATTCAAAGTCAGGATGGACAAGTCCTTGAGCAGCCTGGTGTAGTGGGAGTTGTTGAGACTTGGTGATTTTTAAGGTCCCTTCCAACCCTTTAATATTCTATGGTTCAATGCAAAACATAGCAAGAGCAGCTATTTAATTGTCATACCTCCCACTCCTGCACACCATTATAATTTTTGATTTCCTGAGAAGAATTTTAAAAAATGCCAAATAACAAGTAAGGTTGTTATGTTTTTACTTTATTTCAATATCCATGTGAAATTCAGGAAACATAGCCCCTAGGTGCCTCATAATACTCATTGCACATTTTTAGAAATGCACATGGAGTATGCAAGCAGTGAAGAAGCAGCAGACGCTATCAAGAGAAATCAAACTACTGAAGTCATTATTGTCGTTAAAGTGTTTTTAGGTTTCTCAGAAAAAAATTACCAATTTTAAGGACTTTTGATATATTTAAGTTAGAAGTAAAAACCATGGGTTATCAGTCCTGAGGAGAAAAAAGCAATACCATTACAAAAATATTTGTTTCATTAAGAAGAAACCAGACTTTGATTCTGTGATGGCATTATTATTAACTTAGAAGAAAACAACTGACATTAATAAAGAAAATTTCCACTTGCATTTTTAGCTTCATTTATACTGAACTTCTCAGTTTCATTTTAAAATACTCCTCTTAATCATCCTGTGAATTACTCCTTTCTTCATATTATTTCATTTATCTGTACCAACAATAACAAGTTTTGTTAAATAAAAACAACAGAGAAGACAGCTTGCTTGAAGGGAATGCACATATAATAAATCTAAGTGAACTCAGCTTTGGAAGTTGATTGTTGTATATGTGGAAGAAACTAATGAAGTATTTAAATGAAAATAATAAAAGCTACACAAAGACAAGACAGAAATGAAAAACAATTAAAAATGGTTAATCAGAGTTTTATTTGAATCTACAAGTCAGCAATGTAATTAGGCAGAAAGAAGTCAGAAAACTAATTCTGTCAATAGCTGCTTCAAAGTCTTTTACTTCAGTATTTCTCAAGAACAAAATATATTATCACACATACATCCATATTAATACATGAAAGCCAATTCATGATACAGAAGGTAAAACAAGGCATCCAGCATTCAAAATAATATCCAAGAAATGGTATATATTATGCTATCATTCAAGAGTCTCTAAGAGCTAGGGAACTATGCACTTCTAGTCTGCAGAATTAAAATAATCACACTGCTACCATTAAAGCAAATCTTGATTTATAACTATTTTTATGTCAGAGCGGCCATGACTTGAGGGTTTTGTATTACAATTTCAACGGTAATACAATGATGTCTCATACAATTTTTCTTACTTCTCCTTTGATAACAATTTTCAAGACTTGCAAGTTTCACAATTAAATGATGTCTTTCCGTCCAAAGTCTATTTTCATCTGAGTGCTAGAATATTTTCATGTTACATTGAGAACAAGATAATGGAGTGACAGTGGTAAAAATAACTCTTGCTTGAAGGAAGACGATTCCTTGAATATTGCTTTTAATCAATATTTAGGTGAAAAGTGTCAACAAAGCAGATCTCTTCATACTTACATCTTTCTTTTTATTTTTAGATACTAAATGGATTCAAAAGATTTGTTTCATGGAACAAGAGCACACATCTAAAAGTAGTTTCTAGTCTCATAGAAATCCTTATGTTTTTGTATTGTTACAGTAGTTGGAGTATTTTCATCGGATTTATATTTTTTACGTTTGCTGAGACTTGAGAAAATGCCCAGTTCTTTTGGTTTGCTATTTTTTTTCCCCATTTAATTTTCTCCTGATTTTGGTTGGTTGTTTTTTTCTGTTTGGGTATTTTAAAGGCTCCCACTAAGTCACCATCTTTGTGCTCATGCTTTTGTTTTACATGGCCTGGTTTTTGGTTTTTGCTAGCAGGGGGGCCACAGGGGTGGCTCCTGTGAGAAGCTCCTGGAAGTTTCCATCAGCAGTGTCCAGCAGAGCCAAACCCTGATGGCTCTGAAGATGGACATGCTGCTGGACAAGGCTGGGCCAATTAGAGAGGTTGGTAATGACTCTGTGATTACATATTTAAGAAGAAAGTCAAAACAAAGTGCATACAGGTATTTTTCCTACTAGTCAAAGAAGGTAAGAACATGTGAGGAAAACCACATGGAGACACCAAGGTCAGTGGAGAAGGAGGGGCAGGAGCTGCTCCAGGTGCCAGAGCTGAGATTCCTCTGCAGGCTGTGGTGAGACCAGGGTGAAGCAGCTGTGCCCCTGCAGCCCCTGGGGATTCACAGGGGATGCAGGGATCCACCCACAGCCCATGGGGAAGGTGCCCATGCCAGGGTGTGTGGATGCCTGGAGGAGGCTGTGATCCAGTGGGAGACCGGGTGGAGAGAGGGCCCTGCTTCCAGGCTGGAGCAGCCTGTCCTTGGAGGGCTGCACCCCTGGAAGTGTGACCCACATCACAGCAGTTTTGGGAGGACTGTGTGCCCATGGGAGGAATTCATGTTTGCAGCAGGTGTGGTTTGGCTGCTGCTTGTGAGATGGAACCAGGTTAGAGAAGAACTGTCTCCTGTGGGAGGGACCCCACAGTCTCACAGGGGAAGGAAAGACTCTTCTCCCAGAGCAGTGGAAGAAAACCTTGGGTGATGAACAGACCAGAACCCTCACAACCTGTCTCTCTGTGCTGTCAGTGGGAAGGATGGAGGGGTTGGGGGAAGAAGCGGTGTTTTTTAAGGGCTTACTTTACTTCTCATCCTCCTCTGATTCTGCTAGTAATAAATTCACTTTGTACCTTTAAGTTGGTCCTGTTTTGCCCTTGAAGTGTTTTCTCATGGTTCTTATCTCAACTCATGAACGCTTTATTATTTTTTTTTTTCTCCTCTGTCCAGCTGTGGCAGGGGAGAGTGAGTGAGTGGCTTTCATGAGTGCCTGGTGTTTGACCAGCACCAAATCATGAAAGCTGGTGTTTTCTATTGTGCTCTGCTTTCAGAGATACAACTTCAGTACCACATGCATCTGTACTAGCCAAACATTTAAAGAAAAATATAAAGTTATTATTCTTAATGATATTAGATTGAAAGAAACCCATGGATTTAAATTAGTCCCTCTTGACTTTTGAAGATCCATATTTAATGTCAGGAAGGTTTTGCCCTTGTAAACCGGTGACTTTTGGTTTCCTTTCTCCAGTTATTTTATTCCTGTAGTGCACAATTGTGTGCAAGGTTAAAATAAAGAATCACTGATCAATTTGTACTCTAACATCCAGAGAACTTGAATTTTAGTCATATCTAGAGACCTAAGTCCCTAAGGGCAATTTCTGCCAAATACATACACTAAGTAAAATTATTTTAAAAAAATAACCAAACTAACAAACAAACAAAAAAAGAAAAAAAAGAAAAACCCACAACAAAAACACAGAACTGGGTCAGTTATGTTGTATTATGAAGAAAAGACACATAATTTCAAGTGTCATCATGGTACTGTGTTCTTGGAAATCATCATTTACAGGTTTCAGTAAAAGAAAAAATGAAAATGCTTTCTTTTACAAGTTCTCCAATGTCTTGTATCATGTGAAATGTCAAGTTATCGCTTCTAAGTTACAGAAAATACTATGAGTAAAAACAGACTAATTAAATTCATAATGAATTTATGTCTACAGAGCAAACAAAACCCTCTCCAAACAACAAAACAGCCAGAAGGTAACAAAGTTAATCAGACTATGGGAGTACAGTTACCTATTTTTTTATTATCTTGATTTTGTGAGATCTTACTAGCCTCACTAGCTACTAGTGTCATCTATCTTTTCATTAAAGCTCAGTTTGTTTTGCCATTGTGAATGCAGACTATTAGCTACTATTTGTTTGTGTTGCAGTACACAGATAAAAAGGATATCCCCAAGCTAACAAAAACTAGAAAACACAGCTTTAAAACCTCAGTTTTCTCCTGGTGCTCCTAAAGAGATCTAAACTCATAAATATCTTGGCATATCTTTAGCTACAGGAAAAATCAAACTTGGAGACAACAAAGACAATGACTAAAGTCTTCAATTTACATTTTAAGTCTTTAGCTATTGCTTAATATAATCTAAAATTAATTTCTTGTTCTCAAACATCTCATGGTACAACTAAAACCACAACAAAATTCACTTTCTGGAGGCAAGAAGCTAAATAATTTTGCTGCCAAATACTTGGTTCATTACCACCTGGCAAAAAAAGAGAAGAAGAGCTTAACTACCAACACAGAAGAGCTGTGTTTGTAGGGTGAGATTGACATCACTTAGATGTCTGTATAACAAAACAAAACTAACCAAATAAGGGCAAACATCTTAAAAACAAAACAGTTTGATGTCATCAAAGAGAAGATGAAATAATAAAAAAGAATGAAAATCCCTTCAAATGCTTGTTGATCAATGACATATGCTAACCAAGACAATGACAGGTAGACATAGGTGGTAGATTTTATCAGTCTAAATGCATTTACAGTATAATCTCCTGAACTACAGCTTATGCTCAAAACAGTACCCTCACAGATCTGTAGAGGATTTTAAGCTGAAGTGATGTGAAATGTGCAGTGGTTGAATATATATATGTTTTTTTCTTCTTTTCTGACATTATTTTTCCTTTACATCTGTTAAATAGATAGATTTCTAGTTGAACTGTTAAATTCTTGTATTAATGCCAGAGAGAGCAAGTTCATATTAAAATGTTCCCTGTGAAAACAAGTATTGAGGTTCTTCATACCTACATTTTTACTGCTATCAGCATAATTTTTCCTTCTCTTATTTTCCTTTATAAGTTGCTTTTCATTAAATGCAGAACTGAATTAGACACAAATGAGTGTGAGACAACTTAAAATCCTTCATTTTCCAGAATTCAGGGAGGTGCAACTGATTTTTTCCATTTGTTTCCACTTAGACCAAAGAGTAACTTGATATTGTTAGAAGACTTTAGAGAATATTTCAATTTTCACTCTAGAAGTGTATTTTCAGCCAAGCAAATGAGCACTTTTTTAGACTCAAATATACAATGAGGTGCCAGATACCCGAGACACTGAACAGTAATGTGTTCTGAACTTAACTTTGCTTGCCACTTTTCAGGTGATATCTTCAATTAAATTCCCAGTATAATGTCATTGTGGTACTACAAGAAACATATAAACATACCTAGGATAAAAACCCACCAGATTTTAAACTTGACTTTATTTCACTAATTTACTTGGCAATAAAAGAACTAATGAACACAGAATTAATAAAAAAAAAAACACAATAAAGTACTTCAGTTGGAGTGGACCATCAATGATCAAGTCCAGCTACCTGACTGCTTCATATCTGGTCAAATGCTAAAGCATATTAACAAAGGCATTTCCCAAATGTCTCTTCAACACTGACGGTCTTGGGGCATCAACCACTTCTCTAGGAAGCCTGCTGCTGTGGTCGACCACCAGCTAAGTAAGAAATGTTTCCCAATGTCCAGAGTAAACCTCCCCTGGCAACCATTCCCATGAGTCCCAGGGAGAAGTGATCAGCATTTCCCTCTTCTATTTCCCACTTCAGGAACCTGAAAGAGCGACTCAGAGTTCTTTTCTCCAAACTGGACAAAGAAATACTCTTGTTTTACCATATCTAATCTTTGTATTCACTTCTGAAAAGGCATTCTTTTATTTCTCATATGCCTGCTTCTGTAAAGATCCATAGAAATACTCATAAAATATGGAAAATAATTCTACCACTACACCAGTTAAGTTTAACAGTTTGAGATAAGGGCCTGAATATTGGGGGTTATAAATGCAACTATATCACTGAAGTGGATATGTGAGTATAAGAGGTTCTTGAGTGTAGAGCAGTTCAAGAGAAAAGCTGTGTGGAAGTCAAGTGGATCAATAAAATAAAAACATTTTGAGTAGAAATTAGACTCTGAAAGTATTAAAAGTAATATTTTTAATGTATTAAGCCTAAGGCTCTATTGCCTTACCTACATATTGATTCACAGAAATTACTTACAAAAGTGCTACACTGCTAGGATGTTCTTTTAAGCTAAATTTTCAGAACCCAGATATTTTCTTGTGAAGAACATAGCCTTGCTTTCTTCCAGTTTTGGATATAATCATCTTTATATCGTATTGTTATATGATCTCAATTATTTGGATCCAGTGTAGCATCAGGAAATCTTCTTTGACTAAAGATCAGTGCAGTTATTTAGTGAAAGGAGAACAAATTCTAGCCTGAATTTTGTCTCTGACATCACTGTGTAGAGGGAAGCAGCATTTTTTTTTCTGTTTTGTTCCCATACACAGACTCAAATTTATATTTAGAGGTATGCAAAGGAGAAAGGAATTGAAGGGTGAAGGGAGTAAATGCAAAGAAGTTGTTGAGTCACTGTCCCTGGAGATATTTAGGAGATGTGTAGATATGATACTCAGGGACGGACATGGCTCAGAGGTGCATTTGACACTCCTGGGTTAATGGTAGGTCTTGATCTTAAAGATCTTTTCCAACCTAAATGATTCTATTACTCTATGAAAATAGAAATTAAACATGACTGTTTAATTTAAAGTTTTTCCTTCTAAACAAACATCATTAATTTATTATTAAATTTTTAAATTATTAAATTTTTAGTGCTCAATAGCATTTTACTGTTTACACATTAATTATAAACAGTGAATTTAAAATGTCACTTTTAGATTAAAATACATCTACATTTTGCTTTGTATATAATTTAATATTATTTCAAGACCTGAATGAAATATGCTAAATCCCATTTTCACTTAAACACTTTGCCTAAAAGAAATTAACCACTGAAGTCCATACAATCAAAAACAATTCCTTATGGTCTATCCAAACATCCCCTGGAAGTGAAAAACTGGAAGCATAATGTGGGCATAGGCAGCAGTGTTCAGATATCTGCAATGATGACAAAATTTACTAGAACAGTCCTAAGGTCATTTCCACTAGTACTTTATATATATAAACTAAAAAACAACATTTAGAGATCACATTAGAATTCCATTGGAAAAAGTGACCCTTCACTTACTAAAGAATTACATCTAATTTATAAGGAAGCCATACTAAATTAGTTATCTAAATCTCTGGCTGAAATAGATCATAGCTGTGTCTTACCAATTAACCTTTCAACACAAAAAACCCCAAATGGTTTCTAACGATTTTGTTTCCAACTCATTGTAAATGGAAAATGTTCTCACACATGCAGTACTACTCAACAACTCAACAATCTCAATTCATTAAAAAGAAAAAAAATCTTCACTTAATGAGATGGAAAAGAGAGAAAAGAAAACATATTTTACTATTTTAAATAGAATTTCACTCACACATGTATAGATAAACAACCATAAATTTTTATGTCCCTTAAATCCTTAATAACAAAATCAGATAAAAGTAAAAACATTCAATACTGCTATTATCAGAACATTGAACAGATTCAATTAAAAAAAATTTCAAAATTTCAAATTTCAAATTCAGTGAAGTTTACATACGCAAAGTTACATTTTCTCAAATGTACAGATGAGTATACTCTGGTGTTAAAATTCAATATTTGCTTACTCTCAATTAAGTCTGAAACTTCTGCCTGCAGTTCTGACATTTTAATTTACAGTACCAAAAGGACACAACTAAATGTCTAGCATGAACAGAAAACCAGACTTACGAAAAGGCAAATACACAAGAAAGTGGAATATAATTATATTAAGCAGAAGCATAACAGAATAGAAAGCAGAGGAACAGTTTTAGATTCACCATAGCAGCATTATAAATTTTCTTCAGAGAATGATAGTGAAAGCAAAAACTGGTATGAACTTATTTTCCTGTCAAACAATCAAGAGTGATAGCATATAGTTTCATTTTGATATATAGAGGCAAAGGGTCTTCTTTCCTTCAGACTGCTTCTAGTCTGAAAATGTTCATTGCATAGAAAGAAATATCTCAACATAAAGGAAGCAAACACTTTTTTTAAGCCATGACTTAGAAGATAATTTCTGAGCTCACAGGAGGTCTCACAGCATATTTTAAATTACACACTGACATACATCTTGTCTTCATAAAGTGTAATTGGGTCTCAGTCTGTTCAGTGAGGTTAAAAAACAATTTTTGATTTTCCACAAATTGACTCTATGTTGAAAACAATCTGTGACATGAAGGAAAGGAAACAGCTTTGAACTTTGAACTTGAAACAGCTGAAGACTTTATTTAGTGTATGGTGCTGAATATAGTTGTCTGCATATCAGGAGAGCAGAGCAGCCTGTGCCTGTCTTAAGAGCAAAAAGAAAGAGATTCAAATACAACAGTCCTTTTACTAGGAGAACATTAAAAAATTATTTGTTTTCCTCTGGTAGGTTCTTTAAATTTCAAAAATACAGTAAATAAAACTGTAAAGAAAAAGATAAGGCTTCTCGGTCAACTGAAACAAAATTTTGAGGTGAGAAAACTCAGTGATGAATAACCTGATTACTCATTTACTGCTGTATGATCATGAGTAGTTTGGTAGATTTTGCTTCCATTTTCTAACCTATCAAATATGAATAGCAATTTATTTTTCCCTTGTCTTGTATTCTCTTTGTTTTTTGGCTCGTGAAGTGCTCAGACTCTTGCTGGGGCTTGCATAGGTTGATACTAAAAAACTGTCCTAGGAATTCCAGCATACCACAATCAGAAACATGTGACAAACAAGAAATGATTGCCTATTGTGACAGATAAAAAGACTATACTCAAGGCTTAAATTACATCCTTGTAAATTAGATGTAATGCTTTAGTAAGTGAAGTCAAATATGAAAATTGTTTAAAAATAATGCTCTCCTTCAATCTTACATATTCAAAGAAGAAAAAAAGTGCAAGCCTGAGGCAAGTCATTGTTCCATTAGAGAGATCATATAATGACTAAAAATGTGAGAAAGAGAATCAGAAGCAGCGAGATTCTTGCATTATACAATAATCATGCCATTCTGCCTATATTGGGAAGTGCTCTTATTTGAAAGAAATTCAAGTGAAAGACAAAATTTTCTGTAAGAAAGTACATATTCACTTGCTTAACTTATTTTGCTAGGAATTTTCTCTTCTTTACATCTTCAAACGAGATACACACAGTTCAGAAAATATGAATGGTCTTGGATGGTTTCTGATTTCTTAAGATTACAAATGCTTCTTTCAATAAACCTGGAACACAGCACCTGCTGAAGAAATCAGACATCTGGGAAGAAAGTTTTCTCTACTTTCTGCTAATATTATTGAACAAATGCACACTGTTATTTGTTGGGCTGGCCAAGGAAATGGAAAAGGTACTGAGATGCTACATGCTCTAGCCTATCTTTTCTCTTTTTAGTTTGAGACAGAATACATAAGCATCTGCACACACAAAATAAGGCTTCTGAGTTCTGAGTTCTTTTCAAAAAAATTACATTGATTGTCAAGAGAGCACTCTCAATACCGCTGTGGACATTTTAGAACAGTCAGAAAGATAAAAAAAAATTAAATTTTAGGAGGCTACTAGTATTATACCAACAGAAAAAGATATGTCTATATTTGTAAATTATTAAAACAGTGACTTAAATCAGTATAAATTAAAAAAAAAATGGAAAAAATCACCAAACATAATATTTTTTCAGAGAAAAAAAATTTATTAATCTTTAAGACAGTTTTGTATTTACTCCTAATGAAACACTCTATTATTCCATGCTTCTGTGATCAATGAAATCTTCTGAGTGTTCCTTTCTCCCAGATAGGCTTTATCTGTTAGCTCTGCATCCTTTCATCTGCTGGCTTTGTATTGCTTTATATCCATTTGTACACAGTTCTTTATATTGATCTGTTTATTTGGGTTGTCCAACTCTGTTGTGCAGGTTACACAATTTATCTGTAGCAACACTCCTAAAGCAGCCCAGGGCACCATTGGCCTTTGTTTTGCTTTGTGTCCACCAGGTCCCACAGTTCCTTTCTCTCCAAGCTGATTTCCAGC
The DNA here is from genome assembly GCF_049639895.1 of Pseudopodoces humilis. Lineage (NCBI taxonomy): Eukaryota > Metazoa > Chordata > Aves > Passeriformes > Paridae > Pseudopodoces > Pseudopodoces humilis. The sequence continues at coordinate 76,770,240 of NC_142200.1, forward strand.
TAACCAGCCCCAGCTAACCATCCACCTCACACATATTGCCTCTCTACACTGCCTTGGTTTGTTCCTCCCCCTGTTCATGACCTCACATTTACCCTTGTTGAACTTCATGATGTCCCTGTCAGGCTGTTTCTCCAGCCTGTCCAGGCTCCTCCAGATGTCATCACAACCTCTGGTCATCCACTCCTCCCTGTGTTGTGACATCAGCAAAGCAGCTGAGGTTACACTCTGTCCCATCATCAAGATCTTTAATGAAGATGTTAAGAAGGGCTGAACCTAGTGTTGAGCTCTGGGGTACACTGGCTGACCCCCACCTAGGCTTAATACCACTGGCCACCACAGTCTGGGCCTTTAGCCAGTTTACTGTCCATCTCAATGGCTTTCATCCAATCCATACTTTGTCAGCTTCTCTATTGGGATCATACAGGAAAGAATGTCAAAAACCTTGTTGACACATAGGTAGCCTTAATGACCGCTCACTGCTCTACACTCATCTACTGAGACTGTCATTTTCTCATTTAGGGTTATCAGTTTGGTCAAACATGACCTCCCATCACAACCCATGGGCTTATGTATGTCCAGTTTGTTTAAATATTCTCTGACCTGATCATCTTCCATGAGTACATCTTCCTTGTGCCAGGCTTTTCCCAGCTCCCAGTAATTAAGATTTCTGAAGAATGGTTTTGCCAGTTAAAACTGAGGAATTCAGAACTTCAGACTTTTCCATGTCTTGTGTCAACAGGTTCCCTGCCTCATTCAGCAGTGGGTCCACATTTTCCCTATCATCACGCATGTACACATAGAAATCCTTCTCATTGTCTTTTGATGTCCCTGACCAAATTCTGTTCATTCTGAGCTTTGTCCCTTCTAACAACATCTCTGCTCAAACTCTATGCTTCTCCCAAATCATCAGTCCCTGCTTCCACCTCTATGCTTCCTTTTGTTGTTTGAGTTTGCTCAGGAGATCCTAGTTAATCTATGAACTGTTCTTGATATTTTTGGCTGACTTGATGTAGGCCTGTGTTACCGCTGAAGATGAATAGATCACGCGGACACAGGTCGAGGTGTGGTGAAAGAAAGAAGGAGTTTATTTTTCCTCCCAGGATTTATAGGCTTTTGACCACGGCCAGGGATTGGATGGTCAGGATAACACTTTCTCACTGCACTGGCCATGAGAGATGCCCATCACAAGACGTGTAACAGAAAGAATGTACACATATCTATGTTTACTGTTACTGTCCTGGGAAAGTCCTTAGAAAACCATGTCAGCAAGCTCAGAAGCTGAGTTTTCAGGGTGACAGGCCTGGACTGAGAACAATAAAATCTAACACAGATAAAATATTTATCAAATGGTCTACTCAGCAGTGTAACCCATGGGTGATAAATTCACAAAACTATGCATACAACTTTTAATAATATTTAAGTAAAACATGCAGGAAATCAACATAGGAGGTAGACTCTATACTTGTAGTACCATCCTCCTTTTATTCTGAAGTCACTGACTGAGAAAAAAAAAAAAAAAAAAAAAAAAGAGGAGTGCAGTTGCTGAAGAGATTAGGGGAATTTAATCTATCTGTGAAAGACTGTTGAAGTGCTGCCTCTTGTGTCTTCCAAAAGCCTTTATCATGGTATTCCTGTGTCACTTTTTTTCTGAATTTTTTTTTAAAAGATCTCTCCAAGGACTGGTAGAGTCCAATATGTGAAGAAGCTTCAACAAAAGCTGTACCATCATTCTAACCAAACAGCTAAGAGCTTTCAAAAAACACATACTGGAAGAAGTTCTCTCTTTATTAGTAATTCACCTTTGCTTAAGTGCACAACTTACTGCTTTTCAGACTGCAGGTAGTTAGCTCAATTCCCACTAAAGTGAGACTTTATGTACATTCAAGAAGTACTTAAACTAAAGCAACTGATTTAATGCTGCTGTCTGAATCATTAGTGTGCTAGCAGGGGACTCCCAAATCACTAGTTCAAGAACTGCTACTCAGTCATTAAGGAATTTTTCAAAGTGCTGCACCAGCACTCAGGGAACTTCAAAGCATTAAGAACTTTTTCTGTACCCAGCAAGCTACTGACACTTTTCAATTACTGTGACATTTTACACATACTTTGCAAAAATGCGAGAACTGCACAATGTAAGGAGGAAACAAACTGTCAAATACTCATTGAGTATTTTTAATTTTGTATTAAGTTTTGCAACAACTCCATTTACCCATATCATTACTCTGTTGTGAGTTGATCTTGTGATTGCCTCCTTAGGTATATGCAATATAGCAGTAGAGCAATGAATTATCACCTTAGTTAAGGTACTAAATCAGATTTGTGAATGATATGTGTACAGGAGGGGCACAGAATACAGGCTGTCTTCTGACAGACAGAAGTTTACTTTTTATTATTTCCTCTCTTGAAATCACATGACAAACATAAATAAGTCAAACTCTTCTCTTTACATCCACACATATTTTAAAACATATACTCCCACACTCCATAGCACGCTGATAATTTTGAACGAAACAGTTGTGTTCTTAGCATTCGTTCACTTCTGTACACACTTAGCATGTGTTTAGCATCCACCTTTACTAAAAATCTTATGTAAAATAAAAATCATATAAGCTTGGGAAAAGCATGGCAAAAAAATTCATCATCACCACCTGCTGCATCAAACTCTCCCATTTAAAAAAAATGTCTTCAAACAGACATTTAAATTAATATTTAGGCTATCTAATTACACCTTTTCCACCTAGTTCCAAATTTATTTGCCATTTGACATTCCAAATGCCATTTTTGCAAAGTCTCCCTTAAATCCTTGTGCACATTGGAAGCTGGTCTTTTCTTCTCTGAAATAAAAGCATACTACATTCAAGCACAATGATTCCAAATAATTCTGCAGGTATGATGACTGAAAAAAAGGGAACATATTAACTTTTTTTTTTAATTAGCAGTCCGAGTTATTGTAAGAACTGCTATTTAGGATATCTCCTGTCCTTCTACTGTATTGCTTCTGGAATACCACTAGCAAGTAGGAATATAAGTTAGGTTAGTTATTGAGCACTATGCTCTTGCTGAAGAGCTTCTTAATTTTCTATGGAAGAATACAAAAATTATAGCTCAAGAACTTGCTACTGTTTTGCTGTTTTATTTTTTATAATGGAGAAAGAACTTGTTGGGAAAAATACAGCAACACAGTGTAACTTTTATCTGCATGGTAAAAGGGAAGTTTTTCCCCTTAAGGACTGCCAAGATAGTGAACACCATATGAGAACAGGTAACATAAGTCCTTTTATCCCATGACACTGAAAACTATTAAAAAACGAAATTTCAACTGGAGAACATAAACAAAAAGTACATGAGAACTCCAAAAATATTATGCATCTGTTAAAAAAAGCAAGATCAAAGTCTACATTCATTCTGGTATTACTAAACATGTAAAACTCCCAGGCTATGTTACAGTACCTCCCTGTAAGTTTGCAAAACTTAGCACCATAAAGACCTGTTAGAATCAAAGCTCTCATACAGAAACAATGAAAAATATCTGTAGAAACCTTTAAAAAAAAAAAAAGTGATTTTTCCCGATTCCTCTAGTGATTCATTTTCTTGTCATTATAGCTCCTACATTTTTTTTAATGTAATCTCAATAAGGCACTTTTGAAATATAATATTACTAAGAATCTGAATTTACTCATAACATTGTTATAATTATTAGCACATTCAAAGGGTTTGGAAAATAGACTTTGATAAGGGTTATGTTTACATACACACTTTGTCTCCCTGAAGTAGATGAATAGATTGAAAATGAATCAATCTGAAAAAATTTACACCTTTAAAATGTCTCAAGCAGCTCGTCATTTAGACCCTCTTTAGGGTAAGCAGAGGGAAACAGATATCTGTAACAGGTCAGAAAAATTGCTTCCATCTTTCTATCAAATATAAAGGCTATGGACAGCCTCTCCAGCAAAAATGATTTTTAGGAAAACATTCTAAACATCCTCATGCTGGACACTGAGCTTTTTCACTTGTGAAGCTAAAGTTCTAACTCTGCCTCCCAAGAATTTCAGAACAATGTTACCCATACAGTTCTGACATTCTGTATTGCCTCACAAGAGATGAAAAGGTTCCAGAACTGAATAGCTGAGGCATATTCTCTCAGATGTCTTTTACTGCAGCTGAATTCAGTCTTGGAAGGCAAATCATACACAGACAAATTCCTCCCCCAATACCACATATATTTCCCTGCCTCCAAATGACACATATTTGTATAGCTTTTCATTAGGTACTGATCCCCCATTCTTCGATTTTTCTCTCCCTAGAATTATATTCTGTTGTGTACAGGATATTCTTAGGGTTTTTTACAAAATACATCTCATTCTAAAAATTTTGCATGCATACGTAAAAGGTCTTTCAGAAGAAAATGTAAGTCACTTGCCCATTATTTAAGATGGAAATAAAAATTTGCTGTAGCATGCCAATTCTGTAGGCCTTTTTTCTTTAAAAATTACATGGTGTGTCCAGTGAAAGAACAGGAGTCTTTTTGTTACCTGTACATTAGCAGTCATCACTAAAAACACAGCATGAACATGATGTTTCACAGAGAAAAAACATCTAAATTATTCTTCCTACAGATTTGTATTTGTTCTTATTTTTATGACAATGACATCAGCTCCCCAACATCCCTACCATATCCCTTCTAAACAAAAGATTCCACATGCTGTGCCTGCAGCTATTAGTGCACTGAAAGGATAGTTAGAAAAACTACAGTGACTGGTTGATTAGCTGCTACAAAATACAATGTGATGCTCAGGTCCTGTCCTGTCTGTCCTCCCCTCAAGGGAACAGCAAAGCTGATCCCACATCCAACCCATTAACCAGTTTCCCCACAAAACCATGTACAAACATAATGACCCTCGAGACTTCCTTACTTTGACCTTCACTACACACTGGCAAATCAATTCAGAAGGGACTGGCAAATAGAAGCAGGCAGCCTTGCTAAACCACATTTAGAAAGGAAAACAGGCCAAGAGCAACCTAAGTAATAAGTGAAAAACCTAGATGAAGAATTCATTTTATATAGAAGTAGTAAAATAGTCGTTACAAATTGTAGGACAATACACACTGATGGAGTATAATCGCTATGCAGATTCTGTTCTGCCACTCTGCCAAGATGGTGTTGATTGACTGAGTCTGGTACAGCACTGTGCATGAGAACTAGTTACAAAATCATTCTTCACACTATTCTTGCCATATGTGCATGCCTTTTGCTTAAATAAGCTATATGAGGTGTCAGTACAATTTTAGCAGTCTTGAAAACAGAATGCAAATTCAAAGCCTATGATTGCATCCATATGACCATATGGTCATAACTATAGAATTTATAGGCAGTGAATGCAGTAGGTAAAAATTTTTCCCAGAATTCTTAACATTAGTTTAAAAAACAAACTTAATAATTTCTCACTTGAATTTTAATCATTCAGTATCTTTTTAGAAATGGCACATGAGTAACATAATACATCAATAGTGTCTTAAGAAACAGAAAAAGAAATCTGAAAAATCCCAAGTACAGATTTTAGTGTTGCTCAGAGAAAATGTAATTAATCACAAAGGTTTAAAAGAAATTCTACTTTTCGGCTTAAGAGTTCATCACAGTTATTCTTAAGTCATCTATTTAAAATTTATTTTTCCACACCACTGACTGTAGCCGAATTTTATTCTATCATAAACATTTAAAGCAAAATAAGTTTAAAATAGTGTAAAATAAATTAATTGGAACAGCATTCTCAATTTATAATTCAAATTGCAAGGTAAGAAAACAATATCATTTAGTAATGGAAAAGATTCTCTTTCACTTGAATAGTTTACAAGTTATTTTCTTTATTTCAGCCATTATGAAGTGCACACTTTTAAGTGACTGCAGATATGCCTGGCTGGAATTCTTCAATAATAAATAGATATCACTTTTCATTTATATTTTTTCTAGCAGTAAAAAAGTTTCATTATATATTTGATCTATCCTTGTAGAAAAATGGATAAAATCTAAATAATAGAGTTGGAAGTTAAGTTTTTCATTAAAAATTAATAAAAATATTATTAATATTCAATAATATGTTAATTTATCTGGAGAAGATAATTATCATCACAAGCTTACAATAATAAAAGTGAAATTAAAGAATTGGCTGAGGCTAATTGCCTGACTGAATTAAAATTGATATCCAAGAAGAAATATCTTGAGCACATCAGAATAAAACATGTATAAATGCAAAAAATACATTTTCAACATATACTGGAAATTTTAAAACAGCATTTTTTTTTATATTTCTAAATTAAAAAATACTACTTTTGAGATCAATACAGATACATCAGTTTCTAGCAATGAAATAAATTCCAATTAATTATCAATATAATTTGTAGGCTGTGGGAACATCCTAGCCAAATATTTTAAAAATTACATGCAATTAAAAATATACTCATTTATTTCCTTAAAGGGCTTATATTAATAACAAGCTAATAACAAATAATGAAAATTACTCTTCACTGAGTAATCAGCTTGTTTCAGAAAATAGTAAGAACATAGATTTAATTTCTGTGTGATGACAACAGTCCTATTCTGGAAAAATAAGGCAGCTCTGCATTTGCTTTTTCTTGGTCTCTTCTTGTAACTGGAAATTTCTCTAAACTGTTTCAAACTTCTTGTCATTATACCAAAGGTGAAATAATGACTTATTTTCTTCTTTGAGTTTACAGTTCTTCCAAAAGATAGCTGTTTACCTCACTAGACTGATTAATCAATTCATTGAAACAAAACATACTAGGTAGCCTAGTATGATGTTATACTAAGAAAAATACAGTTTGTCAAACAGTCTTGATATTCTTGACTTCAGCTAAGCAAATTTTCTCTTCCAGTTCCAAACACACTTCTATCAAATTGTTAGATGTCACTATTGCATCATCCTTCAAACTTCAGGTGTTTCTTCATCAAAGATAATTATCTTTTCTGTTGGGAGGAGTATCTCATGCAGCATTATCTCACAACCTTAAAATAAATAAGCAATTCGCAGTGGTGAAGGGAAAATTAAGTAAAAGAAGGAGCACTGCTATTAAGAATGACAGAAGATTCAAAAACAAACCACCAAACACAAACCCACAAGGAAAACCCACTTGTATCTTCAAACCAATCCAGGAAACTGACTAGCATTTTCCCCAGAGACAAACTATGACAAGCATAATGAATGCAATTAAACCATCTTATTATCCACCCAAGTACTCAAGCTTCTAAGATGTGATACACATGTGTCTATTCAAGTCTAGACCAAACTTCAAATCTATGGCCTAGGTAAATAACTGCATTCAAGGTGTGGAAAGCACACCCTCAATTATGCTACAAATGATACGCAGCTGGAATAGGATTAGTAACAGCTGCAACCAAATTGGTACAGACCATGATTTTTACTTTATCTTCCAGATGAATCATACTTATAGTTTAACCAGCTGCAACAGATTCTTTATTTTGCACTACACCCCATCTAAATTTCGCTTTCTAAAGTTTTATTAAAGAGTGTATGTTCCTGTATGCTCAGATGAAATTTATCAGCATAAAACACAACAATAATTAAGAGAATTAAACCAGGGTATTGACATCAATAGCTTGCAATCTACATTCTGCAGTCTCATGAAGGAAACATTAATGATTGTAGTCAGTGAATGATTTGAACTCAAGTAACATCATGGCCTTTGAAAAAGATAAGCAAAACATTCTCATCCATACCTATGATTCATCTGATTATATGTAAGGCTGAGTCCGAGCAGCATTAATGGATTACTTTCCCTGGATCATTACTTGGTAGAAAGGTAGTGTACTGGGCAAGATACTTTTTTATAAAGCATGTTCTTCATTAGAAAACACAATTAAAAAAAAAACAAAACAAGTGTAACAAACAAACCCCCCAAAATTTGTGAAGAAATTAAATTGAATAGCATAAAACTCTCCCTTTTTCCTCAATAACAGCAAAAATTGCTTTTGCATTTCTTGCTGTTACTTTACTCAGTTCTGATCACTTTTAAATTTAGTAACATATCACTGAAGAATGTTTGTTGAGAATCAGTAATTTATTCTTATTGCTGAATTTTATTCCAAATTTTGAGACAAGGGGGGAAACCCCAAATGCCAAGTTTCGGTAAGTATTTCTAGTCTTAACTTCCAATTAAGAGGTTTCACTGACAGTTTTCAGCTTTTCAGCTGCTTGACTAAACATAGAACTGGTTTTCGCACATAGCTGGTTATTGTTACTCTAAAGCTCTTCAGATACAAGATTTAGATGTGTAAAAATTCTTCATACAGTCTTATGCAATAAGCACTGGCTATTGCATGGTTAAATCACTTGATAATTTAAATTTTTCCTAATTTATTTGTCTTTTTAGAAAACTGAGAGACAAACAATCACATGTAGCTTACTGAAATCCTTTATACCTAAAATGGATTTATTTTTAAAAAAAAATATAACCTCAAACCAGTTTTTGGAGCTATGACTTCAGTTTCTTAACACCTATTTTTTAACTGCAGCTTTGTTTAATATGGCCTCTACTTACCTAAAAAAATTCTTACCCTTCCAGCCAAAATCTCAAGGTTTGAAGAAACAACATGTGCTTGACACTGTTACGTGGTCCCAAATTTATCTTTCATGTCATGAATTTTTCTCTAGGTACAAAAATTGTATAACCTCACAAACACTGCATTATAGAATGGGCTTTGTTTAATAACAGAATTTCTTACATAAAGTCAAAGATACTGGGAGTCTACATTCCCTAATTTGAAGACCAGTATATCCCTTTCTGTTCATCATAGATACCAACAGTTATTTTAATAAATACACATAACCATCCAGCAAGCAGAAAGCTAACACAGAATTCTCCCAGAAGGCAGGGCATCACCAAAGCAAGAAACACTCCTGAACTGCACTTTTTGATGCTCTCTATGTAGGATGAAAGGGAGAGAACGTTGTAGCAGCTAGTTTTGCTGTCATAGAGGACACTGGGGCTGCAGAAGGCATGCCAAGCGGAGTGTGCTGCTCTACCAACATTGCTCTTGCCAAGCCTTTCTCATCTGGGCCATCCACAGGAACTCAGCCTCAAATGCACCTCAGTCTTGCATCCAAGCTGACATTACAGTTAAGAGTTCCACAAACTCTGCAGCTCCAGGAACTCCAGGGCTGAAGGCTTTTGCCTCAGTGATCCTGAATCTGTAGGTTTTGTGACTCTTTGAACCCCAAACCTAGTGTCTTTTAAACTGCAGGTTAATTTACATGGCTGATAAACAAGCTTTGAAATAATCCAGATAATAATTTAAAAATGTAAACAAAAGACAAAACTAAGAAAAAACCCCAACACAACCCATTTTATGAACCAAAATTAATTCCCTGCCAAGTAAATTAGTAAAATATCTGTTTTACACATTCATATATATTTGAAGACAGTATATGGATGCTAATTATGAGCAAAGGCAGGGAGCACAGTGCCTGTGCAATAGCAGGCTGCGTAACTTTCTCAGTCTCGCCTGAGAAAGTGGCCTGGGAAATCATGGGGAGGAATTAAAACAATCCTCAGAGACAGAGAACAGCCTTGCAGGTGCTGTTTGTCTGTTCCTTGTTTTCTTGCAAGAGAAGGTTGGGGGGTGGTGAGCCCCACTGACCAGTGATGGTGATGTGTTAGTTTACTAACCAATAAGAGTTTCTTTTCTGTACTTTTCACGTATCGGTCTATAAAAGAAGATCTGAAGTAATAAACCTTAGAGAAAAGAGAAAGAACTCTCCTGTTCAACTCACAAGAGAGTCTGTGTCGTTCTTCTTGCCGTTCCCAATAGAGCGACAACAGTAAGAGTGTGAAATAAATTTTATTTCTATAGCCAAAATAAACGTGACTTATCTTGTCCCAATCTTCAAGTGACTCTTGACAGTTTATCACAACTAAAGGTCTTTTTCTAAGTATTTTAGGAACCAAAATTTTAAAGCTGTGAAGGGTAACTTGTGAACCACAACAGGATTTATTATCATTTTATTAGAAGAAAATCCAAATATTTCTTTAGATATTAGTTCACACTTTAATTAATTAATTTCTAAATTTACCACCTGTAGACTTTTTGAATATACCCTAAGTAATTCGTTCATTAGTCCCAATTTCTCTTCAAATAGCTGTTTGCTTATTGCAACTGCTTCATTCTCTGAAGGCAGTGACACTGAAGATCTTTTAAATCAAGTATTGTACCACACAAGTTTCTGGTGGAACAAGCATTCCTCCTGTAGTGACTTTGGTTTGCCAATCTGAATTTTCTGGCCAATGCACCAATTAAATACAATGAGTCTAATGCTGGCCAAATGCTAATGCACCTACTAGAATTATTTACTCATTTTCTGCTGAGAGATAAGAATTAGGAAAGAAGAGCAGACTCAAACTTTAAAGGATATAAAGGAAAACTTTATTAACAGAATTAAAAGAAAAAAATGAGAAATCAGAATAAACCTTCAGAACACTTCTCCTCCCCCCCATACCCTCTTTTCTTTCTCATTGACAAAATAGAGACAAAACTTGGGACTTTCAGTCAGTTTGCCACCTCTAGAAAATAGTCTTTCTTCAGTTCTCTTAGGGAGAGGAGTCTCTCTTGCCATACCATTGAAACTTCTCCATAAGAAATAGCTCTTTTGTGGCTTTTAATTTCCACAAATAGCAGCTGGCTGGAACTCTACAATTGTAAAGTTCCTTCCATCTTTTGCAGCCTTCCACAGCTGCATTCATGGGCCATATAAACTTACTGGGGGTGCTATTTTAAGGATGAGTTGTTCTAGCATAAAAAAGAAAGTTCTTACATCCATCTCTGGGAACAGTAATTTTCTTCTTCTATTCCTGGGGCAAGGTTTCTCATATCTCACTCATTTCTCTCTGTTCAAAGTTCTCATTGGATCACAGTTACCTCAACATCTGCATACTTCAGCGCTGTTGCTTCTGTTCACGGCTGTGGCTAGAACGCTACATCCCCCTCGTACATTCCAAGAGTTACAGGGAAAATAATCTGATATATTAATTACATCTTCATCATAGCCTCACAAGAGGATTTCAGCCCAAGGCTAAGGCATGTCCTCATTCTCCTCCCATCTGGGATTTCACTCCTTCTTTACTGACCTTCATGTATCATGTTGTTATCTCTAGGTGTCTTCACTCTTTCATTTCCTTTCCCTCAAGAGAGGATTGATGTCTGCTGGTCTCATCTGTGCACTGACACAGTTGATATCCTGCTCAGGGCCTGTGGAGGGCCATGGGGTCTCTGCCGGGTGGCAGCCAGAGCTGGTTGTGGTGGAGGATTCCTTGGCAGCCATGCAGGGGGGATCTCAGGAGCCAGCCTAGGGCTCAGCAGCAGCACACCACAGGCCCATGGCTTCCTTCTTCCCCTCCCCGGCCTAGTGGTTTCTGGAGAAGCTCAGCAGTGGCAGGATATCAGCTGAGCCACGGGCTGGTCTGGCCACCCTTAGGGTGGGTGTGCACAGCCTGGCCAGCACTGCAGCACAGACAGGGCCCAGCCTGTTCAAAGTCCAGAAGGAAGAGAGAAATTCTCGGAGTTCATTCATTTTTAACATATGTGTTCACAGAGGCGTGTTCATCTTTCTCAGTGGTTTAACAACCTGCCACTTCTCAGAGCTAGCCAGCTATTAGTTCTACCAGGCACAGAGGAAGCTGTGCTTCTCTTAGGAAATCACTTCCATGGCTGGCTCATTCCCTCCTCACCAAAAATCAATTAATGCAAAACTAGCATACCTCCTCCTACATTTTTACCTGTCAAATTACAAAAAGTAACCAACTTCTAGAAAGAGAGGTGCTACAGTTAAACTTTACAATGTTCGTAGAACAGAGTGGCATGGACTTCAAAGGATCCTGATTTATTTTCACAAAAGAAATAGCACTATTGAAAGAGAAGGAAAGGTCTGTATTTTAATCAAAAACACAAAATTATGAAATTGAAAGAAAAGGATATATGACAGAGCAGGACCAAGACTTTGAATAGGTTTATAGGTCAGTTATGCAAACAGAAAAAAAAAATTGTTTTGCGTGACTCTCCTTAACCAGATACAGAGTTTTTTGCAGTTCATATACACTCACATAGAGCAGTCTAGAAATTGTTGAGAAAAGAGTAAAAATCATGAAAATAGAACTTCAAGCTTTCCACTTTCTCCTATATGCAGTTTCAGACACAATTATTCAAACACTTCTGAATATTTAAGTGAATGTATAAAGTAACATAGTGATCTGACTGTGGAAAATAAATCCTTTGCTGAAATGACTAACCTTCTCTCAAGCTGATACACATTATTTTGATACATAACAATCTCTTGAAATCTTTTGAGATTCATATATGCAGAGCTGCTGTAATGACAACACAGAGCTATATATCAGCAGAGTATCAAATCAGTAATCACATTACTTGCCCTGATGCATAAGCTGAAGTTCTGCAGAGATGAGATGGATACCCAAAAGCAGAGAGACAGACCATTAAGCAGAAACCACCTACTCCAGTGAAGGTCATTGTTTACTTTCTGCTTATGATATGAACTGAAAAAAACTCTACTGAATATCTAGAATTACTTCAAGACACATTTTAGTAATGATTTTGAAGTGAAGCAAAAATGTGTAATTTTCACTCTGTATAAAGGAATAGCATGCTATTCTACGTGAGCATAACCTGACAGTACACTGATACACTGTATACACTGATCAGTTTGCAATATCATTCTACTGTGCTTACAATCAGTTCCCATTGTATATGCAGCTTTTTTTAGAAGATATTAACTTTATTTATTTTTTTCAAAGATACTTTACTTTAAAGAAAGAATGGAGAATACCAGCAAAAAAACAAAGGGGTAAAAATAACCAGTGTATCTATACAAAATACTGATGATCTTTCACTTGTGTTTTGTCTAGAATAACCTGTAAAGTGTTGGTAAATCTGTCCAATGCATTTGTTAAGTGTTACAGATTTGGGACAGCAGGAAATTACTCAAAATGAAAGAAATTAAAGATCGTTAAAGGTAACTTGAAAAATAGATTTAAAACTCTCAATCTCTCACAAACAGAATCTTCCAGAATTCTACATGGAAAATTTATGGAAAATGGTATCTCACCATTAAAATACACTTCAAGTAATCCATTGCCTAGGTAAACCACTTGGACACCTACCCAGTGTTCTTGATTAAATGGATATGTTCCCATATCCACCTGAAGCAACATCTAGTTCAGACTTGAGTATTGACTTCACAGGTTTCTGGCAAATTTTCTCACTGTGTGTTGGCACCTATTGGCAACTTGCCTGTGTCAGTACAATAATGAAGCACTCTTTTCCTCAGCATCTCTTCCCTCTTTTCCCACTGGTCTTGGCACACAGGCTTTGCTGTGTGCTGCATTCACCTCCAAGGTCAAACACCTGCCCTGCCTTGCCATGCTTGAAGTGCACTGGGATAACTCTGGAATCTATCCAGTGTGCTTAAGGCAAGGCCTCAAGCCTCCCCAAGGTTGCCCACAGTAGCCCAGGACAAAGATCAGCAGAAAAGATGAAAGAGAGGTGGGTGTTGCAATCACCTTCAAAAGGGGTCAAAAGAGCAATCCAAGAAATTTATGGGCTCGTGAACCTCAATGTCATCCCTGGAAATAATCTCAAAGGATGTCCTCTTGTTCTGCAGTTCTTCTTCAGCCCTGCAGAGTGAGCCTTGGGAAACCAAAGGGCAGGGCAATGACAACATCAGAAAACGGGGTAAATTCATGCAAATTCTGTATGTAACTAATTTTAGTCTGAATATACTGAAGTGAAGTACGAGTTTTGACATTATTGTAGCAGGATTAATTATAATAATCTACTTTTTAGATTAAAAATTAAATTATAGCACTCAACTAGACTGTCTCCAATTGATGGGAGTTGAAGCAAGCTAACCTGAAACTTGGATGCAGCAAATTGGTAGCAATTTCATACTTATCATTTTCACTTCTCACTCAATTATGCATATCTCTTACAGAGATAAAAAAAAAATTATTAAACTAAGTAATAACATGACAATACTGAAGTGTTTTATCTATATCTGATAACTTCTTGTTTTATCTTGCATAACTTTCCTATATAAATGCTATTCTAATGAAGACCCTTTCCTTCTGATAAGCTAAAGACATATTTGATTTATTATAGCTTGAAATAAGCAATTAATTTAAATACTTCTAAAATGTTGATCATTACTGTCTTATCATACAGTCACTCCTGCATATTTGTTCCTAAGCGGCTCCCACTGCTTAGGGAACTAAGTATGTGGTTATATTGGGAGTTGGAGAAAGTCAGGGTTCCACTTCAAAACTGGCTCACATAGGGAAAGGATACTGCTAATATGCTGAATGACAAAAGCTGAAGCAAAATCTTGAAAATGGGATAGAAGCATTCAAACATTGCTGTATTCAGAAATCATCATGACAATGTGCTGCCAAGGACCACCTTCTGACAGACAGAAGAAATTCTTAGTGAGGTGACTGCATTTGCAGGAACTTTGTGGAAACAACACTTCATATTTTTCATAGTCACAATGAGTGAGCTATTTTCCATCATGGAAAGAAATAAAATCCCACACAGACCAATTTCCAGTTGTTGTCACAAACAAAAAAAACAACCAAACAAAACAAACCCCAAAACAAACACATGCAAAGCAAACAAAAAACCTGGGAAGAAGGATGATGTGGCCACAATTCAAATACTCTAAGGATGAACACATACATTCTACATACATAGTCAACTTTCATTTCATCTGTTGTTATTATATTTTAAAAAGTCAAGTATCAGAGTTCACTGAGACTGAACTTTTATCTGGCATCTGGTGTATCTTGTTTGGTTTACCTCATAACACAAGCACAAAATCTCCCATTTTTTACATTCAGAAACAGTAAGACTACTATAAAAAAGACAATTTTTTCCCAATAAATGTCATAATTTTTCACTGGGGGAGATTCCTGTTTCTTCATACTAATTAAAAAACCCCTAACTAACTCAACAACATCTAACAGCAAAAACACCAAACACATTGCTTCAAATGAGATTATGAAAACGCTCATGAATATTTTAGGCAAATTTCAGAGTCAAGGGATAAAAGTTCATAAAATTTCACAGCCTGAAGACATGATTAACTTTTAGAAATAGCTCCTCTTTACTAAAACACAAGAGATTAATTCAGTGCTGCAAAGTAAGGAACTTCAATGTGAGAACTGGGCTGTTCAAATTACAGAGGAAGGTACCCCTCTGAGATCACTAACAAAGGCAGTTGAAGCCAATGGATGTGTCATGTCAGTAGTTAATCCTTCACTAACAGCAATTATTGAAAGACCCTACTGAGAATACAGGTTTTCCACCCTCGGTCCCTATCTATATATGTAGAGAGAAACCCAGATGTTAAGCAGGTGTTTATCTCAAATCCTCAAACACTACCTCCAAAAGTTTAGAGGAAAAATATTTAAGCAACCGAAAACCATCATACCAAGACAACACTGAGCTTGAGGTTTGCAAGGCAGTATTAAAGGTTATTGTCTTCAAACAGAATTTGAAATGGTTGTGCTCCATATGAACAGGGATACAGTGAAGTTTCTGCAACCTGTTTTTTTTTTTGGCAGCAAACACTGCATCCCCCTGAAATAATGACATAATAAGGAATTTGGCTGCTATGAACTCAGAAAATCAGACTTTTTCATAGTGGAATAAAATTTGCTGTTTTTCTATTATGGATTGAAAACAAACAAATAAACCCTAAAAATCCCAAAGTGAAAAACATCTAATATTTTCTTACATTTTCTACTCAATGGAACTCTATATATCTCAGTATCTTCAAAACTGGTACACCATAATGCTTCTTTTTCCATTTGAGATTGGCCTCTCATCAGAAACTTCAATAAATCAGCAACTAAAGAAATGATCGGTGCCCCTGAAGAACTGTGACTCTTTCACATCTGCTGAACAAGGCAGTTTATTTTATTATATGCACATCTCATACTAAGGCATGAGACTTAAAAGCAGTTTGGGTTGCAATGTTGATTTTTTTCCCTCTGTCCCAATAGAAATATATTTCTCCATTTAAGTGTTGCATGATTTCTTTTCTTCATGGATGTACTTTTTCCATCCTGAGAGATTCCTTTAAGAGATTTAAATAGCTGAGTTCTAAAGTTTAGGTTTTAACTCTGCCTGTAATGTGTGAAATGTACAAAGTTAAACTGAGCGTGCTCAAATCCAAAGTTTCTTTTTTTTCTACTTTTGAAGTCTGTATTATATAAAGGGAGATTGTATTATTGATTGGAACAGATGGCAGTTAATCTTGCCTTTTTAATGTGATAATATTTTTATTACAATAGTACAGTAATTTGCTCAGTAACTCTTTCGAAGAGAAAAAATCATTGTTAATCACAGAAATTCACAATTTGTAGGAGAACACAACAAAAATTTAGCAATAAAATATTATATTTTTTTAAAAAAAAACATTTGCAGTAAATTATCTGTACATACATAATACCTATATGCTTGGTATAAAATAATTACTTTTTTAACTAAATGTAGCCTTTACAAAATAAGTACAAACTTTATTTATTTAGAGAAGTTGTTTTCAATAAAATCTGTGAAAAAATTTTTCAATATTTTTTTCTGCAACATGCCGTAACTATTTCAGTTTTACTCCTTGTTCCAAACCCCAGGAATCTGTTTGAATGCCCTAATGGAGTTAGTTAAGAAAGAATGTATGCCATTTTGGGAATTAATCTTTAAAATAGCCTATCCTGCTTGAAATGTCATAAGTAAGAGGTACTCTTATGACTAATAATATTCCCATTACTCTCCATTTATGGTTCCATTGAAATAGTCATCTTTGGGCTGTTTTCTGTACTTGAAAACAATAGTGCTTATTACATTTTCTCTGCTCCAGAGAAGAGCCATTCTCTGATATGAGATAGTTCAGATGAAAGTTCTTTTCTTTACAGTGGTTTCATTGTAGGATTATTTAGTATTAGAATTTTTTTTTTGTTGGAGAATATTCAAACAACCATTCTGCCTGTTAAAATATAACTGCAAGAGTAAAAAGTAAAAGATGAAGAGAATACAAAATGCAGAAAAAATAAAACCTAATGATGAAAATAGCATCCATAGAGCAACATAAAAGCCAATGGCACATATATGATGTTCAAAAAACTGGAAGGTGAAGCACAGCTCAGTTGTGGTGCTGCTGTGTTTGTTTTGTTTTCCTACACACTGTCTCATGTTCCACAAGAATTCCAGTCCAATATGCAGTGCCAGTACATAAGACATGAAATCAAAACACACATTTCACTGAGCTTAAGTATTCTTCTGAGCCTGTGCCAAGGTGCTTTTCAGACAAAACTGATAGGATGCCAGAGACTGATGAGAGGTGGACAAAATATTTTTTCTATGACAGCAATCATGTGCTGTATATGATGGAATATTTTGTATATATTTTGAAAGTTATTTAAAGTTAAATATTAATTTCAAAAGATCTTGTCCTGACTGGGAAAACCCAAAAAAACATACTGTGTTGAAATTAATCTTATCCTTCTTTGAATCACTCACACATTTAAATGGCTTTCCATTTAAAACTGATAATCTGTCCAAAAAGCAATAAAAATCAGGGATTGATAATCTGTCCAAAAAGCAATAAAAATCAGGAATTGTTCCAATTATTTTCTTCTCTTGTTGCAATCTCTAACTAGAATCTAAATGTAAAAAAAAAACTATGATGTTACATTCCAGGAACACAAAACACAGTGTTAATCTGTGAAACACTCAGGAAGGATAAATGAAGGAACATTGGCATGAGTATGAGGTCCTAAACACTTTTTTGACCAATTCCTGCCTGAACTAACTACATGAATTTTACGCTTTCTTTGTGTGAGTCTGTAAGAAGCTCTCCAAATATTCATCTATTATGATTCAGTATCCAAGAAATGTGATTTGTAGAAAACTCACTAGTTATAGCAGAAAGACCAGGTACTGGAGCTGATGTATTTTATATACTTTGTTTGAAATTCAGACTAGGATAGTGTTACACACACACATTGATGTTCCATGAAAATGTTCCCTTGTGCTGAGCTAGGTACCACATTGGACAGCCTGAACTGCATTTCTTCTGCTCACAATGAGAGCAAATAACTCAAGAACTGAGGTAGGTGCCCTGCTACCCCATGAAACTCACTGTGAAATAAAACTAACCACATTATCAACCTAAAAACATGTGCCAGTCCCTTAGGGATGTGTCAACATAGTCTGGGTTTATTTACTCCCCGCAAGGGCAAATGTACAGGATACAATTGCTGTATGGCAAAACCTATGCAATTTTACAAGTTCTTAATTAAAAGACAACAAAAATTTTTTTTTTTTCTATTCAACATGAAACCTCAAATGGAAGAACAGAGATGGACTCACTTTCATCTACATTTCTTGCCTCTGTTTACTAATGCTTACTTCAACATGTAAGACCTTTCCATCAGATTCATTTTCATTCAGTGACACCTTTCCAACCATACAGCATGGAAGTCATGTAATACTCATAAATTTTCCTCCTTTTATTTACACTCATTAAATCTTCATTCTTTAGAACTCTTTATCTAAAAGCAAAAGAAAGTATATACAAATTTTTTAAGGTGCTTATAGAGCACACATTTATGTCAAGAACTAGAAGCAGTACTTTTTGAGAATCTAAAGTCCTAAGTTTCTACAGCTGTTATAAAACTATTCCCTTATTGTTTTAATGATTTTTCAACCTCAGAAAATTTATTTGTTTTATGCCTCTGTTTTATTAAATATGAAATCATCCTAAGTAATTGTGATATTTTATAACACATACACTAAAACATATATATCAATCTTGGAATTTATAAAACATATTTGCGTATCTCAGAACAGATTAGTCTCATACTGGGTTTATTCTAGTTATCAAGCTGCAACAGAAGGCACTGAAACAATGAAGCTGCTCCAGAAGAAACAGATTAAATCTGAGATTGCTAATAGAAGTCTCATTGCCACAATATATTTAGGAGTTCAAAAGCAGAAGTGTGCTCAGCTTCACAAGGACACTCTATTAATGGGATGGATCTTTTTCATAGAAGCCTAAGCGTGCATGAACTACAGAAGTTAGTAGAAGCTAGTTAGTAGAAGACAGTGTATAAGGAAGATCCCTTAGTCCATGTTCGTTTCTTATATTCTTCCATAATCACTAGCAGCTTTTCACTGCCAGAGATATGGTAGTTGCCCACATGTAACATTAGTTGGCCAGTGTCTGACAAGTCTTATGCTGTGTTCTTACTTCTGTGCTTATGTCATGTCATGTCATGTCATGTCATGTCACTTTCTCACAAATGTTATTCAGCAAAATCACAGCCTCATATACTTTTAACTTTCGAATGGGAGACCACCACAGGCATGTTTAGATATAAACCAGTTTAGCTCCTCCCCAGGTTCATAAGTTTGTGTATCTCTGGTGTTTCAGAGATCTCCAAAGGAAGCTCATTACACAAGACAGACATGTCGAAACCATATTTTAACTTAGCAGAGCGGGACACATTTACAGGGAGTAAGACTGATTCAATCAAGGAATACATTTTTTTCCCTGAAAACCTTTCTTCAGTGCTCATCAACATTGCTGAAAAGTTAATCACAATCCAACTCTATAAAATAGGATTGTCGGTCCATAAAAATTGTCAGCCTTAGGTGTTCTGTGATCAGTAGGTGTCCTCATTATTAAAGTAACCAAAGTTTCTGGAATGAAGCCACAGATTTTGTAAGCAGAACAGAAAAGTTAATATTACTGCTGAAATACTCAACCTATATACTTCAAAACAGACATCAAAAGATGTTTCTAAAATATCCCCTTATAGAGCAAAAATAGCAATATTATTTGAAGTTAGCAGTCTATAATGTCAGAGCAGTTAGCAATTAAAATTGAATTAGATTTGACAATCAGGATTTCAACTGCAAACTCATTTTGGGTAATTAATGTAATTAACAGTCTGAAACACAGAAAACAATGTATTAGCATCATGAACATGTTGTTTGCTCAGATGAAGCATTTTCACAGTGCTGTTTAATTGCTGTGACTTTTGCTTCAGATACACTACAATAACTATATCATGTTACTGATAGAGCAGAGGGAGGAAAATATTTTTTTAAAGGACAAAAACATAATTAACAGTTATAAACACTCACTGCTCAATAATGTGAAGAGCTGCGCACAAAGGTTCAACATCTAGATCTAAAACTCTCTTATTTCAACATGGAAATACCAAAGCTTGATTATATGCCAAACAACATGTGACATATACAGAATATTACCACAGGCCTTATTGTAGACAGTAAAGCCTCAAAAATGGGCAAAGATAATCACTCTGTTTGAGAAATAACATTTCCTAAGAGAAAAGTTATTTTAAGAGACATAAGATTCAGGAAAATGAAACAAGAACTCTTAATGTATTGTATAAAACTGATAACAAAGACACAATGAAACTAGTTGCCACCTCATTGGTAGTCAGCAAAATTCCCAGATGTGTGCTAACATAAAAATTTAATGCAATGTCTAAAAAAAAAAATTAAAAAAAAAAAATCTGTATGTCCATAACACATTCTTTTTGTTTCCTCAGGAAAGGAACATAAAGTGCTACCTAAATCATATGAGGAACATGAATAAGATCTACTTCTACAAAGGTCTTTGGCAAACTTTCAAAATACTGTGTGTGTTATCACTACCACTTACTCCAATAATCATCACTGGGAATAAATCAGTCATTGTCACAAAGCACTAAACATCTACCGTTCAAGCTGAAGAAGTTATCTCTGGAGATCCAGGATTTTATCATGAGAAAGGGCCAGGAAGCAACACGATCAAATGAAATTAATTAGTTCTGACTAAAACACAGCTTTGTTTTCTAGGCAAAAGTCATGCAAAGTATTGGCAGTCTATTGGAAGAAAAGGAAATTGCAAGACTGAATGGAAAGGTTTTCTTCTGAAATAAAAACCTCTGGTATACTATTTGAGTGGTTCCTAAAAAGTATCTATGCTTTTTTTTTATCCAAACATGGATTAAAAACAACACTTATGTAAAAAATGTTGCCTTTTTTTCCCTCCCCACTTCTTTTCTTTAGTTACCTTGGCTAGTGTAGAAATCATAAATGACAGCAAAAATCCAGCAAATCAAATCCATTAAATACATAAATACCATTTTTTTTTTTTACTAGGAACTGTGAACATTTTAATTTTTCATTAAAATTTAGAGAATATACGAGCCTTTGTTCTAAATACAAGTGCACTATAGAAAGTAAGAGTATCTTCAGCCTGATTTATATATGGATTCTTTCAGAATTTCAGGGATCTGTCTTGCCTTGAAAGTGTACTTCTGTGGGCTTGAGTCTCTAAATAGCTGGCAAACTGTGTCAACACTAACTCAAGAGAGCACTGACATGTTTAAACATTATACTATTATTTTCATAAATTCCTGAATTACACAATACTTCCCTTTATAGAAATAATCTTGCATACTACCACAACACAGGTATGATGAAGGGTAGCCTTCATTTGCTTTAAATTCTATTACTATGAACTGGAAGCTAACATTATTTATACAAGGAGCTACCTTCTTATAGCTCTAAAATGTGTACCCTGGTCCACTTGATTGATCACTCATCCCCTGGCACTGTGCAAAATCTGTCCTCACTTCATGCAGCAGGAGCCCACACTTAGAGGCTGCACTGGAGAAGCTTGCAGGTACATCTCAATTTCCTTGCAAGACTATCACAGCCCTCCATGCTACTGACGTGTTCCACTCACTGCAGAGACCCCTTCTGTGTTGAAGATGATGACTTCAGCTGTCCCAATCTTTGATCTCTGTTCTGATGGTAAATTCCATTTATAGATTAAATGCTTTGCTGGTCTGTGTGAACAGGTACAAAAGAACACTTAAAAGCTACTTTGAACTACATGAATTAAAAAAGAAAGGGACAGTTCAGGTGAGGCAGGATAACAAGATAATGATATAAAATGGTTTATACCTGGGGGACAACTAGTTTTATGAGTTGTTATGCATTGCTGTAAGCAAAAATTAAAAAAAAAATTAAATTCCATAGCTTAAAACCAACAATTACAAAACTATTTTTAATTTTCCAGAAAGACTGGGGATTTGCAGCAACAGCAAAATGAAATATCCTACAGGAATTGGAGAGCTGAAACACTAAATTGGCTTTCCCCAATGTTGTCAGAAGCTGATTTTCATCTCTTCATTTTACTGATAAAGAAAGACTAGAAATGCCTAGTGTTTTCCACCCACAGCTTGGAAAACAAGGCAATTTGAGGCTCTGAACTCGGTGATTTTTCTTCCTATCACAAATGATCTATAAGTTTCATTACTCTATGATCTTTGAATCCTCAGGCAGAAGTTCTGTTACATAAAATAAGCCTCCTAGAAACAAAAAAAAACCCCAGACATGCACAGAATTCCAAGCAAACACAAACATCTCAATAGAAAGCCTTATTGAATTTTTTTCTACTTATCTGAGCTCTGACTGTAGAGCTGCTATCCATTGTCAGCTTGCCAGCAGGTGCTATATTCATACAATTTATTCATTCTCAAGCGCAAGTACTTTTCTCAAAAGCAGAACAAAACAAAACTCAAACAAAAAAAACAACTCTCCACAGTGAAGAACCAAGCAATCCAAACACTTCCCTCTGGCAATGTAAGCCATTCTCTTTTCATTGGCTCCTGTGCTGGAAGCTGGTTTTCATGCTCCTCACATGCTTGTTTTCTTGCTTCACTGGAGGGCAAGCACAACAATGTAGCTTAATGCAAATTATGGTAAAAAAAAAAAATCAAATATTTGTTGTTTTCATTATTGAATGCCATCATAAAAAAGACTAAAAGTGTTTTAAAACTGGAGATGAGCTGTTTGTTACCAGTGACTTTTACTTCACTGAGGCCTTATTCACATGTAGCAGAAATGATTAGAAAAGTAGTAAATTTATTGTTCTTTGCTCTCTGGGGATAAATAAAAGAATGCAGTAGTTAGAAACACACAGATAGGAAATGTAGCAGACTGTCTAGTGACAGCAGAATCATAGGTAAGCTCTGAGTACTCCTACACTGGTGTTGTTTTCATAGTCTTTGTCAGGTATACTGTGCAAGTCAGAGAAGAACTTCCTTTAAAGAAAAGTATGAGAAGGTAAAAATATTGAGTAGGAAGGATTCCTAGTAATTCAGATCATAATTTTAGAAATATTTCCATTACACAACTCTCACCCTCTGTATAGTGAGAGTAATTTTGCTAGACAGGAAGTCAATTCAAAATATGACAGGTTTTGGTGAGTTTTCTGTTTTTTGGGGTTTTTTTTCCTTTTTCTTTTTTTTTTTTTTATGTTTACAGTACAGGATGTTGTAACATAAAGCAGTTCATGGCCACAGAAAGCACCTTGTACATCCAGTACACTCATTGGCCGTATCCTGAGGTAGCTCTAAAATTCAAGACTTTTGTTTAAAAATGGGAAAATAGGACACAAAGAAATAATAAAAAAAAAAAACTTGTGAACTTTATTCTTGTAATAATCACAAAAGTGAAGTAAGTCCAGAAACTAACAAGGCAGCCCCTGTTAGTAAACTGTCAGTAAGCTCTAGGCAGTAAACTCTCCTGCAAGGGACTCTGATTTTAAACAGTTGCCTACCTCTTTTGGTATGCCAAATTCAATAGGTATTTCCATTCCTCTGGGAATTTCTAATCACTGGAACATAAAATTATGTCTTTTTCCTGAATATTGCTCAGTACAATTATTATAATGCTGTACAAAATGAAAAGGCCAGAAGCAAGAACACGTTGATGGAAAGTGCACACAGTATGAAAACAAGAATATGAAAGCCGAAATTGATGAAAACTTGAAAAAAAATCCAGGTTCTGATCCTCATTCTCTCTGACTCAGAGTACAGAATTTGAAACTGTCTCTGAGACGTCTGTCTTAATTACTGATTGGTTGTGTGCATGTGTAATTTCCGTCTACAACCCAAAACCTTATGACCAACAAAACCATTTTATTTCTGCTTTTTCATACTTTTAAATACCTTTCCCCATCTATTTATTTTATATGCCTTTTGCCACCATATTTTCCTGCTGGAGAGAGGGAAAAGAAGGGGGAAACCATGCCCCCCCCCAAAAAAAAAAAACCAAACAAAAACACCCCTGAACAAAAAAAAATCCCCAAAAACAAACTAAAATAAAATCCCAAAAAAACAAAACAACAAAAGAACCCAACAAAACAAAACAAAATCAAACCCACAACTATTAGGTATAATGTAAAACATAATATTTTTAGGCTTTTTTACAGACTAAATCCAAACAAGATTTATTGCAATAAGATACAAATTCTAATTTTCAAAATCCCAGTGTTCATCTGAAAAACTTGAAGAGTCCACCCAATCAACCAAGTTTCAAATGACTTTAAATATTGCACTGATTTGAATGGCAGCACCTGTACTTCAGAAATACCAATCTAGAAATAAATTATGACTATATTGCACACTCTTTCTATTGATACATAGGAAAGAAAAAGGTTCCTGGACACAGATGATGTAAATTATTATCCTGTCTCTAGATTCAGTTCGATCATGTATTCTACACAGGACTTAATATCAAATCTAGAGTTACCTTTTTATTTTAGCTGAAGGTTAAATCAACTGAACTTATGTTTCAGTACTTCTTATTTGAAGGTGGCATTCTCCTGGTCCTCCTTACAATCACTTCAGAAGTTTTCCTTTTATCCCTATTATTAACAATTTTCACAAGACAGTAAAAATGTCAATACTCAGTCAGAACAATATACAATTATGACACCAATTCCAACCTTCTAATTAAAAAAAAAAATTGCTCTTCTGTCTATCAAAAGCCTCATGATCACCTTATTCAGGCTTGTCATGCTCACTGTGAATATACTGCTCTCCTTATTACTATACTATAGGAACGGTCAACAAAATCTTTTTGCAATTGTACTTAAATATTACCGTCACAAAGTTGTTTTAAAGGCTTACGTTCATATTTTAAATTATAACTATTTGAAGCTCTGAATAAAACCCTTTGAAGTCTAATAAAATAAACTCTTCTGGTATTACTTTTATTAAGCAAAAGAGGTGAAAATTTAACTTTTTTTGTTAAATTTAATAAAATGCTGTTATGCAAAGAAGATGCTGGAATAATATTGCATTGTGATATTGTGAAGCACATGCATTACTCAGTTTACATTTCGAAAATTAACTCCGAAAACAGCACACTCTAAAAGATATCTGATAAAATAGTAAAGATACTACTTCCCAATGTTCATGTACACGAACTTGGGTAAGTGGCATGTATGGATGCCTGGTGCAAGCAGCTCATGGTTCATAGAGACACAGTAATCTTTTGTAAAGTGAGAGCAGCTAACTGCAGAAGTGAGGAAAACCAAGGCTAGCTGCAGACAGGCTGTGTTGGAGAATGAGGGCGACTGCAATTGGACAAGTTCATCTAGAGACACCAGAAGGCTAACATATAAAAAACACTTTGAAAGAGAAGGCAAATCTCACAGCAGTGAAAACTGAGCTGTTGGGAGAGCTGTTTCACCAGAAGACAGTCAGGTACACACTGAACCTCAAAGATAAACATCTAGAGATTAACTTTCTTCCATTTTTAAAGGTATTTTTTTATTTGTCTACCACTCTATTACTGAATGAAAGAGAAGGACAAGAGACACAATAATCAGGTTATATACATTATAGTGGTAAATCTGGAAGAAATAAGTCTTCACAAATTTTCAACAGAAATAGTAATAGGATTGAAGCAGACCACATTTTTATTCCTAAATTAGTAATATCTGTCACAATCTCTATTCTGTGACTATACATAGGAGATGTGAGAACCCTATTTCCAGCTATAAGGGGAACTGTATCAAGCCTTTTGTACTTGGTACTGCCAGATAGTCCCTACATTTCACATAGTTGCACACCAGAAAAACAGGATACCTCAAAAGCTGTAGAGTGTAAAACTGAATCTATCAAACTATTTATGTTATTCCACTGCAACCTCTACCGTTATATGAAATCAACTAATCAGGTGCCCTGTACATCTTTAAGTTAGATAAATTAATGATGGGCAGTCAGCAAATCTTTCCGAAACAAATTAATTACAGAGACATATTTGGTAAATGTATCTCTTTTAGTCAAGTGTAAATCTCAAATTCAGTAAATATCAATCCAATATTCAAATAGTCATCCATTTTGGTAATTTTTAACCACATGTCATGAAGTAAATTCTGCATCTTTTTGAGTTCTGGTATTTGACAAACTTCAAAACAAGAACAAAGATGGGTAATATAATTTAGAATTCTTAAAATACAAAATATTTCCTCAAATATTTTTTTATCATATTGTGTTGAAATCACACTCCTAGATTTTCTGTTGTGATGGGAAAATTGTCAGTTACAGAGCAAAAATCAGTAAATTTCCTTTAAAATAACGTTACGCTTTACATCTATTTGCATAGGAAAAACCACCATCAGATATGCAGAATCTGGTTTAGGGGACATTTTCTATTCTGTTTATAGAACATCAATTTATTAATAAACCAACAGAGCAACAACCCATTTCATGTGGGATACCATCTAGCTCCTCAGTAGTAATGCCAATTCTAACACTTATTTCCAAAATTTCCATAAAATCTGGGATGTGAGACGTGCAGATAGGAAAGATCAATAATGCATACAGTACTGTGAAAATTAATAACACAGAATAGTTTTAGAAGGTAATGGTTGGGAGGAGCCCATAATGCATCCAAAAGCCGCACATAGTTCTACAGCTGTAATCTCTTCCAGATACAAATGATGCACAAATTTATCACTCCCCACACAAAAACTGGCAGAGCTTTTTTTTTTTTGCTTTAACTCACACACATCCTCATAGCTACTTAGAAATCTACTAGGTGTTATTACCTGTGACAGTGACCCACCCAGACCAGTTTACTTGCTGCCTAGTGAAATATTTTTATTCACTTGAAATACAATATATTTCCTGGAAAGTATCCTGCCAATAAAGTATATAAAAAGGGGTTTGCTTTGTGGAGGGTTTTTTTCGGTAACATATGAACTAATGAAACAAAACTATAACCCCTGTATGAAGCCCACAGTATTTAATATTTCAGTAATAGCTACAAAAGTAAAATTTTCCTGATTTTAAAAGTCAGGAAAAAAAAAAAAGGAAGAAAATTACTCTCTGGCAATTAGTCTCTGGTCAAGTACCTTTCAATGAAAAAATATAACTTCTGTGAATTATAGATTAAGATAACTTCATCTGCAAAGTATAATCATAGTGTGGGGGTATGTCTCATTATTTTGTGGCATTCAATGTGTTCAAAATGAAATATCTCCTCCAAATTTGTAACTGTTTCGGCAGGTGGGGAAAAATGATTGAAAACTTTGTTTACACAACCTTCAAGATCAAATGATGAATTATCTCTTTTGTACTTCCCTCTATTGTGTATTATAGAAATGGAGCAATTAACTGTAAGCAAATATTCATTATCGTTCTGTGGTAATTTATATATGGAGTAATTTCTCGCAAAGTCAAACATATCACTTTGATGATCACAGATCTTATTCATATTCTCTCTGTGCATTCATTGCTGGCTTGAAATAGTCTCTAATATTTTTATATGTTTATAGGAAGCATCAGTGACGTGAATCAAAAGTATGCTCTTTTTCAGACATATGTCTCACATTTTTTGTAACTAAAAGAGGTGTTAACATTCTGTTGGTAATACACAAAGCCATTTCTCTCACATCCAGCACCACCAGAAGGTATGTCTTTCATAGGTAAATGCCAGCAAACAAAACTAGCTGTTTTTCCACCTTAATCTGTGACCATGCATCACACTTTTGTATGGTTTAATTGTGTCTGCAGAAGATATCTTATTTTCTACATTCTCACATTTCTTAGAAACAGCTGTAGCTTTCAGCATTGTTCAATTTTAAGGATACACCAGAATTATGTTTATTACCTAATGCCTAGACTTCACAATGTTGACTTCTTCCAGATAAAGCACAGAAGAAGTCTTAAAGATGCTATTGTAATATTAACTGATCACCTTTCCCCGTTTTTTTATGGTTTGTTTTTTTCTTTTTTTTTAAAGTAAAGTTTCTCATTGCTATATTTTAGGTGATAAAAGTAGATGAAAGAGAGAGAAAACATATGGAAAGGAAGATGAGGATGGAATGGTTCACGTGGAAATGCAACTTAACCAACTGCAAGTGAATAAGTGTTAGACTCAGCATCAGTTTAGGATCGCAGCATTAAACATCTTTCATGCAGTTGGATAATACAAAGCATTTTGTTTGTTTGTATTCCACCACACAAATACTTATCTGTGAAAAACATGCAGCATAAAATGAGAAGCCTGATCATAAAAAGCAATCCTAATTACTATTCTTCAAGGTGGAATAAATATACTGAAAAATTCACTTCAAATGAATTTTTCACTTTATTTAAGGATTGAAAACACTTCTCATTGAAGTTTCTGATGATACAAAAGAATTTTTGGTTTTAAAGGTACTTTGTAAGCACTCTTTGAGGTCTAGGACACAAGGTGATCTAAACATCAGCAAGAAATTCTTGGAAAAGAGCAAAACAGCTCATACTCATTTATTCAAAAGTCCTTCAGAAATGGTAAAATACTACAGCACTTCTCTTCAGTATTCCTATTTCTTTGCATCACAACCTAGCTTTTCCAGTTCACAAGCAATATGCCCTGTTTAGAGCATGAATCAAGCTCTACCAGTTTTGGAGAGTGTCCTTCAACTCATTCTTTGATGCTTTTACCAATCTCAAGCTGAAAGCAAGGTAACTTCTTTTCCCAGTTCTACTCCATGGCTTTAACCCCCTCCTACATAAAGAACCCAGAAAACATTCAGATCACGTAATGGTGATACAGGGTAACATCCTTCTGCATTGATATTCTGCTGAGCCTGAAAGAAATTTCACAAAGAACTCTGATAAGACCTTCACCTGGAAAATTCCAGGGTCTGCTATGAAGTGATGAGTTGCTACTCACATTAACCATTTCACTCATGAACACACTATTCATTGAGCTTAGTGTACTTATGTAGAAATGTATTTGTTGGTTACATATGAAATAATTTTCCAAATTAATTTTTTTCTGGCATGCCATGTTCTTCTCAGGCAAAATAAGGCACTCACAGGAAAGCACAGATTTTAAGAGATAAAGAATAAAACATGAAGCCACTGTCACAATTTTATCTGAAATGTAAGAACTGTTTGGGTTTTTAATTTGTTTTGGAAATTTTAAAGGAGAACATTTCCTTTTATTTTCCTCCTTGCACTTTGTGAATTGTATGTTTTGTTAAAAAGAAGTTACTTCAGACATGATTACATGCTGAAAACCCTTTTTGATCAACAATTACAAACAATTACAGTGTTTCCTACAATTCTTCAAAGATTTGATAAACAATACAGCTTTCCCTTACTTGTGAAATAGATGAAGTAAGTTTTTTTTACGAAAATGAAAGATATCTAACAGAATTGAAGAATTTAGAATCCATCTCAGATACCAGAAAGAAAAGTATCATTTCAGTGCATCTTAGGTCTGGGATGAAAGTAAAATGTTAGAAGGGGGTCCTCAATTCACTAATAGAATAGAAGAAAACAAAAAAAAATTACTCAGCTCTTCATTTTTTCTGTCTTCTCATATATAAAATCTTACACTGATGTTCTCATTTTTAAAAAATATCTACTTAATGAGTTCTCAGTTTTTCTTCTTCCCAGTTCACCCAACTTATTGATGGTATGAGTTCTGTATAATTTTTCAGATTCATCAGATGCAACTCCTTTTCTGATGTCAGTCTTGTCCAAGTACTAATTATTTCTTTCTTTCCAAAGGCCAACAGGCCAGATATTCTCATGTCACTGTGCCCCGTCTCATTTACACCCATACTTTTTTTTATTGATTTTGTATTCTTTTGTGTGAGCTGGCATTTGACCAACTTCTTTTAGAATATTCTTGCTCCTCAAAAATAAGAACTGTCAGCTAAACAAAACGTAACTCAGAGTTGAATTTATGGCAAGAGATTTTTTTGCTGCCTGCTACAATACTATGAAAGGTGAATACAAAAGGAAAGTGTGGCCTTTTTTAAAAGTGTTTGCATTATTCTGAGGTGAAAAATGTCCTAAAACCAGTTTAATTACACTATCCTGGTAAGGATATGCTTGTACAGATGTGGTGCATCGGGCGTTTACAGGGCAAGTCTGCTACAGAACTTTGTGTGTGAAGTAACTATCTTTGTATACAGTAGAGTGCTGCACCTGTCACATTAAGAAAAATAGTTTTCTATTACAGATGATTAGGTAATAAGACCAGATTACTTGGTAACCGTTAATATTCACATTAACTTTTAAAGCAATGAAGAATCAAACAAAAAGGGAAATTGTGTGTTAAAATATTAATTAAATAGTATTCATAGAATTAGGCAATGGTTTGGAATGGAAGCAACCTTAAAGATTATCTAGTTCCAATGGACCTGCCATGGGCAGGGATGGATACCTTTCACTAGACCAGGTTGCTCAGAGCCACATCCAAGCTGGCATTGAACGCTTCCAGGCATCCACAACTCCAGTGTAACTTGTTTCAGGGCCTCAACACTCTAACATTAAAGAATCTATTTCTGATATTTAATTTAAATCTACCTTGTTTCAGTTTAAAGACATTGTCCTTTGTCTTAGCATGCACAATCTTGTCAGAAGTCCCTCTCCAGCTCTCTTGCAGAGCTCCTATATGTATGGGAAGGCTGCAGTAAGGTTTCCTTGGAACCTTCTCTTCTCCAGGCTGTATAACCACAGCCCTCTCACCTGGAAGGGTGCTCCAGTCCTGTAACCATTTTCATGGCCCTCCTCTGGACTCACTCCAACAGGTTCATGTCCTTCTTGTGTAATGGTAGGTTATGATACATCTCAATCAATGTGGACATATCGCTTGCAAAGCTCTTTCAGCCTTTGACTAAAGTATTTTCAAAATGCAGGATTAAAAAATCACACACCAAGTCGTAAGTATTGCTGTATTCCTTCTACTTACTTAGAACAGAGAACAGTATCTCTATTCTCATTTGTCACAGCTCGTAAACTCATCATCTTCAGGATTAGATTCTGTCCTCTGTGAAAGTTAGTGTGAATTCATTTCTACATGAAGGGTATTAGTTAGGTCATATGGGAGGTCATAATTGTTGCACATTCTTTCTTACGTGAACAGTCTTTTGTTATTTTTGTATAAAAGCCATTTCTAATAGTAGATTCCCATGTACTTTCTTCCTCAGTTGTAAAGCTACACAGACCATTCAGATAAATAAGAAAAGGCAGAAGAGATCACAAACAGGCAGCTGCCCTGTGGAGAGCTGGGCAGCACTGCTTCACTCAGCAGACTTTCTGGTGGCTCACAATGGGTTATTCACTCTACTTTCTTTAGAAAAAGCAGCTTCTGAAGTTATGTGCTATTCCCAGACAAATACATTGTAAAAGGCTGGAAGATTTAATATACTCTGTCATCATTAGTATTGATAAAGTTTTACGAGGCTGAGTTTCAGAGACAAAGGTAGCAGGGAGTGAAAAAAATTGTTGCACTTCCTTCAGTTATTTAATAAAGGGATAAATTCTAACTTTGATGGTCATTAAAGATAACACAATGCCTAATATTTAAGTTTTTCCTGAATACTTTGATTTATACTATATATATTACTGAATTTAATTGCATTTCAAAGTATTGCCAAAGCTGCATTCAAAATCAATCAGATTTTTTTCTGGCTTGATGTGCTGTGATGGATTGACCTTGGTTAGCAGACAGACACTCACCCAATCACTCTCTTACTCCCCCTGCTCAACAGAACAGAGGGAGAAAATAACATGAAAAAAGTTGGTTACACTCAAGGTATCAAAGGAGAGCAAATATTTTGCCCCTTTGCCATCATTTTTCTAGGCTGGATAATATAAGACTCAACTGGAAAGACAGAAGTTCAATTCATCTGATAATCATTTTACAATTGAATCTAGAGATGGTAACATCTAACTTGGAAAGGGGGGTAAGCATTGTCTTTCTCTACCTTTTCTGCTGATCAAGTCGACTTTTTTAAAATGCAATTGTTTCTAATTTCAGAAAGCTGAACTTTTTGTTCTCCCATTCAGTACACTGCAATTGTTTCAAACTCCAGGGTCATCACTTTTCAAATGATATCCCAGGCCACATTTCTACCCAAAATATCTGAAAATTCTGTACGAGCATTTGATCACAATTCTTGTTTTGGAGGCAGTCATTAAATAAAATGCTAATGATCTCCTAAATAATACAATTAAGAACAATACTATTAACTTCACTCCAGAGTACTTATTTTTAAAGCATAACATATTGCTTCACCTTTAGCCACTTCTATCTATTTCATAAAAATATGCTTTTTCATATTTTTCCTACTAATTTTTTCCTATGGTACATTGTATCAAGTGAATTGCGGATATAGAGATATACATCTCCAGTATTTCCTTTTAGGTATCAGAAAATAAGTCAACATCATGTAAATCCTTGCTACATTTAACCTGAAATAGGATTTATGTAAACTTCCTGACCCATAGTTCTATTTATTGCTCCCAGTTATATCTCATGTTTTTGTGTATATTCATATTTAGGGAAATGTGAAAATTTTTAAATTTATAAAGCACGTCTTTGTGAACAGTTAGAAAATCGTATTTTCTACCCATAGCCTTTTAAATTTTGCCACAGAAGGACACTGGACCACTAAGCCTAAATTAAAATGTTTTCATATTGAGAATTTGATATTTATAGTAGCAAATTTCTTGACAAAAGCTAAAGTTGCTTTCAGTTCTTTCATAATTGGATCCAACAAGGCCTTAAAAAAAATTTCACTTCATGAGTGTTTGTAAATGAAACTATCTAATTCAAGTCCAACTTAAAGGTAAAATATTTAATAGCAGTAATTTAGATCTGTAAGTTAACTGTGTCTGGGCCACAAAAAAGCATATTTGGGCTTGACAAAGGACCATCCAATAGTTATTATTAGACAGCAATTAGGAATTGCATTGAAGCTTGGCACAGACACAAGGTGCTCAGAAAGTGCCTGAAGAAGAAATAGGTAATACATAGGAATATGTATCCATTTGGATTCCCTTAGAAGTTTCACAGTTGATGGTCAACTGAGTTCAAAAACAACATCACTTAAATTGGAAGATGAAAGTAAGCAAATATAAACTGATGGATCAAAGTTAAGTGTGTCTTCAGTTGCTTTTGCTTTTCATCCTTGTTATACTTTACAGATCTCACTGAACAGCAAAAATATGTATTCAGTGAGTTTTTATTAATAGACAACATTAAAATAACCTTCCACTAGAATTAGAGTTAAATATATATTTCCAAACAAAACAAGCCAATTTGCATCCAAAAGTAATTACTTTTAATTATGAATGAATTTGGCTCATTTTTCTCAACCCTGAGAAAATGTTTAAATAAGCTTTGGCATAATACTGAATCAATATTAATTAAGTTATTACTCTATTTAAAAAATAATACCAAACAAACAAAATTAACAAGGAGCAGGTATGTTGATAATACCTTTTTTGACCCTGACCCCACCACTACCAGAGAAGTCCACAAAATAATTATAGTTCTATAAATTAGAAAAATAAGGAAACAAAATCTCACTTCTTTGCAGAGGAGTGGCTCACCCATTAATTTTTAAGTCAAAACATTTAAATAAATAACCAAAATTTCTACACTGAGTTGTGAAATGGCCTAACAAAATGTCCAGAGCAAAAAAAGCTCTAAAATTATCAACTTTGCAAAGCATAATTTGTAAAATGTTTTAAACAGCACTTTGAGTTTTATAATTGATATATTTGGCAACATATGCTGAAATCAACACAATCAGTTGATATAGTGAGATATTTTTGCTTGATTTCACCCCATTGTCTCAGAAGCATTTGAAAATCAAAAAGTGAAGAAATTACCAGAAAATACCAGAACGAGCAGACATGAAGTATTGCCACTCAGAGAACGTAGCATTGACAACACTGATACACAATATCCAAGTACAACATTATAAATATTTCAAAAGAAAAACAGACTCAATACTAAAACTAACAATCAAACCACTACTAATTAATGACCACACAGAAAATGAGGCATTCATTTAGCACCTGACAGTGTTGGGAGGGTTTTAAATCAGAACAAGATGTAATTTTTTCTCAATTCTGCCAAAACAAACTCCATCCAACCAAGACTTGAAAAAATATTAAATTACTTTTAGCAATAGTAGAGATGTATAGCGAATCTTTGTCTTCCAAGGAAAAGCCTGAACTTATATGAAAGCTAGAACAAAATAAATTCCATGTACACAAGCCAAGTGCAAATATTATTATTCTGTGGAGCTACAAATCATTGTAAAATAATACAAAACCCATTAATTTTGAAAAAGTGAAGAAAAATACTTGAATAAAAAAAATGTAATATTTGTCAATATTTAATACCTTTCCAGTTAATAACAACAAATTTGTCTAAATAAATGAAACAACCGGGAAAAAAACGTTCAGTGTATAGGAGTACCACACTCCGAAGCAATGGAGACTATACTAATGCAAGAAAGTCCATCTGTCATTACTGACTCCCTGCAGTATTTACAAAATATGACCTTCATGATGGAGAGATTTAACAGGAGAGACTGTAAAGAAACTTTTTTTTTCTATCGTGGACCTGGTATATCAAGGCAACATTGCAGAAATCAGGCACATCATCTGAGTTACCCCTAAATGGGATCTGAATATCTGTTGTCAAATAATGCCTGGAGTCATGAGGACTTCAGTGATTACAAATGGTCTTGTTGTTTCAGGTATTTATTAGTATTTATTTCATGTGGTCATGAAAATCTTCCTTAGTACTCCCAATGTATGTTTAATAAATTAATTTTGTTTCTTTCATTTTCCCCTATTTATAGGGTCTACTACTGCTTCTATATAACCACAGATATTCTTATATGTTTGGAAAGCATGAGGTTGGGTCTGCATTTGATTTTAGGGCCCAGACAGGTTTATTAGTTTTACAGCTTTTACACAGCCACTGACCCACTGCAACCAACTATCTTCTGTATGTTGCAATCACACATTGAAAAGCGTGGAATTGCCCCTTTCCAGTCATATTGCCATCCTATTCACTATGTGAAAAACAATTTTCACTCCTTA
Source organism: Pseudopodoces humilis (assembly GCF_049639895.1). Taxonomy (NCBI): domain Eukaryota; kingdom Metazoa; phylum Chordata; class Aves; order Passeriformes; family Paridae; genus Pseudopodoces; species Pseudopodoces humilis. The sequence continues at coordinate 76,805,568 of NC_142200.1, forward strand.
TTTTCTTATGATGACATACCAGTCTCAATACTCACAAAAGGCCAGTTGATATTGTTTGGTTCGTGTCTACGGATGAAAAAGGAGTATCATTAATATTTGTCTTAAAGACAAAGTCATACTTTTTTTTGTTATACACCTGCAACCAGAAGATATTTAGTATTAATGAATGCATGTATATAAATGGGGTTTCCAATGAACACTTAGGATTTTTTTATGATCTGCCTGACATTTCAGAATCAGATTGAATGATACACCTTTGACAGAAATAATAACCATACCTAGTAACATTCTATTACCACAGAATACAAAACAAAAAAGTATAAGGGGCAAGAATCCCTGAAGCAAAGATGTACCAAAAGAATATTTTATTTTTAAATTCTATATTTATCTCGTTATAATTTTTATCGAGATAACTTCTTTATATTAAAAAAAAAAACCTGCCATCCTTAAAAAATTACTGTGTAATTTTGTAATACACACACATTCATATTTTATCTTGATTTAGTAAATGGAGACTTTTTCTATTCTGTTCATCTGATTCTCATCTACCATCACCCCATAGCATATTGGTATTTTTGGCTAAAAATACACAACAAAATCTGAATTATGACTAAAGCTTTAAATAAAAAAAAAATAAAAGAGAAAAATTTGAATTAATGGTGTGGTTGATTTTCAAGGATGATGATAGTGTCAGTTTTTCTGGGTTTTGTTTTTAATAAAATGTATTTCTTTCAGGCAAGATACATTGTCCTTATGTGTCAATCAGTGATTGATTACTAGAATACATGTTATTGGAATCCTACAGAAGTTCTGAAGAAATAGTCTGTTTAATTTATTCAACAACAAACACAAAAGCAGTATATAATTTAGACATTCATTCATATTTTCTCTATATATTTATCAATATGCATACATTTATTATTTTTTGACCCAGACAATTTTTATTTAAACTAGGTGCTCCCATTTGTAGAAATAGATCGCTGGTATTTATCACAACTGGACCCTAAGTGCTAGGAATAATCAGCTTTTATTTTGGATAAGATCCACCTCCCACCCACATCCCATAGGAAGGTTTTTAGCCATCTCAGAAATACACATGGAAGGTTTCACAGTATCAAAGAATCTTGGTTGTACCACAGCATATCTCAAGAGGTAATATTATCAGGAATAACATCAATACTTATAAAGGGGAACAGTTATTCAGATAAATAATTAAAAGAGGGAACTTTTAAGGACTGAAAAGAGATTTTTTTTTTTTTTTATATTGCACTCTGTTTTCTCCCTGTCTTAGAACACAATCTTAATAAAAAACACACACAAAGTGACCTAAATTCTGACAATTGTGTGCAGCACTTTTTGTTGTTTTTTTTTTTTTCAAAGTAACATGAGAAAGACTAAAAAACTACTGTGTGGGAGTTGACACATGCTTCTGGTGTAAATTCTATGTAAGTCTATCTGCCACCGATAGCTATGTGAGAAACAAAAGCCATGAAAGAAATAATTTTATTTTTATAAAAGAATGAGTGATAACTTTTAGTTTACAATTTTATTCTTATATACTTTAATTATTCAAACCACATACACAGCAAAAAAGGAAGCAAAGCATAAAATCTGATTTACTGATACACAAGTAGTATGTATTAAAACACAAGTAGTATGTATTAAAAGAAGTCAGTGACCACTTCTTTCTCACATGGGTGAACCAACCTATTCTACTTCTGATATGTGTATTTCTCTATAATGTCTGTCTCATAACTGCACAAACCTCTCTGATTTTATGAATGACTGATGAGTCACTACCCATTTTTAGGGAAAAAAAACCAAGAAACCAAACCAAACAAAACCAAAAAAACCTCAAAAACCCAACAAAAGCCTACCAAAAAACTCAAAAGGAAACCCTAGAAACAAGAAATCTTTTTTAAGTATCAGCAAAACTTAACTGTCTATGTCAATATTGCCACTGTAATTTTATTGTGTCATTAAATGAAACCAGTGAATGCTACAGGTAAATTTTTATATTGCACTGCTGTTTTTCTTTTATCTTGCATTTTAAAAAACTATATTTTTAACAGATCAGAACATCACAGATGATTTATGCTGCATAGTACATTTGGGTTCAACAGAAAGTAAACAAAACTATCTACATTAAATAAAATTTGGTTGAACTTTTGTCAGCAGAAAAAAAATTCTGGCAAATATAGAAAAGGGAAAAAAATGACTACAAAAAAAAGAAGCCTACAAAAGCTCTTTGGAGACATATAAGTGGGGAAAGTAAAGCCCAAAGGCTCAATATGCATAGATATTGCAGTATCTCACACGATTCAGAAGTTTTACACCTGATACATGTTCTACGTGGTTGTGTAATAAATTGCTTTGAAAATTTACATACCAACAGGTAATCCTTGAACAGACTACTAGCTTCGGGATTAGACTGAAGAACAGTCTGAAAATTCTGAATTCACGAGCCAGAATAAACTAGCATGACTTAGAATCGCATTGCAAACAGTAGAAAAAACGCGAAGATTTTCCTTCCTTTTTTGTTCAGGTAATTTGAGACATTGGACAGTTTTGAAAATACTACTGCCTCAGGCAGTATTAACTGTGTTTTCAGGTTGACTTATTGCAAGACAAGATTATAGGGGAAGGATAAATTTTATTTTTTGAGGTTCTACAGGTCTTTAAACTACAAGTAAGTCAAAGCATATGAACCTGTGTTACCATGTTTCGGGTTACATTGCAAAATGTAACCAAAAATACATATTCTATCACTATCTGTTAAAGCCAGATGGGGTGGTGTTTCTTTTCTCTTCCATGACCCCTCATAACTTCCTCCAAGAGAGTATCTTCTGTTAAGGGGCTCTCAATCAAGCCTCACTGCACGACTCAAAAAATTAGATCATTCCATTATGAGATGCTTCATCCAGGGGAGGAACCAAGCATTCCTACCGGGATATAATCTAAGGTTTAGAACAAAACAAGCAGCCTTATTCACTGAATTCCCAGAGGACAAGAGCTCTGTAACCACCACTAGACCTTCAGAGGAAGATCAAACCCTTCCACATGATCATTACTTCAAGAGAACCACAGGAGGACTGCAGCCACCGCTTAATTGGACTGCTACCAACACCCAGACCAACAGGGTGTAAGGTTGTACTCTTTCAATGTTTCTGTATTATTGCACTAATTTTAATTTTCTTATTAAATTGTATTTCTGACTTGGGATCTCCCACTGGCTTGCTTTCAAGCTAGTACACACCAGAAATCTATCATCAAATAATATAAAAAAATAAACATTTTTATTGATTACCTAAAAATCATCTGACTTGAGTTTTAAATTTCTTTTCCAAAGGAGATTTAGATACTGTCTGTAAAAGCAACATCTTGAATGACAACAAAAAATAAGTCTAATATTTAAGATACTATTTAAAAGCAAAGTCCCCATATAACTGTAACACTACTTGTAATCAACTATAAAATTCAGTGAAGCTGAAACAAAAAAATGCATTCATTAAACCTAAAAAACGTATGACTAAAAGTGAATTTAAGCAGCTGCCATACACCAAGGATAAGTTAACCTACTGGGTAGATTTTGATCTCCATCAAAGAGGATTCCAGCCAGCTTCTAGATAATGTGAATGAATGTTCACTATTATCACACTAAGAGTTTTCCCTAATGTAAAAATAATTTTTTCCCTTGAAATTTTCATTCATTTTTTCTTGTCCTGTTATCAGCAAATGTGGAGATTACTGATCATTATTTCCTTTGCACCAACAGTTCTCAGCAGGTTGCTGTGTACCAACATGCTGTGACTACATGCACATGCACAGGCAACCAGAAACACCAACAGGGGAAATATTCATTTCATACCTACATTTCAAAACATCCTTATTTTGATCAGCTTTAAAGGTTTTTTGCTTTACACTGAACAAATGCAGGTCCTCCAACTTTTTCTTAGCAACTGATTTTTTTTTTTTTTCTCACTGTGTTCAGCTGCATAATCTCCAAATTGCTTTTAGCTGTTTAAAACATAATGCTCTGTTGCATATAAATTTTATGGTCTAATTTTCCTGCATTCTGCAGATTTGTTGCACTCTGACTTTAGCAGTGTATGTGGGCTAAAGAAACTCTTTCTGTGTGAGGCAAGAATTTAATAGCAGATGAACTTAAACCTTAAACTCTGACCAACTAATTATGATTACCCCATATTTAATTATTATTATTATAAAAAAAAGACTTCTGTTACATAAAAAGACCCCCAACTAATGAGACAATGACATAGTGAAACTTAATATACAGCTGCTTCCTTGTATTCTATCCCTTAGTCTTTGACATTAAGATAATTCTTCCCCTGGCTCTTTTGGGATTATGCAAACAGATTCTTCCTCCTCACTCTAGGACCCTCTAGAGACTATTTCTGTTTGACTTCTAACATTCTGTGCACCTTGATTTCTTCACTGCTCTGCATTTCTCTATGACATCCAAATGTACACTTTAAAGCATATCTTACACACACTCATTACTTTCCTACATTACACCTCTGGTTTCTAAGTCTGTTTTTTCCAAGGCTACATTCCTTAAATGATTAGTAATGGCCCACTGGTGAGCTTTTCACAGCCTTGGACACTCAGAATTTCATATCTGTATTCCTTTGTCCTGAATTTTTATTCATAGGTCATAGAAAAGATATTCTTCATGAAATAAGTTTTGTTACTATTGTTTATAAACTACAGAGATCTAACTAGACTATTAACAGTAGATATTAATATGATAATTTCAGGCTAAGTTAAAAGTGAACAAATTAGGTACAGTTTATTAGACAATATCTAACATAGTTAAACCAATATTCAGGCAAGCCTGAAGCAAGTCCAGGCAAAGCAAACCTGGAAATCCTAGCCTGGAGACCTTGCAGACTGAATATAAAAGGCTGCTATCCAGCTATTTGCAATAGTAATCTTTGCTGTCTTCAAAATACTCCACGTGAAATATTATTAGAAATAAAAAAAGTCAATTGATCAACTCCTAGTTGTATGGTATATTGGTCAATAATCTACTTGTACTATGTAACAGCTCTGAGAGTTTTTCACCCATAATGATTTCAATTATTCCTCCCAGAATACATAACTCATACATCTCTAGAAAGGAAGAACACTAGGTTTAAGAAATATACATGCTAAAAAAATTGCACCACACACCGGCTACAATGATCTTCTCATGCAAAAAATATGCAATAAAATTCTGGCATAAATTTCAATAAAGATAGAATATCTTACTAAGTAGTTTTAGGATTATGATTGAGAGCTCTATTAAGTAGGGATTCTTACCATCATGGAAAAAAAAGTCACAAACGGTTCCCATCCCCTGCCAAAACCATAAAAATCCCCACCTGAGACCTGTTTCCTTATTCTTCTATCTTCACATATATGCCTAAATAAACACAGATGTGAATTTCAGGTTAATTGTATCTGATCATCAGAATGAAAACAAACAGGTGAGCACTGTATCATGTCTTCAAAGATATTTAATGAGGTTCAAATTGTACTAGTCACCTAGCAAAAACTTAAGGAGGAAAATATTGTCCAATTGCTGAATTGAATGCTGTAAAATATACCCTGTATAACACAAGAATGCACAGCTTCTATCACTTTATTTTTAATATGGAATGAATTTTACTCTCTAATGAGTCAACTTACCTCTTAAATGTACTGCTAACAACAAATAAATAGTGTTTTGTTACCCCATTTCTTTCCTCCTAAGGTTAAACATCAACTCTGACAATATTATATTAGAAGAGAATTTCTCTTTCAGATGCAATTTGTTGAATTATGTGGATGATTTTTACCTTCTCTTGCATTTAAAAAATCTGTCCGTGCAAGATCTTTGTGCATCAGGTACATCCGTGATGTCTTCAGCCCTTGCTGTTGTCTTTCATGGGTACCACAAAATACCCATAACTTTTGCCGCTGTATTACAGGTCTTAAATTGCTAATGAAATTCCACAGTGCTATCATTAGAGCATGTTTTATGTTCTGTGATGGTGTGCAAGTGACCTAGTAACTTTGCTGAGTTAAATCCTTAGTGGGGTGCTGAAGATTGCACTTAAGGCCATTAAGTTATTAAGATTCTCATATTATTTACAGATAATTCTGGACCTTTTTTTTTTTTTTTTCCCAAGCCCAAATCGCTTAACACAAACATAATTTATGTTTATTTAAATGCTGTCTTTAAATAAATAATGCAATAAACAACTAAACAAATAACACACATAAATAGAAAGCAGCTACCATAGGAAAATGAAGTGTAAGACTTTTAAGTTTATTGAATGTATTATTAAGAATTATTTCAGTATTATCTATACATGTTTTAAAATTTGTGCTACTAAAATTTATATTGCATTATAGAAGCTATTAAATAATGTGCAACAACCAGACTCAAAACAAAGTGCAACATGGAGTAAGATCAACCAAAAAACAACTAAAAGTAATTTGGACACTTTGCAAATAAAGAATGGCAAATAAATAAAAAAGAACTTGTTAATATTTTCATTAGTGAAAAGAGTTTGCCTCCTTTATATACAAGGAAAAGGGAAAAAGCTCTACAATACTTTTATTACAGCCTACCCTAGGTTTTACCCAATACTGACAAATTATAGAATCAGAGAATTAATAAGACTGGAAAAGACCACTAAATTCATCAAGTCTAACCATTAAAAAACATTAAATTATTATCAACCAGTACAGCCAAGCTAGGTATGGATAATCTGCATCCCCAGGCTAACATCTGTCTTCTCCACAGCTTCATTTTGCGCATAGTCAGGAATTATTTTTTTTCTAATATCTTCCCAAGTCCTGCTATTCCTTCATCATGGCATGAGGCTGAGTCAGGGGAGATTTAAGCTGGATATCAGGAAAAGGTTCTTCATAGAGAGGGTGGTTGAAAAGTCTTCCCAGGGAACTGGTCACAACACCAAGCCTGACAGAGCTCTGTCAGTGTTTGGATAATAAGGCACATGGTGTGACTCTTGGGGATGTTCTGTGTAGGGCCAGGAGTTGGAGTCAATGACCCTGATGGGTCCATTCCAACTGTACGATTCTATGATCTTTTTGATAGAAGTTCTAGGTAACTGCATGCATTAAAAATCATATTGCTTTATATCAAGTACATTTAATTATGTTATTACTAAGTAAATATTAATTTAATATTTTTTTTTTTTAACAATTATGGGTCAAATTTACCTCATAAACGGTATGGAAATATAGGATTCTTTACTGTTAGAACACACAGGGCTGGGCTATAATAACCTGACTGTAATAACCTGAAATATAAGTTGAAGTTCAAAAAACTAGTGTTGCTTTGATAATCCTCTTTGAAAGGCACATACTTAAAGGGGCTAAAAAATCCAACAGGGCTGTCTACACAGAGTTTGAATTCAAAAGCATCTTTAGAAGATAATAGGAAAACTATTAATTTAAAGGGAAGGCTGTAATAGATAAAGTTTTATTCTTATCCAAATAAAACCAAAGCAAAACACCTTGAAGAAAAACAGAATTCATGAATAATCACAGACTAATTTACACAGTGGGGAGAAAAACTGTCTACTGCCTAATTACTAAAAAGAAGAGTCATCCTTTCCTAGGCAATGGAGACTTTGGGGTTCACAAAAAGCCTGGGGTATGATGCAAGTACCAAGAGATACAAGCCTTTGAGACTTTCTATGTCCTGTTATTCAAACAGGTCCAGAAACAGGGGGAAGGAGTACTTTTGGAAAGGAGGAACAGGAAGAATGTTCATCACTTGATATCAGTAAACTTTTATCACACTAGTGAATTTGAAATCACAAGAGCGTGGAAATTTTTTCCCATGATCGGTAAGTGTTGGAAGACATCATATACATCAGTAGTAAATAAAGTTAACATTTATTTGTCCTTTATTTAAAAGTAAACAGTTAAAATCCTGGCAGATAGTAGCATTTTCTTGTCATCTTTATGAGCCTCTCACAATTCTTGGCTATCTAGTAAGAGTTTTTTAAAGGAATAAAGATTCTGAAGCAATGCACATTTCATCATCTAAATGGGAAGTCATAAAAAATACACAGACTAATGTTAATATGATCTATACTTCTGTGTTGTATGTGTGACTGGCAATTATTACAAATTACTGGTTTAAAGAAAGCATATTACACTTCCAATGAACATTCAGCTATATAGAAGATAAATTATTTTATTAGAGCTATGTGATTTTCATTATTTTTCTACTACAATACTTGACTGATACTTTACATGTAAACTGACTACCTCTGAATGGGATTTATTGTCCTCTTTATTAATTATTCTAATTTTCAATGAATTACAAAACATGTTAATTAAAATTGTCTACTGCTATGGAGCAGACAGCATAACCTTGTCAGAAAAATAACTGAATTGCGGGGTGTGTTTCACTGGAAATAATCATTGTTTTCAAAAGGGACAAAACATGCAGGATAAACAAAATGATGGATGTAGTACATTTGTGAGACAACAGTGTAATTACTTTAGTTAGCAAAACATTACAAGACTTACTTTTTCCTCCTAAATTAAATGTCCAAATGAACTTATATTTTTCTCTAAGCACTTCATTAATTTTGGTAATTATTTACTTTATTAAATTCCTTCAATACTCTTGCTTGATTCTGCATGTTCAGTAGTGTTTGCTACTTAAATATCACACAGTAATAAATCTTAAAGGCAACTATGAAGTAGAAAAACATTAAGACTCTTGAGCGTATTATGCTTGTCACAGACCACAGAGCTCAACATTATCTTATGTTAGTTATGCTCAGCTAAACATACCCACATACTGATTGTGTTATTTTCACAATTCCCAAAAACAATCCCAGTCCAGATAATTAAAAAAGCTCCACATGAAACAAAAAGCCCTTAGTTTGATTCTCTATCACAGTGGAAATTTTTAGATCAAATGTGTTTCTTCCCTCAAATAACATTAATGATGGAATATCAAAAGGAGACAGTGATATAAAAACTGATAAAATTCTACATTCATTAGATTATGTGCAGAAGAGAAAGGATAGAGAAGAATATTTTGTTACTTTTATGCTCAACAACATGCTTCTCAGTTTTCTCAATAGAAAACTCCTCAAGATCCATAATGTTAAGAAAAATCATGATTGATACTGTGCAAAACATAAAAAAAATAAGAAAAAAGAAGTTTTATTTTGAGCAGAAAACTGAAGAAGACTATAAGACTTTGAACTACCAGTACATTTAATTTCTAAATATTTTTTGTGTTTGTCATATGAATTAAACATTGGTAATTCCAAGTATCTCTGCTAGGAATCAACTGATTATGAATACTCACAAAATGCTGTTGTGTAATCATGAATACACACTATTAAAATATGAATAGTGAATTATATCATTTAACCATGAAGAGCTATGGTTGGCATGAACTTAACCATGAAAATAAATGCCACATTAACCTACTCACCATGGTTATTCTAGTATTGCAGTATGTAGAAGAAGCACTGACAATGTATTATAGGTTTTAGCAGTAAAGAATTTACTCTTTCAGACATGGGAGATACTTCTTATTCCAGCAAAGAGATTAGTCTCTCTTTTTCTCTTTTTTTTTAAGTTCAAAATGTGTATGAACTTTTCCCCTTTCCTCCTCCTCTCCTCTTCCCATCATATTTTCCTTCATCTCCAGAAAGTAAAAGATGTTCATCTTTCTTTCAGGTAGGACAATGGGACTGTGATACTCTTTCTCCTCTCTCTTCCCACTCACAACCCCCCCAGGTCTGGTGCAGATTCTGCTGTAACATTTTAGTGATCTACCTCCACCACTTGATTTTTCAGACACAGACCTGAATGGCACACCATAGTTATAGTTTTAAACTACCAAAATCTGAAATATATATGAAATTATGTTGCTCCCAGATATACTCCCACCTCATGGTTCTTTTACTCTTCCTTCATGGTGTCCCACTTTTTGTTTCCTCCATACCTACTTTATTTAGAATAATCTTCTAGATATATTTTCTCTCCTAAGTACTTCAAAGTATTCATAAAATCTAATACAAAGCAGTTTTTTCCATGTATGTAATGTTTTACATGGAAACAGCCCTAATAAATCATCTAAGTAAAAGAGAATGTTGTATACTACTCCTACATATATTTTATCTTTATTTATGTGATGGTAAATAACAGTATTTAAAATTATGAAAAGATAAACTTTCCTTTGCTTGCTAAAAAATTAACCAAAAATATTTAAATGAATTTTCATGTTGCTATTGGGATGAAGATAAATGCTCATCTTCTTTTTCCAATATGGAAAAAACATGGTGACTTTAATCATTCATAGAAGCTGAGATCCCATTGATTGCTTTCTTTCTGCTCTCAGGAAAAAAAAAAAAAAAAAAGAACTATGTATTTAATTATTCCATAAATGTTTATGTACTTTTTCTCCTCAGGAGCATAGGTGCACCTGATATCAGTAGCTTTAAATGTGTTTTATTTTTAAACCCAAATATTTTTAAAGTTACTGTCAGTCTTCTCTGAACTGTTTTCCCTCACATTTAACCTTCCAATATCCAAAATTTTAATCTTTAATTGTGTTAAAAGGAACAGGTTCTGTCAGTAATCTTAATTTTTAAATGCAACCAGAAGACTTCCAGATAAAAGTAAAAGAACAGAAACTTCTTGTTTCTGTTGCTGAGGGAAGGAGTTGCATGCACACAACTGTGCATGTATTTTAGAAAGGAAACTTGTTTTCTGCTCAATACAACAAAATTTGTGGGCATATTCAGCATTTCAGTGGCCCCAAGCCTTTGATAAATCTAGCTCCTCCTTGATTCATATAGACAATGTTGAAGATACGCTTAAAAACAACAAAAAAACCCACCCAAAACAAGCAAAAAAAATATAATTAAAAAACAAATAAAAGACCAAAAAAAACCCCAACAAAAATCCCCCCAACTCCCCCCAAAAAACCAATCAACGAATCAAACAAAAAATCCCAAACAAAACAATCACCAACACTCCAGTAACTGGAGCATCAGCTTTGCTGTCCAGAAAGCTACTTTTCTTTGATACGAGAAATTGAAACTTTGACTGTGACTATTAGTTTTCAGTCATATTTTAAAAGCCATTTTAGGAAATAGAAGCAAAACCTTGATAGCCAGATATTTAATTCTGCAGACAGTCTAGAATGGTGTCATAGGTGGTCTATTTGTGACATTTGTTTGTTTTTATTCAAATTATTAAGTCTTGAAAATACTTATTCAAGTATGACTTATATTGAATATACTTATACTAAATATAACCATCTGCCTATTTCTATGGAATTTTCTTTTTCCAGACTTCACTGGATACTCGAACTCTACATTTGCCAGCTTTTAATTTTCCCTTCCTCTGCAGCCCCTACAAACAAGTTAAAAATTGTCAACACAAAACTCAACTGCACAATAAAAATTGAAGTTAATAAACAATTGAAAAAAAATTAAAACTGCCTTTAGTAGAATATTCTGGGTAGGTTCCTTTTAGCAAACAACCAAAATCTAATTTTAAAAGGCCACAAAAGCTGATACTTTTATTCTGTAAGACAATTTACACATACCTAACTCCAAAGGTGAATCAAAACAGTATTAACATCACATCTTCAATGTACGTTATTATACCATGCAAGGCACTAGAATATTATGGAAGTGTAAAAAGACCCAACACTTAAAGTGAAGGTTCAGACATTATTTCTCTGTGCTCTCTTCATACCCTGTAGTTTTTTACAGCATAAGCTTGAAAATAATAATGAAATCACAACCATTTTATCTTCAAAAGCATCATTATTACTGTAGAAAATGCCTCAGATGCTTAAATGAAGACAGGATTTATATATATATGTATATGTATATATATGTGTTTATGTATGTGTATATATATGTATATATATATGTAGCTCTGTGTCATACAACCAACAGTATTAACTGATCAGGAATCAGTAATGAAACTATATTATAATTCAAAGGAATTCATATAAATCCTCCAATAAATTCTCTCATAAATGAACACATGAATAGTGAGCACGTTGCTGTACAATCTCTCCAGACCCCTGCCCACATTTATGGCCCCTGGTTGCAGTCTGTCACTGCTGGAATTGTACCTGGAATGCAAGTTGCTGCAGAGGAGCAGGCAGAGCACAGGAGCTGGTGCCTGCTTCTCTCTTGCTTAAAGTCCTGCATCACTGTCCTGTCTTTGTCATGAGAGCTCAGAAGAGGGTGTTCTTCATGTCATCATGCTACGTAAGGTGAGTTCTCTTGAGTGAGAAGACACACTACAGCGTCACACATGAGCTCACAGCTACACATTTTGCAAGACTACACTTCATCTGCTTTCACTGTGATCAATGTGTCCCTGTGGGTTCATCGCATGAAATCCTTAATTGTTTCCATTTTCAGTTTGTGCTTTCTCAGACCCTGAGTTTCGACTTTTTACAAGGTGTAAGTGAGGTAAAGATAGCACTTATTTTGACATCTTTTCAGAGTATAGTTCTTTTTTATAATGATAATAAGCATATGAAGAAACCAGCATTTTAAGCAGCAAATAAATGAAGACGCTTATGAGGTTAAACAGTCTTATTTCAGTATAGAAAGATATGTTTAATTAATCCCATGTTACTCTCTTGAGACTGACAAAAAATTGTACCTAAAAGGACTTCATACTTCATCTCTGATTTCATGTCTTCATTGAATTAATTTTTTATGGATTTTTCTTTAACATTTTCAGAATAATGTTTGAGAGAACATTCCAGAACACTATGCATAATCCTCTCACCTTAAAAGAAACCAAACAAAAAAACCCAAGACAAAATATACTTATGTAGATCCTTAATCATAGCTGTTTTATTCCATACAGTATAAAATGTCATAGTTCTTTTAATTCAACAGTCAATGTATTGGAAATCAATTTAAAACAAAGAACTGGATCGGCCAAAAGAAGATTTTATATTTTATACTGTGAACAATAATGAGGATCGTAACAGCAGTTACTATAATCTATTATCTGGTTGGAATCATTACTCGGAAGAAAAAGGTCAAAGAAGCATTTAAAAATATAAATTAGAAAGTATAAAGTAATTTCATTTTTTTTTTTATTTTTATTTATTTGCAACTTCAGAAAAACTACTACAATAGAGTGGTGGTGCTATGCTAAGTAAGGTTGCTGCAATATAGAGAACAGTAACTGACTCAGAAAATACATCATTTTTCTTTTGTAAGTGACCCCTTAATGGTGTGGGTATTCAGGAAGGCACAAGCAAAGAAAGGCCCACTAAACAGTTTAATGATTTCCAAAGACTAAGAGGAATGCCTAGTACTGTCCATGAAGACAAATATATCACAATCCTGCAGTAATTAGTCTGTAAAACTGGGATGCTTGAAGAAAACTAGCCATAAAAAATTAAATAAAATAAGAATATTTCCTAAAGCACAAAAGAAAACTGAAATGGCTGTTGAAGGCTGGTAGTTCCTGATTTCCAGTGTAATGAATACCACAGGGACAAGAATGCAGAGTTTCACAATCAGTCTTTCATTTTTCTGGGAAACAAAAGAATGAGGAGTAGGTGGAAATTTCAACTCTAAGCTCTTCATGTCAAATAGGGGTGCCTCAGGTTTATCAGGAGAGCTGTCCTATTCATGAAGAAAACCGCATGAAGATTTTTTTAGAACTGACAGTTGGGTGTGAGACTCTTAGAGGGAATCTGACTACTCCCCTCCATCTTTTGAACCAGCAAAATCTTTACTTTTTTTAGTTCTTAATTAACGTCCCTAATGCAGAGGACACTGTGGCAGCGGAAACTAAAAAAACCCTTTCTGAATAACAAAAACATGTAAAAGTTCAAATCAAATAAACATCAACATTGAAAACTTACTTGGTAGTATTTGAATTCTTAAAAATTTCTACTGCATTGCAAAAATCTATTTGCTAGGGGAGACCATCATGCACAGTGTTATAAAGATCATGAGCACACAGTTACTCCACCATTCATATTTCTTGCCATGTATTAGATATACAGGAGCCAATTGTGCACTCAGCAAGCTTGTCTCAGAAATATCCAGAAGTAAAATAATTACAGGGGGTTCAGAAAATAAAGCCCATGGACATCTGGAACATGAATTAGGGCACTTACTCTCAGCGTGCTAGTCACATGTTGATGTTTTAGAAAAGCACAGCTTCTGAAAGGCCACTGTTCCTCTGAGCCAAGTTCAGGATGTTGCTGAGCCAGTCTCTTCCTCCACCTCCTTCCCCAACCACTACCAAAATAAAGGATCAGTTTTCAGGAATGGGAGACCCCGCATTCAGCTGTACAGTGGCAGTAGTGCTGGTCAGGAAGGAGGCAGAAAAACAATTGAGAGCAGGTAATATCCCTCTTTAGTAGCAGGTTGTGTTTATCTTAAAATTTAAACTAGACATAGAAACTTACAGAAGACGATTTCTTTTTAGGCAGTTAAAAAGGTAGTCCAGATTCTGCTGTATCCAGGATGTTATTACTGATTGTTCATTGCTATTATTTTTACACTTGTCTGGTAAATGTCAGGATGGGAAACAGTAAGAGTTGTGCAGAAATTTGTCAAAGAATTATTGGGGAAAAGAATTCTAAAAAATTTTAGACGGAAACACTTCATTGATTCCGGTTGATTAATGAGAAACATTTCAGAGAGATTCAAAGTGATTTTAGAAGTTATCTTTGCAGGACATACATGATCCATTTGCAGTTCCTCGGCAGATACATTCATTTCATAAAATGGACATGGTTTTATAACAAAAAAAGTATGTATTGCTAATAACCTGCTACTATTTTCACTATTTTTTAATTGCAGACATAATTTTATTCAATATTCAATACTGACAGCTGCAAGCTTTCAGAAATTACAGGACAGCTTTAATTTAAAATATGAGATTTTAGACAAAGGCACCTTCTTTCTCTTGAACTGTGCTTTTTCTTAACTAGTATTAGTTCATATTTTCAGACAGCCAGAAACTAAGACCTTTTATCTTAAAGTAAAATGGGCCTAAGATCTGAGATTTTAATAATGCCATGTTGAGGAATTCATGCGTAATCTTGAAAGCTGAATGAAACATCAGAACTGCAGTACTAAGATACGTATTTACTTCACAATGAACAATAGAAATACCCAAACAAGCCAAAATTGTTTTACACCTTGGGATGATAAATTGTAACACCTTGGGATGATAAAAACAAATAAAATCCCATACATATAAAATTCTGAAAAATCAAAGTGTTTTAAAATTAATTGCATAAAAATATGAGTATCTCAAAGAAATTATTACCAAGTTCACTGACATTGAGCAAATGGCACAGTAGAGGGCAAAAATTATTTTCCTTCCCATTGAAACCAAGACCCAGTAAGACTTATCCACCATTTCATATTAATTGCGTGTTTATGAGACAACCAAGAAAATCTACAAGAGTTACATGGCTAAAATCATGCTTCTAAACAATAAATATTAATGTATGATTAATTAATCTGTCATTCAATTTTAAATTCAGAAAAGAAAAATTTGATAGGGCTGTATATCACCTGCTTGTAAAAGTCAAATATTTTCCCCTAGGACTGGTGTACTCTCTCAAGATTTTTAATTAATTTTTTATCCCAGCGTAACTGTTGCAACAGGAATGTGTAGGAAAAAAACATCAATTGAAGACAAATTATGTGACAAAGAAATGTTATCACATGCTATAAAATCAGTGACTGACAACTGAAAAGTAATTACACATTGCATGGTACATAACCAGAATCACAGTCTGTTCCACCAATCTTCCTTGGCTGGAACAGGGAATAGCCACTTGCAATAATAAAAGTAATTTTTATATCTTAACTGTTTTACATCTCCGCTCCACAACACATTTTGAAGTATTCAATACTATGGTGTTCAAATCCTGCTGTGTAGATTTAATAGAGAGAAGCACAGGGGAAAAAGGCTTGTTCATTGCAGAAGGATGTATTTTTTTCACTTAAAATCTGTCATGTGTTATTGGCAGTAATTCTAGTACTGAATTTGGGAACACAATATCTTTTCAGGATGTATTTTAACTTAAAAAGAACAATAAGTATTTCTTCTTCAATAAATGTTAAGGAAAAATATCCAAAATGTATTGTTCTATGATAATGAAAATATAAACAGTATCACTAAATTACATAAATTAGTAAATGAGACAAAACAAAATGCACAGCAAAGTGTGAAAGTCTGCTTTGATATTAAGTTATCCACATAATTAGGACAAGAATTGACTGCAGAGAAGTGTAGAAAGACTGTAGAAATCCCCATAAATATCATAGTACTAGAAGTGAATGAGGATAAATTTAAAATGCAAGTAAAAAAAATATATATCAATTCCAGCTTCACAAATAAAATAATGGATCCTGAGTTATTCATTAAAAATTTAAGACCAAGTTCATGAGTTTTTAATAGAAAACTTTCCAGGGAGAAGTTTTCTTTTAAACAATAATTCACAATTCTATTTAAATATTAAGAAATACAAGGATGATTAAGAGGAAAAAGGAAAGGAAAAAAAAAAAAAAAAGCCAGAACAATATGATTCATTCATTCACAGGAATTGAAGATTTTGTTAAACTGTTGTGTTCTGTTGTGGTCCCCTATCTTAAAAATAATATAGTAGAATAAGACAGAAAAATGAAAAGGATTATCAAATTATATAAAACTTTACACAGAAAGAATTAGTTTAGACAGATATGTCATACTATGTAATAAATGTATGGCTTTTAGAGGATAGATAATGACTGATTATTAAGTCTTCCAAGAATGAAGGATTTTGAAATGAGGCTTTTAAGGACAAGACTCCAAAGATATAAAAGTAGATGTTACATGGAATTGGCTTTTAAAAAATGTTTTAAAAAATTCCTATAGATACATAAAATTTACATGGATTCAACAGAAAAAATAGAAGAGAGATACACTGATGGTTACAAGTTATCTAGATATCTCAAAGCTGAGAAAATATTAGAGAGAGTTTAATATAGGCCTATCCTATTTATGTATTTCTTCCCTAAGCATTTCTTTACAGGCAGTTCTGGACACAGAATATTGAGCTCTTGAAACTTTGAGGTGTTTACAGAAGTAAAAACTATAAGAAAAAAAAATATTTTACATGTTACTATGTAGCATCTGCTGAACTCTAAATTTATTTATAATTAATACCTTCTTTGGCTATGTGCCAAAGGCCACGCTTTGGAAAAAAGATTCTGCTTTGGGTGCATTTGGTTCAGAAATTATATTACAAAGTTGATAATAATTCTGTTCTCCTCAGTAATTGTGGTAACTTATTTAAAGTCTTGGAATAGAAAAAATATCAGATGCAAAAACCACAAGATATGAATAAGAAATGTCAGGAAAAAGTGTTTCTGCTGTAAAACATAACCTTAATTTGATCCTAAATTTCACTGTATCACAGCATTTTCATTCATTAGCTCTGCAAAAAATCTCAGACAGCAAGAAGGATGATGCTCTACAAACTCTTAACTTACTTTATATGAGAAATGACTGATTTCTCAGCCTAGTTTTTGTTTTATGTTATCAAGTACCCAGATTTTCTGGTCTTAAGCCAAGATAATGCAGAAATACATTGATGAAATCAAGATATTTCCACAGAACATTTTAACTTGGTAGAATCAGCTATTCATCATTATAAACTGCCAGAATTTTTCTTCCTGACCTTTCTCAAGCTATTACCTGGTATGGTTGGATAAATATTTCTGCAATACATAATTAAATTATTGTAAGATAATGCATATACATAGACTAACATAATCCAATGAAAGTCACGTAAACACTGAAAATAAATATCTGTCTGGTCTCATTTCCATCTCACCTTTTTGCACAGTATTTTTTCAGAAAATTAAAAGCCTTTGTGCTATTAAAAACAGACACTAGTTATGCTATTAAAAATAGACACTAATATGCATACCTAACATTTGCTAAGTAAGACAAGAATTTTTGTGGTTCTCTGCTGTAGAAACTTATTCCAGGCTACTTTTATCAAAGTACAGACTTCCACCATTTACACCTGGATCTAGTTACTTTGAAAGAATAAGGCTTGATGTTTTTAATTCAATAATATATAAAAGGTAATAAAGCCAAAACAAACCAATCTACAGTAAAATCAATAGTTTTTCAATAGTTTCCAGGAGAAAGTAGATTAGACAATAAGTTGGTTTCCACTGGAATACTGTATCTTTCGACAGATGACACCCAACCTAAAAATTCAGTTCACACTTTCCTCATGGTGCCATAGTTATGCTATGTCAAATACTTCAGAATCGTAATTTTTAATTCAAAATGTTACTGTGTGTTCTTTCTATGGAATATCTATATTGTATACGACATACAGTGTGTAATATATACTTCTAACACGGAAGCAATTTGACCTGTTCAAGGAAAAAATTTCTGAAGAAAGACTATTTAAGAAAAAGTAAGCATCAAGGGCATAAAGCTATTAATTTACTTTATTTTCCAACAGATAACATTCAGCCACTTTTAGTGACTCTACACATATCACAACGGCCTTGAAAACATTTTTCTTTACTAGAAAAATTATTGACACTATCAAAGACACCAGTAATATAATATTTAAAAGTCTAACAGGCCTTACACAGAGTATACTAGGCCTCTTTTTTTTGTTTCCTTAAAAAAAAAAAAGGCAAAAAGCCCAAAAGAAGCTAAACAAAAACTCACATCCCTTAATAATGATGCTAAATTTAAACGTGTCTATATTGACACAGGAGATTTTAATTGCATTAATATCTTTAATTATAGATTAGAATCTACCCAATGTAATTCAAGTGTACAGCTTCATGGGCTATTCTATCATGGCCTCTTCCTCAGCTACAAACTCTCTCACCACAACTTCTCCCAAATAAGGCTGTTTTCCATGCACCACATAACTGAAAAACAAATAGGAATAACTCTCCTCATAGGAATGGCTTATAGGCCATGGTTAGGAAACTGTAGCTAAACCTCCCTTTTTAAAAAAAATTATCATGTATATGACATATGGTACACATGAAGGAAGCTAATTGACTCAATGCTAATTCTTAGGAAAGTATTATAAGTATAAAAGATCACAGGTATTTTAGCCCGGGTTGTGAAATAATGCTACATGCAAAGAAAGTGCTATGGTACAAACTGAGGCTCTGATGTATGCCTAAGGTAGAGCAAAAATCTTTTAAGGATGACTGTAAAACAAACAAAAAATATGATAATATTAATTTGTAAGTAGAATATTAAGATTGCAATTAGAATAATACCTGTGTTACTGAGGCATAAGCACTGATGATATTTTTAGAAATGCTCCACTGTGTGTAATCAGGGAAAATTATTTTCTTCATACTTGTTTGCAAATCACATCCACTTTTTTTCATTTGCAGAGACTTAGAGGTGTTCCCCAGAAAGAGGCACATTTTCAGCATAAGGGTGCCTGTCCCATTCTGTTACTCTCACCAAGACATGTCTGGTGGTCCATTTGATGCACCTCCACCAATCACTCCTATCTGGCAGGCAAGGAATGTAGCATCAAGCTGCGACTGAGATAGTTGTACCTCACAGAACTCCTTCTGGAATACATGTGCACTCTGGAATGTACATGGACACATTCACACACAGTGTGGAATACACCCATGCTCTCCCCACCTAGCTCAGCACAGCCGAAAGAGATTCTAAGAGCATGTAATGCCAGTTGATAACATTTTACCTGCTCTTTGTAACTTTTATCCCATGAGTCAGTGCTTGGAAGCTGAAGAATGGAAATCAAAGTTTGAATCACATGGTTCAGAATCATTAAAATAAAACTTTCTAAAGCCTTTTATCCATTCCCATTATTTTACTCTGTGTTGATGCATTATATAATATAAGCCATTATCTGACTGGCACAAAATTTCTCTATTTGGGTTTCCATTAGCAGAAGATGATGATTGAACAATATTGGTCTGGCTCTTCCTCTGTCTCAGTGAATATGCTAACTAATTTCCATTAAAGATTTTCATAATATCTTTTTGCAAAGAGGTATGTTCTAAACTGTATTCATTAAAATCTTTTTCATAAATAAGAGCTGGATAATACCTTTTTCTTTTTTTCTTTTTTCCAAAAAAACCCCTACACTTAAGAGTTAAATGCTCATGAAATATAATTAGTCCATATTTTACAGAGAAACTAGAATGCAATATAGCAGTTAGATGGAATAAAATGAAATATAGAAACATTTTTGCATTCTTAATGTTCAAATCTATTCCATGCAAAGCAACAGTCTTTCCTTTTCATTTCCTAGTATTGCATAAATTAGATGAAAACATTTTATTGCTGCTCCTGTCTTTTTATTCTTGCAACTTTCTCTCCAAGAAAGTCAGAGATGTAACAATGGATGAGTATTCAGAGTTTTTAATAAAAGATAAGTCAGAGAAAGTTATGAAAGATATTAGTATATATATTTGTTTAAAACAACACTGATTTCCATGGTTTACATTGTGGTGATAAGCATAAATTTTCATTTGAAACCAACATCATTTACATGCCACAGAGAAACATTTTGCTGATTTTCATAGGCAAATATATTTTTGCTACATAAATATGTTTAGTCTGAAAATCTGAGTAGGTATCAAAGCCTTTATTTTTAAATAAAAGGAAAATATAGATCCTTGGCATTTATAGTTCATTCAAGTGGGAGAAACAAAAATAATTTGCCTAAATTTTAATCTTCTCAAAACCCATTTCAATACATAGCTTTTTCTTCTTGTGTGACCTCCCACTTTATAACTGTTTCAAACTAAATCAGACACCTGAGGATTAAATTAACTCAGAATATTTTACAATGAAGTACTTCAGAAGAAAACCGAGATTTCATGTTTTAATAAAGCTTAATTTTCTATAAATTTATATTTAAAATTATCTATAAATTTGTGTTCTACATCTCCACAGTCCCTTCCCTTACCCAGATCAGCTCCTTTGTCTGTCACACCTGGTTTTCTGGCTCCCTTCAGACTGTTCTTGTTGTAGTTGATAGCTTGAAATATATCTTTTCCCCTCTTTTAGTTGTGATTTTCCCCCCAGCTTCTCTTTCTCCAAACTGTTTACCTGGTGTCAAGTTACCATGGTTACTGAAGTTTCTCTCCTCAGCCCCACGGCGAGAGGCCGGATGGAGTGAAGAGAGGACCCCACTGGCATTTCCAGCTGCTTGAAGTTTCTTTAGCCCAGGAAACCCTTCTTTCCAACACGGAAGTTTGTAACTGTGTTTTTCCTGTCCCAGAATGCCTCTGAGATATGGAAGCTGAGAGGGCATGCTTACCTTGCCTTCCCTTTCTTTCCCCCTTGTGTTGCCAGGAAAGCAGCCTCCCCCTCTCTCCTCCTCTGCCCCTCTGTGGAGAATACTCCTACACCTTTGTGGGCATTTGAAGAAGTTGGTGTCTGTTATTTCTTATCTTGGTGTGTGTAACCTTGATTTGTAGAAAGTTTGTAAGATGTACTAACTGAGAAAAATAATTGGTTCCCTCTCTGATGTTCCCTCCCTCCGAGAAACCCTGTTAAAAGAAACCCCCCAGACCCCAAATCCTTTGTCTCTCGTCCTTTGGATTCCCCTTCACAGAAATAAACTGTGGAATGCAAACCAGAGAGAGAGTCCCCCCCTGATTTCTTTACTCGCTCTATAGACTTGGATTCTTGAAGAAAATCAGTGAACCCCACAAACATATGCTGGCTCGAAACCTGAGTGAAGAGAAACCTCATCACTGAGCTAGCCAGGCCACACTCAAGATCGAGTCATGTTCTTTCTCCACTAGCCACTGCTCCCCTCAGGAGGCAAGCAGTGTAAGTGGTGGAGCAAGGCAACTGCTCTGTTTTGGCTAATCAGCTGGGGGGTTAAATTGGTGACAGTTTGACACAGCATCAGGTTGACTAAAAATGATGTTACATTCTTGCTGTGCACCTTTGCCCATCTGGACTCATGATGAACTACTGTAAAAAATTAATCTACATAGGAATTCCTTGACTGCAGGCACTTATAGAGTCCATACTGTTCACTACAGTTTGTCTACATTTGTCTGTCACACTGGGGTTCTGAGTTCATTCTGGATAATACAAGAATGGGGAGAAAAGTCTGAAAATCAGTATTACTGCAATTTTGTAGGTGTTTTTAGAAAATTTAAATTATATTTAAAATGAGACTCAGCTTTACCAAAAACCTGAAAAATTACAAAATTCAACTACGAAAGCAGAATGATAAATGTTGTACCACTAATTTTCATTAAGTGTGTGAATCATTGTATGTGTGTTAGGAAAACATTTATTGGGAGGGGAGTTAATGTGGGCAACAATCTGAAATATTCACACATAATTTTAAGTGTTTGATACACACATAATCTATATGAATTAGGATTATAAAGAAACACCAAAATCCTAAACATGCTTAGTTTATACATCCAGTAATTTATCTAGGCTTGCAGCATAAATACTGCAATAAAGACTGAGTAATTTCAGGTAACAGGACTCATTCATGTTAATGTACACTAATTCAGATGCCAATTATGATACTTTAACTGTCAACATCATTAACCTTGTTAATTCTTTCACTGTCAAAGGAAGGGTAAAAGCAAGTATGTATCATATTAAGAAGAATAACAAAAACTACTCTTGCAGACTGCTCTTTAGGGACAGATTTTATAGTAGACGATAGGGCTGAAGAAGCAAGTACAGCATTTTAATCACACATCCTTAATTTTTAAACAGTCCTAGAATACTACTATTGGATTGAAAGTTAAAATAAATTTTTGTCCAGAATTGTAATTAGAAATCTTGCTAATTGACCTGCCTAGTAAGGGGAAAAATAGACTCATTCAAGGAAAATCCTGTTTGTGCTTCCCACTGTAAGAAAAGTTCAGGTTCACCTGAGGAACCTGAACATACTCAAAACTGTGATGAGCTGCATCTCAGAGTCCTGATGAAATTGGTTGATGTAGCTGCCAAGCCACTCTCCATGATATTTGAAAAGTCATGGTAGTCAGGTAAAGTCCCAGGGGACTGGAAAAAGGGAAGATTTGTACCCATCTTTAAAAAGGGTAGAAAGGAGGACTCTGGGAACAAGTCACCTATAAGTATCACCTCTGTGCCTGGGAAGATCATGGAACAGATCCTCCTAGAAGCTATGCCAAGACACATGGAGAACAGAGAGGTGATTCAGGACAGCCAGCACAGTTTCATCAAGGGCAAGTCTTGTCTGACCAACCCAGTGGCTATCTATGATGGAGCTGACTACCTCAGTGGACAAGGAAAGGTTTACAGGTGTCATTTACCTGGACTTCTGTAAAGCCAACAACATCCTTCTCTCTAAATTGGTGAGATGAGTTTGAAGGGTGGACTGTTTGGTTGATAAGGAATTTGTAGGACAGACACATCCAGAGGGTAGTGGTCAATGGCTCAGAGTCCCAGCTGACATCAGTGACAGCTGGTGTTCCACAGGGGCCTATATTGGGACCAGTGTTATTTAATAGCCTAATCAATGACAAACCAGTGACATCAGCTTGATGAGGCATCACCACATCAAACTTGCAGATGGCACCAAGCTGAGTGGTGCCCTTGGCACACCTGAAGGACAAGATGACACCCAGAGGGAGCTGACAAGCTCAAGAGCTGAGAGCATGGGAACCTCATGAGGTTTAACAAGACCAAGTGTGAGGTGCTTCACCTGGTTGGGGCAACCTCCTGGTATCAAACCAGGCTGGAAGATGGGCAGATGGAGACCTGCCCTACCGAGAAGGACTTGGGGGTGCTGATGGATGAGAGGCTGGGTGTGACCTGGCAAAGTGCACTTGCAGCCCAGAAAGCCAAGTCTGTCCTGGGCCGTATCCAAAGCAGCAGAGTAGGGGAGGGGATTCTGCCCCTCTGCTCTGCTCTGGTGAGACACCACCTGCAGTGCTGCATCCAGCTCTGGGGGCCTAACAAAGGAATGACATCGACCTGTTGGACCAAGTCCAGAGGAGGAACACCAAGATGGTAAGGGGGATGATGTACCTCTCGAACAATGAAAGGCTGAAAGAACTGGGATTGTTCTGTCTGGAAAAGAGAAGACTTTGGGATACCTAATTGCAGCCCTACAGTACCTGAAGAGAGCCTATAAAAAAAGCTGGAAAGGGACTTCTAACAAGGGCATGTAGTGACAGGACAAGGCTTGAGAGTACAGCTGCAAAGATTGATACTCTGAATTATGTGTGGAGAAAGCAGAGCTGTCTCTTTCTTTGGACCCTGACCAGTGGACCCAGGAAAGACACAATGGAGGCAGAATAAAACCAGAAAATGCTTGAAAGGCTATAAAAGATGGAATGTGATGAACACTAGCCTCTCCATGAACAGTACAGACGCTGAACAGTGAGGCTACCAATCATTCTTAGACTTCAAATCTGAAAGCCCTAAATCTTAAGTAAAGCACTTCTCTGGATGGTTTTCTGTGAGAAGCATGTCATGCTCTGGGTTAACAGCAGTAAGAGATCAGCTAGAGTGGTAATGTTGCAGTACTAGCCTTAGTAAAGCACTCCACAATTTTGTAAGACATTGGCACTTTATGTGCTGTTGGAGCTACAAGTAGAAGTTATTTTCAAGTTTTTGAAAGTAACTGAGCCTAGAAGGACACCTTTTGTTCTGTGAAGAATAAAGAATGACAATGCACAATTTTGCAAGGGAAATATGACACTATTCTCCATTCCTAATTTTCAGGGGGGAAAAAAAAGTGTTTTAAAGTATTACAAAGTTGCTCATACTCATAGAATACATATCTAACACCTCTATTCTCTGAGACAATTGACTATCACTGGGTTTCCCAACAGGAAGTAAAGAAATAAATAATCTCTCAGGATCCTCTATATTAAACATAGGTTTAAAAGCAAACAATCAGATGAAGAAAAACACCACAATACCCAGGTGATCCTAAGTATACTGTCACAATGCATTTTTTTTCATTTATTTATAGATATGGGATTAATTTTGAGATCAGATTTATTGTAGTCACAGATATATGTGTAACTCTTCTTAAGAGTTCTGAGAAAATGTTTTTATCCATTATTGCAAGTGGCTTGACTGTGTCACTTGGCAGAACTTTTTGTCCATGAACAACATTTAGTGTTGAGAAGAATAAGTATCAACCTATCTCTCTACCTGTCTCAGGAAAAAGTAATTCATGGATGAATTCCAGAATTACTAGAAATATCATTATCTAAAACGTATTGTGTAAACTTCTTATTCTGATTAGATCCGGGAAATATCTTGGAGTCCCACTAAACCACAGTTAATTCACTTTCCAGAAAAAATGACCAAAAAAAACCTCCACAAAAATCCTAAATAGTGTGTAGATCAGATGCCAATTCTATGAATTTCAAAAGAAACAGGCGTGGCAACTGAACTGAAATTAGTATATAGAACAGTCAAATAAACAGAATTGCAGAAAGACAGTCTTACAGATTCCTCAAAGAAGGAAATCCTACGTCCACATATAGTTTAGATTATCATTGAGGAAAATTATACGCATGCACAGGACACATATTCAGCATCATACTGAAGATGATCCACAGCCTACAAATGAAGCAGTCATGCCAACAGAAACTTTTGAGTGAATGTGGTGTTCTTTTGTAGGAATACGGAATAATTAATCTTAGAAATCCAAAAATTTTAATTAATCTAATCCTTTGACATTCTTTGAGTTATTCAAGGACTACTTTGCTGTCAGAGAAAAATAGCCCAACTATCAAAAAAACAAAGTAGAGAGAATTAACTGAAGAAAAGAAAAAGTAAAAAGATTTTAATGTTATTCTCCATTTATAAGAAGAAAAATTTCCATTTACAAAAAAAGAATGATAAAATCTCAAGGCAATATTCTCTTCTACTTAAGGAAATAAACAAACTCAAAACCTTCAACTTACATCTTTCTTTTTTTGTCTGTTCCCATCACTGAAAAATGGGATCACCAGAACCAAACTATTTGAACACAGGAAGTCATGTGAGGAGACAAAGGTTACTAGAAATCCTTGCTGTGTATCTTGGAGATCAATATACCCAACTGAAATCTTATAGATTCTGAAATATACCAAAAAATACCAAACAGGATTGCTCACAGAGTAAAAAAGAAAAATATAAAGAGAAAAAAATAAACAAAAAAAATAATAACAAAACAAATGCCAGATGATTGTCCTTTACCTGAAATTGTTTACTACATTTCTAAAAAGAAATAGCTTACCTAAATTTAGTAAACACGTCATAAAAAAAACTTATTTAATAATTTTAGTAGGATTGTTATATCGATAAGATTGAACTGACAGATGATGAATTTTATTTACTTCCTTTTATACACACATATGTGCATTAAATCTTACTTGCATTTAATCAAAAACCATTAAAAATATGAAGTAAAAGAATATTTTATACCACTGGAATAACTGAAACAAAACATTGAAACATGATCCAAGGATCCTTCTAGTGACTTCTGTGATTCTGAGAGTGGCTATGTAATGTCTCACTTGTTTTGCCACCAACATGCATCAAAAATGGAAATTAATATAAAAAACAGGAATGTGCCCCTACCAAAATGTAAAATACTTATATGAAGAGACACTGAAAAAAATTAATTTTTTCCCTTTGGAAAGAGATTAATAAAAATAAGGCTGATAAATTAAGTAGCAATTAGTATATAGATGAAGGACAAGAACCTTATGTTCTCAAGGTCTCCTAACTCAATGAAGAAAAGACATTTTGGTTCAACTCATGAGAAATTTACTTATTGTATGGCTTGATTTGTTTCACTTTTTCATATGTATGCATATATTTTGTCTTAATTACCATAACACAGTGCTCATACACAAGAGTATTGTGCATTTTCATATCCTAAAAGATACAATCTTTTCTGTAATTGTCATGTATATATTAAAATCTTTCCATAAAGCCTCAATAAAGTCTACAATTAAAAAAATTAAGGAAGGAATTTCTGAATATTTCTGTTATCTTACTGAAATTCCAAATACACTTTCTATTAAGTTGTGACTGACATCAAATGTTGAGTTATTCACTCAGATAAACCATTAATATGTACCATCAGTTCTAATTTACATTTTTTATTTACCTGGATGAATCACTTAATTGTGATTACAATCAACAGAAAGCTACCTCAATATTTCTCTTATTACAGTAGTTTTTAGCTCTCACTGGAAAATTCTATATACAGATGACATAGAGGTAAATTGTTCAGTGGCATCAAGATTGAAAAAAGAAGCTCCTTATTTTGAGACAAAAACCCATGATGTATGGAGTTAATCAGTAAAATCTCCATATGTAATTCAGCCCTTAAAATTTGATTATCTGGTCTACTGGAATTAAATTGCAGTCTGATGCTGTTACTAATCTATGCATTTTTGATTCAATTTACATTGCTTATTTAAGTTTGGTAGTATATTGTCCTAATTTTATCTTTGCATACTCAACTGGCTTTTATTAGTTTTTATATCAGTAGTCAGACCTATCCTGAAAATTTTCAAGTGGTTAGATAGCTTGTTCTTTTCTATATCAACACCCACTTACAGAAGGTACTAACTTTAGTTACTCATTATAAATCAAATGAAGTTAGGAAATCTATCAAAATCATGAAAATATGGAAACGCTTCACATACCCATATAACGCCGGCATACCCAAGAAAACAACTTTGAAGAATCTTAATGGTAAACAATAAAATCAGATACCTAAGTGAGAGAGAAAATGTGTCATTGCAAAATGGGGAAAAGAGTCAAGAGAGGTAGTAGAAGAAAAAGTGGAGACACAAGTGAGGTGTTGCAATTTTCCTACACAAGATTTTCAGAAAATTAAATTTCCATTACTCTGATCCATGCCATAATCTTTGGTTGCTGATAAAAATGATGCTAGTATCTATCTATTATGTGCCAATCTTTGGGCTTGTCTAATCTACAACTTCATGGTCACAGCCGCTCTCAGGAACTACCAATGTCTGAATATGTTTGGATCATAACTGGTCCAAATTAGTGACCACATATCCTAATATTCAATCTTGTGATTTCTTCTGCCCCCATGTAAGTTTAACTTTAGTGGTACATTTTTAAAGCAGTTGATTGGCCAGGTTATACTCCAATGAGGAAGCAAGTAGTAGACACTAATGTAATCAGCCAGAGAAATGACAGCCTTACATAAGTGTCTCATTTGTTATAGTTCATTTGAATACAAATCTATCTGTGAAATCATGATTTGTGGCACACATTACAACTATTGACTGTGGAACCTTTCAATTTAATCAAGAATTATTTGATCTTCCAGCTCGTCTTATCACCATGTCCAAAATTCAAGAAATCTTTTCAATCTAAAGGAGAATAGAACTAATTTAAGCCCTCATGGTATTTCTGGTGAACCTCATTACTGCAGATACAGCAGCAGTTAAAAAAATTGGAAAATTAAAATTTTAGCTAGAATAGGAGCAGCTTATGAGAAAATTCAAAGTAAAAGAAATGAAGAAGAATTTAAAGTAGGAGAAATGCAGGACTAAGTGTGTTTAGTTAATGGCAAGCCTATACAGCTCCTGCTTGCAAAGCGAATACAATGTAGTCAACAATTGCCAAGATTAAATGAATGGTCCGAGGATATATATATCATTCTGCTTGTCTTAAGTTGTATTTGTAGAAGGAGACAAGGAGGATTGACTATTGTGTAAGGGTAGGAACTGTGTCTACACCTGCAAGCAAGGGATTTGAACTGTGTCCAAGAGGACCAGGAGAGCTGCCAACAGGACACAGACAAAAAGTTCAAGCCCAAGGAAAAGGTAGATTTCATTAACGAGACCATGGACCCATTTTAAAAGAACTGAGCATGCCTAGAGTGGCATGAAGCTCAGTACCATACGAGATGAGAGCAGGCAGAGTCAGGCAGTGAATATGTATAGGTGTACTGTGTAATCCTATGCAGATGTAATACTTTGGGGAATAAATTGAGAATGAGGGGCAGTGTGGGATGCGCACGTCTTTGGGAGAAAACTCCGGCATGCCACCTTGCCGTAATGAAGACATCCTCCTTAACTTTAAATAGTTAGAGAGTCCTTTGTCCATGATTTTATTGCTTCACCAGTGCTCAGTCTCTCTGGCAAGGTGGTAAGAAATTTGGGAAGAAGTTACATGTTCTTCAGTGCCTTTCATGCCTCCACAGCGGACAGCTCATTCTGATGCTGCAGCACCCACCAGGAGCCGTGCATAGATTGCTAACCAATTTACACAGAGACATCCTTCTTTCTATATGTTTCCCCTGCTGAGACTGACCAGAAGCCACAGTATATCCTGTTGCTGGGTTTGGTGCATAGATAAACTGAGGGAAGTCAAAGTACAAAAACAGTACTTTATGTAGCTGCTTTGTAGCCCACACTGCCTTGCCATAGACAGGAGTATGTTGTTTTTGGTATCCTGCTGCACCTTCCTAACCCAGAGTTACATTCCCACTCAAACTTTATTTCTGTGCCTGTAGGAATAACAGTGAGTACAACCCCCCCTACTAAATTCTAATCTGTTACAGCTAAAGAATGGCAGAGAGAGTAAAAACAAAGCTGCTGAATACATGTGGTTTGCAAACAAGTAGGCTGCCGGAAGAGGACAGTCTCCACTAAGGCAGTTGTTTACTATTTAGAATGTATAAAACAAAAGAACATATAATAAAAAATTATTTCAGAAAATATTTTGTTGTTAGACAATCCAAACTCTACCACCATACATCATTTCTTCTATTAATTTGTAGCCAAATAGCTGTTGTTATATAGCTAAGCTATTCAAAGCTCTTGAAAGGCAATTCTACTAGGGACTGCAAAAGCTGAATCAGGAAATTTCTTGTGTAGAGATGATGGCAACATAAACATTTTCCATTGAGAAACTGAAGTAATGAAAACATGACAATCAGTTCCCTTTCTTATACAGTTCCAGTATTATGGAATCAGAGAATGGTTTAGGTTGGAAGGAACCTCTGGAGGTAATTTGTTCCAAATCTCTGCTCAATTTGATTCACTTGGAGAAAATTGCTTAGTGCTGCATCCAGTCAGCTTTTGGTTGTTTCCAAGGATGGAGAATCTACCACCTCTCTGGTCACCCTTTGCCAGTACTTGGTCACCATCACAATAAATAAGCTTTACCTCGTGTTCAGACAGAATCCCCAGTGAACAGAAAACTAATTATATGGTAATACATTTCCATAGATTAATTTGAATTATTTGCTAAAAAAAATAAAAAAATAAAAAAAAGACACTGGAAGTTAAACAATTTGAAAATTACATATCATTAAGGAATTTTCCCCAGGAGATCCAAGCATGATGGCCAGAGGAGATGATAATCTACACCTATGTTATTCATTAAAACTTCCCTTGTATGTATTCAACAATAATGAAATCTAACTATACACAATCCAAGGTTTACTTAAGGTCTAAATGACACAGAATAATCTTTTCTTCAGTAAGAATTATTTCAGGTGGAATTTCCAAATCAAGTTCAGGCTACCACAGACATTGAATAGTAAGTGTTCATAACTAAAATAGTTTGCAAGGACTCACTTGACACATGAACAGCTAAAGACTTACCACAAAGAACAGCACTAAGTAAAATTCTGAAGAGTGAGGGCTTGTTATCAGGCTTCTCTTATGTGACTAATAGAACCATGCAGAATGTAGCTCACACTGTCCCAGGATGGATCTTCCCTTCACTTTCACATTTGTTGTATAGTCACAGTCGCTATTTAAGTTTCATGCCAGCTCAAAGTGAATGCTAAAAATAATCCCTGCTTATTAAAGGTGTCTTTTCCAATGTCTTAGCTCCACATATGCAACAGAAAAGGGTTTGCTTACTGATCAAAGCACTATAAGTCACTTTTTTTTTCTTATTGTTCTAGAAATAAGACATACTTGAGAAGATTGCTTTTACATTTAAAAAAATGTAGATATGTAGATGAGGGTCTTGGAGTATTATCTAAGCTTACCACTCCCATTTGCAAAGGAAATAAAAGTATTGGTCTATTACTATAGCTGTTACAGTCATGGCATATTTCTTCTGCACAAAACAAAGCACTGCAAAATAATGAGATGTACCTCATGTATGCTCAGCAAAACTGTAAGATGGAGAGTGGTGAAGGTGCGATAAAATGTAGTTGCCTTGTGAACAGTGAGAGCTGGCAGTTTTGCAGGCTGAAATATTTAATCCACTAAGAGCAAAGTTCCTCCATTAATTGCACCAAAGAAGGCTTCACTAAATCTCATAATGTGAATAAACACTTTGAAATGTGTGTTACCTGTTAAAAGTGAATATATCTCCAAAAGAAATGTTATCCAATAAAATATTTACACAGGTAAAACTACATCATCCTACATTTAGTATCTATATTCCTGTATTTCAGAGGATAATTTGCATATTTCAAGGACACCTATTCCATAGCTAATAACCCTGATTAGGAGAAATCAAGGTATTTGAATCTGTTACAAAAGAAATCCCAACCCATTAATTAC
The DNA here is from genome assembly GCF_049639895.1 of Pseudopodoces humilis. NCBI lineage: Eukaryota > Metazoa > Chordata > Aves > Passeriformes > Paridae > Pseudopodoces > Pseudopodoces humilis. The sequence continues at coordinate 76,837,142 of NC_142200.1, forward strand.
ATCAAAAATGACCTTGGTATTACAGATATATTCACTACCCTCTGTGACATTCAGATAATGTTGACTGCACTATACATCATGCACTGTGATACTCTGAAGTGCAGAGTCATAAATCTGTACCTGTTTATGTATTTACTGTCTCATATGCTAGAAAACCCTAGTGCTTATGACTTCCAACACTGGTATGGATAAACAGAGTCTGATGAGAAAGCATTTATGGTGGACTTGCATCTAGTCAGTGAGAAGTCACAAAGGAGAAATAAAACATTGCCAGAAATCATTCTGACTGCTCTACAGGACATGAAAGTCATTTTCTTGTGGACAAAACAGCATTTTATTCACACCATATAATCCCTATAAGTTTTTTCACAGGGAAAAAGTAGTGTTTTATATGCAAGGTTTGAAAGTCATTCTACAGGGAAAAAATACAACAAACAACACACTAAATTATGTTATAACAATATAGTGGTAAAACTTGTTGTTAAATCTGTATTAAAAGGTTATCAGTCCCCTCTGAATTCTTCAAAAACAGAGGCGAAAACAAGTCAGTAAAAGAAAGACAAGAAAAAAGTATACCAGTGGTAAGATAGTTAAGGCAAAAGCAAAGGTAGAAGAAGACTATGACCTTACACAGACTGGGCAGAGAGCATAAAGTTCTGTAAAGGCATTATATTTAACAGAAAAGCAGCCTAAATCAAATCATGTAAGAGTTGAAAATTATGACACACATCTGCATGTATGAATTATTTCTTACATTATTGTATTAACGTACAATTGGGAACCAAGAGGCAGGAAAAAAATACAATTATTACACTAGTCCCAAAAATCTATCTTTTCTGACATAATTTGTTAATGAAAATGAATGAAGATAGCTGTGATCCCTTTATGAATCTCCTTAGGATGCAAAACAAAATAAACTCTCTCAGAACAACTTTCTGTCTGAAGATCCAAAACTTGACCAGTTTAGAAATGTCACCACCACTATATGGATTAAATACACAAGAGCATTATTTGAGTTCCACAGACATTAGTGGAGATATCTTCCACACAGTAGAACTCCATCAAGGACACAGGTATTGTGTAGTTGTTGACATTAGACTTATTAATTTGAGCAACTGTCTATCTGTACAAGATTCACAATCAGGCATGGAATATAAATTTCAGAGCTATTAACTCACACAAACCACATGTCTATTCTCAGAGACATTGGCTCATTTTCTTAAAGGAAATAGAGTAAAAATTTGCCTAAATTTCTGCCAGTTTAATGTTGGAAACAAGGCTGTAGAAACCAGCAGAGTCCTATTTTGGAGCTGAAGAAACATTTAAGATTGAAAAGAGGTCTTCCAGTATGTACTTTTATTTGTTTCAGCATTACATTGCATATTTTCTTCAAAAGAATTATTTAAACTTCACTGTAAACAACCCAGGTTTTGAATCCCTTGTTATTCTAAAAACTTAATCAAAGTAAGGACACAGAGAAGAGAAGTAAATGAGTGAAATAAAATCATGGCCAATTAACAAATGTGTTCAATTTGAAAGTACCAACATATATATTTAAAGAATGAAAATTTTCAGCAGATTTGAACCAATATCCAACTCTTCATATTCATTCCAAAATGTGCATACATGTGTATATACAAGTGCATAAATGTACACAGACACAAGACACACAGACACAGACAGACAGACAGACAGACAGACAGACATATATATATATATATATATATATATATATATATATATAGTGGTAATGTGAAGGCATGTTTTTCTATTATCCAAAACACTTGGAATGCAGGAAGCAACCTAGTCCCATAACCTGTTTCTCTAAAGTAAGCCATGCAGTAGTTTTCTGATTATGTTCTGCTACCATTCATCTTCAGAAAAGAAAAAAGCTTCTGTTATCATAACTCCTTTCTTTTACCTGTTCAGGTATGAATATTTTAGTCCTGTGTTCTATCATTTGCTTGATGCTTACCTGTCTGCTCTGCTGCTACATGCTTGTTGTTACTCTGTTTCCATGTCTCTTACCATTGTGATTATTCTTTTATTCCTTCCCTCCCAAGTTCTGTTCTTCCACATAGGTTGTTGGGCAAATTTCAGTAGCAGTGCAGTTTTTTAGAGTTATTCATATTTAATTTTTCATTGTTTCCAGTCAATAACCACTAACATATTTCCCTACTTTTTGTCTTTTAAAGCAGTAAGTGGTCACCCTCTCTTTCTTCTTCTTGGCTTTCCTTTTTTACAATCTAAAATGCAAATCCCCCTCCTTTATTACTTAGACTTCAGAGCTGTTATTGCTTATACTTTTAAAGCCTTTGCTTTGACACGTCTATTTGACAGTAGTAAACAAAATCAGTACATATTTCTCATGCCTTCAACAATAATACTTCTGTCTATATGTATAACACAGATTCCCTGTAAAACAGTGTCTAAACTTTAAGCTAGATTTGATCACCTTTGTAAGCAGAGAGAGCCAAAACTTAACACTAGAGTTTTACTGCTTTTATTAAGCTCTAGCACAAAATTATATCTGTAGCAATCTATTAGAAGTATAGAATCATTTAGGTTGGAAAAGACCCTTAAGATTTAGAGCAATCTAACTCAATGCTCTCAATGCTACCAACCTAGTCTTACAGTTTACTGCTCTTCTGCATTATATGAAATTTTATATATATATATATATATATATACATATATATATATATATATATATATATATATATATATATATATAAAATTAATCAAAACAAAAACAAACCATGTTCCTTTTATCTTGGTGTACTTGTAAGATGCAACTTTAGCAATTGTCAGGTAATTTTTGTTCCTTGCCTTAAAGTAAATTATATCCTCCTCCTACTGCTGAATTGCATGATCCCTGCAGTGTGGGTGATTATTCTCTGTTTGCTGTTACAATGTGCATTGTAAAAAAACACTGAGAGAAATCTTAGGAAATGCAAGCTCATTTTCAACCAAGTTTGTGACATTAGTTAGTGTGGCTGAAAACAGAGAGAAATGAGATTTCACCAGTGTTGAAAAGACTGATGTAGGAAATCTGAGATGCCAACCATAACAAAATAACAAAAATTCCAATTTACAGTAAACACATATGGAAGAACATTTAATTCACTGGACAATAACCTCACTCTTTCTTTACAGCAGATACAAGGCAGTATTACACGTTTGGTCTAGCAGTTCTGAAATGATAGTGCATCAGCAATATCGGGTTACTCTCCACAAATTTTTCATTAGTCAGCAGAAGAAAAGAACTAAAACTAACTTTAAGTGTTTTTTTCATAACTAGAAGCACCAATCTTTCCTCAAACATGAAAACCATCTTATGCATTTTTTTCCATTTAGTTGTGAACTTAGTAAAAAAATACACGCATAATATCTAAACACATATTTTTTGAAGTTAAGACTAATGTGAGACAAGGGATATAATCATTTTGGAGTATCTCTGAAAATGTCTGGGAGAATTTCTGTTGGTACACTACTGTAAATATTGGGATTTCAATTATCATGCTAAAATTTATATGTCCTCTGAAAAAACTCACTTAAATGAGCCTAAGTTTACTCTGAATACATTTATATATTTAGAATATAACCATTCTAAGAAGTTTTCTTCTTATTCCCCTAAAGTAGCTCTGATGCAGGTCTTGACAGTAGACAGAATATACTACAACTAGTGTAATGCATCCAAGCAGCTGAAGTGGTAGATTAAAGATCAACTTCTAAGCCACATCATGATTAAAGTGAGGTGGTTAAAGAAGCTGATTATGAGAGATTACTTTTATCACAGAATAAAAACACGGAATGGTTTGGCCTGAAAGAGAGCTTTAAAAGTCATCTAGTCCAACCCTCCTACCATGATCAGGGACATCTTCAACTACATCAGGTTGACCTTGAATGTTTCCTGGGATGAAGCATCTAACACCTTTCTGGACAACCTGTTCCAGTGTTTCATCACACTCATCATAAAGAATTTCTTCTTTACATTTAGTCTGAATCTAATCTCTTTAAATTTAAAACAATTAACCCTTGTTCTGTCACAACCAGCTCTGCTAAAAAGTGAATCTCTATCTTCCTCATAAGACCCCTTTAGGTACTGAAAGGCTGCAATAAATTCTGCCTGAATTTTGCTCTTCTCAAGGCTGAACAAACCCAGCTCTCTCAGCCTGTCCTCACAGGAGAGATGCTCCATCCCCTGTGATTGTATTTCTGGCCCTCCTCTGGCCCCATTCCAACAGGTGCATATCTCCCTCTTGCTGGGTGCCCCAGAGATGGATGCAGTAGTGCAGGTGGGGTCTCATGAGGGCAGGGTAGACAGGAACAATCTCCTCCCTAGACCTGCTGGTCACACTTTGTTCTACAGCTCAGGGCAGTGTTGGCTCTCTGGTCTGAGAGTGCATGTGGCCAACTCATGCTCAGCTTCTGGCCAACCAACCACTCCAAGCCCGTGTCTGCAGGGCTGCCCTCAGTCTGTTCATCCCCAGCCTGTATTAGCAGTGTAGTTTGCCCTCACCTGGGTGCAGCACCTTGTATCTTTGCCTTCTTGAACCTTATGAAATTTCCCACTTCTCAGGCTTGTCCAATGCCCTCTGGATGGCAGCCCATTCCTCTGGCATCTCATGTTCATTACTCAACTTGGGGTCACTCAGCTTGGGTTTCTTCAGGAAAATAAATATGATAGCTATTGTTTGTCATTGTATACAATGGCAAACACAGTATACAAAAGGGGTTTTTTTCCATATATTTTTAATATTTTACTAACCTTTCATCAAAGTGTCTTGTTCTAGTTTAAGTGTGTTGTTTAAAGAGACACTCTAGGTTTCTTTCTGGTTTGAATTCTCCTTACCCCCCAGTTTATAACTGTCTCTTTTTTTTCCCTCTCTGTTGGGTATTTTCTTCTGAAGTTTTCATCTTCAAGGCCACTATGGCAGGTTACCTAATCTGCATCTTCTTTAAACTAAATATTTTATTGTAATCTTTTCTAGTCTCAGAAAAGTCAAAGAAAGAAAGTTGAAAAATGTGTAGGTTGAAACTGCAATCCCTTGAACTAAATTCTCAACATCTTCAATGGAAAGAAGGAATAACCTGTCATTTCTACACCTGCTTTCATCTGCTCTCTCGAGTTCTTCCTGCTGTGAACATCCTAAAGGCTATTTCTCCTCTGAGTACATAGATCTCTTTTTAAGCTGCCATCTTAAACACTTAACATTCTGTACACTTGAGTACATTTACCACTTGCTTTCTGCTGCAGCTATAAATAATATTAAGAGAATATCAGTGTCGAGGTGCCTTATCCACACATATGCAATGGGATCAGCAGGTTTTACAAAACATTTATCAACATAACATTTGGAGTTTTCACTCTGCTTTCATTTGAAAAAGCAAGTGCTCTACAAATGGTTTTCTCTAGACAAAGTGGTATTCAATTATTCAAATTACTTTAGGCTATAATAGTTGTACTAAGCATTGTTCATTTTATTAATGTTGAACACTGTTAGCATCTTAAAGAGCAATATTTCAGTTCACTGCCTAGACAAAGATTTGTGAGTAAATATAATAAATAAGATATGGATAATTTGTTGGACAAATAATATACATAGCTTGCTAAACTGCTAAAGTCTTACTCAAAGTGAAATAATTCTTTTGTAGCCCAGACCACACATTGCATAATGGAATCAGATGATAGTGATTAAAAACAACAAAAAATGTTATTGGCAAAGCCTTTTTAAAACAAATATTTTCTGTAGGGGAGAGGAAGCTGGAACTCATTCCATTGCAAGCATAGGAAGAGAAGAAATTTGAAAATTAAATCAGAGGTTCTGTATCCTGCCTAAAATGTAATTTCTATGTATCTGAAGTCATAACCCTCCTACCCTTCAATATGCCATGCACTTTTCTGCAAAATTTAAACAATAAGCATGTTTTTTAGTAATGAAGCTCAATTAAGGTTATGTAAAGACCTTAAAGCAAAGAATTAATTCCTTAAGGTAGTCTAAGTTATCTATGCTTTAGATTTTACTATATTTATTGAGATAGTAGTACCTTATGCCCAGGTACCTGGCTTCTGAATTTCTACTGTGTCTTTTCAACAGACCCCAAAAACATCTTTAATGAAGTGTTTTTCTTGATGGAATATTTGCAGATATTTCTATAATTCAAAATAAAATCAGTCTGTGATTTGAATGGGGTTTTCAAAAAATGCCTCACACAGATTACCATAATTTATACAATAAAGCAATTTCCTGGCAGTAATTACCAAGCTTTTTTTGACTGTCTGTATTACTACTTGAGTGTTTTGAAAGAACATAAGACTTAAAGAAACAATGAAATTCCCATTTTCCCAAAATATTATGTTCACACCAGCATAAAGAAGAGTGAAGATGGATAATAGTATGTAAGAAAGTAGCTGGCATTGCTTCATCTTCCCAGAAAGCAAATAAGCATCATATTTTCATTAGTTACCCAGACTTTAACCCATCAAACAGAGGCTTACACTCTTCAATATCTAATCTTCAACAATATTAAATATATTTAAGTATATATTTAAAAATTGCCACAAGCCAAGTTAGAAAAGTTCTAAAATACAGAAGAGGTGATTAGCAGAAATAAAATAGTAGAGAAATATTTCTTTCCATTATATGTGTGCTAATACTAAAAGTATGTTAATAATGCTTTCAGTAATGAAGCTAGTCAAATAGTGTATATCCTTGACTGCAGTAACAAGCTAAAGCAACATTCTGTACTCATTCAAACATTATAGTAATTTTCCATCATTTTTCTTGTTCCAAACTGTGTTTAAGACCACCTATTGACTATTTAACTTGACCAGAATCCTAAGTAGGTATAATATCTGTATTCATTTTGAATCATATAATCATGTACAGCTGGTACAAAAAAAATGTGATTCAAGGTCTAGAACAGATTAACCTGGACTTGTTTGCTGATTTTATCAATAGACACAATGGTATTATGAAATAAATGACAATGATAAGTGTGTCCCATAAGAAGCAACAGAGGAACAGACTTCAAGAAGAAAGTCAATGGTGACATTCAGTGATTGTATCTATGTGAGGAAGTTTCTCTACAGTAATATTATGATACAGATAAGCTTTGTCGAATCTGATAATAGAATAGTTTTTCAACAGGGAAAAAAAAAATTCTGGGCAACCAATACATCTCACTTTCAGCTATTAATGCTATGATAATTTGTGCATTAAGAGCTGTGTTAATTTTATTTACTAATTCATCTTCTATTCAATGATGATACATTTACTTCTTTTTCATTTTATTTAAAATTTTCATGTACAATTTTAAAAAGAAAATTGAAAAATTGTTGTTAGTCCCATATGAAAAATAAAACGTCTCCTTTATCTTCGTGGAAGACTTCTTATGCAGATTTTTATGCAGAAAAATGCTGTAATTACTCCAAGTTAGGCTTCTTTAGGAAATTACTAATAGTAGCATGTCCTCCCAATCCCTGGCACAAGAGTTGCATGTACATGAGATTTTAGCCTGGGAAGTCTGCCCTCAGCAAATGTATTTAATGTGTGGACATGGTCTTCTCTGTGCTTTCACTCATAGCCATCTGCTATGTGGGCACTGTTCCCATTCACAACTGAATTGGAAATTTTCCTTAGAGTATTCATGGCAAGAAACAGGAACAATAAGCCAAGGCTTTCCCCTTCTACCAGAATCACTTTTTGATTCTGCTTATAAACCACTGACAGAAAGGCCTCAGCACACTGAGAAAGTATGTTCCAGAAAACAATTTCTGAAAAGTAGAAAAACATTTAATGACAACCTACTGCAACCACTAGGTTTTTTTGCAATGGCACTGTAGAGAATAACAATAACCACTTCTGGTGAAAAAAATATATAAATAAGAAAGTATCAATATTATAGGACACGCTGCACAAGTAAAATTCTATGGCAGAAAATAACATTAAAAAATAGATTTTATTGTAGTGATAAGGGACATTCTTCAGAGAATATGTGTGAGTACCAGTGTTTCTATAAATGAATTTGCTATTCTGAACTCCTTCATATCTGTGTAATTAGATCAGAAAATAGATTCCCAGACACCTTAGAATGCGGGGTCTCAAAATAAGCTGAGTAAACCAAAACCATGGAAAACAAAATGAGCAGGTATCTGCTTGTGAAAATTTTGATTAGTGTTCACAATCAATAGGTCTGAATTCACCATTGAAGTTACATTGAGGGAAATTGAAGTTTCAGAGAGTATATAATAAAACAAGGGAGCTTATGGAAGAGCAATGTACCTTTCTTCCTCACATACAAAATTGCTATATTCATTGCTGTGGACTGTAATTCTCTAAGAGGATGATGATGACAAATCTCAATTATTTCCACTGCTTCTGTCTTGACATTTTACAGAATGAACTGAATTAGTGTAACTGTGATTAACACAATGAGGCAGAACTGAATCTTCTCTTTTTGGAAAGAATAAAAAAGAGGTTAAGTTGACTCTTGATAATGAAGGAGTACACAACTAAGGCAAAACTGAATTGTAAAGGCACAGTGATGGCTAGGAAAAAAGCCACAAATAAACCTACTAAAATGGTGGTGTTGGAATTAGTTCTCCAACCATGATTTGCTGACACAAAATTTTCATTGCCTAAAAATACATACTGTCTTCAATACTCTTCCTGCTTTATTGCATTTTATATTCAAAAGCCAAGCAACTTAATTCTCAGAGGACTGAAGAAGAAAGCATTACTAATGGTAATACTGTGGCAGACTATCTAAATCAATTTCAACTTCTGGGAGTCAGAATGGGCTCATTGGTTTTAGGAAGTTCTGCATTTCCAAAATTACCCCACATAGCACCTTCTGAAATGAAGTACATCTCTTAAAATGGAAAAGGCTATAATTTCCTTCCTGCCTTCCTGCCTGCCTGCCTTCCTGCCTTCCAACTTTTGCCATTGCTTTTTGACTATGGGCATCTACAAATCCTGGGTTCTCGCCCTTTAGGGTGGAATGCTACACTACCTACTGCTCACTACCATACAGCATCTCTAAAAACACAGAAAAAAAAGCATTTTAACATGCAATTGGGAGAAACCAAATATAAAAGGCTAATGAAAATATGTTTGAAATTAGGTCACAGCCTCATAGCTGAATGTTCAAAAGGCAGTCTCTATGAAGAAACAGAACTCTAAAGAAAAGCATATATTCAATGAGTTGTCCAAGAGGATTCTGCTTAGGAAGTATTCATACACTTAAGCTATGCAGACTGGAGTGAATCTCACTCTTAGTAAATCTCATTTCATTTAAAAAATATTTTGCATGAGGTATATATCTCTAAATGAAAGCATACCAACATAATGAAATAATTCTGAAACTTCTGTCCATTTGTTCTCTGACCCATAACTTTTCAAGAACCAGAGTGTTTCTTATTCTAAAACAGAAAAGTGATTTCACCAGCTTTATGTTGCAATCACTGTCCACAGAGAAAATTTAGATTATTTCTTTAAATCTTCATCCATCATTGGATCATACCAATTTACCTCTTGGAAGAATATTATCTTTAATATGTATATTTATATGACTAAGGATTAATTATTTTCTTTTCACAATGTTTAGACATGGCTAAGCACATATCACAGTGAGCTGAAACAATCTCACATGAATATTTTCAGCAATTATAACTAGATATAACACAGGAGTCCATCAAGGGATACTTAATTGGTTTAAAATAATGATCTAATCATAAAGACTTCACATAATTAATAACAAACAAAATCTGCAAGCTGTCTCCCATTAGTCAGTACTGTGCAAATCGTCCGTATCATCCAGTTATGTAAAAATTGTTTGAAGAGCCTGAGGAAATAACAGAATTTTGTAGTGATTTCTTGTGTTAAGTACTCCTTCAGATGCAATAAATATTGAAAAAAAATCCATAATGATCTGATGGTGGTAATGGATAGTTCCCACTCAATAATACATAGAGCAACCTAGCTCACTTCCATTCTTCTCGTTGGGCTCTTCCTGATTGTCCAAAAAACCCAGCCAGTATCATTGCCAAGGGGAAAAACAGTGGTCCTTTGTCTGAAATTCTGTTAAACTCTGCCTGGAACACAAAGACTCACAGGGCCAGAGAAAACATGAAAGAGCAAAGATGTAATGAAAAATATGCTGACTTATATTTTATAATAATTTGAATTTCATCCTTCTGTGATTAATTTTTTTTTATGTTTCTCATGGCATTAGAGAAAGTGAGATCAAAAGAGGCAGATATTCCTTAGAAACATACAATCTACAGGAGCAGGTTTAGTACCCTATTCATCTACTTTGCTCCTCTATTTTTTCTAACTGTTGTAATTCCTCTTCTCTTGATTATATATTCTAATAAGACCATTCTATTTTTAACCTCACATAGAAACTAAACAAAACAACCCTTCAAAAAATCCCTAGAAATCTGCTTTCTGCCTTCTAACTGAAAAGACAATAGAGCTATCATGTTTTAATAATGTTCCTGCTAATCCATTTCTAACAATTGTTTAAAAATATAGAGTATTCTTCACATTCCTGTAGTAATACATAGCTTAGACAGATTCTTTTTGTCAGTAGAGACAGAGGGAATGTTTTAAATAATCAAAAATAAGCTTCTTCTGAAATGCATCATTTTCCCACTCCCAACACACATTACGAATCAATATTCATTCTGTGTGCTTTTCCCAGCACATCCTCTGCACAGTGTTCAAACAGTTTTTAATGAATCCTGCACTCTATACTTATTCGCTATGGCTTTCTCTGTATATCCAGAATGGGACACAAGACTGAAAATTACAGCAGACAGAAATATAAGGTGTGTTAGGATGAGATAAGTTACTTTCAGAAAAGTAATTTCAATTATTACTAACAATCTGTGCTGGTGTTGCTCTGTAGGCTTCAAAGAGTACTTGTAAGAGCAAGGACAATGTTTTACTCACTGTCAGCAACTGTAGTTATGCAGGAATTAGCTGATATGAACCACACAGAGATGAAAATAGCATTTATACTGGGAGTGAAAAAGAAAATGAGATGCTCTGTTACCTAAATTAGTTGAATTAAATTTTCATTGGCCTCACAGAATATTAATCATCCCCACAGTTTGTCTTCATGTTGCACCCAAAAATCCTCTCCAGTTCTTATACATGTGTACCTCAAATCTTTTTCCTTTTACTTATATTTAGAATTGTATATCACAGGATGACAGAGTAAGCTGGATTGGAAGAAACCCAAAAGGATCACCAAGTACAACTGGCCCTGCTCAGACCGGTGCCAAGAGTCACACCATGTGCCTGGGAGCATTATCCAAACACAAACGGAGCTCTGCCAGGCTTTGTGCTGTGACTGCTTCCCTGGGGGCCCTGTTCCAGTGCCCAAACACTCTCTGTGTGAAAACCCCCTTCTAATATCCAGCCTAAACCTCCCCTGACACAACTTCATACTATTCCCTCAGCTCCTACCACTGGTCACTGGAGTGAAGACTTCTCATCTTCCCCTCAATTGCAGACTGCAGGAGGTCTGTCCTCAGCCTCCTCCAGGCTGAACAGACCAAGTGACCTCAGCCACCCCTCATAGGGCTTCCCCTAAAGGCCTTTTACCATCCTTGTTGCCCTCCATTTTATGTTCTCTAATAGTTCGACATAAACCAAACATATTATTCAGTGTGCCTGCCACAATTATTCAAACTGCCCCTGTGCAGAGCAGAGTTTAAGCTTAAACATGATACATTCTAAAGGAAGAAGGAATGCTATTGCCAAAGGCTAGAGAATACTATAGTATATATCATTGCAACTTACAATTCTAACACCCATTGCATATTAGAAATTAACAGAAAATGCTAAACTCTAAGCAAGAAAGTGTTTCCCTAAATACTAACTTTTATTTTTTTCTGTTTAAGTCAAACAGCTAACACTGAACAAGCCAACCCCTTATCTAAACAGCACATCCTTAGTGATCAGAAAATGCTGCAATATCTGAAGAGTGTACCTTATAGTGGAGAAATTCAAGGATATTTTCATTTTTAAAATTATAAATCAGTAGTTCTTAGGAGCTAAGAGGTAAAGTTACCTGCCTCAAACACTGTTAAGGCCACAGAAGGGAGGAATTGATGATAGGAAAGGGCTAATTCCAGGCCTTTCAGAGGCCTGGCAGAGATCTGGTTAGCTCATCCTGTTCAAGGCATTCAGACAAAATTTTCCTCATTGACGGACTCTGAAAAGAAGCAACTGCTCATATGCATGTCACTGGTCTAACAAAGATCCCCCCAAGCTATGGGAGAGATGGCTTCTGTGACCACCAATGACCACAACAGCCCCCCAAACATGCCCATGTGGATACACAGAACGTGGTCTGTGTAAAGATGAAATTGTTGTCTGGGTGCTAGGAAGATAAATTCAATGATCTCAGACCTACGGGGAGGTTAACAAAGCTTGGAAAGAAGGATATGTGACTGATAATGGATACAGAGAAAGCAAAATTTTGGGGCCACAAGGACATTTGGCATAACTCCCAAGATAAGAAAGAAACTAATAAAAGCAACTCAGCAACTGTGCTGAAATCAGCTCCAGCTGGATAAAAGGTGATTCCTTCAGAGGGAAGATTCCAACCACTGAATCAGGGACCACTGACCCAAGAAACCTACTGATTCAAAAGAAAAGAAAGACTGAGCATGCAGATTAATTAACATAATAAAAGAGGGAATAATTTAACCAATAGGAGATAGAATACTAGTTAATAAGGAAACTATGTAACTTGTGGACAACAAGTATTACTTTCTTTATTTGCTAAAATTTATAATTTGTTAAAAGATTTGATAGTGGTAGACTCTGTGGATCCAGCACCTCTTTCTGCACAGAACCTACCAGTCCCCTGCTTCACCACCAAGGACCCCAGTGATGGTGAAGACCTTCCACCTCTCTCTCCCCACTTCTCTATTCCCCACTTCTGTGTCTCATCTCCAGCTCATTTATTGTTAAAAGCCCCCCATATTGTTGACTTTGCTTATGGTCTCGTTTGCACCTTAATTTGAGCAGAGGCATCTCCTTCTTGTTGGATCTTAAGATTAGTGGAAAGAAAAATTTACTGTAATTTTTTATACCTATAGGTTTGTAAATTATAATATTTTGCATCTTATTCAGTTATTTATAAATGCTTGTGGGCCAAAATCCGAAATTGTCCTCAATTCTTTCTCATTATGATTCTTAAGAAAGTGTTAAAGTTAAATGGTTGCCAACCATGCGAGCTGCTATCCATTACTTCTGTGGAATGGATGATATGCAAAAAGTAGAGCATGAGGTCCAAATGCTGATCAGAAACTATACTAAGTCTTCTTATTTTTTAACCAACTGAACAAGAGGTTAGTGGGTATATTTCTTCAAAGCTTAAATACATTTCTACTGATTACTTTCCTTCATAAGTTCATTTGCTGAATATACTTTGTAAAATCAGCAGATGAGTTTTGTATTGTGCCTGGATCTTGCAGTTCATTATCAGAAAGAATCAAATAAGAAAATCTCTGCCTGCATTTCTTTAATGCTAACTGGTTGTGCAGTCTGGGTAGGAGTTAATTGTCTTCTATCTCTGTTAAAAGTATCATTTAATTAAGTCTTCACTATGTTTCTGTGGAGCTACTATGCTTTTAAAGATACACATTTATTTCCAGACATAAGATTCTTCACCTCATTTTTTTTCATATGCAGCAAGGTACCAGTCCCTAATGTAGCATCCTATGACACTCCTGTGACAAATTTAATTGACTGACACATGCAATGGTTGTGAATACATGAAAGCACATATTACAAGTGCTTCCATGTATTCACAATTCACCCACTGCATTTCTTTTTTAATGCATCTTGCTTTTTAGACCATTTACATTTTTTCAGGATGCAACAGAGCAGCTGAGCTACACACCAGTTCATGGCAAGATGCCTTAAAGGATCTCAGACTATCAGAATCAATACCAAAAATCCAAGATAGCTGTCTCCAGACTAACTCATCCTTCCTGGCCAGCAGAGGTGATACAACACTTCTTATAACGATAACAATTATTATGATGGTACTAGAAACCTACAACCTAGAAAGTTGTCTTCATTTCATTCATGGTCCATTTGCCTTCAAACTAAAATGAGTGAATGGTGTCCAACAGCTACTTTTCCTTTAAGTTCAGGAGTTTCAAGTTCTTCTGCAGTGCAGCTGATAGTTTATTTTCTCATGTTTTAGCATAACCTTTTATTCAAATTTAAGAATGTTTTTACTAAAACAGCAAATATTTGTGAGAGATGGATTATTTATTTCTTTTCTAAAAGCACTATGACAGGTATTTACTGAACAAGGACAACCTATTTTCAGTTCACTGAATATCATATCTGTAAAATTCTGTCTTAAAATAATGACATCTATAGAGATTTTAGCACCAACTCAGATGGAAGGTGTTTTGTTGCTTTTGCAACTAGCAATTCAAGGTCACAAATCCAAATTTTCTTATTTTCATCTAAGTAAAAGAAAAAGAAAATATGGACCAGGGACAAAATAGATATTGAAAACTTATGTTAAGTTCAGGGACTCAAATAGAGAAAGAAATTTATAGCTGAAAATGAGACTGCTAAGACAATGTGAAAGCTTACACTGATTACTTATTACATGCTTCATTACTTAATTAATCTACTACTTGCCCAAAAATACTTTCAGAATACATAGCATGTCATAATAAAAGTGATCAGGGTCTGCTTTGCTCAGTAAAAATGTGAAAGAAAGCCAGCTAAATCTTTTCACAGCAAAGCTTGTCTCCTGCTGACATGAAAGGGAACTGCACAGCTAAAGCTCTTCAAAGGCTTTGAAGATGTACAGCATTGTAATAGTAGTCAAAGAAATCGTGAATTTGGGAGTGTGTCATCTGATGAGTCCCTTATAACTGAATGCCTTTATTCCACCTCTGTTACACTTTAACCTACTCAAAGAGCTCATGCCAGTGTCACACCACTCAAGCAGCAACGTCTTTAACCATGAGTCACTGACATCAATCACTCATGCTTTTTTAGCACACCAGAAAAAAAAAAACTGGCTTTGTTCCCCATAAAAGATTTTTCACTTTTATGTTAATGTGGTAAAAGAAAATACAAAAGCAAACCAAAATTATTGAACATTTAAAAGAGTGTAAAAAATCTTCATGACATTCAATGACATTGAAAAAGACACCTGTGACATTCACATCCTTAAAATATTCTTCTCTAACTTGGCCATACACAACTGACACAATGAACACTGATGTTATTTAGACACAGTATGAACAAAAAAATGGGATATAGTATGAAAAAATTAATATGATCTATATTATATTTCTTAGTCTATGAGCAGGCGTGTGACTGAATATTTTCCCTTTCTTGTACGTTTGAAGATGGGGCGCATGTAAACATTTTGTGTAACCTTCTGAATGACACAGATGTGCACACTAATGTAATAATTCTGCACTTGTAAATTTAATTAACTTGTTATGAAACAAGAAAAAATATTAACTTATAAATCCATACATTCAGACTTCATTTAGAGCCTTAGAGGTTTACAAAATTCCAAGTATCCCAAATTAATCCAGAGCAAGACTAGCTGTGCCAAATTTGCTACACAGGTCAACTGGTTAAGAACTTACATTTTATTTCTGTGGTTTCTAGTACTTGAATCCTCTTATTTTTCACTGTGTTTAAGCCAAATTTTGCTTCTAAACTTTAGGTTAGATATTGCCTTCTTCTATGAGTGCTAAATGAAATAAATATTTCAGTTTCACCATCCTTTCTGACAATTCAATCAGTTCAATCAACATCTATTTTTTTTAGGCTAAATTCATAAAAGAGCATTAAAATGAGGACAAAATTCTCACTCTCTTATTTTGTAAGTTAAATGATAATGAATAAAATAGTGAGTCAGAGCTATCAAATTCTAAAATAAATAACCTTGGTACTTGTTCCTCACAGAGAAATGCATCTTTATTTTTGATACAGCCAAGTGGTGAAATAAGATTATATTATTGGATTGATTAATTGGAAATTATTTTCATGACAAAAATTGAATTTTCTATTTCATCAAAATTAACAAATAAATAAACATTGCTAGTTTTCAGGGACTGTGATTTTTTAAAGCACAGAATATTTTGTAAATAAATTCAAATACATATTTTTGAGACCAGTTCGAACATTGCCACTCAGACTGAAGCAATTTTTTAACTGAAAATTAAAATAGCATTTATGCATTTTGTGAGAAAAAAAATAAAAATGAAAATCACCACGTTTTGATGAGAAGTGACATAAAAAGTGCATCAATTCTCTAATCTCCATCAGCATAATTTTTAAAAGGTTAAATCTGTAATCTGAGTAGAATATATAAGTATCATTTAAATGTTACAGCTAATTTCCCCCTATTTTGCAGTTTTACAGTTTGTGTCTTTTATTATAATTTTCCTGTTTTGAATGCTTTACCATTAACCCAATTTTCTTCTTTAGGTTTACAACAAAGTCAAAGAATAGGTATGAAAAATCATTATTCCAGACAACAGTCATAAGAAGATGACAAGAGAATCTGCTTTAACTGAGTCACTCTTCATCTAATTGAATTAAAAATATTTAAGACTATATTGGTATGAAGAACAAAGTATGTGGTATAGTAAGAAAAATGAGACAATCAGAAGATCAGTCAGGTTGATGATAATAATAGAACCTGGCTGTTTGATACCATTTAACTGAATTGAGCTACTTCAGTAACTGATTGCAAGATACCATCTACCATACTAATCAAAGACCACTTTTACCAGGCTAATGGCACAACATATTTAGATGATCCAATCACTTCTTAGTCCTCCTTGTGCTTCATAGTTTGGGTGTAATACAGATCTCTGAACAGCATTCTGATAGATGCTGAAAAGGAATACTAAGAAAATGTTCCTTTTGGGGTTTTTTTTGTTAAAATACTTATAAACACTGACTTAAATGGTTATAGACTGCAAAGGAGAACCAAACATTAGAGAAAAATGTTGTTATAGAGAAAAGTTAAAATAATGGTGACATAAGCTTTGTTATTTACCTGAGATATCACAAACACTTCATAGGACCTGAATGAAAACTATACAAAAACACAAGAAGATACTTACTTGATGACTAACCTAGACCTTAGAAATATGTTTTCCACCAAATAGTCTTGCAATCCTCCACTGAATATACCAAAAGACTGATAATTCAGTAGCTTTCACTGAAACAGAAAAACAAAGTTTTGAACATGGTCAGAAAATGCTGTTTTTCTTTACATGATACTTAAGCAAACAGAAAACAGCATAGGCATTGGACTGTCCTTTGCATTAGAACATGCAGAGTTAAGATGTTTATCCTGGTAAATCTACAGAGTTTGTACTACAGTAATGCACGGATTTTTATCTTTAAGCAGGTGTTCAAAACTGGAACTCTAATTGAAATAATTAAATGTACAGCAATGGTATTTTCAAGGTTTGTTAAGTAGCTTGGGAGTAATATGTAAATTCATATCTCATGCCAAATACAGGAAAATGAGCTAATCTGAAAACCTTTTGAGTACAAACAAATTAATTACTGTCTTAGAGAAATAAAGAGGCATTGATTCTGAAACTTCAGAAACCACTAAAAATACTCAAACAACATAAATAATCTAGTCCTGATTTTGGAAAAATTTAGAGCTTAATCGGTTGTAAAGAATATTTTCCTTCATTTATTTATTTTACTTATCAGCTCCTCTCAAATATGCCTTATATCAATATAATCTCATTAAACACTTCTCTCAGTTATTGTCACCTAACTAATCTCACAGTATATGATACAAATAAAAATGAACACATCAACCTAGAAAAACTTAGATAAAGATATATTAAATCATCAATAAATTATTTTTGCATTGTTTCTGTAAGCACCCTATCAGAATATCCAATGATATGTATGTAGATTTGTAGTTAATGTGAATCTAGATATACAATATAAAAATTGAAATAAACTTATCCATTATTTTTTTTTTACTTGATAAGCTTTAGTGTCTATGGATCTATGACACTGAAACAATCTGCTTTATATGGAAGACAAGTTAGTTTTAAAAAAAGCATATGAGAAAGAGAATTATTCACTGTACTGTAAATTCTACCAGTAAATATGTGAATTTTGTTTACCAGAAAACTTTGTTAGCTTTATTAAAATGCACTGCTTTCTATAAAATACTCATGAATCATTCATAAGGAATAGGAAAACTACAAGCAAGCCTAACCCTTGGTTTCACATGCAGGTGTTTTGTTTTGCCCCACAACAAAGTATCATTTTTCAAGCCAAGAAACCTTGCTAGTCACAAACAAGTTCCCAAATACACTCTCAAGTCCATGAAACATATGTTTGGGCCAAGATATTATCAGAAATTGCAGAAATAACTCCATAATAATATCATTCATATATATATTATAATATTTTACTGACTCTCATTATCTTCCTTGTAATATAACTGGTAAGTATCAGAAATATCTAATCACCCCAGAGAAGCTACAAATAGTAACGTCTAGAAAATGAGCAGTACCCACATTGCACAGTGTAAGCCATTTATAGATAAAGTGTCAACTGTCCCAGAACAAGGTGATTGATTCTTGGTTAAAATTGAAATGTGTTATCAGTGACATGGCTTAATTGCAGATGGGTCTTTAATACTTCCATACAACTGAAAAAGTATCAGTTTGGGTGAGTTTTTTCCTTTTAAAGTATTATAAAATTCACAGTCTTATCTGGGATTTTCCACATTCTCTTCTTCAGAATTTGTGAATTTGCACTTCCACTGATCTTCCCCTTAATACTTATTTCAATTTTTCACTGGGATAATTGATCTCTGGCTAGGGTTAATCTTACAGGAACTGTTATTGATGTCTTTATGGATTGCAATTCTATTAAGAATGACATCTGAGTTGTTCTTCGATCCTGATGTGTTTCCTATGAGTATTAAAGTTCTGTTGAAACACTGAGATATTTAGAAGTCATCAGTACATCATTAATAATATATTAAATTCATGTGACTGCCACTATGATTTTAAGCAAATAATATATCAATAATATTGTTATTAATAATATTAATATTATTGTTGATAATAATAATAAATTGCTGTTGTCATTATTAATTGGTTTTAGAGATTGTTTCCTCTAAGGTACAGTATTCACAGTAAGTGGAACCTAATACATTAAACCATTGTGATGTATTTATATTTTTACTTCTATTAGTGTTTTTTCTTCACATCCCAAATTTGTCCAAGAGTTTTTCTTATGCCTATACACTGTTTCTGGGAATTCACAACTGATTTTTTTGTTCTTGATGTGATATATAATTAAATACCTGGTATTAGACTGATAGTGATCTGCAAGAGTCCATTTTTTTTTTTTTCTTGGTTAGCAAATGTTCTGCTCAATGGCATAAAAAATAAGTCTAATGTGCACTATAAATATTGAAAATTGTCATAATATGAAAACAAAGCTCTTGAAACATTGGAAATTACAGACTTTTTCTTCAAAGGGCAGACGGACATTAGTGGTCAGCCATCAAGTTCTTTTAGACAGACATTTAGAGTCAGAACACATTGTAGGTAAGACTGGCTAAATATAGATGCCTAATGATATCCAAATGGGACAGTCACATATAAAACTGGATTCTACAGTTGACCTTTGGAAGTGGTCTTCTGGCCATGAGTAAATATCACAAGACATCTAACATGACATTAAGGTAGCTAAATCCCGCTCAGCTATGC
The DNA here is from genome assembly GCF_049639895.1 of Pseudopodoces humilis. Classification (NCBI taxonomy): domain Eukaryota; kingdom Metazoa; phylum Chordata; class Aves; order Passeriformes; family Paridae; genus Pseudopodoces; species Pseudopodoces humilis. The sequence continues at coordinate 76,856,934 of NC_142200.1, forward strand.
TTTGATGTTTTCAAACCAGATTTGAGATGAGTCCTGAGTATGCCAAGAGCAGTGAAATGAAGTCAATAGAATAATATCTATCCCTTTTAGAGGATATATCTAGGAGGAGAAGTGTCACAGACTCTCCAAAGGAGATTAAAAAATGGCAGTGAAATGCTTGAACAGGAAAACATTCTGAGACAATAGAAATGAAACAAAACAAAACCAAAACAAAACAACACCCCCCCACCCCCCACCCCTCCCCAAACAAATAAACCCTCTACCACCAAAACTCAGCCAAGGGACATTATGAACACAGCAGCATGCTTTCCCAGACTAATCTCCACTTGATTACTCAGCTGAATAATATTCCAAGCCCTACCGCTGGCTCTGCACTCTGCCTGCCCAAACCTGGTGAAGAATGCAAATATCCAGCTTTAGAATGAGCCGTGCATGCCATTTAGAGTATGGGATACAAAAAACCTCTTAGATATGTCAGAGCTCAGTAGCATATACAAAACAACTAGTGACCTGAGAGGATGTATACAGCCACAGACTTTTTAATTCCTCCCTCCTCATTTGCTTTGAAGGGCTATATATTTGAAGATATTTTTTCTTCTAAAATTCTTAATATTAAAGGGGGTACTTATCTAGAGAAGACACCTTAATTACAGAGAACTCATATTCCAGGATTATTTAACATTATTCTCAAAGTAAGTGAGATTAATACTAAAGAACACACAATAGATTTTTTTTTAGTTCTGCAAAACACCTACCAGACTTTCAATGAAAAATTGCCTTAACTCTTACCTCTCACAAGCAAAGCAATTCTCATTGTTTTGTAAAATTCTTCATCAAGCAACTCTATATGATATGTTCAAAAATTGTTAATAAACCAAGGTCATAAAAAAAATTATGTAGCAAATTCCAGTTGCACACTTCAGTCTGTAAATTCTATTTACCCTTAGTGAGTTTCACCTCTGACCACGTTGCCCTGTAATGGAGTGCTATCATTGCCATTAGACAAATAACAAGCTATTACCTCCCCACAAAGATGGTGCAGTCTCCATCCCTAACATTTTTCAAGATCCCATTCTTTCAGAGGTCTCAGCCATCTGGTGTCTACCAAGTGATTTGAGAAACCCATTGATCTACAGCAACTCCAAATTTCATTGATATTAATACAAATAAAATGCACACATATATCAGTCCACATATTGTCTCTGTGTCTGTATTTCCTTATTAGGGAATGATAATAATAAAGCTGTAAATATATTCCTTTTCCTTGTTTTATGGTTTTTTTTGGCCAAATTCTGAATTCCATGAAACTGGATGGGCAGTGAATTTCATGTGGAGAATTTTTATCCTGTTTGCGTTAGACAAATCAAAAGTGTAAACCAGGATTCTTAGGTTTTGGTCACATAAGTTCACATGATTGCTGCTGTGATTTTAAGCAAATATTTCTATATATTCTAAAGCATGTACAGGAATGCCTAAACTGAAGCATGTTGTGTTGATACACTAAAGTTCAGGTGAAGTTCAATAAAGCCTTTGAATTACTTCCCACAGGATTCTCCTTCAAAACAAATCTGGGAGGAATGGCCAATACCACAGAGTCCTGTGGAGCCTTTTAGAAGGACCTTGACAATTTGGAGAGATGGGCAGAGAAGAACTATCTGAAGTTCAACAAAAGCAATTGCAGGGCAGTGCACTAGGGGGAGAATAATCCCATGAATCAGGACAGGCTGGGGCCTGACCTTCTGGAAAGCAGCTCTGTGGAAAAGGACCTGAGAGTCCTGATGGACAAGAAACTGTCCATGAGCCAGCAGTGTGTCTTTATGGCCAGGAAGGCCAATGGGATCCTGGGGGGTGCAATAGGAATAGCATTGCCAGAAGGTCAAGGGAGGTGATCCTGCTCCTCTGCTCAGCCCTGGTGAGTCCACATATGGAATACTGTGCCCTGCTTTGGGCTCCTCAGTACCAGTGAGACATGGGGCTCCTGGAGCAGGTCCTGGCGCAGAGGGCTATGACGATGTTTAAGAACTCTATTAGGAAAGGTGGTGGGTGTCAGGGCTGTTCAGGCTCATGAAGGAAAAAGAGAGGGGACCACATACATGTGTGTAAGTATCTGAAGTACCTGTGCCAAGAGGATGGACATAGGCTCTGCTCAGTGGGGCCAAGCAATAGGACAAGAGGCAGAAATGGATGCACAGGAAGTTCGACTGGAATAAGAGGAAAGACTTCTTTATTGTGAAGATGACTGCACACAGGAACAGATTTCCCAGAGATGTGGTGGAGTCTCCCTGAGTGGAGGTCCTTAAGAACGGGCTGGACGCAAGCTTGTGCCATGTGCTCCAGGATCACTCTGCTTGAGCCCAGAGGTTGTATCCCATGACCCATGGTCCCTGGTGGTCCCTTCCAACCTGTCTCATTCTGTGGTTCCGTGCAACTTGGATGCACAGGATGCACTGGATACTTGTGGCTTGGACAGGGGCACTCATCCCTAGGTAAAAAGCTGGCTGAATATCTGGGAGCAAAGAGAGGTGGTGAATGGAGTTGCATCCAGCTGATCTCTGATCGCAAGGGCTCTGCACTCTGTACTCTGTTTAATACCTTTATTGATGATGGGAACAAGGAGATTGAGTGCAGTTTGCAGATGACACCAAGTTGGGCAGGAGTATTGATCTGCTTGGCGGTAAGAAGGCTTTGTGGACAGATCTGGAGAAAATGGTCTCAACTTGCACCAGGGGAAATTTAGATTAGATATTAGGAAAAATTTATTAATTGAAAGATTGGTTAGAAAAAGCTCTGGCAGGAATAGGCTACCAAGGAAGGTGGAATCACCATCCCAGGATGTGTTCAAAAGATGTGTGGATGTGGCATTTGGGGAGATGGTTTAATTAATGGTGAACAAAGTAGTGTCAGATCTTAGGAGTATTTTCCAACTTTAATGACTATGATTCTGTGTGAATGCCTAACACAAGAGAGGATGTTACCATGCTCAGCATTAGCTTTGGGATGAACTTGGATTCAATAGCAGATGATTCAGAAGCTTTATGTTTAAATAAAGTTCATATTACGAGATTTGATAGAAAGCAGAGGTGTTACCTTCTGACTAATATCGCAAAACATTTCAAATGCTTGTGGTTTCAATTCTGTATCATGTGAAACTATGAAAAAGTCAGTACAGACAAAAAAAGAGACGTTATTGACAGCTATATCTACTAATTCTTTGCTAAGGCTTTTGTTTCTATGGTCTCAGAAGTGAGTCATCTATTAAGTCAACATTAGAACTTAGATCTCATTTGCATATGTCCTTTAAGGCTTGAAACCTGAACAGGCCTGTATAAGCTGCTCTATGTGCAAGGTATAAGATGGAATTCTCAGTATGTCTCTAGCATTAACATTTCTTGCAAAGCATCTACTGACACCTTACAGATCTTCAGTGCTAAAGGTTTACTAGCACCATGCAAAATCATAATGTATTTCTACATGCATTACCTTTTAACTCTTCTTCAAGATAATTTTTTTATGTGGGCATTATTGTCTGCTTGACATCTTAAATATTGAAGAAATGGTACACTGGAGACTATTTAACAACTCAACAATCAGAATAGGTCAAAACAGCAGTGCTCTTTCCTGAAATATATGGATGCATTGCTGTTGTTTTGTTTGCTTTTATTGTTTTACAAGTTTTATCAAAATAGAGGAAGAAGACTGTTTGACAGAAAAAATGGCCCCAAAAATGTGGGAAATGGCAAAAGTTAGAACAAGGTTTGTATACAATGCATACATTCTCCTTCAGTGGAAACCTGATGAATATTATTTATGAACAGAATTAAATCTGAGTTACATACCAGATATAATTACAACAACTTTATCATAGTGTTATTTGATAGGGATCTGAGAAATGAGGATAAGAAAGGAATTATCCCATAAAAGTTGGAAAAAATCGCTCCTACAAGCGATTGGGACAAGAATAGTGTAAAAGAACATCCCTTACAATCATTCACGGACTCAGAAAGGAGATGTTGATAGATTCACAGCAGCTCCCAAAAAAGTAAGTCCTGTTTAGAAGGTAGCAATTGGACAATCTGCAGAGTAAATACAGAGAGTAAAAGGGCACCTGATCTACTAGGAGTGTGTAAAAAAAACCCAAAATAACAAACTAGCAGCTTTAAATTGCTCTGTAAATTGTAAGTGTATTAAGCAACCAAAAAAGATGCTGTAAACTGGAATATAAACATAGTTGAATAGTACAAACAAAAACAGTCTATTTATATTTTGCAACACCGTGATAGCATAACCACAAAATAGGCAATCATTTTGCCTAAGCGCCTAATGTGTCTAGAGAGTAAGTCATATGAGGAGTGGCTGGGGGAGCTGGGGTTGTTTAGCCTGGAAAAAAGGAGGTTCAGGGGAGACCTTACTGCTGTCTGGCAAGGTGGGGGTTGGCCTCTTCTGCCACAAAAATAGTGACAGGATGAGAGGGCACAGACTCAGGTTGTTCCAAGAGGGGAGGTACAGCTTAGAAATCAGAAGGAATTTCTTCATGGAAAGGGTGGTTAAGCATTGGAATGGACTGCCCAGGGAGGTGGTGAAGTCACCACCCTGGGAGTGTTAAAGAAACGATTGGGCATGGCATGTAGTGCTTTGGTCTAGTTAATAAGGTGCTGATCAGACAAAGGTTGAAATTGATGATCTTGGCAACCTTTTCAAACACTAGTGATTCTGTGATTCTGTACAACACTGAAATCAAAGATCAATATGTTTATCTAAAGAAGGAGCTCAAGAAATAAAAGTGAACTTTGATGGTATTTCTAGTATTTTCTATAAACATGAGACATACTATATAATAAAGCAGCAAAGTATAATCTATAGGAGAATATCTAAAATTAATCAAAAAAACAGAAAGCAATACAAAAATATTTTGTATTTTCCATACACAGATTCTATCAAAGATTGAAAGAGGTATGAGTAATAAGAATATTAAATCAACAAATACAGATAAAAAATTTGCTGGACTCTTAAATGATACAAATATCAAATTTTACTCACTAGAAGAAGAAAGGGAGTTTAACAAGCTTCATGGGAAAATAAGTAGATCTAGAACTGGATTAACTGCCAGCAGTGAAAAGCAAATTACTAATATAGAAAGAGGGATTTAGGCCACTGGTACACTTACTTAGAGAAAGCATTGAAATGAATCTCTCTAAGAATAAAGATATTGCTAAGAAAAATAACAAATAATGTCAAGAGTTGTTTTTACCAGGAATTTAGACAATACAATATAAACACTTTAAATATTAGTGCAAGACAAACATGCACATGGGCAGAAAAAGAGGAAAGAAGAAAAAAAAGCAAGACTATCAATTAAAAAACATGGGGCAATGGTAATGTTACTACAGCATAATTACTGAATAATAAATACCTTAAGAAAATGAAAAACAAATATAAACAATTACTATAAAATAAGAACAGATCATATGCAAATATGGATTATGAAATTAATAGCAGTCAATATGGACAGAAGATATGTCTGCCTTCTGACATATATTCACATGATATGTCAAAGTGGCATATGACTCAAAGTAATGAATCAAGTGAATCAAAGTAATTTCAGAAGGAAATAACGGGGTTTTTACTGGCAGATGAATTGTTGAAACCCACCCTGGCACACTTTTGCTTTGGGTGACTGAGTGTTCTCCCCACGCTTTCCTCCTGCATTGTGTGGGAAGCAGTGCAGCCCCACACAGATGCAGCCACACACTCTGGAGGCTGAGACAACTGCCCAAAGTCACCTTGCCAAAGCAAGCAGGGCCAAGCATTGTGCCCAGCACTAGGTTAGCTCACTAGGATAGCTTTAGACTTGATTGCATCTTTAATCATAACACTGAAAATCAACAGAGTTACCTGAAATTTTTCCAGTAAGTTAGCATTATTCTGTCCCAGGAAATAGAGTTTCTTGAAATACATCACAAAGTTCCCTCATCTCTGAAAACACCAACTAACATCTTATTTATCTGTAAATCACAGAATCAATAGGAATTTTTTTCATAAATGGTTTTGAAGAGGACACTATGGAAGACTTGATTATAGAAAATCATTCCACAGCTACCTTGAAAGTTTGATGGGACTAACATTGTGAGTGACGTTGTGGAGGACATAGTCTCAGTCAAGCATCCTCACATCTCATCAACACATTAAAAATACTTCAAAAGCATGTGTCACCATGATGGTTCCAGACTTTTTCAGTGGTGCCCAGTGACAGGACAAGGAGTAAGGACCATAAACTAAAACACAAAATGTTCCCCTTAAACATGAGGAGGAACTTTACATTGAGGGCAAAGTACTGCCAGGTTGCCCAGAGAGATTGAGGAGTCTAGCTCTCCTGAGATATTCTAAACCCACCAGGATGTGCTCCCGTGTCTGCTGCTCAAAGTGACCCTGCCTTGGCAGAGGGTTTGGACTAGATGACTTCCAGGGGTGCCTTCCAACGCTAATGATTCTGTGATTTTGTGATCTCAAGCAACAGTTATGTACTTGTGTAGAGAGAGACATTGAATGAACTGAAGCTTAACTGCGCATCAAATTTGAAAAAAAAAAATTCATCTCTGGCATCAGCAACCATAGGTCTAATGTAAGCACTTTCAAAAACAGTGATAAATTTTGCAGCTGAAATAAAAGCAAAAGATTCAGAGAAAAAACTTGAGCCTCATCAATAATGACAGTAGAGTACCAATTAAAATGTGTTCCAAAAACTAGATTGCACCTGGTCTGTTTGAATGCAATTAATGAAGCAGACTACTATAAGTAGCAGCAACCAGCAGGAACTTTGCAAGATGAAATGAATACTAAAATTATCAAGGTTTTCCTTTTCTCATTCCAGAATTCTGAAAGAAATACTATACCAGTAGACCCAAATTAGACTGTATTATTTTACCCCAATAGTTTCCTTTGATAAGGCAATTGATTTTTTAAGTGGAAAAAATACAATTGGTCTCACCTATCTAGATTTTGGGGAATAGTGTGATGAAATGTTGTTGGAAGTTTCTACTTAAATGGAAGAATGTGTGTATCAGTGAAAGAATTTTAAAATTATTAAGAAGGTGGTGAAAAGAGAATATTTGGTTAATGGTGAAAATTACGGTTAGAAAAAAATTCCTACTGTGCTACCTTAAGTAATTCTGTTGGGCCTTGTATTTTTCCTTGTCTGAAAAATCAGTATTTTTTAATGAAATGCAGTTTTGATGAAAAGTGCAAGCAACATATTTAGAATTTACTGTCAGAGCACTGACAGTAAATATCATACCTGGTGATTTATACAACTGAAAGATATTGTTCATCCTGAAAAAGTTATTAGACTATTTTCTACTACAGACTTTCTAGTTTCCCTCATTGTTTTATCTTCAGTTTTACATTCCTGCATCACAACAAATAAAAAAGCTGACGAACCGCTTTACAATACGTCCACAAAATCCGTCTCAATTTCTGGCATATATCCCCAAGAGGTTATTTGTATTTTGTAGTATCTATATGACAGAGCTGTACTGGGTTTTGTCCAGCAATGAAATGACTTGAGAATTATGACATCTTATCCACAAAACTACACAGACTACAGAGGTACCTGGATAGGTAACATGACATATATATTTTCTTGGGGAGAAACAGCTGTCAACAGTGTTTTTCACTTCATTTTGCATGGCCTTGCAAGACTAAACAAATTTGTAAGAAACCCTTCAATAGGGGTATCACTGTTCTATACAAAACCTTCTGCCATTGTGTTGCCTTCTTCCCAATCCGGAAATGAAACTTTAAATAATTTTAGTAAGGAGGTCATACAAGAGTGGATCTTTACTTGAAAGCCTTTAAGGGCAGTTCTGGAAAGATGTCCATGAAAGTCTACCCACCAGGCGTGAGTACATTTATATAGATTTTAGGAAATTAGCATAATTGATAAAAAGCACCAATTAGGAGGACAAGTGGTGATGCAATTCCTCCCCAGGTCAAGCCCCTTCTCTGGAGTCCCCACCTCAACACTAGCTGTACCTTGTCCATGAGAATGTATCTCAAAGAGTTGTTCTCAACCTTGGTTCCCAGGAAGAACCAAGATAGCACAGGGGCCTTGTACCCCCTAGGTCTTGGAGCTCTGGAATTTGTTTTGTCTTTCTGCCTAGGGAAAGGCCATGGAAAATTACTGGGAAAACTAGTCATTAACACAATACAAAAGGCTAAAGAGCTACAAATATATGTGTGAAGAATACAGAAAACATATAAAAGGAAAAAAGGCAAAATTGCAGGATTAAATTACTTGGTCAATAATGATGCTTTTATTTTAATATGGCAGTGAAGTGTTCATGCTAAAATTTTTAGTTATGAATAACAGAAAAACTGGCTCATGATTAATTTTCATTACCATATAATTTAGCTGTATGCTACAAAAAATTATACCTTATTTTATATCTCAACTAGAAAGGAACAGCAATAAACACCTGCAGGACTTGTTCAAGGACAAAAGAGGCAAATTGAACTTATGTCTTCTAAAATTTTCAGACTCAAATTTATAACAGAAAGCAGCATTCTCTGAACAAGTATAGCAGAGCCTTCTTAAAAATCTAAGATGATTTGAAGTTTTTACAATTTTTGGTCATAATTGCTCACATTGTTATATAAGAGACTTTAAATAACCAACAAATGCTCATTATTTAAGTTAAAAAATAGATTTATGTATGTCTACATCACCTGAATTTATGCATTTCCATCCACATGGAATCATTCAGGTTTTAGAAAATATCAAGAATTATGTCCTGAAAGATCATAGATGTAGCTTCCTTATTAAACAAACAACAAACAAAAAACCAAACCAAAACAAAACATTCACCCCACAGTATCTGAACAACACAGTAATTTTATTTCTTTTGTCATTTAATAGTAAACCTAGCAAAACTTCTCCCTATGAAAAGCTTTAAAGACAAAAAAACGGAATCTCATGAACTGTACTGTATACAGAAGGGAAGGAATAGTTAAAAATGTGATGAGGCTTGGTGTTATCCAAAAACAAAAGAACTGTTCCCCAAGAACATTTTTCATTGTATAAGTGAATTATTGTTTGCTAGACTGACTAAATAGTAACATATGAGAAGGAACTTTTCAAGCTGTTAGTTTATAGAAAAAGAGTATTAATATTGATTCCTACATGTGACTCTAGCTCATTTTCAGAAGAGAGCCAAGAGATTGTTTTTCTCTTTATCCCTATCTCTGTTTCTCCTTCTTTCTTGTGGTTACGGTAACTGTATATTTCTATGCAAAAAAAAAAAAAAAGAATGGAAATTGAGTTGATATTGTTACCAGAAAATTCTGCTTTGTACAATTGCTCAGGAACAACAGCTATTTCTAATAGGCAGGTGGCTAAACTACAATCCTGTTTTGACCAGGAGTAAATTGTAGTAATGAGAGACTGAGTGAACAGCCCTTGCTCAGACAATGGTCATTTTAATGGCAATGCCAGCAGGCCTTATAAGAAATTAGGTGAATAATATGAGTAGGCTTGAGTCCCTTGTGAATAAATTACTTATGTAAGTCACCCATATAGTGAAGCTGCAGTCACCTAAACTGCTGAAGACTGTGGAAGATGAGAGAGTCCTTTCTACTGGAAAAAGTATGATCTTTCCTTTGATTTACCATGCAAGGAAAATACTTTTGTGCCTGTGAATTGTAAAACAGAAACTGGTGGCCCTCCATATTTTAACATATAAAATAGTGTTTGCTGACTAAACAATTACCAACTGTTTTAAAAGAAAAAGAAAAAAGTATCTTTGAAATGAAATAATATATTATATATTAATTTGAAATTAATATATATTCTTGCTCAGTGTCAAGGAAATGTCAAGTTTGCTCTATAATATGGCTTCATGGCCATGAAAACACGGCATCATTTTCAGTTCCCTAGGTGGAACCATTTACTTTATAGTTCTCGCAAGTTCTTTGTAGCACCAAAAAGAATTGCCAATAATTCATTAAAACACTAGATAGAACAACTCCTTAGAATGGAGTACAGAAGAAAACCCCACAAAACCAAAACGTGAGGAAGTGTTAATACAGTGTAATGACTCAAACAAAGAAAGGAAAAAGCTTCACTTTGTCAGTATGGGCTGAAAACTGAGTTCTTCAGTAAGGTCTCCTTTCTTTCAGTTTAATGAGATTCTTAACAATGATTTCAGTGCTACAATAATGCCAAAAGAGAATGTGTACCTTCAGGGATCACATTGTTTGGTATGTAATATGTTTTTTCTGTACCACAGAGGTGAAAAACAAATCAAATCAATACTTTTTCACACTGTTGTTTTCACACTATCAAATACTTTTAATTAGAAAGCTTATTGATCATTGATTAAGCTTTCATAGAAAATTATTAACTGGAAAAAAAAAACCCTAACCTTTGCTGAGCTAACCTTCAGACAAAAGGGTAGCTGCAATACTGCTTTAGTATTATTATATTGCACTTAGTAAGTGTAGCTGAAAGATTACAGTCCTATTGTCTGAAGCATACAAACACATGTGAAATCCTGAAAGAAGAAAATGGAGAAGGGTTCACTTCTTACATGAGAATGCATATATTGTTCATGTCACATGACACAAACCTGATTAGGCAAATCAAAACTAGTACTGATTAGATATAAAGACTCAGTAAACTAAAATGACACTAAATATTATTGTTTAACAACTCACAGAGCAAAAAGCAACCTGAGTAATTCTACACCGAACTTACATAAAATGCAAAGAGAAGAAACCTCACTGTTTTCCAAATTATCTCCTCCCTGGTGTCCTGTAGAAGGGTCTGGTTTTCACAAAACAAGGGTGTTGATAAGGAGAAAGGAAAGCAGGTCATGCCCAGACTCCCTTGTCTGGTTTTGAAGGCTCAGGTTTAGAAGGAAACAAAAGCAATTAATTTTTTGTTAGCTAGTGCTGTCTTTATAAGAATATATGATAAAACATTTTTAATGGAAACACTTTATATAAAAATCAAAACTGTATAGTTAACTAGATTCTTACAAATTATGATTTAGTAACACCAGATTTCATTTAAACTGCACCTAGAGTAATGCAAGATCTTGCTTTTCCTCATTTGTTACCATGCTGGCTATGACAATTATCTTAAGGAATTTCAGGTCAAGTTATAGTTCTAACTGGATTTTAAAAAAATTATGTTAACCTGCAGCTTCCTTTGTAATTTATATATTTCTTTCTCTAATTGGGAAGGTTTCAATGACTACTCATTATCTTTGCAAATGATCAATTCATTGCTACATACACAGAAAATAGCCCCTTTGTGTAGCAAGCAGTCAAATCTATCAGCATAGAGTATTATAAGCAAAAGAATTAAAACACTAAACTGTAACTATAAAAATTATTAGAAAATGAGATTAAGAAGATTGTGCCACAGTACTGATAATCTCCTCATGTCAGAAACTCAAGCTGACTTCAGTGGGAGCTACCATCCTTGAGTTCCATGTACAATTAGACAAATTAAATTTAAATGTGGCATCAATTTTAATACTATTTATTTTAAAATACTTCAGAAAACATGCACTGCACTTTCACACAGAAAAATGCTAATTCATCTCTACAACAACTACAGAGCCATCTGGAAGATCATGCTCATGCTATAAGCAATGCACATCTACTGCACATCTGCTGCCTGATCTTTCCTTATATAGAGCTGCAGCTGCTTCCTAGATGCTGAGGCAGCAGCTTCATCAGCACACATAAGGTCCCCAGAGGTCTTCACCTGGTCTCATCTGTGTGGCATGTTTTATTTTAAAGCCTAGGGAGAACGCTGTTGGCACCAAACTCTATGTCACCCACACAGTGTTTTTCAGACTGTCTTGGCTTCTGCTTTCCACTGTGGTGATCAGAATGAAAAACCTCCTGGGTCTTTCGGCTACAAAGCTGTAAAGAAGCCTTTGGATTGCTGGTGCCATAAACTGCTGATAACAAGGCTTGCAACCTGCTAGCAATCCTCCTGAAATTGCACCATTTACTCTTCTCCCTGCATCAAGATGAACTTAAAAATATGGTGTATCTTGAGTGCTTATGCCTCAATAAAGAGTTTTCAAATGTATTAAGTATGTGTTCCTAGTTCCAAAACAAAAAAGAAAAAAAAAAAGCAGAAGCAATTTATTGACATAAATACATATAGGGAATAGGTTTGAATTCTGCATGCTGGCTGCATTTTGTACATATTATATCACATAAGGAAACACATCAGTGTCTTCAGTTTATTCACTGCATGTCTCTTGTTTGCTCAAGGAGACCATCTTTTATGTATGGCACTCCCAATAACCACTGCTAATGGGAGGTTCAGGTCTGGGACAGGAAGACAAGTGAATTAAGTTGCACTGGAAACCTTCCCAAATGCCAGGGTGTTCACGTGTAAGCCATAACTTCCCAGTGTTAACCATTTCATTTTCCTTCAGTTAAACAAACAAAGTGGATGTATATACCACACTTAATAATTTTCTTTTCCATTAATAAATATAAAGAAGCCACTTAAAAAAATAATTCTCATTCTTTACAAAGGAAATCCTGAAGCAGGAAAACTCTTTATGATATCTGATTTCTTTCCAATATTCGAAACTCTCATCCACCATCCAGCACCCTTTAGACTTCTCTTCCTCCTCAAAACCATCCTCTTGCCTGGGATTCTTCATGGAGCTCAGCTGAAATTCCATACTGTAGTTTGATAAAACTCTGCTGAGAAGAACCTATGTACTTACCATCTGTGGTCTCTACAGTGTCATACCAATGTGACAGCAAAGTCTAAGTTTAGATGAAGTGCCTGTTTCTAAACTGGATAGTAAAAAGCTTATGTCCAAACTCTGCAAATTCTTATTATGTAAGGGGCTGTGAAATCATTGCCTGTTCACTTCTTTTCCAAGCAACCATCATGTCATATTACAGTAAGATACTCAACACCAATATTAGTGTTTGGATTAAAAATATCTCTGAAATAAAGTGATTAAACTTTTAGTTAGACAAGAAAATCATAATTGGCACCTGAATGATTATTTGTTATTATACATTACTTTGTGATTTAACAAACTGCATCATTATATTTTCCCTCTGCTTTTCTGCATTTTATTACAGGGACCACATAAAGTAACACCTTTATGTGTCAGTTTTGGGATCCATTGTTATGAAAGGTACTACCTAGAGATCTGAAGTATCAGGAAAATATTTTTTTGCAATCACAAGTATTTGATTAACTTAAACTGATGTCAACCAGCTTGACTGCCTTTCTTTTACCTATCTCAGCCTGGATTTTAGAGTGTTGCCTATGGTGCTCTATCATTTAAGCTGAAGTAATGGAAGTATGTGTGATAGATAAATTAGACTGGCTAGGTTTTAGACAAAATTTGTTCTAAAATTGATAAGGCAATGTTTTTCTAATCTCCCTATTAAATGAAGGGAAAAACAGTTTATCTTAAGTCCTGCCAGTTTATTCCAGTTTAGTTCACTGAACAGTAATGTGAATGAGTAGATTGGCTCACAAAAAGGAGAAAAAAAGAATAAATCTCATAAGAGATTAAAGAATAAGAATGTCTCATGGTATCATCACTGAATTAAATGCAGACTGGAATCAAGTCATCACAACAACAGCTTAGACTTGAATATACAATAGAAAATTTCAAAGATTCAGAATGAGCAAGTTCATCCCAATTTTCCTGTGAAAATGTAAGAATGGAAGATGAGTTGAATTGCCAGGGCAGTTTCCTCATTTAATACCATAAAATCTGACTTCATTAAAAAATAAAAAAAGGAAAAACTTACAGGCCTTTGAAACTTTTAATATTTAGGTAAAATATTAGTACAGAAAGGAGACTAGTAAGCATTGGCACAAATTAAAAGAGACAATTAGTGGTTATAAAAACTGATTTTAATTGTAAGTTGAACATGTATAGAAGAAAACATGAAGAAAACTGCATTTAGTTCACGAAATATAATCATTCATCTAGAGTAAAAATAAGTTTAGAAGTCTGTTGATAACATAATTTGAAGTTTAACACATCAAAGACTGCACTATATTGAAATAAAATCATCACAAAAAAGTTTAAAAACTTGAAAATTGAGTACTGAAGTCCTAATTGTTATAAAAAGTTTTTGTATGACACTAAGTTTGATAACATAGTAATAGCAACAAAGTGTTGAGCAGCATCAGCCAACAACATGAAGTGAAACATTTCAAACACTTACTGGAGACCTTTCCAATTTTGCCAACATAACAAATCTGTGCAATCTCTTTGACCTCACAGACTGTTGATGAGTTAGTACTAAAAAAACCCAACCCAAACCTAAACACCTACACAAAAGCAACACATAAATGTCAGGAAAGAACACAGCACAACTTGCCTAATCAAATAAACCTACTTTCCTATTAAAGTTTTTGCTTACAGAAGACTGATTCTAATTACATCAGACAAAATGCAGAGCTTATTCTTTCACAGAATCACAGAACTGACTGGGTTGGAAAAGACTGAGATAATCAAATTCAACCCATGAACTGACACCACCTTGTCAAATAGATCATGGCACTGGCTACATCCAGTCTTTTCTTAAACAGCTCCAGAGACAGTGATTCTACCACCTCCCTGAGCAATCCATTCCAATGCCCAGTCACCCTTTTTTGTGAAGAGCAAACACACAGACAGACCCCAGCTAATTTTGGAACCTTTTACATGCAGAAGCAAAGAGAACAGAAATACTCCTGCAATTACAGGTTATGTGTTGTACAGATCTCATAAAAGAGACTACATTTCACAGTGATCCCTAGTGCTCCCAAATATGAATATATTCCCCATCAAAAAAGCCCAGTATCACAGGATATCAACAATTCATCTTTCTAATCTGTGATTTGTCAGCTACCACTCATTATGAAATCCATAATAAAGATAATGAGAAACAATTTTGGGAACAAACTGCAGGTCTATCCAATGGACAGGTATTCTCATAGGACAATATCAAATGAAACAAATCTCAGAGATTTATCCAAGACTCAAATCACTGAGTTAACAAAACCAAAAAGCAACCATGTCAGATAAATTTATTAACAGTTGAACTGAAAACCAGTTTTACCTCTTGGACCCCAACCTCCCTATTTCTTTGTATACTACCAGAAGCATGCTATAAGGGTCTTCTGTAGAAACCTAAAAGCACCTGGTTTTAAAACACAACAAAGAGTAAAATCTGTGACAGATTAAGAGTGTGAACAGTCTTCTTTCTTTTTACTGCAGCCTGCTTTCCTGGACTGCCTTTGAGCCAAGGAGACCTGGGAATGCCTCATGCCTGCCTAAAAGTCTATTTCCTTAACTGCTTTTGGCATTGAGATGAGCTAAAGAGTTCATAATCTGAAGTGTCAAGTTTGAAATATTGCAGGATATTTTAATTTCAAAGACCTTAATTATGTTTCCTCTTGGAGGTATGAATTAGTCTGAATCACTATCTTTTTTCCAATTCATTTTCTTTTATTCTGTAGCATGTAGATAAACCTGACATAATAATTCTTGTAGAGATTTGAAATAAGACGTAAGGTACAAGAACGGCACATTTAATTGAAGGTGTAGTGAACACAAAAAATTGAACCATCAGATTATATGTGGGAACCAAAAAGATGCATTATCTAAATCTCTGGATAAATAAGGGGCATCAAATAGAGTAGAAAATAACAGACAGTTTATGAAAGCAGTTGGAGCTCTAAAATAAATAAGGCAATAACATTTTTGGGAGGACAAGTTAGCTTAGAGACACTTCTCTCTTGCTGTGAACCATTTACAAGAAAGTTAAAACTAGGTAAGGTGAAGTAAAAGGCAGAACAAGATCAATTTCATTTCATTTCCACAAAGTGAAGCAACATTTCAAATTGTCATAAACCACTTGTTGTTAATTGCCATTATTGATCACTTTAGTTGTGTGGCTGTGTTCCAGGTAGTTTCTGATACTCAGCTGTACTGTAACATGAGACATACTTTGATTAATGCAGTCTTAAATTGAAACTGAGCCCCACATTTTCAATGTCTGTGTACTATACCTAGTCCACAGTTAAGGTCTCCTTAGCCCAGATATTTAGCCTCTTTTCACCCATCCTGAACAAATGTTGCCTTCTCTATTTAGAATTACCCACCAGTGGAAACGAAAAAAAAACAAAACACGTTAGTGTTTCCCTTTCTCGAGGACATTCTAAAAAACCCTGAAGATTGATGTCTACAGCAAAACAAGCTGACAAGTCAGTAATGACATTCATTTAAGAATGTTTCTCTTCATGGAAAGTCACTTTGAATTTTTGGAATGATTTCATTTATTAATATACAGGTGGAACAGGAAGGCTGCAATACATTTTTTTCTATTTGATTTCTAGAAGCAAAATAGACTTGGAGATGTCAGAAGTGCTGCACATTTTCATGGTCTTTCTGAATACATTAACACAAAGATAAAGCAAAGCCTGAGATTCAAGATCTTTAAGAGATCATTCTGACAAAAAAAGAACTTACTGAGTTGAAATTTAGAAATGCATTCAAAGCTTAAACCCCCAATAGTCATCCAGTAAAGCAAATAGAACATACAGGGTTCTTATGATTGAAGTAAAATTCACACCAAGTATGCTATCATTATACAGAACATGCTTGTGCAAGCATAGCACATTGTAGTGGCAATTATGAAGGCATTTAAATATATGCTGAGATACTTGGACAGAAACCCTGTCTTGGATTGCAGACTAAAGGTGGGACAAAACCTATAAAAAGAGGCACTGGCACATGAGTAAAGGAAGAGTTCCTAGGTGAGTTACACATCCAGTGTTAACCTACTGTGGTTACAAAGAAAATGCATTACATTTAGATCCAATTCTGCAAAACAAGAAAATGTCACTTGAGCTAGCACTCAACACAGCATAAATGACTGAATATGTTTTTCCTATGTAAAAATTAAAATTAGTGGAGTTCTCAGTGCTAAGACTAAGACTACAAAGAGAACAGGAAAAAACATTTAATATAGTTCACTAAAAATACTGAGAATTTGGCTGCTCTCCAATTCTAGTATTCTAGAGTATCTGAGGAGCAAAATACACATTTTGTGTTGGGGATTTATAACCATTTTTAACAGTGAAAAAATATTTCCTTTCCAAATATTTGTGTAAAAATTGTTTCATATTTCTCCAAAGTACAAGAAAACATGTACTTGTTACAAAAATCTAAGTATGTAAAACAGTTTTATTTTGGGATGAGTTGACTTCATGTCAAAGGTATATTTTGGTATAACTTTCCAGAGTAGTAAAAAACATTACTAACCCTGACAACATCTCTCTTAAAATTTCTCACCGAGTCACATGGCTGTTGCACACTAGCAGGTGAAGATTACAGATTAGCACTGACATGCTGGTGTCAAAGTTTCTACTTTGTGTCTCTCCTGAATAGCAAACAGCTCACTGAGTTGATGAAGAGGTATCTTTAAGTTGGATATTGTGTACTAAAATCAGCAAAGTTGATTTTGCCATGAGTAGCTGTACATACCTGAGAGCCCAATGTCTCATTTCCAGCCTAATCTGTAGCATACCAGAAGTGGAGAATTTCACTCATGGTTCCAGAAATAACCAGAAATGCAAGGCTCTGTGAAGCACGAAACCTGACATGATGGAAGGACATCTATTCAGTAAAGTTAGGATTTCATGTAGAACTTCTTCAGAACTAGGTTAACCTACCCATTCCTTGTTAAATTATCCTCCTGCTATGCATGGAAAGAATAGTGTTAAGTAAAGGATATTAGTCTCCATCAGTTTTACCTGAGCATCCAAAAACCCTGAAAATCAGTTATGAGCTTTAAACTTCAAATGTAAATGAATAAAGATTGTTTACAAAGATGTGAGTCCCAACTTATATAAATAATTCTAATCAAGCCATACATGAAGCATTTCTTTCTCACTTTTATGTCTTTAACATCAAAGTGTGAGCATGTGTTCAGATTGTCTTCATCAAGAATCAGAACATGCAGATATACCTTCTCCAGCCACATTCTTTGTTACTTATTAACTTGACCTCAGGCTGGCATTTCCTCTTCTTCTTTCACTGTGTCACACAGTGAAACACAGACACAGAAAGCTGTTCGTGCAGTGCACTGGCACCTAGCGAATCCAGCATCTTTAAACCAGCATGTTACTTTAATTCTGAAATATACTCCATGGACTGAGTGACTGCAGGTGTCTTCTCAATGTCTTCACTTATTTAGGTGTCTAATGCACAAATACTTAATTTATTTTTTGATAATAATAAGAAAGAAATGCCATTGCTAAATTTGCTTTTCCAGAGTAAAGGGAAATGCCATAAGACCAGTATAAATGAGCACATATATTTAGGACTT
This sequence comes from Pseudopodoces humilis, assembly GCF_049639895.1. Taxonomy (NCBI): domain Eukaryota; kingdom Metazoa; phylum Chordata; class Aves; order Passeriformes; family Paridae; genus Pseudopodoces; species Pseudopodoces humilis. The sequence continues at coordinate 76,875,318 of NC_142200.1, forward strand.
CTAATAGCTGCAGAGATAAAAAATGCATTGCAACACCACCGTGAGGTCAGCATTTACATTCAAGGGAAAATGTGGTTTTCAAGTTAGTCAGTGTCAAACTGGCTTTTAAATTTAGTCATCTAAATCCAGTGTTCTTCTAGTCTATGAGGGATGTAAGAAATGTATCTTTTACTGGTAGCAGTGAATTTTAGAGCTTGTTTTACAGGATTTAGGGTTTTTTTTCACACATACAAACAATCATGCTTCCCATTTTAAGAGGAAAATGAATTTTCATTCATGCTTCACGTATAAGAATTTTTTTAAGTTTTTACTTTAAATGGAGACATATAATTACCAGACATAGAGCTGTAATCTATATACTGAACCAAGTTCTAACTTTTCAAAGAATAAGAAATATAATTTTTTCCCTAGTTTCCTGCTGTATTACAAGTTCTCTTAAGAGCTGTTCTATAACAGGGAAGAACAAGGTTAAATTTCTCATTAAACATTAATTCAAGATTTAGCTCCTGAATAAAATAATTCTTAATTCTTTAGCAAATTTGTACAGTGCCCCTGAGGTATCACAGCCCATTTAAACTAGAAATAGCACTAATAGCTTTATGTGTATATCTGCATATCTGTATTAATACATTAAGGTCAAATTACAGTATATAAAGAAGTGCTGTTAGTAATAAACTGTGGTCCTGATCCAGCTCCTCTGAAGTAAATGCAAGTCTTTGCTGATTTAAACAGGAAGTTGAGTGAAATAAATAACTTAGGATAGATGTGCACCAAATACACAAAAATAAAAATCATTGTGCTTGAATGGATACAGGGATAGATTGTCACCATAGTTACTTTGCAGACATTGTATGAGTTTTCCAAAACGTATTATTGTTCAAATACAAAAGGGTCTGCTTTTTATTTCAAATTAACAACCAGAACTATCATACCATAACTATCAAAGATACTATAAGTCCCTCTGTCTCTTTATAGCTGTTTACATAGCCTCAGCTGCAAAACACAGCATAAAACTCCTCTTCATATATATCTTTATTTAAACTGCCTTGTTCTCTGAGGACTCTTCAACTTATGTGACCCATATGGTGCATTGAAAAGCTTCTATGTTCACAATGAGTTTAAAAGATAAAGATGGGAATGTTCTGAAGTTATGCTATGCCCCTCCTATATGAACCTACAGGAAACAACATCATTTTGGTTTTATGAATACCCACAAGTATGTACATACCATGGACCCACTCCACTAAGTGAGAATAGGGAGAAAACATTGTTAATGATGGGCTGAAGGAAAAAAAGCCTATATTGAAAAATTATGGGAGACACCTTGTTATGCATATAAAAATGAATAAATTACAACAAATTTATTTATGAAAAGAATTGTTGCCCATCTTCCCAACCATCTGCTTTTCCCTGTTATTCTTCAAACCCTGTAGAACAAATACAGTATCTCTTCAGACAGGAGTGAAAGAGAGTGACATACTTGTAATTCTTATGAGACATCATAAGACTTTACTGTTTAACATACATAACTTCAAGATAATGATTTCTCACCTATTACAACTTAAACAGGTCACCGTAAATTCCATCAATACCTTTGCATAAATATCACCCATTGCCATTTTAGCAGTTGTACATTCTAACCTCTAGCAAATAGTCTCACATGAATTTCATTATATTCACTCAGCCTGTGGGCATTCTAAATGCAGTAGGTGTGTTGTACATGTACTAATCATTGTCTCACTAAATCACAAATGATTGCAGATGAGTGTGAATGAAGTCAGATGCTAGTTCTGTCCTTGTATCAGCAATTCCTATCTTTTTTTTGACACTGAAGATGCTGGTGAACCAAAACAATACCTGAATCCATCATCTAGGTACTTTGTAAAATTCCTGTTCTGGATCACTCAAATGTTTTTCACAGCTACACTTGCTGCCTGTCCTGGTTTAGGTCATTCGCTTTTTACATCTCTGGGAGCACAATACCATTGCAGCACAAAAAGTGGGGAATGATGTCAGACAGCCTTATAGGTATCCCAGAAAAAGAACAGTTAGCACACTTAGCCTGCTTTTCCAAGTCCCAAATCAAGAGCATCCCAGGTCTTCAGTGTCTTGGAATGAATTCAACTTCTGTAACAGTTACAAAACTGTGCGTTGTATTTTCATTACTAACCACACTGAGCCATTGTGCATTTCAGTACTTACATGTTTACAGAACTGCAAAGATTCAGACTCTTAATATAGAAAGTATTCAAGCTTAATTGCTAATTTTATTGTTTTTAGCTTAAACACAGTTCATTTTGAGGTTATTGTGAGAGGTTTGGTGAAGATGGAGAATATCGGCTTTCTAGCCTCAAAACCTTTTCCAGAAGACCCTAATGTTTTGGGTTTTTTGGTTTTAATTGGTTTTGAGGTTTGGTTTTGGTTTCTTTTGTGATACAAGCCAATTTAAAAGAAAATTTAAAAAAATGAATGGACAAAAAGAAAAAAAAAGAAAGATACCTTATTCTACCCCATACTCTGTTTTGAAGTGTTTATGGCTTGTGAGCTTTGGTTGTGTGTTGTGAGAATTAAGAACTTATTGAAGTGTACTGTATAAATTTAATGGGTTGGCCAACACCTTGTGAGTCTAAAGCAGTGGGCTGGCTGACGGGGTTATGGAGACTGTACAATAAAAGCCTGACACGTCTGGTGTCTTTGTTCAGCCTGAGAAGAATACATAACAAACACCTCATCCTCAACCACTGAGTTGTGACAAATACTAATAAATCAAATAGACTTCCTTACTTCCTTAAAGGGAACTAAATTTTCATCTCAGACTAGCATTCTCTAACCAATTTATCACAAGTAATTGCAGGGTCATCAGATTAAAATATTTCATATAGAAACTATTCTTGCTTGGCATTATATCTTTGTACACCATAAAGGAAAAGTAGAGAGGTATTTGTGTGTCTGCAGATGCAAACACATAAATACAGGCTACAGGAAATACTGCACCATTTTGTAGTTCAGATTGTCCACAATGCCACATACAGAGAGAGAGATGACCAAATGTTAGATTCTACAGACCAGTGGCAGAGAGGTGTATGTGTGATTCCAACCCCTTTTCTTGGTCCTTCCTTAGGAACCAGACAAAACAAGCAGATATAGTGCCTCAGTTAGATGTAGTGAGTTGGGTGTGGATTTAATGCCCATTAGGGAGAAAAAATAAAGTCGTTTTTACCACTTACTGAGATTCTAAATTTTAAATTAAATAAAAAACAACAAAGGGAAAAACACCCCAATTAACCAAAACAACAAACCAAAACCCCTTCCTTCCCATTCTCACAGGTAATATACAAACATAACTCTTCATCCTCTTTTCTTTCAATAAAACTCTTAAATTAGGAATGGAAAAAATTAGTTGAGTTTGCTTTTGCTTCAATTCAGCAAACATGACAAGAGTAACTGGCTTGCACTGAGTTGAAACTTATTTGATTCTTAAAATAGACCTAGCTATTACTCATATTGAGCAAGGAAGTATAATTAAGCTCATGTTAATATAGGAAGGTAAAATTAATTTATTTTATGTTATGGAACAAATCTTTCTTTTCATCTGCTAGAAAACTATCTATAGCCATAATTTTTGTTAGTGTCTTCTCTCTGCAAAAATTCATTGACTAAAACTCATTTGGAACACTGACTTTGTAATTCCAGGGGGGTTTTTTCTGGATAGGAGTCGACATGGGAGGTCTGTTCTCTGAATGAATGACAGTAGCTCTGAGAATTGCAATCCCAGTGTGACTGCTGCAATTTAGAAATAAGAAAATTGTGAGAAAACACTGAAAAATTTTTCATTATTCACTGTGGTTAAAAACAACCCAAACAAAACAAAACCAAAAATCCAAAACAAACAAAAAAGCAAACTAAAAATAAGTTAATGTGAGTGGCACATTCTAATTTTAGAACATGTATCTGGAACATACACTGTGTTTTATTCTGTTTCTTTAGTTTTTCCTGTTGTCTACAGCTTCAGAATACCTTGAGAAAAAATTCAGATGGATGTAAACAGTCAATAATTTATTAAGGTACTTCAGCCCTACACTGGGAATGCTAAAATTCAAAGAAGTGCAAAAAAATCCCAAAGTCAAAACAACCCCAAGGCTCTTGGAAAAATTACTATTTTTCTGCCCCTCAACTGTCTGTACAGAGACTATATATTTTTTAACATATATTTTTCACCCCTGAATTGCATATTGCTCTAAAAATACAGTCAAGTTCACACTGAACTTTGTGAATCACCAACATGTGTATATCCCATTAAAACTACAGTTGAAAGGATGTTAGAAAATATCCTTTGCTAGCAAACAGCCAACACATTGAATTAATCTAATAAGGAAAAAGCAGGTGAATACTGGTAGACAGGAACCATGAAAGAGGAAGGGATTAATGTAGTTTTGTGGGAGGAGCATACCACTAGCACACCACAGACACCTGATGGTGGGAGCTTCTCGCATGTCTGGCAGGGCCAATGCCAGCCAGCTCCAAGATGGGCCTGCCACTGGCCAAGGCTGAGCTCATCAGTGACAGTGGTACTGGGAAAACATATTTAAGAAGGGGAAGGGGGTTACTGGGCAGAAGCAGCTGCAGGCAGAGAAGAGAGGAGTGAGAACATGTGAGAGAAGCAACTCTGCAGACACCAGGGTCAGTGGGGAAAGAGGGGGAAGAGGTGCTCCAGGTGTTGGAGCAGATTCTCCTGAGGCTTGTGGTGAGACTGTGCTCCTGCAGCTCATAGAGGTCCACAGTGGAGCAGAGATCCATCCACAAGCCTTAGAGACCCCGCACTGGTGCAGATGGATGCCCAAAGAGGCTGTGACCCCTTGCGCAGCCAGTGTTAGAGCAGGCTCCTGGCAGGACCTGCAGACCAGTGGAAAGAGGACCCCACACTGAAGCAGCTTTGCTGGAAAGACTTCTCCATGGGGTCCCATGCAGAAGCAGTCTCTTCCTGAAGGACTGTACCCTATGGAAGAGACACATGTTGGTGCAGTTTGAGAAGAGCTGCAGCCCAAGGGAAGGACCCATGTTGCAGAAGTAAATAGAGGACTGTCTCCTGTGGGAGGGAACCTTCCTGGGACTGTTGATTGATGAATTGTTGATATCCTTGTCTTCTTCTTTGCTGGGAAAGATAAAACCAAAACAGACACACTCTTTTTGATTTCTCCATTGCTGTTGAACTTTCTCAGAATTGTTTTGATTGTCAGGTGTTCGCATGATAGTGCTACTTACAAAATACATTTTCAACTTCATTAGCTACTAACCAAACTCGTATAAAATACATTTTCTACCTCAGGACACTACTCTTGAAAAATTAAAAGCATTAGCCTGAGGTAATACCAGCTAAACTATTTTTCATAATTAGAGTTAAAATTGGCTTATGCTGTGTAATGTAGTACAATAGAACATTTTCACCAACAAACTATTTGATCATGCAATCACAGTGAAAAAACAAATCTTACCTTCAATTTGTAAGAGCACATGTGCAAACAAATTGGGGATATTTCCATATGATTTTTAAAAATTGCTTGCATATTAAATAAAGTGAGGTCTTTATACAGTCAAAGGTAGGCAATCTGAAAACCATTAACACAGGAAGGAATAAACTACTGTTATGAATATAGGGTGGTTAGAATTCTGAGTTAAGCACCTCATAAATGACTGTAGTAGCAATGGTGATCCCTCCATAGTAGCACCAGCTTTGACAATGACACAGATTTAGACTGGCACAAAACCCATTAAGGTAGTGTTCCTTATGTAATTTTGGCACCAGTGACAAAAATAATTAGCCACTGCTGGCCTTAGAGGAGACGAGTATGACCCTATCTGTTTCCATAGTGGACAAGTCTTTTTCCTCTGATGGAAAATGTTGTTTTTAGGTGATTCTGTAATATAAAAAACAGCTAGAGTAATTGCATATAGTTTGCAATTCTTATAAAATACAATAAAATAAAAAGTTTAATTTGTAAATGTGCTGCTTATTTTTTTTAAAAAAAGCTAAATGATAAAAAAAAAAAGGTGTTATTTTTTTGTTTGCAAATGTGTTGGTTCCTGGAGCTTGGAACAAAATGACCTGGTAATGTTTGCTGAAAGGTTTTTAAAACATTTAAAGCAGATAAAAATTTGAAAGCAGCTTCGCTTTTCTATATACCTTTGATGAAATCAAGGACTGATTAAGGGCCATTATGAATATATACCCCAGAAGCCACCGGTGGTTACTAGGTCCAATCTAGCCTACTTCAGTGCAGCTGGAGTTCATCTTCCAGCTGTTGCCCCATTAGTTAATGTGTGAGCAAACACTTTAGAGTGACTGCAGTGTGACTAGTTATGTTATTTATGACAGCTTGACTCCACTGGTAAAAGCAGCTTTGCAAATATAAAATGTTCATAGAACTATAAGTTGCAATCTCACCTTCCCCAACTACTACTCCCTACGCCATTAAGGAAATGTAGAAATAATGACAAAAATACTATATATACATATAAGATCTGCAAAGTACTACCTGTGCTTGTTGTATCCCACAGCTTATTTCAAACACATGTGCAATGTTCAGAGCAAACAGCCAGTCTTGATGGCACTGCTCATTTGGAAGTGTTGCTCCCACTGGCTGCTGTTAGAATAGTTAAGTAGTTTTAGATAATAGGAGATGTTTTTAACTTAACCCTGGGACTGAACTCTTTGCCACAATAATTAACAACACATACCTGTTTGAGCAAGAATTATTCATTAACTGTGGTTTGGGGAATAAAGTCTAGGTTAATCTCAGGAACATGGGGCTGATAATCTCATTATTTTTACTTATGGCTTCAGGTGCTATCCTCTTCTTTAGATTTCTAGTATATTTTAATTTTCTTTTTATTTAATAATAACCTGATATGCCAAGTTCCACGTACAAACTACAACTGGATTGTTTCAAACATTTTTTTAATTTTTTTTTTTTTTTGTCATGCATATGTGTAAAGAGAAAATTATTCCCCCTCAGACCAGTTTAAAACATTGGAAGACAGCACAGACTCACACACAATCATAGAACATGCTGAGTTGGAAGGGAGCCAAGAGTCATTGAGTCCAACTCCTGGCTCTGCACAGGACAACCCAAGAGTACCACCATGTACTTGAGAGCATTGTCCAAAATCTTCTTGAGCTCTTTCAGGCTTGGTGCTGTGACTGCTTCCCTGGCATGCCTGTTCCAGTTCCCAGACTCTGTTTCTTCACCCTCTGGATGAAGAATCCTTGCCTAATATGAACCCTAAACCTCCTCTGACACAACTTCAGGCCATTCCCTCAGGTTTTGTCACCAGTCAGCACAGAGGAGAGATCAGTGCCTGCCTCTCCTCTTCCCTTCACCAGGAAGTTGTTGACTGCAATGAGGTCTGTCCTCACTCTCCTCTTCTCCAGGCTGAACAGACCAAGTCAATTCAGACACTCTCCATACAGCTTCCCCTCAATGCCCTTCTCCATCCTCATTGCCCTCCTGGACACTCTCTAACAGTTTAATGTTTTTCTGCCATTGCAGCACCCAAAACTGCCCCCAGCACTGGAGGTGAGGCTGCCCCAGCTCAGAGCAGAGCAGGACAATCCCCTCCCTTGCCTGGCTGGCCATGCTGTGCCTGATGCCCCCCAGGACAGGGTTGTTCCTCCTGGCTGCCAGGGCACTGCTGGCTTGTGTTCAACTTGCCATGGACCAGGACCCTTTCTGCAGCACTGTTTTTCTTTCATTCCCTAGTCTGTACATATATCTCAGTGGTTACCTCCTTCTGAGCTCAGAATATATCACTTTCCCATGTTGAACTGTCTCACTCATGGCAAGAAGTGAGTGGTGGAGGACATGGTGCAAGGGGAACAGGGAGAAGACAAAATTTAACTTTACTAAATTTTCCAGTTAGCCACATGCTAAATAAAATGAATAGGAGCAATATGTTCCAAAAAATAAGCTTAACGAAAACATGCATCCCCTGTATTAAGGGATAAACTAAAGACTGAATAGGATCAAATCTCTTTGTTGTCAAGTTTATTTCTGCCGTTTAATAAGGGTTATCTGTTCTTATGTATTTTAGCCATTTACATGACCTCTTCTTTGTGACCTGAGTATCTCACAGTAATAAATAAGCATGGGCAAAAGTGATATAAATGTGGCAGTACTAATATTTGACAATTTTGAAAATTTTAAATGTTACAATTTCCTAAAGACTCCATGCAAGCAGAAAGGAGAACTGACCTCTAAATGCCACTTAACAGGCTGATCAGCAGGTCACCCCTCCTCTGTATACTGTTAGAGACATATCTCTAAATGAATAAATACTTAAAGGCTAGTCTAAAGTGTCAATGAGCTGTAGTCACTATCAATCTGATCCCATGCTTCTCATGTACTTGAAAAGGCCTTAACACAGTCACAGCCCCCTGAGGAAACCCAAATCTCGATTCCATTCATTCCAGCTGGCATACAGATTAGACACATCTATATACATTTACCAAGCACACACGGAGCAAGCCCTCAAGCATGGAACAATGGCATGCCTATTTCACCCACAGCCAATTTAATTGTATTACCTTCATTTAAACATCTGTTTCCTTCTAATTAGAAGTAAAGAAAATTGCATCAAGAATGAAAATATCCACAACATTTCATTAGATCTGAAAGGGTTGCTAACCTCCATCAAGCATGTCAGAGACACTTTCCATTTATCTTTTATGCAAAATGACTTTCAGGTAATTGCACTCTCTTCAACTAATATAAAAGTATTTTCACTAGAACTACTGATGGTGACAAGGGCTTCATTCTGAAAAATTATTTTTGACAGCAATTCAGCATCACTTTGAAAAAGCAAATTTAAAATAATCCAGAGGCACTGGTAGAAAGACAGATTTAGAAATACCTAATATGAAACAGTCTAACGTTCAACTATGAAATATGTGCTCAAGAAAGATAATAATGGAACAGATAACCATTTATTGTTTGAAGCTAGTGACAATTTCTTATTGACATCAGTGAAAGAAAAGCCAGATCAAAACCAGAGTCTTCAATAGCAATTTCTTTGTACAGTCCATGAGAGAGAGAGAGCTGAAGCTCTTATCTCTATGTTTTTGAATACAGCCTCCTCAGACATTTCACCACTTCTTCTTCCCCATTCGCTCTCAGATCTACCTTTAAATGCACAGAACTCAACACCCAGCATAAGCAGAACAGACGGCTGGGGAATAGAAGCTTCATAAAGTCACCCTAGGACGTGCACAAAAACAAGTCTTACAAAATCAGAAGCTCATACAGAACCAAAAATAAAGCAACATTTCAAGCACTGTCGAGAAAAAGATGATAAAGCATTCTGATCATGAACCAGTAGATTCTGATACACAAATTCACACTACATGAGGGTACTTCAAATACTACCCTGGGATACAAGAAATTATGTGAGAATCAGTGTTGAAACCTCAGTCTTGGCATCAATTTTCAGAAGGTAGATAATATGTCATCACTGAATATCAGTATATTTCAACCCTGGCCAAAAAATATTCAAGAAATATTGAAAAAATTAATCCTGTGATTTTTTAAGATCAATGAAGCCATGTCTAGTTTGAAATCATCTCCAGGTACTGGTAACAGTGAAAAAGCTAGAGAGAAAATTTCCACAGTTTTTTTCTGTATTCGTTCTGCCCCTACCATCCTACTACAAATTCCCAATTTATTAACCCACATTCTCAAGTGTTTTCTGGTTTCTGTTTTGGTAATGAAGCTTCTCTGCTTTATAATCCTCACTCTCATCTTCATATAAGAGCATAGAAATGATACAATTTTTTTTTTTTCTGGTATCTCTGAGAAGGAGCTGCATCACATAGCAGAAATTAAAAAAGGGTTCATGTGGATTGGGAGAGACAGAACTGGCAAACACTCCTTTTTCTTTAAAAACAAGACCGGTGTGAGATTTCACAAAAACTAAATTACAGCTTTTATTAGATATTTAATAAACCACTAGGTTAGGTTTATTCTTGCAAGAAGACTAAATTTTAAAATATCTATTAGCCCATTTAAGTTACAGTGAGATCCAGCTGAGGTCAATAGAAACTCTCTTTTGGATTCCAGTGGCCTTTGGCTCAGAGTCACAGCATTTTTCTACTTTCTGAACTATAGACTATTGTTTGGTTAAAATAATTAATTAAATAAGTCTTAGTGAAAAATTTTATATTTTCCCTCTTTTTATGAAAAGTTTCTTTCTCAATTTTGGTTTCACTGTTAACATATAAAAAGCCTGGTTCACATAAAAACAATCAATACTTTTACTACTGTCAGCTTAGAAGAAGCCACAAAGTACAACTACTTATCATGGAATTGTGTGTTTTCAGTCTAACAATTCATGTACAAATATACACTGTAAACCAAATTAAATGGTGAAGCAATATATATATTATAGTATATATATTCCTATTACCTAGTATAACACTAGGAAAATATTTTCTCAATTCAAATAAATAACCAATGGATACCTTTAAAATATTTTCCCTGTTTCACCTGAAGAGCCCCTGATTGGTTTTAAGTCAAGATAATTTTGACATTATGTATGACCAGCTACCTCAGTAAAGTGCAGTGGGAACAAAAATACTGGTGTTTCACTCTTCTCAGTTGATCCCTCAACTGACTTGTATTCCACTTATTTCAAATCTAACATTTTACAGCTAATCTTCAAATCAGAATATTCCACTTTTTAGATTCCATGCACTCAACTATTTACTGTTCTTATCACACGTGGCCCTTTCCACTCTGGTCTGTTTAGACAGGTTTTAGGGTTTTTTTGGTTGGTTTGTCAATTGGTTGGTTTGCAAGGATTTGTTGAGCCTGATCTGTGGCAAAGCAGCTAAAATTTTGCAGTTCTTAAAATAGTGCAATAATAATTTTTTTTTAAAAAAAATCACCATCTTACATGTTTCTAAAATGTAAGCCCATTCCTCAGTTTCTCTTGTCATTTATGAAAGGGAAAAGAGATAATACCTTGTTAACATTTTCCTGCAAATAGGAAAAAATGACAGAAGTTGACACCTGTCTAAGCATTTAAGAGATTTTCTAGATAAACCTGACCTTTCATTCTTGTTACATGTATTTTCCTCTTTTTTTCCACTTTATAATCAATAAGTTTTTGTTTCATTTTATCTGTCCTTAAAGTATGTAATGTCTTTCAGGGTGAAGAAATTAAGGTATAACAAAGACTATAACATATTTAAGTGTTCCTTCATTTTATACTGCACTGAAATTTCTTAGTAGGCATATTCCTGTCTTATTAGAAGAAATACTAGATTCAATTAACAGCACCTACTAGCACTTAATTTTATGAGGCAAACATTGCCCTGGAGGAAAAAAATCTGTGAAGTTCTTAGGGACAGCCATATGATATGCTGTACATCCATAAAAAAAACTAGGTTTCAGGAGAGCTAAATTTAAGCCCTTCGAGGCTCTTCTTGGAAAAATCCTATGGGAACAGGCCCTGCAGGGAAGAGGGATCCAAGAAAATTGGTTGATATTCAAGGATCACTTCCTCCAGACTCAAGAATGATGCATTCCAATGAGCTCAATACTAGAGAGACATGGAACTCCTGTAAGAGGTCCAGTGTAGGGTGACAAAGACGTTTAAGAGATTGAAACATCTCTTGTACAAGGAAAGGATGAGGGAGCTGGGCCTGTTCAGACCTGAGATGAGACAACAGAGAGAGGAACAAAGACTATAAGAATCTGAAGGGACAGTGTCAAGAGGGTGGAGTCAGCCTCATCATGGTGCAGCCAAGCAATAGCATGAGAATCAACAGGCAGAAACTGATGCAGAGGAAACTCCACTGGAATAAGAAAAAGAACTTCTTTACTGTGCAGGTGCCCATGCACTGGAACAGATTGCCCAGAAATGTTGTGGAGTCTCCCTCCCTGGAGAGGTTCAAGAACCATCTGGACAAAATCCTTTTGCTGCTACAAAATCCATGTATGCTCTAGGATGACCCTGCTTGAGTAGGGAGGTTGGATGAGGTGACCCAATGGGGTCCCTTCCAACCTTACCCAGTCCCACCAGAATTTTTTTCAGGAAGTGAGTTTTTGTATACACGTGGAAAAATACTTCTTTCACATAGTTTGCATTCTGGATCTAGCTGTATATTATGACTACTCATTTAGAAAATACAAAAATCAAAAGTAAACTAAATTATCCCACAAGAGAAAAACTTGTTCATTTTTTCCCAAGAGACAAACAAAAACCCAAAAACATTATTACAACTCCCAGACTTTTTGGAAGTTAGGATTTTTTGCCCATTTCAGTATTAACACTGGGTATAAAATATGGCAAAACACTATGATATTTTTCTTTTGGAGTTGATGGGAATGGCCAGAGTTTATTTTCAACTAGAAAATCAGTTTTAAATTTTTCATAGTAAAAGGAAATCAGATAGAAAAGAACATAGAGAAGAGAATTCTCCCTTCGGGCAGTTCAGAGTAGAACCATCTACTAGTCTGTTACCCTGATAGAAGAAATACAATTCACTTTTCAGGCTCTGCTTGGATTTTATGTCAAATGCTACATTTCCACCTGGTATACACTTGAAGGCAAAAAAAGAATAATGCCTTGTCTTTATTTGTAATTTTTTTACTCTTCTGTCCATAAAACTGGACCAGTCAACTATTCTGTGATATCACCTGAGTGAGAAAAAAACTAACATAAACTTTCAACAGAAATCTTCTTTATTCCTGTTCAAAATCACAGGTGTTCTTTGACTTAGGTTTTAAATGTGCTATCAGACTGAAGATTGAATGAATGCCCATTCCTTGGATTCTCCTCCATTGCACAGTAATGATATCAAACTGGTATTTACTACAGCTCTGTATTTTACAGATTTCTTTCCTAACAAGGGTTCATTTCTGTTATCATGGAAAATTTTGTAGACTTACACTTTTTAAGCCAAACATTTCATCTAGGTTTAGTATCAATAACACTGTACATGGTTTTGTCTTCTGAGGCTGAATTCACTATGGATGGAAATTTTTGTCATTTTCACCCTTGTAAATAGTGAAACATTTTTAGGAAGTATTGTCTAACCTTAAGGTTCAATGATACTTAAAGGAGCACAGATTAAAAATTGGCTATATTTGAAACCTTTGTAAAACAACAGAACTTCCTTTCTGTTCTTCCTAAGTACTCACATGAAAAGTCCAACCACTTTGAGAAATAGAAGCTCCACTATTTCCACTTTATCTTTTGCAGACTTATTTTTGAATTATAAGAATCAGAGTTTTCCCTGTATAGTGGTGATTCTGACTTTAAAATTTGATTTTTGGGAAAAAAACTCCTCTATTATATTTTCCACCTCTTCTAACAAGTAAAAAACTAAAAAGCCAAAATGAACAAACAAAAAAAAAACAAAAAACAAGCCAACAAAAAAAAATTATTTCTCTTTGAAGATAGCTGTGTAATTTTATGATTGATATTTTGCAGAAAGTAGTTTTATCTCAGGCTGAATATTTTTTGTAATTCATATATGCTGAGTGACCAAGAGATTTGCATAAGTATTTAAAAAATTTTACTCTTTCATTCAAAAATATTTGTAACTTTAAGAATTCCCATTACATGCTACTTGTAAATCAGTATCACTTATAAGGTACCTGGATGTTTTCAATATAATATTAATACAATGAAAGTTTAACTTTGGAGTCCTGCTGAATTCATCTCTTTTGTAATGGACTTCTTGAACTGAGTCAGCAGAAGTCAGTTAATTGTAATAATTAACAGGCTGTGACCCTTCAGCTCACAGCATAGACTTAGTTGGGTCTCCAGAGAAGGTAAGGAATGAGGAAAAAAAGGAAAGCAGATAACTATCACCCTGACCTCACATTCCTGAGAATTGTGCTTGTTCAGAAGTTATCATTTTTTGCTGAAACACCACTTTGTGAAAACAGTGAATTGTAAGAATTAATACTTTAATCTGTCAACAAGAATAAGTATCTTTTGAAGTTCTGATATGAAATCAGCATCCACTGTCTCAATTCTGCTTCATTATTAAATTAGATTCTCCTAACAATTTTTAAAAACTTCCTAAAATTTCCTAATAATTTGTATTATCACTCAAGTAACAACCATTGGATTCTCTTATAACACAAGTATCTTATATTTAATCTGTTTTAGTTACCTTTATTTAGTCAGGGTTGTGGAGAAGAAAGCTCATTTTTTTATTTATTACATTAATAGTGCCTTCATGCTCCCCCAGGACAACAGCTTCTAGGTTAGTGGGAAAGCTACAGTAAAGCCAAGCATCTTTTTGAGCAGCGCAGTGACCATGGCTGGAAGAACACTGCACACCAAGGAGTCGTGATCATGATACCATTTGAGTCATCCCTGGCTCATGCTGTGCTACAAGCACAGCCTGGCATTGAGGCCATGTCCCATTGGCACAATAAAATTCAGCTTTGATGATAACAGAGGAACCTGTCCACAGCTCCCTGTTAGTACCAGTGACTCAATTTTCTGATGGGAAGCCCTTTTAAGGCAGCACAAATTAGGACTGCCATCATCTGAAGGGATGTAATATTATTGATACTATTCTGTCTTTATAGTTTTATCTCTAATAAATGGCATTTTAAGCAATACTTCACAAAGTCTGAATGTCTTCTTCACTTGGATGATCTCTGGAGATTATCTAGTTCAATCCCCTTGCCAAGGCAGTGTCACTAATCACAGATTACACCAAGAAGCATGCAGGTGGGTTTTCAATATCTCCAGAGAGGGAGATCACATCAAATGTCTGTGTGATAATGGTATTAGACATAGAATGAAGGAGAGAAAAGAAGGGCTAACAGTCCTTTTTGCTCCTTCCCTTCATTTAGAACCAGAAAATTTTAAGTATGACAGTTTCATGTATGGGCCAGGTTGTTTCTATTTTTGGAGGCAGCTGGAACAAAAAAGTCACATGAGAGAAGTCAGAATGATAAAAGATGTACTCATAGTATAATGAGGTTTAAAAAAAAAAGGAAGAAATCACATGTTATCATGAGATTAATGATCACTAAGGATGGGACAGTGAAGATAAATATGACTGGAGTTACATATTCTTTAATAATAACAACAGGGGGAAAAAAACTTCACCAAAAAACACCTCCCCCTTGAACTTTAAGATTGATCTTGTCAGCAAAATTCCCATTGCTGTTTATGTCACACAAACTCCCTCTTCTCCTATGAACACAATATCCGATTTCTCATTACCATTTTTCCAGCAGAAAGCTTAACCCACGTGCCTTTCCCTGGAGCTGGGATGAGTACTGCTCCTGTCTCTGCCACATAGTGTGACATAAGGCTGTTACAGACAGCCCCTGAGAGCAGACCTCAATGCCCCCAGCCTTTCACCATGTAACCTGGCTGCTCAGAACTGATTTTTAGTGACTAACACAAATGACCTCTGATATAATGTTATTCATAAGTCTCAAATACTACAGTTCATAAACTGAATGAAAAATTAAGATTAAAATGCAAAAGAACCCCAAAAACTCAACATGTCTGCTAAAAAAGTGTTATCAACATGACTCCAACGTGTATTTTAAACATTAATGTTCCAAGGGATTTCCTAGTTATTATATTGCTACAAAATATTATAAATTATAAATGTCTTTTTTTTTTTTCTGGCATTTCATAAAGCTGACAAAGTTTTATCATCAGTTTTGGAAAAGTACATATATAATTT
The DNA here is from genome assembly GCF_049639895.1 of Pseudopodoces humilis. Classification (NCBI taxonomy): domain Eukaryota; kingdom Metazoa; phylum Chordata; class Aves; order Passeriformes; family Paridae; genus Pseudopodoces; species Pseudopodoces humilis. The sequence goes on from NC_142200.1 coordinate 76,891,042, forward strand.
TCCTCTTTTACAAAACCTGGTAAATATTTGCAAACAAGGTAATTGCAAGTATAAAACCCTCAAGTAAATTACTCTTTTTGTTCAAGAATTGAAATACCTGAATAGAATTTAATTCTTCCAAATATATGTAAATTCAATATGAATGTAAATACCTGCACCAAAGCCTACTTTGCAGGACACATATTTTTACCTCACAAGCACACTGATAATCATAGAATCACTGAATATTGGAATGGTCTAAGTTAATCAAATCTTCCTGTCAGAATCCTACATACCTTATCCATTCACCAGTTCAGATCATGGGTCTTTGAAGATGCCACCCCGCCCTCTTCCTCACTAGCTAGCCTGGCCTGAAATTTTTTAGCAGGTCCTATCTCTGCTAGACAGAGAATGGAGAACAAGGTCACATACAAAATATATAAGAAAAAACTGTTAAGAATGGAGGACAGACTATAGTAGGCACAGAACTTGGCCTCACAAGCAGACTGATCAGTTCCTTATATGCAACTGGTACTTTTCCTCTTGTCTCTTCTTTGCTCACTCCTCTCTGATCCAGCTTGGTTCCTACCTTTCCCTGCCTTTGGCCTTCTCCTAAAGATCCTGTAATAGCTCTCCATATGAACACCCTACCCTCAGAATATCCCTAGAAGTTTTATAAAATCCCACAAACATCCTCAAAATTCCTATAAAAACTCTTTCCCTGGAGGCCCAAAAATTATCTTGGTTCCCTGGTTTCCTCTCAACTGCAAAATTCTGGCTGAACTTCCTCAAAGGCCCTGGTGGTTTCTTCAGATTTCCTTTGATCAGTGACCAGAGATAGGATCTTTGCTACTTCTCTGTTATCTCCTCTCCCTTCTGGTTTACCTATCTGGGTATTGCACTTATTATTTATCCTGTCTCTTGCCTCTTACACTGATGAGCTATCAACTATGTACTCAGACAAACTCCATATCCTCACGTTATCTTCAACAGACTTAAGTAAGTTAACTTCATGGAGGCAGACTTGCATTATAAATATCACTACAAGATTATGTATTACAAAGTTTTTCTGACTTTTTAATCAGAAAAAAAAGAGAAAAGGTAATGATATCCACATCAGTAAAGTGCAAATCTGTAGGATGCAAAATTTTCACTTATGTCAGTATAATATAATACCTCTACTTCACACCAAACATGCAAATAAAAGGTAAAGTCTACTGCTTTGTCAAACCTTGCTTTACGGACATGAAAAATTATTGTTGGTGCCAGGACAGTTGTAAATAAAGACGGAAAAAATCTCTTACAGTTATTTCTATAGTGCAGCAGTGTGAGAAGGCAGAATGTTATCTTTCTCCTAGTCTAGATTCTCAAATTAGTTAAATATACAGGGCTTTTAAGTTCCTCAATTGTTTTTGAACCTTCAGGTCAAGTCAACTTTAAGGGAGGGCAGATAATTCAAATACCAGAATTTATTTGAAAAAATGCCTAGTAATTACATATTGAAGAGGATACAAATCACAGTCCTTACTGAGGAAAGGTGGGAAAACCACTGTTTTATACTATTATCATCTGGCTAATGAATTAGTCTCTGGCTAACAGTCAGCCTGTCAAAAAATACCTGCTTAGATTCCTAAACATCTCAGTCTTGTATCTTTTCCCTTGTGAGAATGTCTAAAGACACATGGGGAATTTTGGAGTTGATACAGCATAGGATAGAGGATGAAATGAAGCTAATTTGTACCAAAAGAAGTTCCATTGGTTTTGCTGATCATAGAATTCATCTTCAGTTTATAATCACACTGAGAAAAAGACCAAAACAAACAAATAAACAAATAAACAAAACAAACAAAAAAACACCAGAAAAGACCAACCAACAACAAAAGAAACCAACAAACCAAATAAACAACAAGAAGACCCCAACCAAAACCCCCCTACAAACCAATCTACAAAGTAAAATAAAAAACACAAACTCCCTATCCCTCTCCCTAAAATACTTCTTCCCCTGCACATTTTTTTTTTTTGCTTGCTTTAGCTTTTGAGGTAGGAAGGGATTTGTTTTAAAGTGGTTAAATCACTCAGTGTAAGTTATTGAGTAGCTTATCAAAGACAAATTAATAAAAGACAACATAAGATCCATTTACATTAACTTCATTGTCATTCAGCCTCCAACATTCTGAGAGACAAATCCAACCATGTAACCCATCTGTGTGCATCCACAAAGGCCTTTTTTCTGTTGTAGCATTATTGACTCCTTACCTTCAACTACAGAAAGGATAGAGGAAAATAAAATAACAATGACTTCCCACCATTACAAATAGAGTTGTTTCTTCTCTGTATTTGTACTGAGATATAAAAAAGGTGACACAAAAATTCACTTATTATGTAGCTGGCACAATAAAGAATGCATTGTCTGGAATGTCTAGGCACTAAAGGAATCAAACATTAATTTTCCGTTTATCACCTGGAAAAAGAAGAAAGAGCCTACTGTCATGAAGTATAAAATTCATTGTCTGATATGATCTAGGTTTTAAAAAACCCAACAACACATTTCACAGTACAGCACTTGGTTTATTCAGGAAAATCAGGACTGGAATATGTAATATTTGCTTGAGTGCATGCCCTGTCTCATTTGCTTACAATGATGAAATGAGACCTGAATCTCTCCAGCAAATTTCCTTTCCCTGTTTAAACTGCCAATCTATAATGAAATGTAGGAGAGCACAAAAAGTTTGTTGTAAAGAAACAATCCAAGTTGAGACACTCTAGGGGAAAACATGGCCCCACACAGATTTATTTTCAGGAAAATAAAGACATTTGAAATAATACAATTTATTACAGTTCTGCAGTTAAATGTCCTGAAGCTGTATTAGACCAAATTGTGGTTTTTAGAAAGTGCTGGCTTAAGCAGCATTTGAGGATATTTTGAGAAACCTATTTTGCAAGACCTTGAGGTACCTAATAAGGCATCCTCTTCTAGACAGAGATAATTCTTTGGTAAGGCTTCTATATTTTGGGACTAGGACTTTGAAGCATTTTGCTGTGTTTTATGAAGTATAAACATACTGAAATATAATTCAGGACACAAATAAAAACAAATTGTGAATTATTCAGCAGACATTTATCAGGCAATGGATGTTAAGTGATTGCAGCTGTTCTGGCACTGACCCTAACAGACCTATACGAACTCCAAATCACCTCACAAGTTACTTTGCTCTATGTGGATTTATAGCACATAATTGTAGCAAGGCAATTTGTAGTTTTATGACATTTCTCTCACTATGTTAACCTCTCTCTCAAGAGGTCTGAAACATGATCCACATGATATCCTACATATTACATTTCCCTAGCTGTTCCCTAGCCCTTCCTTATATTTCCTATTTTTCTAGGCAAGCCCTTAGTACTAATAGTGCCTGCTCACCTGAAGGAGCAGCCACATCAGGACACACCACAAGCCAGTAGTATCTGCTCTATTTATTGACACAAACTTACCCACATTATATTCTTCTGTAATTAACCACAGATGATGACTCTGCAGAAAGCAGAAAGTGCACAATAGAAAAAAAATAATCTTGCTTAACAATTTGCAGCATTAAAGAGAAAAGTTAACCAGGAAATATAAAAAATTTTCAAAGCTGCAGTTTACAGTAAAGCTCTGAATGAATGAATTATCCTTACGCAGCAATTTGTAAGTTATACCTTTCATCATACCAAATGACCAGCTTCTGAAAATATTAACATTTAATTAGTGACATATAATAACAGAATGGGTGATATGTCCTAAAACTGCTATATTTATAAGTTGGAGGAAGTCCCAGATTTTGCGACAAAACATTCTTCATTGACTTTCAGTTTCATAGGCGTTCCATTTGCACATTGCTTTCCAGTCCAGTCTTGGTCCCTTGGAACATCTTTGTAATCCAAAATTGTTTCATGAACATTCAACTAAAGAATGGGCCCTGTTGCCACCATAATAATTCATACAGTAATACAGCAATTTAGTTCTGCTCTTCATCTTTCCGAGGGGTCTCTCCCAGAAGAAAAAAGGCGTTACCTTATACTTCCTGTATTTTTCTAAGTGAAACAGACTTACATGAGGCTGGACTGATCTTGCCAGTTACCTGTATGCAGACTTAGAACTGCCTGTTACACTGTGTTTATTTTGATGGCTGTTGTAGCACATACAGGCAACAAAACAATTACCGGGCAGTACCAAAGAAACCCATTACAGTTCACAGAGAGGGACAGAAGTAGCATAATTGAAGTTAAAATTATAAAGCAACTGCAAGCCTGAACACCATGTCTTGGGCACACCACTCCCAGAGCAGACTGAGAAGACCCCTTTAATAACATAACATCTTTGCAGGGACATGCTGGAAATCAAGTCCTGTAGCAGCAAAGGGAGACTAGCAGCTCAGGCACAGCCTTATGTAGGTGCTGCAGGCAGCAAGGGAAGATATCTGTACATGAGGAAGAGAACAGCTGCACAGTGGCCTGAAACAGCATTTTGGCAAATGTCAAGGTGAAGTTTCAGCACGGCAGCACACGACTGGGCTCAGAAAGGAGGAAAAGATATGAGGCACGCAGAAGAGCACAAGCAAGGCACTCTGTCAAGCGGTGGGTGGTATGTTATGCTCAAATGAGTACAGGAAGCAGCAGACCGTGCTCTGCAAAGAAGTCTCAGTTCTGATGTTTCTACCATATTTGTAAGAGAACCTTGTTTAATTTCCATACACAGCTTACTGTTTCACACACTGACAAAAGAATACAAATGACATATCTTATACAGGATAAATCTGGAGAGAAGAGAGGGAGAATTTTTCCCCATTTTGTCTCCCTTTCTCCAGACACCTATTAAAACTAAGAAAGATACCTTCTTCTAATTATTTCGTATTTTGTTGATTAAAATGTATGTGATTAAACAACCATATGTGCAAATGTGCAGATAGAAATGTTCCAGCTGATCAAACTAAACAGTAAGAATGGTGTTTGGAAATATGAACCAGCTTGGAATAAACCCCTAAATATTTAGAAAATAAAAACTTATGAGTGAAATTCTCTTGCTATTGACAGCCTAATGTATCTAAAGCATCTTGTTATACTCCCAGTGCCAATGTCTTCATTGAATGTTCTGTGTTTTTTGGCCCTCTCCATCTATAACTGGTATCACAGAGAGTAAATTACATTCTCTATATTATATTTCATTCTCTGTTTTACAGTCATCGTCTACAGTGGTTCTGAAGTTCTTTTGCATAATATGTACTCTAATTCATATCCCAACCACTTAAAACTCACAAATCTAACCATCTGCACTCAGCCTTTCAAAGCACTACAAATATTTTTAAATATATGTGCCAGTATTTCTGTATTTATAAAACTGAAAAATATACTACATTCAAAAGAAAATAAATTAAAAAATAAATAAAAACCCAACTAAAACAACAAAACCCAAAAAGGCACATGCATATACACTTTCAAGTTCTATAAATGATCTGCAGGATGAATTCAAGCAGCTTCTGCTCTTAATCCTTCTTTGTATCTGCTATTAAACAAAAGGTAAAAAGTTATCAATGACTAATTAAAGTACAAGTGTACATTAAAAATTATTCATGTTAATGTACTGTGAAGGCATTATAAATTTCTAAGTTCAGACATTTAAACTGTCTTTAAATATGAATTTAATAAAAATAAAATGGATTTTGTCACTCATAAAAATATGAAAACTTTGCAATAAGTTGGAAAAACCAGTAAATTACCCCACTGTGCAGTTATCTAATGTACAAGAAATTAGTCTTCCAAAGGAAGTCTGTATGTTTTATACAGAGACAAAATTCAGTGAGGAGCTTGCATGACCTCTTGCTGAGGAATGCCTTCGGTGCAGGTAGCTGGGGGTGCAGCTGCAGTAGGAGCAGCAAGCCGAGCTCTGAGTGGGAGCCCCAGGAAAGAAGCCGTGAGGTGCTGACCCTTTGCAGGACAAAGGGCCTTGGGACACCTGGAAACACTTTGGGAACCAAAGACCTGAAGAATTTCCCACCCTTGGACTGTGAGGGTAGAAAAGCCCAGGGGTTCCTTTGTTTTGTATCCCTCCTCAGAAGCACCAGATCAAGCTGTTATTTTACTATTTTGTTATTTAGTTAAATAACAAAAGCCGAGATCAAGTCATGTGAAGGATCTGGATATCTGAGACACTGCTATTGGAAACCTGGGGACTAGCCACTAAGGTGTGACTCTGGGTGTGGGGTGTGTAGCAGTGAAGGGGCCTCGGTCCCAGATCAGGTGGTGTGAATGTGTCTGCCAGAGTGGCTCCTGGATGGTGAGACAGGGAAATTTCCTTAAAACTTCAGTATATCCTAGAGCTAGCATTTTATGATCAAAATTTCTTTTTAACCCTGAAAAAGCTACCTCCTTGATTTCACACTCAATTTTTTAAGTAGTCACCTATAAAAGTTCAAGGATATTCCATGATTTTTGTATAACAGTAAGGGTGTAAACTTTGCCTGAGATTTTCAGAAAAAAAAAAATCCTCCACACATAAAAACAAGCAAACAAACAAAAACCCAACAAAAAACCATTGTACTGATTTTTATTTAATCAAAATGGAAAGAAGAGTGTTTTACTTAATATAAAAGCATTTATTTCAAGGCCAGTAAACTTCAGCTAGCAATTCTGACTTAAGTGTGGATAGCTTTCTGGCTACACAGAGACAATTATGTCAGAGAGCAGAGACCATTCTGCTGTAATCACTTTAGTTCTCCACAGCAGTGTGAGTTTTGCAGACTGCATGGACTGAATACCAAGTGAATCCTGATGCTCTAGATACCACCAGCGTGGAACCAGAAATGGATTAGGATAACAAAGAAAAACCTTCTGGCATTCAATACAAAATTTATTTTGCCCACATGGCCACATATGGCTCTGTCACTGAATAAGAAAGAGAAGTCAATTCAATAAAAATGTTAAAATTACTGTCATGTGTGCTACTGATTAGGTAGGAAAAATATTTCCATTTCAAACTTCTGGTGTTTCTTGACCAAATTACTCCTCTGTAATATAGGACCAATGTAATGATTGGCATAAAAAGGTGACAAACATTGCTAGACATACTACCAATTCTGAGCAGCACATGCTTTATATTGCCTACAACATGTACTCCTTACTAGGTGTGGTATAAGCACACTGAAAGTGAGTGATATATTTGTCTTGTACCCAGTACACTGAAATATGTCCTCTACAATAGCTTGCAAGAGGTAGATCCCAGACCTGTCAAACTGTGCTTACCAGACTTCACTTTGTGTGAACTTCCTGCTTGGAAGAAACCATTATAAATAATTTCAGTAGATTTTTATACTCCTTCCCAATCCTTGTTAAAGATAAGGGAACAAAAGCATTATCACTAGGTCAAGGGGGGATATTTTAGACTTTTATTTCATAATACAACAAATACAAAAATTTGGAAATAAGTGTATTATTCTGGAAGGATAAGGAGATATATTTCAAGTACTTTTTGGTTATGAATATGATTTTTGGTTGGAAGAGGTAAAATAAAATGTTAGGAACAACATTTCAGTTAACAGTATTTCAGTTAAAATTACTGTAAAGTGATTACAGTGTCACAAGTGCATGGGATGTTGAAATGGTAATGCCAACAATGACTTAAAGCCTTCCAGTGGTGAGCTGAGGTTGATCCAGGACTAAATGTTATGAGAGTGTGTATCCTCTGAATTTTAAAATGTAACGATTTTGAAGTGTATCAACAAGATAAAATAAGATTAAAATAATAATGTCATAGATTAAAATATAATGTCATGGATTTTTACCAGTTGAATCATGTTTGAGCAAATTGCTCTGTTTTGCAAGGCAGGATTTTTTCCTTACTCTTACTGAGATATGTCAGCTATTCACGCTGATAAACATATTTTGAAAGATGAGTTCTCCAGAAATGATTGTTAATTTTTGGAAGACTTCCCCAACTCTCAAGGATAAGTACTTCTTAAAATATAAAATATTGTGAAATGTCTCTTTTCCTGTTTCAGAGATATTTTTAAAAGTGCTCACTAAAAACTGGAGAAATCAGAAATAAAGTGGAGGGGCACAAGCAGAAATCAGTGAGGTAAATCCCTGCTAGACTGCACTGCCTTTAAGGAAGCCCACTGAATAGTCCTTACCTGGTCCTATATAGTCTTTTTGAAATTTTTGACCTGAGAGAACATCTTGATCAGTCAGAACTAGAGGTTTCCACAAATTACTCCTGTGAGACACCCAGCAATTGATGAAGTGCTTACAAAAGGCTAAATAATTTCCAAAGAAGATTATGGCCAAATTTTTTTTTTTTTAATTTAAAATTTTTCACAAGTTCAACTTTTCCATCTGCTTTGAGCCCTACACCAAATGAGGTGGGTTAAATAAATAATAATCTATATTGAATTAAAAAGGAAATGAGACTTGCAAAGGTATTTCTTAAATGAATAAAGGTAATAACCTTAAAAGCCCAACTCTGCTCTTTGTTGACTTTGTAGTACATTATTTAAATACCTGAAATATAATTGAAGTACTAATTGAAGTGTTTCAATTCAATTTCAATTCCAAAGTAAACAACTTTTTTAGATAGAAATAATATTTTATTATTTATCCCAGATGAAATAAAAAAGTGAAAAAGTTACATTGTATTTGGAGTTCTATTTTGACTAAACATGCACATTCTGATTTCATGTTGGACAATTCCTCTCAATTCACATCTTACAAACTGAGAGAAAGCACAAAAGGCTGCACAGGGAAAAGCATATTCTAGATTTACAAATATCCATGCACATACTGAGAAAAATTAGGTACATAGGATGGGAACAACTTTTAAGACTGAGTAGTTTTTCAACATACTTTTAAAATGAAGAGCAGAGAAAGTTAAGACTGTGTAGTGATTAAAAGCAAAGAGCCTACCTGCCTAACCAAAACCTGGGATAATGAACGGGTCAATGCAAAAATTGTGCTAGTACTAGTACTAGTGTCAGGAAGAGCAAAGACCATACTGAAGAAAATTGGCAAAGCCAGTCTCAGCATAAAAGTTAACATTATTTTTTTTCACTGTTTAAATGTATGTGTCCTTGTGTCTTCAGACATATTTGTCTTGGAAAAGACCAGGAAAATTAAAAAGATCCTTGAAGAAACATAAAAATTGATCATGTAGCCGTAGGTATTGTAGATTATTGATATCTGCTGTAAGCATAGCTTTTCTTTGAGATGTATTCTTGCTGAATTTTGAAAAATGTATGTTGAATTCATACAGTAATAATTTAATAGATTCATAGTTTCAGCTGTTATTATCCTGTTAAGTTTTGCTGTACATTTATGTATCATGATTCCCTGCAAATAATTTCATTTGATTAAGCATAAAGGTTCACAAATTTCATCCAAACTAACAGCTGAACAAGTTTTAGTCAAAATTACAGAAACTATACTTCCTGCTTCCTCTTGTTTGCAAACTAGTATGAAACATAGACTAATATTCCCTAAAAAAGCTTCCTTCATTTCTTTAGCCTTTGTTTTGTATTTTCTTCAATATGGGTGGCAGCCTGCATGAAGCACAATGTAGCAGAGAAGACACCAAGTAAACAAGCTACTTTAGGTGTCCTTGAGAACAAACATATCCTGTAGACTCTGTGATGTTTCCATGATGCTCTCCAGTTTTCATGCTCATGCTCAAAATTTTTCCAAGAAGAGATGGTGGGGAACGAGGGCAGGAGGCAAATGCATTTCAGCTCTTTTCCCAACACGCTGGGACAAAGTCAAACTCAGGTACTGGACAGTACTCCCCAGTCCGAGAGTCTAGACGGTCTGGGACTACCACTGAAAGTTACTTATGACTTCTAGGAAACGATCATGTGGCCTTCTTCTACAAACTGGTCTGAAAAATGAGTGCAATTTTTCATGTGGTAACTGTAAACTTAGGGAGGTATTTGTTGTATATTTATAGGAAAGAAGTGCAATCAGCAAACAGCATGCATAAAGCTTTCAGAATTTTTTTGTTATTATGTTGATGAGAATTTATTAAGGGCTTGGGTGAAGCAAATATAATTTTGCTGAGATCTCCAAATGGTATTAATATCATGTGTATACAGAGTACACTTTCTCTAAGTAATTATCTTTCATTCAGTATCAGACAATGGTCCAAGAGGGAATGTACATAGACAATGCCTAAGCACAACTGTGTATTCTGCTTGCAAGGAGTATAATCATCTTTCATTTAAAAGTGATATGGATACTCCTTTTCTATCCATGTAAAAAGCATTTGTTCCATAAAGTTTATTGCAGATGAATGATTAAACAGCAAAAATCATGATTTTTAAAAATATATATGTTAGAGAATTTGGGTTTTGTTGGTAGTGTGAAATTTCTTCACTATCTCAAAGTTGTTCAAATACAATCTTTTTGAAGGATAAGCCACAGATATTCTAAGCAGCTGCTGTGGTTTACTGAGTCACATGGCACTGGTTCTCTTCCCTAATTTATCAAGGCACTTAGAATTTTCACTTCAATGACAGGACTCATTTGCTTAAAGTAGTCAAGTTCTTAATTGCTAAATATCCAGCTTTCCATGTAATATAAAGTACACAAATGTACATTTTTTATACATATTATACTGACATGAATAAAAGGAAGATCCCAAAACTGTAGCCCTGTTACTGAAGGAGGGTAACCACATGGAAAAGGCTGAGGTACACACTGCTTTCTTTGCCTCAGTTTGCAATGCCACATTTTCCTCCGGTCTCTCAGGTTACTACACCAGAACACTGTGTTCCAAGTATAAAAAAAAAGGTGAGAGGCTAGCTAGCCTTTTGAATTCCTACCTAGATTATTCTGTGACTGGAAACTTCTGTCATTATAATTCAGAGGGTTTTAAAGTATACACCTGAACTGTAAAACAAAATCCATAACAGTAGTGGTAACATATACACATCTGTTATAAATGACCACGGTATAAATTGTAGTATTTATTATGAATTAGGAGAGTATCCTTAGTGAAAGAGCTGAGCTTTCATTAATGTCGGTTTGACATTTGCAAAATTGATTTGTTTTGACATTTAGAGCACTTCTGTTGTAGTGTGGGCTCATGTCTGACATTAAGCAAACTAAATTATGGTGGTTTTGCTTAAAAGCTTCCCATAAAACACTGTTATTTTACAATGCAGACGACATCTGTTCTAGTAGAAGCAGTCATGTCTTACAAAAACATAGCAGGTATACTGACTTATGTGGAAACAATATTCTTAAATGAAGAATATTCAAAGCATTAATTGTTGGCCACTGAAAATAAATGAAAATTCACATAGCTTGTAGGTTTAGTCATAAAACTTGGAATCCAATTAAAAGTTTGAGGTAATACATGAGAAACCTTATCTACATTTTTATCTTAAGAGAAAAAATTGTTTTCATTTTAAGAAGAAATATGAATAGCCTAAGAGGGCATGGAGTAGACTAGTTCAGCTAATGGAACTCTTCATTTAGCGGTATGCAGGCCTTTCACTCACATTGCTTTATATTTGTAATGCATAAACAGATTGAGTTAAAAAGAGATGGCTGATTTCCTCGTCAGTGAAATGCTCATTGATTATTAAATTTAATTCTTTTTTTCTTGCGCAATGTATTAATTCAAATGTTATTTTGGATTCAGTTTTTGACTACAGAACCGCTGTCTGTAACAAATCACCGTGTTCTTCTGGAATTTATGTATGTAGACAACACAGGATCTAAAATGGTAATCCACAGTGTTATAGGCTTTTTTTTTTAGCAGATTAGAACTCCATAAACTAAGTTCAAGTAATCTTTATCATTAACCATGCATGCATGGAATCATCCAAAAAAAGAAGAGCTATTCTAGCATGCCTTTTTTTTTTAATCCACATTTTTTACGCACTCTCGATCCATATGAGGCAACACACTCTATCCTACCTTTCTGTCAGCTCAGGAGTGACAACAAACCCTAATGGAGCCTTTCACCTCCTTTGCTTTCAGTATTCTCTCCCACATTATGGTACTTGGATTGTTTTTTGGTTACCTGGGATTCCCAGATCGTCTCATGGGACTCTGCTAGACAGATTCAATATTGCTTAATTTCCAAGATCAATTGAAATCAAACCAATGTGACCAATATTGATAGTGCACAAGCAGATGTTAAATGTCTTCACTTGTTCCTTTCCTAAAGTTTTGACTCAACAATGTCAATACCGCAGAACTCCATGAAGAATCGTGCCAAGCTGGAAATGCACTTTGGTCTAATTCTTTCTTTTCCAAGATAAACACAGTGACTGAGTGAGTGTCTGTGTGCATGGTATTCTTTCACACGATGACCTTTTCCATGTCTTATAACATACTTCTGTTACAAAGTGCATTCATTTTATATCTCAAAATCAGTTTTGACATTAACAAGGTAATCAAGGTGAAGCCCTGTCATCAGCTCCATGACATTTACTTTCACAGCTGCTTTCCAAAATTTTGTCTTTACACCAGTATTTCTTGTCTGCTCCTTTCACTGAACTGTCTGCTTTGACATGCAGCTCTTTTGTGGAATTACAACAATTGAATTTAGATAACAACTTAAATATAAATATAATTAATTTTTCTGGAGCAAACAGCACAATACTTGCCAATCCTATACACAATCAACAGTCTGCTCTCTTTCCTGCATCACATTTTCCCCTATTTTTTTCCAAACTTAGTGAAACCAGTGCATTTGCTTTGAGAATTATGATTTCTTCCCTCTTAGCCTCTTCTTTCTTTGTTTACAAACTCATAAAAGGATATCATAAAAGCTTGTGAGAACACAAATGTCATGTACTTTATTCTGATGGACTTTTCTGGAGCCTACATTATCTATAGCTTTGCACCTTTAATACTCTTGGTAAATGACCAAGAAACATTAGGATGTATATCAGTATATCAGTATTTCCTCATTTAGCAGCCTCACCTTATTTTTATGTCTGTCCATTTGCAGCAACATACCTGTATTTTAAAAGTGCACATACAAAAAGATATTTTTTTTAAAAAAAAGACAGGACCTGTCATATTAAAAATTGAATTTGAGCCCACAATTAAATTATTTTTCCCACTACCTTTAGTTAAATAAAACCACATTTTAAGCTTTACAATATACATAAAACAAATTATATTTTAAGCACTGGTAAACTTGAAAATCAAACAAGAACAAAGAGATTATTCTTAGATGACTGAGTATTGGATTTAATACCTGGTACACTATTAAGGTGACGATGATGATGATGGTGATGATGATGATGATTTGTTTTAGGGATGGAATGAAACAGCTCAAGGGCTCAAATACATGAATTTACATTTTAATGTATTTCTGCAGATTGGTATGCCAAGCCAAGGACATGGTGCATTTACTCAGGCAGAGTGAACCAACATTTATTTATGAAATTTCAGTTTTAGAGGGAGAGAACTTCTCTCAAAGCTGTTTTATGTACTGCTCTTAGTTGGTATTTGTCACTGCTAGTGACATAACAATAAGTGAAGTTCAGGGACAGTTGAAAACTCAAAGCAACATTATTAAGTATCATTGGACAACTCTATTAAATTTACAATTAACTGTGTCAAAGTAGCCTAATAAAAGACCTTTTTTTCATTTTAGCCTGCAGTTTTCATTGCACACTAATGAAGATATAAGATATCAGTATTCTCAGCATCATTTCCAACAGTGTTAAATCATTGTCCTCGAGTAGACAATTATTGTAGTAATTAATATATGCCTCTACTGATCTGAAATAATAATACCACTTATATTTTCTAATCTTGCTAAGAAATCCATAAACATTTAAAATGTTCCAGATGATGCACTATTGGTTTCCTTGCTGTTTGCACTTCCAGTGACTAATGAACATCAAAAACAAAGCGATAATTTGAAAGTCCACAGGTAATTATGGGAAAGTAAACTAAAATATTAGACTTACTTTTACACTTTTATGCCACTCAGTATATGATTGACATTGTTATTCAACAATAACAATGACTTTCACAGAATCAATAAGAAAATGAAGTCTATCAAAATGGTAATATTTTGATACCATATAAAATGAGTGTCATTAATCTAGAAATTACATATCATTTTCTCTAGTGAAGTAGCACATTTACATGCTGTGTAATAAATGAACAATATCTTCAGGTTACTGACACTATCATACTGGACTGTAGTCTTAATTTCAGTGTTTATTGTCAATAGAAGAATTTACACTTTTTTCTTAAAATTTTTGTTAAGAATGAAATGTTATTGCCTCTGGACCTTAAAAAAACAAACAAAAAACAAATCAAAGAAACAAAAACCCCCACAACAACAACCACCACAACAAAAAACAAGAACAAAGGATCTTTTAAGTATTTGCCTCTCCCTAAATTCAAACACTTCTAGGAAGCGTCTCAAATCTAGTGGTGCAAATATATCTGAAATGAGCTTCATATCACCAGAATTTATAGCAAACAGCTTCCCATAAATGAACATCTTTGATGCTTCCAGTAAATAAACAAAAAAGGTGAGTTTAGCCTTTGCTTATATTTACCATCACACAGATCCTGCCTCATAAAGCAATCCTCAACAGCACAAAAGCCTGTTTTAAGTGTGTGTATAGACTTTCTACATCAAAACCCTGTTGGATTAGGCTCATGTACACTGTATCTATAAGGACTAAGTGTCAGAAAGAGGTAGTGGTATTATAGTGTGTACCAAACTCTGCAGGTCAACACCACAATCTAGCGCATGATTTTGTATTCACCACTGTTATTGTATTAACTGTAGAAAGCTTTGCCAAGTTGCTTGTGACCAACTGATCTCCACAAGCACAAAGAAATGCAGAACAACAGCAACAGGCTGAGGAACTTTAGTGACCCCATCACAACGACCAGATGCCCCTCACCTGCCTCGTTCAAGGCTATCAGAGAAAAATCAATTGGCGGATTGTCCTGCAGCAACACAACTCACTTCTCAGACCGAGTACTGTTCCTGCTTACCACTTTTCAAATAAAAGACAGCTTTGCTAGTAATTTTTCTTTTTTTTTTTTTTTTTTCTTTTCTTTCCCCCCACTCCACATATTAAAAATGCCACTATTTATTTGAGGAAAACTGCAAAGCAAAAACTGCAAAGCAAGTGACGGATGGACTCATGATAAAATTCCGACTGAAAATGTGTTTCTGCTGAAAAAGAAGTTTTTCAAAACAAACTTACGAAATTCAAAATGTGATGAAATTTCAATTAGCTTTGACACAAAGAAAAGTTTGTTATTATTCCATATCATATGATCATCAAAATAATATATTTTCATTTCTTCATTTTCCCATTACCCTTGCCAAAAGGTATACTTGGCTGTAATGGAATAGCTTCCAAACTTCCAAACTTCTAGAGCTGTTAATTTTTCAACTAAAACACCCTTGTAACCAGATGCCATACTAAATATTATCTTAGAGGGATTACCACAAGTTGGTAATCTCCAAATGCACAGAGCAGAGGCACACATGGATCAGCACAGGATCCACAAATTTATCTTGCTTGAGTTCCTGGAGTTCTTTTCATTTTGTTTAGAAAAAGGAAGGTAAATTAAAGTATCTCCAAGTGAAGAATCTGTTAAGAAAATAAGCCCCCCCCAGATCACTACCATTGCTAGTAGTTGTCTCTGGAAAATGTTAATAGGTCTCTCAGCTCTCCACGTCCTGTGGTAGGATTCATATTAAGTTACTCCTTGTCAAATCATAGGCAATTCATAAAATGACAGCTTGGTATCTAAAAGATGATACAGTCAATAGAACCAATTGGATATCTAAAAGATGTTCCAAAAATAATATATTACTCCAGACATAGAATAACAGAATGGAGGAAAAAAAGTCAAGCTCACATTCTCATCATATGAGCAGGTCATCCACTAAATATACAAATAGATAAAGCAAGAATTTTCAGTGTTAAAAAAGCTGAATGCAAACAGTGATAGAATTCAGAAGGATTAGTATTTTCTCCTTACACACGTTCAAAAATATAAATTTTTCTTAATGATTCCTCTAAATGCAAAAGAAGTAACGTCTCATGTACCATGGGAGAAGTTAGCTACAGAAAAGATAAGAGGAGACTTGAGAAATCAGCAACCACATGTGCTTCACGATGATCTGTTTTGCTCTATAGCATAAAACCTAGTTAGGGACTGCAAATTCCAATACAGGAAAAAAATATTTTAAAATCTAACTAAAACCCACTTTGGAACAAAATTATCTTCTATTCAATTGTGATTATTTCTTAATAGAAAAAAAGCAATGCGTTTTATTTGCAACAAATATCATAACAGCACAACAGTTCTTGGTTCTCATGTTCTTTCCTTCGACAGCCATGTGAACCACAAAAATGTCACTCAAAACCTTGCAAGAAAAGCTGCTGATTCTGATTACTAGGCTTTATACAAACACCAGGCATGTATAAATGAAGTTGCATAAAAAATAAACAAATGGAATAATAAGCAAACAGAAAATGATCTTCTGGGTTGTCCAAATGAAAAGCAGTGGCAGCAGCTATTTCCAACAGGATGGTTAGTATAAAATATAATGAGTCCTTCAATAAAAGGAATCGGGAAGCCATAGTCAGCACATCTTGCTGACACCTAGAGAGTTTGGGTTCATTGTCAGCTTTGCAGGATGTGCAGTCCTCATAGAATTCAGGTATTGTCGTTCTATTAGGAATGGCGAGAAGAACGACACAGACTCTCATGGAGTCAGAACAAGGGAAAATCTCTAGTTTATTACTTCAGGCCTGTTTTATAGACAGATACGTGGAAAGTACAGAAAGGAAACTCTTATTGGTTAGTAAACTGCTACATCACCATCACTGGTCAGTGGGGCTCACCACCCCCCTGACTTTCTCCTGCAAGGAAAACAAGGAATAGAAAACAACACCTGCAAGGCTGTTTTGTGTCCCTGAGGGTTGTTTTAATTCCTTCTCATGTTTTTCCCAGACTACTTTCTCAGGCAAGCCTGAGGAGCTATGTGGCCTGTAATTTGTACAGGCACTCTGGTTCAGATTTAGCATCCATAAGGTATGGCTTCTCACAACCAACAGCTTCTTCTTTTTTCATTGATAGGCTTCAAAAACTTTTAAAAAAAAGCAAACAAAAAAACCTGCAAAATCAAATGAAAATAAGTAAACAAAGAAACAAACAAAAAAAAAATCACAAAAAACCCATCACCCTGCACATTACACTACTATTACATTTCTAGGAACAAGCCAAAATTATTCTTCTGCATTTTGACTCCATCAGATAATTTCTGCTTCTTTCTTGGCACAAGAATGGCAACCAAAACAGAATAATCCTATCAACTCCATATGACCAAAGTTCTCCTATGCTGATGTTGAGCTTCAGTGTCAGCAAAATGAAGACAATGAAGTCCAATTCCCATATTAATTTCACGCTTGCTTTCTTTCCTGAAAATGTCTGCTAAAATGACAACTAATGAATATCTCATACTGAGTTTTATCGTAAAGATACCTTTATTCTAGAGGGTGTCTTAAGATAACAGAGAGGTTATTTTTCACTTGGTGGAGATGAATGGAGAGAAAAGTAATTTTTTCCCCCAGAGAAATAGAGTAGAATAAATCAATATTACAATAGATGAAACTATTTTGATGATTTATAAAATGTTGATACTTGTAAAATTTAGCATAAGAACTGACAGTTAAGTGCATTACTGAAAAGGAGGACATACTAACATGTACATAATGTGATGGGGGGGAATCTTGACCTATATTTAAAATGTCTACATTCTGTTTCTAGGAATTTGGAAAACCAAGTGAAGCAAAAGGTTTTCATATTACTATGTGCATGCAGAATCAAGACATTTGGAAGAAACTGATCTGATCTAAGCCTATGGAGTTTTCCATCCTGCTCTAAAGCAATTCATACAAATGCATTTAATTTAATAGATTATATTAGAAGAGCACAAAAAGTACAGCTTACTCTGTCAGAAAAACAATGAGCAAAATATGTAACCAACGAATTGATTCTAATGGCTTATGGTGCACTGATACTGAAATAAAATTAAAGATGTGGAAAAAATAATTCATAGACATAGAGGCAGGACTGGTTCAAAGCACATGGAAACAGAGGAATTGTTATTATGGGAATCCTTGTTTGTCCCGTAAGAAATCCGCTCTAAGTGTAACTTTTTTTTCTAGTACATTACCTGAATAAATCAGCATTCTGAAAATCAGCTTTGTCCACTGCCACAATCTCACTTATTTGCTGCCTTTTCATACTCAGAACTTCACTATGACATAATGTCTATTTATATTTCAGGAATTTTAAGAGATGGACAGATATTTAAATGTCACTCAAGAAAATATTATAGTCTTCAATGAAAAGTAAGGATGCTCTAAAGTCAACATAAAATGACTGAATCTAGGGGCTAGATTTAAAGCCCACTGATGTCAAAGTAAAGGTCAGCCTTTTAAATATTGTTTTTATCTCTTTAAACCTCCAAATACAGATGTCTCATAAAACCTGACTGGATACGTAAGATTTTAATCCACTTAGCAAAATTAAAGAGAAATATTTTGATGAAGATCATTAAAGAGTGAAAAAATATCACTTTGCTAAGATTTTTATGTGTATACATTTTAAAGAATATTTATATGAACAACTGAAGCATGGTTTTCTGAAGACAGAGAAATGGTTTAAA
The DNA here is from genome assembly GCF_049639895.1 of Pseudopodoces humilis. NCBI lineage: Eukaryota > Metazoa > Chordata > Aves > Passeriformes > Paridae > Pseudopodoces > Pseudopodoces humilis. Next base: position 76,909,727 of record NC_142200.1, read on the forward strand.
GAACCAAAGGAGCTCTAGACTTGTCCCATTTTAGCAAGTGAAAGTCTGAGTGACAACTGAAAACAACCGAGAAAAAACCCTGAGTCCAGCATCCCTTTTAGACCCTTCAGGGAGAGCTACAGAGCTATCTTTTCAGACTCTTAGGAAGATTTGTTTCTCTCTGCTCACATTCCAAGCTAGCAGGAAGGACACCAGCCAACCCTCCTCTAAAAAACATGTACTCAAAGAGACATCGAGGCACAGAAAATACAGTTTCTCTTTCAAGCTCAGTGACATAGCTCCAATAATCTTTCAGATCATATAAATCTAAGCAAACATGATAGCTGCTTTCATTAAGCCAACAGGCCCTAATTCCAAGTATATATGTACAGACTGTGATGTAGCTGATATCTTTTTATGCATCCCTTTCTTAAGCCAATACAAATTATTTACTGCTAAGTGTACAACAGACTGGGATTTTGAAAACTCATTTGATTATAAAATGAAAATTCCTCATCACCAAAGGTAAACATGCCCTACACAAAAGGAAACTTCATGTTCTCCTAATAGCTAAACACAAATCTGCTGAACATTTCATCATGTAAGGAATTCCTATGATGCTTCTGAATCTCATTAAATTGAAATTCCTACAGAGAACAACCTCTGGGTATGTTGGCTAAATGTACAGGTTTTAACTGTGTTACTTCCTGAAGTGGCAAAAGTTACTTACGTAACACTCCTTTAAAAAAACCCACAAAACAAACTATCAAAAATCACAACCCCAAAAAAGCAAGCAAAAAATAAAAGCCAAAACACAAACAAAACAGAAAGCTGCTGTAGCCTCAGCAGAACAGCTAGTTTTCTTTGCCTTTCCTTTATGCATCATGTATCCTCGCAGAGTAATGGATGCACTCAGAGCTGCTGGTGTTAGGACACATTGTTAACCATTGCCAATTATCTTCATTTCCCCTAGAGGGAATTGGAGTTGAAAGCAGCTGACACTGCAAAAGACCGAAACTTTAAATTAGGCATAAATTGAAACGCAGTAGGCAGAAATTGCCACCTTAACAGTCTTAGTAAATACTGGCATGTATTGAAGTGCATGCTACCCACTGCCTTCTACAACACAAACAGCCTGGCACTCCCCGGTTGCCATGGAAACCACAGGATGCTCCCATTTTAAATTCTGCTGCAGTGCTGAGGCATCATTTCCACTGCACAATGACACGTGTTTATTATCGAAGAATTCTGCTACCGCATCATCATATTGCAAGGTCACAAAAATAAGGAAATTTACAGCACAAAAAAAAACTGTTCAATTTTCATGTGTCTACCTTACAGATACTAATGTTAGACACAGAGTACATGAACAGAAAATATGCCACCAACAGTCTAAAGTAAAAAACCCCACATACCACTCCTTCTTTGCTTTTCTGTGGGGAAAGAAAAGATATTTTCTGTTGTTTAATACGTAAGATTTTATGAACTGAAATGTTCTTTGCTGCCTTTATAGTGTCACTCATGCACATTTTGAAGAAAACCAACAAACTAGTCCAGAAAATACTTTGCAGAAAATTACTACAAGTAAAATTGCAAAAAAAGTGCATATGCTTACTCTATGAGACCTGAGAAACCCAAATATACAATAGCCAGCTTGTCACAAGTTTTGTGGTCATGAACTGCTGTGCCTGCAACTGCTTTAACAGAAAGGTTATGCTCCAAGCATAATATCACCTTAGCATGCCAAAACAGAGATCTTTGGTCAATATACACCTTCTTGTCATCCTGTGCACTTAATCTTGACAGTGCACAACATTTGTCAGCCATCTCAGAATTTATATGATTTTCTTTGCAAATTCAGGCCACATCCAATTGCAATAATGATTTTGCATGAAAAAAACCCATGCCTTTCTCTGGAAGTATTTCTAAAGTGCCATGCATTGCTATTTCTAGTCTTACATAACTATAAAACCCACTTCTGCTACTGAGAGCTAAAATCTCCCTTGGTCTTTCAGACAAAAATATAAATATGTGTAAGGATGCGATTATAGCTTTATCAGGGTTTTAAATTACTTGAATGAGTAGACTGCAATATGTAGCATAAATACAAACTTGGATAACAGAAGCACTGTGGCTATCTTTAGTCCGCCTTAACAATTTAATTTTTCAACACTTCAATGTACATATTAGATGCATAAAATGCCTATTTAGTAACTGTTTCCAATCTATCCCTCCACTCCTAGTGCTACTCTAATTCCCCAACACAGTATATTTGAGTTCAAAACGTCAAGCATTACTAATGTTTACCAATTTGACATGTTTTATCATCCTTGCAACTTCCTGGATACCTCAGATACTTTCTGCTTCTCTTGAGTTCATGTGATGTCCCATGTTAGAAGCTACTTAACATTATAACCCTTGATGATGTTCCTCAGAGATTAAGAAAAAGTTCCTAGACACTCTCTACTTAAACCACCTCAATGAAAAAATCTAATACTGATCTTTTATACCAAAAATGCAGCATGATTAAAAAAAAAAAAATTGAGAAAAAAATTTGCTAATTTGGATTACCTTCTTGGTGTATGTAAAGAATTAAATTCCTTGAAGAGAAATCCAAAAAACAAATGAACAAAAAAAAGGGATGCTGTTTTTGCACTGGTAGTAAAGCATGGAGCAAACAGATGTGAGTCTTAAAACTGTCTCATCTTCACAATCTTGTTGCCTCACAAAAACAGACTCAAATCTTCCTTTCTAGAAAGACATTTTAAAATTCATTCAGAAGCTGTTATATAGACATACAGATGCTTATTCAAATGGTAAAAATTCTGGATTTGAATCCATTTTACAAAGGGATTTTAACAAAATAGATATTTTATCCCTATATCTAAGAAAACATGATATTTGCTATGGTGGGAGATCTTTTTACTCTGTGATCCATTTCTATGACAGAGGTAGAATCTTTTGAGCAGTATTCACTAAACAGAGGTCTTCCAGTATTGTTACCATTCATTTGCAGAGAATTAGCTGAGAATTGTAGCATAATTCAAAGGCAACCACCTTTACACAACCAATGGTTCAAAACAAGTTTTTTAAAAAAGTTCAGTCTTAACTTCCAGTTTTGATCCAGTTAAATCCCAGTCTCTAAAAAGGCAGAAATGCACAAGCAAAGAATTCTCCCATCTCCTGCGGAGGTGACTGATAGGACAGAACACTCTATCACAAGTTCAAATATTGGATTTGCTGCTAATCCCTGCAATATACAAGGATTGCCCCAGCTCAATCAAATGCAGTTTGAAATGTCATTGAAACTGCTCGCCCATCAGAGAATGACTCACCATATGCCAAGGCTCTGAAAACCAATCTGCAATCAGCAAAAGATTAAGTACAAAGATTCACCTCTTACACGTACGAGGGGGGACAGAAGGGTCTCCCAGGACAATGGCTCCATTTCTTCTTGCTGTACTTTTCTGAATACACTCCCTCGCACCAAGCAATCTGGCCATTTGTCAGTAAGTGTTAAGAAAAAGCTGGTTTCAGAGTAGAAAAGCCTCACTTGTTTCTCCAATGTGGAAGATTAAAAATTATTGTACAAAATTTTCCATTCCTATCACTGTGAGATGGAATACTGAATTTTAAAAACATAAGGGTAATTTCTTGTAAAAGTAGCCTAAATAAACATAAGTATACATAGTATATATATAGTACATATATATATATATATATATATATACATGCATATATATACATAGTATATATATAGAATATATAATTATAATAATTATATCATAATTATATAATAATTATTATATCCTTAGTCTACAACATCACTTTTTATTATTAAAAGCATGCTAGAATGTGTTCCAACAATAGTTGTGTTCTGTCACCCAAGACACAGTACTTTCCCTGCCATTTTCTAAAGCAAACAACAGTAAGAGTGATTCTGTTGTCACTGCTCCTGGGATAATTTCTATAAAAGAACTAGTAAAAGATTATGTGCTTCTATGACTGTAAATGTATTTGGTTATGTATGCTCTAATTATTTTTTAAATGCTGCTTAGGAATGTGATGTTCACAGCTTTAAATGGGGAAAAAAACCACTCAAAACTTATTATGCATTCAGTGTTGGCTGTGCACTAAAGCAAGAAGGTGTCCCTGCTAATCTCAAACTTTGAGTCAAGATTTTCAGAATGATCTTTGACATATTATGTAAAACATGCACTGGTACAAACTAAGAATTTATGGCCCAACTGATCACTGGTTTTGTAGTGAGACTTCAGGTGTAAATAAGACACCTGAAGGCTCAATCCAGGTTTCCTTTTTCTACATGTTTTTGTCTGTAAGGATAAAATTCAAACAAGTTAAAAACGGAATGCATTTCAGAGTGCCTTCTGAAGGCCTTTATCTTCAATAATTAAACAGTGATGCAAAGGCCAAAAAAAATAACATATCTGTGCAAGTGAGATTGTCCTCCTGAACTACTCCTCTAATGTATATATGGTTCCAGTAGTTAGAAACCAGTTATGTAATTAGGTAATCACCAATGCAGCAATTCATTTTAAGGTGTCTTAATTTAAAGATGCTCTTTTTCAGCCTCTTAAATTTATATACCTTAAAGAAACTGCACAAATAAAGCACATCATACTTGTGGAGACTTTGCAAGTAGCTGGGCACTAGCAAAACATCAATAAGAACAATTTTGCATGTGTTTCTGACTACTTGAGAAACAGCACAATGATTTCAAAAGTTTAGGAATGTCAGAATATATATGTAGTATTTTTAGGTGAGACAATAAGCATTGTAAAGAATTTGTAGGGTTTTTTTCCTTTCAAAAATAAAAAGTTTAAAAATTATTTTCAAAAATACTCATCCTCGCACTAGGGTTTCTATAGCATCTTTACTATACCATCATTATCACATAACAGAGAGTAGGTATTCTCTGATCCCTTAAATCACTTAAATTCTTCAGTAAGATAGTGTGAAGGAAGCAGACAAACTGTAGCTGTTTAGTTTATCCTTAGCTTCTTTCCAAAGGAAGAGTGTATTTCCCTAAATGTGCCAGATATATAAAAAATTGTTGCAAGGCACCAATCCTGCCATGAACGTGGGCCACTGTGGAGGATACCAAGCAGAATAGACTAAGGCAGCTTTCATTTACCCTGACTGCTGGCCCTCTGAACTGTATCAGACTTGACAGGCATGTTGATGGACAGAGTTAATCTGAAGTAAACTCTAATAGCTTCAGCTTCTCAATTTTAATTCACCGGATTTTAATTCAGAAAAACCCTACACGAGTTACCAAAATCTAGGGCATAAGGTTGGTCTGGGACTGGTCAGCTTCACAGACCGCTTCTGCCTCTGAAACCTGTGCACACTCTCCATCTCAGTGTAATAGCTGGACCTCCCTGTTACTATATCCACTTTCCTCAACCTCAATATCCTATCTATACTGTCCAGAAAGAGGGGAAATAGGAAAAAAAGCCCATTTCTAGAAGATCTTTGACTCCTAGAGCAGATGGAGATGGAAACCTAAACGTGAGCTGTGATGATAATTGAAGCAGTGTTAAGTTTTATTATGAAGAATCTTGCGCAGAATTTACAAGTTTCCATAGATCAAGTGGTTTCATAGGAGCTGTACACATATTTCCTCTCAGAAAGAAAGAAGTAATCATTCATTATATTCTGTTTCCCAGAAAATATATGTCTCCCCTCAGCTGCACTCACCAAGTGACTGCTACATGTGACAGGGCCCTGATCCCCTGGAAATGCCTGAACACCTGCCTGCCCATGGGAAATGATAGCCCCTGGCTTTTGGTTTACTTATTAAACTGGCTTTAGAAATTGAAAAACCTGTGAGTTGAGCTACTGTTCTGATCCTCTCCCTGATCCTGCTCGTGGGAGAGCGAACAAGCAGCTGTGTGGTGCTTGGTTGCTCTCTGGGGTTAAACCTGATCAATTGCCTCATTATTTATTAAAGGTCCCAGCTAATCTCAGTGCAATATTTACCTTGAGTTGAAGAGAGCTGGTTTTCCCCTTAAAGACACATACAAAATTTATTTAACACATTTTAAATTTGATAATAGGAAATCTAAATCCATTGAATCTAATAAGCTATGACCCCACAATTTTGTAGCCAACCTTTTTGCACATTTGTAGCTCTGCACAAAAATAAGCCTTTTCTTGCCCAAGGAATCCCCAACTAGCTTAAAAAAAACCCCAAAAAACAAAACCAAAAAACCCACAAAACATAGAGATACAAATTTGTTGTATTAATCAGACTACTGTAACAAGAAACAGCATAATGATAAACTGCATCATCCTTTATCATAACATGGTGAAAAGTACAGTATCCTTTTGGGAACCATTTACAAACCTACAATACAAAAAATGGACAGGCTTTCTGCAATAAAATACTGGAACATATCTTAATGTACTTCATCTTTTATCTTAATAAAGATCCTTCTTAACTGTTCTGGGTTATGAAAACACCAACATGTTCAAAAAGAAACATCTCTGGACATAACATCAAACACATCAGTACGTGACAGACATACACCATCTTCTGAGGCCCTCATTACTGATGCCCATGTGAAGCAGACAATTTAGTTATATCCATCCCATTACTTGAAATATACAAAATCCAAGATCATCTGAGTGATGGGGGAGAGTCCAGAAACCCTGACAATCAGCTGTGGAAGTTAATCAAAAGACATTCTTTTCTAAAATCAGTTATTCTTTAAATAGTTTCTCACATTCTTTATACATAAAGTAACAGCAATTTTTCTTTTCCAAAGTAAACAATTACTTTAAAAATAAGGGCAACATATGTGGAAAAAAAATGTTTACATTTCTGGATTTTAACCCATAAATTTAAGTTTCAAGTGTCTTTCCAATTTTTTTCTCAAACAAAAGCAAAACCAGTTTTTATCTAATTACACTGCAGCTATTCAAAAGAAAAAAAAACCTGCGAACATAAAATATACATTTTATTGTTGGCTTTAAAAAAAAACCCCAGAAACACCAAAACTTGTTTGTTTAAATACCTCAAAGATGTAATATTATACTGACAAGCCTAGCATCACTTTGTGGTGGTAGAAGATCAAGAGTATAATACATCTTCAGAGTCACTAATTTAAAATGGTTGATTTCTTATCATTCTGTTGAAATTTTTTGTCTAATTTGTGAAATCCTGTACAGAGAAAATGTAAGAGATAGGAGGCAGAAAAGGCTGCTCAAGCTTTATACTTCCAAGCATAACACGTATTTTTAATTAGAAAACAGAATTCCATATTCTGACATTACAAAAGGCCCCATATAAAGAAAAAACAAAACAAAACAAAAAAAACCCAAAATAAAACAAGGCAGGACAAAAACTTATTTATATAAAAGACAAAACCAGGTTTTTTAAGAATTATCTTATGAAATGTCTTTTACAAAATGTACTGCCATCATCCTCAAATCACCACTGTGAGCCCTAACATGTCAAAATATGCAACTTCATGAAAAAATATGTATATGCACTTGATGGGGACTGCCTGACATAGCCCACCACATTCTCACACAGTTTAATGTAGGACACACCCAAGTAAGATATACATCACCTGAAAATCTAAAGAATTGCCACACTGAGGTATTTCTTCAGCATCTGAGATACAATCACTTTCTTTTTTTATACTTCAGGAATACAAAAACCTTCTATGCAGTACATTTCTTATTTGGAGTTTATCCTAACGTAAAACTGTCCTTAAGAAGCCCTTTTTATTTCTACATAAGTGACTTAAAAGTCACTGGAGATATGACTTCCAAAAAGCTGGGAGGGGAGTTTCATAAAGTGGAAAGCTATTGACTTTTAAGGGATCTCATATTTTCATTAATTTCAGTGTTTTGATTTATTGAACACACCTTTTATAAATCTGAGGTTTTATCAGGCATTGCCAATAGCTGCAAAATGTCTTAAAAAAACCTGTCTTATTGTTACAATTACTAATTGCATTTGGAAAAATTGTCTGTTATAGAGATAGTAGATTTATGGTAAAAAACGTGATGTAGTGCACAAGTTTTACAGTTATATGTCATTATCAGATAAATATAATATAGTAATTGTCCCTTCCATCTAAAATACTAACAAATTTTTACATTCTATACGAAGGAAAAGATTATTCCCTTGAAGTTTGGACTACATTATTTGCTGTTAAAACTTCACTTTTACAAACAGTCACAGTGGTTTCCACATAACTGTACACATAAATATTCAATTATGCCTCTAGAATGGATAGAATTAAAAGTAAATCCTTTACAGACCTTCTGCCCTTCAGCTAAATCTTCCAGGTTTAGAATAGATTTATATACTTCATCTGTTTCTTTTTAAGCAGACTCTTGACTTGAAAACATTTAGGGAAAAAGTCACACAATGATAACTTGCTATGTCTAAACCTCTTTATCTATTCAGAGAATTCATACTTGACATCATTAGTGAAACCTTTCAATGAAAACAAGCATACCCTAATCCTTGTGCTGAATCAGTGGTTATAAATTATTTCCAAACACATCACAAGACATTATGATATTTTAATGCAGCAGAGGCTGAAGTAAGCCTTCCCTAAGTTGTTTTCACTGAGTAATGTTGCACTTGACATTTTGTGTCCTACCGTAAACCTTTATTTTTATTCCTTCAAATTTTATAAAAAAATTTTCTTGTTCAAATTAATAGAACATAATTAAAATCCTTTTATAGTGAACTTGAGAATTTATCCTTTATGGTCATTAAAACTACAGACATTCTTAAAGCACACATCTACACATGCAAGGAGTCTTACTTCTGCCTTCTGGTATAGTGACTTAGGAACTGCCCCCAAGAAGCAGAAAATATTTTTTTATTATGCAGAAATTTGCACTGCATGTCCAATTGTATAAGTAAGTTGTTTCAAATTGGTATTTCATTATCAAATCTTTATTTCTCAAGAGCTCCAAAAGCATCTTATCATTGTTGGAGTACACAATCCATTCATTAAGGAGAAAAGTTCAGAAAAAAACAGCGGTTCAAATTCTGTGAACTGGAGGAAACAGCTTTTTGTACAACACCCTCAAAATTCTGAAAGATCATGATGTATGGGTTACTGTCATATACACTATCAAGAACTGGTAATGGGTTATGTAGTCATTGAATCTGTGTAGGAGATACCTATTGCCATTTTTCTACATCTCTAAGCCACCATAATTCAATGAATGCCAACAAGGATATATTCAATTTCAAACACCTAACAAAATCTACTTTCTAATATTTGCATAATAGATATTTTCATGATTAAAGGCATTTTGCAATATATTATGCTCTGAAAATGTGATAATCTTCTGTAACAGTTGTTTAAGAAGGAAAAGAGCAACTACTGAACTATAGAGCTTACACGACTGAGTTTACACAAGTCAAACACTTCTGAATATATTTCAAGCTCTGATTTAGAGAGTATTCAAGTATGACAAGAGCAAAAGGTTGCCAGCGATGTTTAAAAGAAACAGATTTCCAGCACACACAGAGCTTCATGTATCTGCGTAGATATTCTTCACTCCTTTCTCTTTCAATATATCTGTACATATATATTTGTGCCTTGACTGACATGGAAAGGAATGGGAAAATAGTTGTCCTTATAATAAAACAGTTTGAATTGAAGAACAGCTTCCATGATTACTTCAGACTGACATGGTTTTAGGCATTGTACTACAAGCGGACCAATGTCTCTAAAAGATTTTCCACATTCTTACCAAGAAATTATACCCCTTTCCTTGAAATCACATTGAAATATTTTTCTTTCCCAAAATCAAGTTTATTAGGTTCAAATTACACCACTTTCCACCCTCACAGTTCACTCCTAAGCTACACAACACTGCTGTGTCTCCAGATAAATACCTGGGTACAGTGAGCTGTAATAGCTGGGTTAAGCAAGCCAAAGAAGAAAGGGTGTGCACGGTGACCTAAGACCTCTGCTACAGTTGGATTAGATCAATTTGTGCCAAGCTGTCATCTGTCATGTTAGATAGCTTCTTCTTCTGCTGCACTCTAAATATAACACATCTCGTATCAAAACAGAATGAGTTTCAATATTCAATTATGCTTCTAGAATAGATAGAATTAAAAGTAAATCCTTTTTCTAGATTTACTAGCATTCTAGAAATACATAAAATAGAAGAACTTAAAGCACAACATCATTCTCTGACTCATTCTAATATTTAGCCTACTTCACCCTCACAACAGATGACTGGTGATGTGGATATTGCCGCTAATTTTAGTAATAAGCAGGACCAATTTTATCAAAGTATTTCTTAAATACTGCTGTTCGTTGTTTCTTGTTTGTATAAGTAAATGTACCATGATTTAGAAACAAAATATTTATGCATTTATTCAATTATATAAAAATAAGAAGTGCCTTGAAACACAAAATACATCAAAATATTTTTTATATTGGGAGGACTCAAAGTGTCAAAAATTTAGCAGTGTTAAGTCAGAGTTTCATATATGCCAAACAAAAACAGTTGTTTTACAATGCAAACCTCTCCAGTTTCTTCCCTTGATGAATAATTTGGTAAAACTCTCCTTAATAACTAAGCATCAGCCTAATGGGAAGCCTACAGAGTTAATGAATGGGCTCTTTGGGATATCTAAATTCATTTTTCCATTCTGATAGACCAATGAAGAGATGATGGTGTGGCATTTGAAGTCCTACTAAAAAAGTAAAGTTCTTTTTTGATTGTGGAGAGAGTTAGGGCATAATTCCAATTGAGACACAATGCAAAAGTTTTCTGATCAGTAGAAGAAATCCAAATTCACGAAGAGCATACAAACAAACCTCCCACATATCCTGATGATTCCTGCATATTCAGTGAGCTTCAAAAACAGTATACTGCATTATACTTTCATTACTCAAAATGTGGAACACCATTATCTTCAACCAAATATTAATTTTTTTCATTAAGTTCCTACAGTTTTATATGGTGTAATGAAGCCACATATGAAAACAACTAAAAATTCTTCCAAAAAAAATCAAGGATAAACAAAAGAAGCAATACACTACCTAGGGACCACAATGGATACCAAATACCTCAACATTTCTTTAATTTGTTAAGCAATACTAACAGGATGTACACAATTTACTGGGGACTTCTGAAAGAGAACAACACATGCAAAATAAATTATTTTTCACTAGCAGAGGATTTCTAGGGCTTCCAAAACAGTTTTATACAGGAAGAGTATTTGATCTTGAATGGGCAAAATAAATTTATACTGGGTCTTCTATTTTCCTGCCTGTGAAGAGACAGGAAGGTGGCCAATGGGGAAAAAGGGTTGGGAGAAGACAAATCACTCAGAGACAAACAGATACAAACCAGGGGTGAAGTTCATGTTTGCTGCCTACCTCTAATTAGAACATTTCTTTGAAGACCTTTCTTTCTTCTTAGAACTAAACTGCTGGAAAGGCACATATGTTTTGTTCTGGACTGTTATTACAGACTTGTGGTCTTATTGCCAGTAAAAATTAAACTGAAATCCAACTCCCGGTAATGGCATCCTAATTTTGGAGCTGTGCCCCACCTCACATGGTAAACTAATTGATCAGTTTGTAATTATACAAGGCAGGGTCTTGGATTTCAAAAGATTCACATTCCTGGAAAATAATCTGGGGAAATAATTTAGTCTTATTTCAAATGTAAAAAATTGATAGAGAGAATTATAATTTTGTTGATTTTCTTCCTAGGTATAATAACAAAAAATAGTGGATTCTTTCAGCATGATATGGCCTACCTTTGTCCCATCTCTTCTTTCATTCTATTGCTGCTGCTTACAATGTAAATAACTATAATGATATAGTGCCTGGAAACTGAATGATGCACAAACAACTGCAATAATTTTTTTGCAAGTCAAGTTTTTTACAACTTTCCTTTTTTTAAGTTAATGAACTCACTATGGAAAATGAGATGCAGAAGAATGAACTAGGCAGAAGACTAAAAATATGATGAAAAAACTAGAGAAATTAGATTTTCATAACTTACAAAAATAACAGACATGCTTTACCTCTGAAGAATGCTAGTTTGCTGGTTTCATATTATTGGAAAATACTTCACAATCATTTTGAAAAAATACAACTAACTATATGTAAAACATTATGTCTCTTTTTGCTTAAGAAGAAAAGACATTTCATCAGATAGAAATATGACTACTAACAGTAAAGACAGAAATGGTGACTTTGAGCAGTGTTGGGGAGGATGAAACAGGGAAACCTTATATGATTGTTTAGTAAAAGATTCTGAAAATATAAAGCCTAGAATCAAAGTAGAAATGAGAGCTAGCTTTGAGTCATAAGATACTGAGTACTAGTTACTAGTCAGCTAAAGGAAAATCCCTGATTGATGAAACAATGCCCTTCTGCAGATAGAGAATCCAAAGGTCAAGCAGCAAGGGAAGAATTTTTAAAGCCTTTAGAGTTTGAAATGCAACACTGTATGGTAATATAGTAATTCATATAGGCTATATGTAAATTATTTAGTGGGTGTGTCTCATAGTGATTGGTTACTAGGAATTAGAGTATTCACTATAGAAAGACATATATTGTATTGTAACAGAAACTTCACTCTGACTCTTCCTACCCTCTTAATCCTCTTCATTCCCCCCACACTTTTGTTTTCTCCCCTCTCTCTCTCCCCTCTCTCTCTCTCTCTCTTACTCTCCTCATTCTCTTAACTCCCTTGTGTTCCCTCTTACTCTCCTCTCCTGTTCTCCCCCTCTCTCCTAAGCCTCCCTTGTTCTCCCCACTCTCCCTCGTTCTCTCTTGATTCCTCCCTCCCCCTCTTTAACCTCTCCTCTCCTGTTCTCCCCGCTCCACTCTCTCTCCCTCCCTGACCATGTGTACGCCGAGGTTGGCGGTGGACACGGGTCTCTCTTTACTCTTATAATAAATTGCTTATACCTGAACAGCTTGACCCTGGGGAAATCTCTCATCATGAGCAAGTGTTTTTTACCTCAATAGAGCAGAATGATTGGGCAGGAGATTATTTTTTCCATTTGGCATAAGCATTAATATGCTTTTAAAAATATGACAAAGAAACAAATAAATGGTTTTCTTTGCTCTCCAAGATAGTATTGGCTAGCTAAGTCATAGAAAACACCTCACAGATACATTAGAAACCAAAGACAGTCTTACAATTAAGCATTAAATTAGCTGTCATTCTAAGGAGGTAGAGATAACAGGGAGAAAGACTCTAAAATTGTCCTTGAGATATTTGCTGACAAGTTTCAACAGCAAAAGAGTCTCCTTGGTTGTTGTAAAAATGTTGACTGTATTTGTATACTTCCTGTCTCCAACCCAATTATCACTACCACCCATGATTTATCAGTATGGGGGTAAACTCAGCCCAAAAGTTTGATTTTCTTTGTTGTGGGGTTCTGTTCTGTTTTTAAAGGGTTTTCAGTTGGGCGTAAAGCGGTTTTTAGCTGGAGGATGGGGAGAGGGTTTTAGGGGTGGTGGTTATCAAATACCATTACCAGCACAACAGTTCTTTTAATATTTACATGTATATTTAAGGATATATACATATTTAATGACCTGTATTTTTTTCCTGGAAGAAAGTTGCTTCTTCCAGAAGTTCTGCTACTCATTGATGTAAGTTCCACATGGTAAAACAACTCTTAGGTCAAAGCTTAATTCAGTTATGTAAAACAAATTTAAAAAATAAGAACTGCAGTGTTTCCAGATTAATGAATAACAAGAGCAGAATGGCTTCTGTCATCTAGAGAGAAGTATAAAATTCTATCTACCTTCAAACTTACACATTACATACAAAGAATAATTTATGCAGCTTAATAATTTACAGCATAATAATGATTTGTAAAACTGAATCATTGATGAAAGAATGCTAGTCTTTAAAGGAATACTAAATGAGAACATTCGCTCCTGTATACAGCAGTTTCACTTTATTTACAGAATTAATATTAGAATCAAACCTCCTTCTTAGAACAGCAATTACCCCAGAAGAAGGCTTTTCTCAATAAATAAAGGGCTGTAGCTGCCTGTAAAATAATGTCTACTTACACAACAAAATATATAATACACAGTCTTTGGTTTTTTTCCTACTCCACAGTGTTCACCTCCTTCCATTGTTACTACTGATGTGTCTTGTTCAGATTTGCTCCTTACACTTCACTCTGTGCATTCAGAGAACCCCTAATGGAGGTATAATTTACCCTATAATTTAGGAAAATATAAGTTTACTTATAGATTACATGTGATTCAGTTTGCCACAAGATCGTATGCATCAGAAGCAGGAGAATATAAAAATTCACTTGGGATCATGGGCAATATGTGTGTGTTGGCACATATGGTCATGGCACCATGAACTTTATCTTTGATAAAAAGGCAAAAAAGTAGAAAATATGCCTTGTTCTGGAATCACCATCCCTGGGAGCATTCAAAAAATGTATGTACATGGCACTTGGGGATATGGTTTAGTGGTGAACAAGACTGCTGGGCTAATGGTTTGACTTAATAATCTTAGAGGTCTTTTCCAACCTTAACAAATCTATGGTTCTATTATTTGAAAATAATTTACTGGTTTAGAAATTTCTCTTAGTTCCTGCTATGTATTCATTTATATGGATGAGTAAATGGTAACATAATCATTAGTTGATGCATGTTCCCATATCCAAGGAACGGAAAGACATAAACAAGCAAAAAACTCTTTCAGAATAGGATCTCTGTGTGTTTCATCCATCCTGTCTATTGTGTTTGGTTTTGTTTGTTCATTTGAGAGGAGACTACAAAGGGAAACAAAGGCAGTATTCACAGATTTCCCAACGCTGTCAAGTCACAAAAAAATAAATACAGGATGTATCCATGATGATTTATCTTCTGCATATGCAAACTCTCTTGATCCAAACTGTCTGGGCTCACAACATGCTTGCAGACCTATATTAAAGTAAATATGCATTGACCATTTTTCTGGGATTTTTCAGGAAAGTATCTATGTGCTAATGAAAAGATAAATGAGGGAGTATGGTAGAATCTGGTTAAAATAACACATAAATGTAAAACTACATACTGAATCTTTAACAAGGTTGTAGCAGAAAAGGTGTCTGAGGTCAGGAAAGTGCTAATTAAGGCATCTGATTAAAAAATATTCATTAGGTAGATGGAAACAAACAAATTATATTTACTTCCCTTCTCATATGGTACCAAATAATAGTAACTAAAAAATAAATCAGGTTTCTGAATTCTATTTTATGACAGCACTGAAGTTTAATTCTCACTCTCACTCTTCTTATTGAGAAAAGATAGCCCATCTAAAGAAAAAAATAGAAAAAAATGTGAAAAATTGAAATGAAAAAAAAATATGAAAAAATTATCCTCGTGCAATCAAAATTTACATTTTCAGTTAACTACAAAAGTCATTCTGAAAGTTTTTATATTTATGTAACTCCTCCATTTATGCTTTTAAACATATACATTAATTTCATCTTTAATACAGCTGTGTGAGGATGTTAGTTCCAAATAACTCCTGATTTAACTCTTTTCTCACCCAAAATAAATAACCTTAGCAACTGGGCCAGTGGAATATAAACTACTGTTCAGCTCCTCAGTAAACTATTTGAGTATCCAGAGAATACACAGCATGGCCAACTAAAAATAAGACTTCTTTGAAAAATTACATCAACAGGCTCCAGAAGGAAGAAGAATCTTTCAGGAATCTATCACTTGGAGTGACTTGTCCTTCGCCATTTCTACTACCCAGCTCCTACCTAGGATTGAAGAAGGAGTAGGAATGAAACAGAATTAACTCTAGAAAGAATAGCTGATATAGTCATTATTTCATCATAAACATCATTCCAAAACTGTTAATACACATCTCCAAAAACGTACTTTCAAATACATTTTTTTACTAAATATTTTCCCACAAAGGATTTTCCACTGAATCAACCAGTTACAGCCTGCCCCACAAAGGGTGAAGTTACTGCCTTCCTTTATGCTCTCACAACTGATTTTCCCCTGAAGCATGCATCCCTGGATGCATCAAGCAGGGAAGCAGCACCACACAGCAGCCTATTATATCATGCAAACATAAGAAAGTTAATGATTAAACAGCATGTCCTCTAACAATACAATTTCAGGAAAGAGTAGAGTAGGCATAATATTTGCTCTGCCTGAATGATTTATAATTAGAAACAAAAGAAAGAGAAACTTCTTTTTGAAACCATTATTTGGTAGTTTACAGAAATGTCGCACTATACTGGCAAAATTAATCTGAAATTTTCTATGAAAAGACATCTATCCAAGTAGTTCTGAGCAAGGTGATAATACACAGTATAATGAGGAACAATGATTTCATGTAGTTCTGGAGGGCAAGCACTCTTCTCCCCCTTCCTAAGTCAGTTTTTATCATTCAGAGTATATTCAGACCAAAATGGTATAAGCATCCCCTTTAGCTGCTGGTTTCATCACAGAGGTGGAGGGTGTACTAGAAGATATTGGTGAATATTACCACCTTGATCTGTTATATAGTTTAAAGAAAAAAAAATGTAGAACTTATTAGAATATACATTGTGAGCAACATCTCAACTCTACAACACAAATTCAAAAGTAAAAGGAACTAACCAATACTGAATACATTTGCAGATTTCACAGTATTGTAGAATCATAGAAAGGCTTGGGTTGGAAAGGATCTTAAAGATCTCAAAGGTTGTCTTGTTCCAAGCCCCCTGTCATGGGAAGGGATACCACCCACTAGATCAGGTAGCTCAGGGTGTCATCTCTGCTGGATGGCATACCTGAGTTTAGAAAAATATGAAGACACAAAAGTTGCAGACGTAGCTGACACCTCTGATGGTGTTGTCTGCTTTAATACATTTACTTAGAGAGTAAGTTAATAAATAACCATTTACATACAGAATTAGATTATGAGTATTCTTGAGAAAGATAATAAACTGAAGCTGCACAGAAAACCATTTGGTAAAGCACAGAGTTTATAATTCTGACATTTTATAAGCTATTTAAAAACCCTGTTCTTAAAATTAACACATCAAAATCTGCTCAAGCTGACCAACCAGAAAATAGATTAAGAAGCTAAGCATTACAAATTTTGAGACTTGAATCTGACATTTTACAACTATTCTGTCAATTCAACTGCAACCAGGCTTTTTATTTCAAAAGTAAAAGTGATCTTTATAATCGACACACAATAATGTTTGTAATTTTCTTAACATCATTTCCAAGATACAAATGAAGACTCACAGTCACATGAATTTCCAAGTGGCTGGTAATCACACAAAACTGAGAGGTGTGACTGATTGGCTAGAGGTAGTGTTGCTGTCCTAAGGGACCTGGACAGGCTGGAGAACTGGGCTGACAGGAACCAAATGAAGTTCAACAAAAGAAAGTTCAACAAGACATTCACCTGGAGAGGAACCCTATACACCAGCATAAGCTGGGGACATCCAGATGGAAAATAGCTTGGCAGAAATAAGGACCTGAAGATGCTTTTAGACATACCACATTGAACAAGAACTAGCAATATGTCTTTGAAATGTATGAAAAACTATTGATCATGCAACTTACATAAGTAACTTGACGTGTTCTTAATAGGTACAATGATGTTCCTGAAGTTGCTTGTTAATCAGACTCCTAATTTACAAGACTTCTTTCCATAAGAGATTCCTTCACAATTCAGGACACACTTAGGCAAATTTTACTCTGTTCAGATACCACGAATTTCAGTAATCCAAAGCTGCAATGAAAATCAGAATTTATGAGCACTCTTATTTTTTATTTCTCCCCTCAGGGGGCCGCCATATAACTGTGGCATTCATGTGTGGTCTTTGATCACAGGGTAACAGAAACTGCATACTGTGCTAAGAAAATGCATCAGAAAGAACCAGTGTGCTGTTTCCTCCATCTCTTTGATCCTTTTGATAGATTTCAGAATTTTTAAAAAAAAGTGTTTGGAAAAAATCATTGCTAATGCCAAACACATCTAACTGACTTCATTAGCCAAAAAATTACTATTTAAGAAAGCACATTAGAAACATGAAGATAAACAAACAAGAAAGAAAAATTCTACCAAAAAAAAAAAAAGTTATAGAACCTACTAAAAACAAACGAAAATTCCTGTTTGCTTGGGTTTTGGAGATTTTTTCAGTTTTAGTGTTGTTACTTCAGTTTTTTTGCTTTTTTTAACTTGGACTATGATTTAATACCTTTATCACCTAAGAGTACTGCAATACTGTTTGTGGTTAAATTTAATGAATAAAAAATACTGCTATACAGGAAGAAAAAAGATTTAACACTACATTAAAATGGTCCTCCTTAAAAAATTCTCTTAAGAATTGTTGTTCTTTAAAAGTTTTCTTTTATCTACTTCAAACAGAAAGACAAACAAAAAAGAAACCAAGATCACATATGTTCCTTTCTTCAGCTCCAGTGTTATAAGGATCCTATTCTTCAAATACCTCGTCCTAAAATATGTCAGGTCAAAATATATGAGGGACCTGATAGATTAATTTATCCAAACAATTGTTTAATCTATTTGTACCTATACTTTGAGAGAACAGATTATTTTATCAGAGATATACACACATGCACATACACACACACACACAGACATACACAGAGAATATTAAAAGGTCTCACTGGATATATATATGCTTTAAACACAGAAATATGCACTGCTGCCATTTTGGAAAACAGCAACTTATTTCTAGGTATGTTCACAGTCAACATCTTCATGTAATTCCCTAAATATTTTATCAAAAACTCTTTTGCTATTACCTTTACCTGCCTGAGTGACTTCTGAGCTTTTTCTTCCTCAGCTTCTTGGTTATGGATGAGCTCAAAGAGACAGATTGCTATTCATGCTCTAGATAAGGTCCAGGTATGGTTCAAATGTTTACAAAATGCATGCAATCTTGTGAAAGGCAGTATTTTCTTTTGTGTAGTATCTTGTACTGTTTCCTAAAAGAAATTTTAAGCTACTTCTTTCTGAGACATAATGTACAGCAGTTACAGCAGCTGTATTTCAGATGCTGCTAAAGAAAATACCTGTTCTAAAATTTCCCATATTCAAATTAATACTTACAGAAGTTAAACCATTTATTTGAGATTCATTGGAGCCTTTGTATTGAATCACTGCACCTTTCATTTCACTGACCTGAAACATGAAAAATCTTAATTTGTACATGAGTTAAGAATATCTTCTTACATAGATGTCTGTCTAAGTGAATTCCTTACAATTCAGTATGAGCTCACATATTGACAAGTGAGTATGTTGACTAAGGAAACTGATGTTCACCAACACTAATATAAAATTATTCAGACTTTATACCTTTCATGCTTTCATCTTGCAATAGGCTTGGGATGTCCCTGAAACAATCATATATATATATATATATATATATAAAACCTTAGGAGGTGTCACACTTTCTTCTGAATACAGGATATTGTATTTCCTCTACTCTGTGTCACCCCAAAACTACATGTTCAAACACCATAACCTTTGATTCCTTATTTGCTTTCTAGACACCTTTATAAGGTGTCAGCTGGTATTCCTGGGTTTGGTGTTTCTCTTTCTGGCAACAGGAAAACCTGCTCCCTTGCCCTGTGCCAGGAGTGTAGGCGACCTATAAGTTTTGGTATTTCTTGTCTAAGTAAATTTGGTGTTGAATAAAACAGAAATTAACCCAGACCCCTACAGTAAAATTCTAGAGTGTAAATGTTAAATTGATTAGTGTTCTGGAGAAGTAATCTAGTGTTTCCACACTACTCCTTCTCTTAACTCCCCTAGGAATATCTCTTGTAATATAATCAAGTTAAACTTCAGTTTAGTTTTAATATAAAAGCCTATAACACTTGCCACCAAATTTAGTACTTAATGATATTTAGATGTTGGAAAAACAAAGAAAAGATGACTGTCTTTTTAATAAAGGCTTTTTACGTCCCTAATTAAATTTATTCGATTACTCGTAATAGGGGAAAAAAAATCTCTTTTAACTACCAAAAAAAACACTACAGAATTTTCAGTTATAGAGTTTGTGCACTGCAGCAACAAAGACCTAGACTTCTAAATTAGGCTTTTTGTGACACCATAACTCTGAGTACATGTCACATTTCTCTAATAATAAATTACTACAGGTTGGTAAAATATGAAATTCATTCTTTTTAGTCAATTTCAGAGCCTATTCTTGCCATCATAGAATTCACAAGATTGGGCTTTAGACAGCCCAGACAGATAGAAAAAGTGGGATATGAAAAAAATGAAAGTGGAAGGTGAGCAAAGAAGAAAAAATATAGGATCAGGAAGAGGAAGGAAAAAACCAGTGTGAGGGTGGATAAAGAAATAAAGTTATGGTCATTTGTGATCTTCATTCTTATACTGTACCTTGTAAAGTTTTAGTTATTTATTTTATAAAATATACATAATTTGGATCTATTTGATCCATCAATTACATGTTAAGTTACCTGGTGTGAAACTCAAGTTTGGTTGTGTTATGGTTTTCTTGGTGCTATGTTTGGGTTTTTTTTATTTTTTTTTATTTTTTCTTTTTTATTTTTTTTTTTTGGCACAACATTCCAGTTTCAGGGAAAGTTTTTCTATAGTTAACATAAACTCAAGAGGAACAAAGCAGGAGAAATACTTCAGCAGACAGCCACCCACCAAGTATCCAGGGTATTGACACAGCTGACAGAGCAGGTGCTGTCTCAAGCCAAAATTAGAACAGGACACATGCCAATTAATAACTTTGAGATAAAAATGTCCAAGTAATGCAACACTTTACCTTTCCTCCCTGAAAAACATGAATAGTTGTATCATTCTAATAGTTTACACAATATCTGGAAATTCAAAGAACTTCTGTAAAGTGGAAGAAATATTTTTAGTGTTAAAATGTTTTTATTCCTCAAGGCTATCTCAATCAAGTACACCTAAGAGAAGCAAATGGACTTGGAAAGTAAAATCATAGCTTTATCCCTAGTTCTCTTTGCTGCCATGTCCGCTGATATTCACTAGGTCTTTCTCAGTGAACAGTTTTTTAAACACAAACAAATTAAAAAAAAAAAAAAAAATCAAACTACTTCTTCACTGATAGCCATTGACTTTGAGCAGTCTACAGGCTCTGAGGGGTGTGAATGGTTGTATCCTTAAACTTCATTTTCAGAGTAACAGCAGGTTGATAGTATTACAATTCAAAATTGGAAAATCCTACACTATCAATTTTTTTCTTCATATTAAATACTTTATCTTTTCTGCCATGCTTAATATGTGGGGTGTTACAAATATGAAACCTTTCCCAATCGTCACTGAAAACCCTGGCTCATCTGCTTTTTTTAGTCATAAATAATGAGCCAGTTTGCATGATTAATACAGGAAGAAGACTTTGTACAAGCTGCATAGTTTAATTGAAGCATAAATCATGCAGCTGGTTAAAACTTAGAACTATTATAATAATAAATGATTATATTTTCTCTACTTGCTTTGCATGCTTAATATAAAACTAAATTAATGCTCGTCTGGTAGCCACTACATCACGGTGGTTGTAATCAGCTGTCAAGATGCTATTAATCTAGCTGACAGGTGGTTCAGAAAGTTGAAGTACCTATGCTTTTTAGAAATAATTATTAGTGAAAATCCACAGAGGATCCCATATTCAGTGAATAATTTCAAATCTGTGGTCAATTTAAGCATAAAAGTACTCCTACTGTTTCAGCATTGACCCAGACACACAGCTAACTCCCTCCCTCCATATGCTTAGAACTGTTATTTATTGCTTTGGCAAAAAAAACCTTGACTTAGTCTTGAAATTAAGCTTTTGGTATCAACTATATTCAATTCCAATCTCTATTCTTGATCCAAAAACTACCACAAGGTATGTTTCAAAATAGGCCCTACTTTCTGCCAGTTTAATGGGCTTTTTTAGCAATTATAAAAGAAACCCCAAACAAACCACAAACAAACCCACACCAAATCAAACCACAAACAAACCCATACCAAATTCTCTGCTCTGGGAATTAAGGGAAAAAAGTCTTGAAATTCACCCACTATAGTGCCGAGTCACTTAGTAACCTTTTCCCAAAATGTAGACATCTCATAGCACACATAAGCTTCCATAACCGTGCAAAAATCTTGCTTAGAAAAATGTTAGGAACAATTTTAAATTTTTTTTAACAATTACATTCATATGTTTCACACTAAGAACTCCAAACTAACAAAATACTTTTCTCCAAAGCATTTAAAATTTTCATACATACTTATTAGTGTGTGCTGGTGCTACCTTATTGTCTGTAAGACTCCTGCAGCCAATCTTCCAAGTTTATTTATTGCCTTCATCAAAGTAACACCAAAGATCTTGGACAGAAAAAACCTGAGAATTTTAAAAGAATTTCCCAAATTTTCCTCTTTCAAGAGGACTGGTAAGTGAAGTAAGAACTGTGGTATTTTTACCTTTACCTGGACACCAAATGCCCAACAAGCCACTCTACCTCTCTCCTCCTCAGAAGGACGTTAGGTGGGAGGTGGCAGAAAATAAGATGGAAAAAACCTCTTGTGGATCAAGATAAGACAGTTCACTAAACAAAAGCAATGGTTACAGGTATGCAGGAAAAGAAAAAATATTTTCTCTCCCACCATCAAGGAATGCTTGTCCACTTGCTGGGAAGCACAGCTTCAGAATGTGTAGCAGTTATTCTGGAAGGCAAATATTGTATGTATTGAATGCACCCATTCCTCCTTCTTTTTCTTAACTTTTGTATTTGAGCTGACATCATATGTTATGGAATATCCCCTCTGCTCTGACTGGGTCAGCTGACCTGCATGTGTCCTTTCCCAAGATCTTGTCCACTCCCTGGACAACTGGTAAAGAGACAGTGCTGATGCTGTGCCAGCACTGCTCAGCAGAAAGCCAAAACATTTCTAGCTATTAACATGCAGCATTGTGAGGGATCCTGTGATAGTAATAATACCCAATTGAATTAAAAGTCTGAAGTCCTATTTAAATGGCATAGGAAGAAATTAGGATTTCCACAACTACCAGAACAAAGAAACACACCTACATTAATTTTGAGGACTTGCTCTCCTTTCTTAAGATCCAAGTTAGGCTGGACTGCAAAGGTTAAATAAGAACAATTCAAACTTAAACACCATGACTTATTAATTGCATTACAATACAACAACAAATAACACCTATCTTGATCAGCTTGGCAGTATTTTGCATGATTTCTGCAAATCTCATTCCTCAGTTTTTGTCCATCAAAGTAAGCTGAGAAAGACTGGGTGGCTACCCCTACTTTCTAGCTTTTTGATTAAGGTACTTCAGAAAGAAATCTGCTCCTTTAAAGAGAGCATCCCTTTGTTTCAAGAACCAATAAGAAATGCCAGTTCACCGTAGGATGTCTTGCAAGGATACTGCTGCTAGCTAGGACTGAGTTGTCAAATAATGTGCTGCATATACCTCTCCTTTCAAGGAAAAGAAAAGAAAAAATTAAGCCTGCAAAACATTAAAAATCTAGAGTGTATCTACTTCATCACATGAATCTTATTAAGTCAGGGATGAAAAAGGTTTCCCTTCCAATATTTTTAGCATCAAACACAAGCTTCCCAGTAACATTTCTCACATTTCTGTCAAGGGTAAGAGCTTCTGTTTCTATCCCTTTTACAAGATCACTAAGGACCATTCATAGGGTAACTGACCATGAGGAGCAAGCTAACCTTATAATTCTCACTTGGAGACTTCTATCCTCATAAGCCTAATGGACATAAATCTTAAATAGAACAGATTTCATTGACCTTCTAAAATCCTTTCTAACCTAATCTCCAGGTTATTATTACATGAGAAGTTCTATTGAGTAAACGAACTACTTGAATTAAGCTTTGTGATTCAAGACTCCGAAAAAATCCCCAGCAGTAAAAACAAACCAACCAACAGTTGTTTTCCAAACCCTCCTATGACTACAGTTCCTTTCATGAAGGTTTCTTAGGGAAACTATACAGACTGGATGCTACTGATTTTTATTCTTTTTCATCAAAGCTGAGTAAAATAGTAACCTGAAATTGCTAAAATAAACTAAGATTCAAGCACGGGATAAATAACCCTCTACCCACAGGTCAAAAATATCTACTAAAAGATAACACAAAAATTGGATAGAATGAAAATTACCTCATTAAAGTCACATCCTTCAGATACCAGGATTATAACGTTGCCTATAATCCACCTTCTAGATGATTACACCATTTAAATATGAGAGTCATAAAGGAATATTTGATGTGTGGATTGCAATACTAGTACAAATACTACAGACTTTTTTATGTACTTATAAAACAGATGAGGGATGATTTCATAAATGAAGTCATTATCCTAACTAATTTATTAACTTCCAGAAAAACTGAAACTGATGAATGTGGGAAGTTTCCAGAACACATATCCAGAATATATTACTTTCTACAAATACCTTCAGCTATAGGGGCAGGAAAATCTAGGACAATCACTTTCAACTTTAATCTAATTTTGTTCAAACTTCCTCATGAATAATATCTAAACTAAAATTAAAAATTTTCAGCCTTCAATGTCAACTTTTCCATAACATTCACTGGAATAGTATCAATCAAATATATATATATATATATATATATATATATTTAACCATACTTTCTTCAAAAAGCTAAAAGAATGCCTATGCCTGCAAGTTTTTCAAATAATCTGTGATTAGAGAAAAATTATTTCCAGTTTATGTACATGGGGTTGTCCACAGTGCATAATAAACAATGCCCCCATATTCCTGAAACCTAATTTATTGAGTTATGGATAAAATTTCTTGAACTTGCAAGTGAATGTTGCATATGTAAAACTTTATATCAGAGTTTCTGTGCATGAACTTTTCCATTTATTGTCACTTGATACATCCCTCCTAAGCATCATTCACAAGGAATATGGCAACATTTTCAAAGCAACTATCATCTTACATGTATATTACAGATAAGTAAGATTTCTCCAAATTAGCTATGCACCAAGTTGCTATATACCTAGAATATCCCCTCAGAAAGTAATTAATTTGATTTTACTATTTTCAGAGCCACAGCATTTCCGTAAGTTGTCCCAGTCTTTATTGACACAGGTAGTCCTGATGAACTCCAGGGGCACTGCATGTTGTATTGTAACCTACCAAGTGCATTACGTAGATCCAGGCAGGGTTACACACAGTTCAGATTATATTCTAATCATCACAGCAATGTGAAACATGCATTAATTATGTCACGCATCAAATTGTATTGATTGTCTAATCACTTAACACTGTAAACCTGTGCCAAATGCATGTTAACAAATTATTATGAAAAAGGTCAATCTTGTATAGCAAATTAGGTGATATACCCTGTAAGTGGCACTACCTAACCAAATTTACTTGGATTGATGTATATTTACAGGCTCCTGTATTAGGAAAATAAGTGGTCTAATTTTTATTGAGAGTCCTTAGAAGATGGTGACTTGTGCAATCAGATGGCTTCTTTAAACAATTAAACTTGAACTTGGATGTTAACTTTTGGAATATCACTTTGAAACACCCTTTTTTGCATGCAAAACCTTGTTGGACTTAGTCAAATTGACAGGTCATAAAGCAGTGAGAAGAAATGGAATTTCAGAAACAGACTATACTTTTTCAAAAGTTTATCAGTGCTCCCAGATTTTTTTTCTGAGAAGACCAACATTGGCAGCAACGTCTTTTTTTTCAGGGTAACAAAACCTGAATAATTTTCTGCCAAGTAAGGGTCTGCAAACACTGAATGGTGTTCCTAACTTCCAAGAAAAAAGAAAGGTGAAGCCAAAATTGCTCAAAATGTCTTTGCAAAATCTTAAAAAGATGTGATAGAATTTACTGACCTTAAATAGCTGGTGGAAGGTAGGAGGAGAAAAAAGGTTTCTCTTATATTATAGAGAAACAGGAAACAATAACAAAAGCCAATACAATACAAAAATTTTCCTTATAAAAATTAATTTAAGTTTCTCTCAAACATGTTACACACAATAATGATGATTTATGAAAGCTCTGAAGCTCTAAGGACATATTTCTAAAACAAATTTCTACTGGAGGACTAAATCTGCATTCACTGGTACAATAGTTTTTATAAACTGTCTTCTAAAAGTGAGTGTATTAAAAAAGAAAGAATTATAATAATAATTCTACAATTGGATAATACCTTTGCTCCATTCATTTAAATATTAAAAGTCTTGACCAATATATATGAAGAGAAATAAAATTTCAAAAATATAATCTTTAGTATGAGGCAAGGTTGCACCAAAACATTACTACTCTCAAATCCCTTTTTCTTCTACGAAATGATGGCAGCAATATGTTGGAAATAAGGATAGTTCAAGGTATCCTGGAAATGTATGATAACCTGATTAAAAGTACATGAAATCATCTTTTTTAAGTGCAGAAATCAATGCTTGCTTTTCAAGGAAAGAGTCTACTATAGCAAAAAGATAAATTTTGTGAAGCAGTAGATCTAACAGACAATACCTTTTTTAATGGAATTGTAAATTTTTTATTTCTCAAAATGTATCCAGTTTTTTTTAAATAGATATTATTTGTACAGTTAAAAGCACTCTTTGTTTTGTAATAAATGTTGCAAAAAACCCAGGATATTAATAAAATAAAATAATATAGTAATTGTAATAAGATTGAGAAGAAGGACAAGAACAAATTTTCCCTATATTTTGAATGTGTACATAAATTAAATTAGCATATAAAATGTACTTGCAGGCAGAACAATTCTGTACCAAAGAAATCAAGGTATTTGGCTGTTGGTTGGAGCAATTCTTCTATGAAGAAAGATGAGAGAGATGGAAGAGTTCAGTTTGGAAAAAAGAAGGCCTCATGGAGACGTTATTGTGACCTTTCAGTACCTGTAAGTGGGGCTTATGATAAAACCTTTTATCAAGGCCTGTAGTGACAGTACAAAAGGCAACAGTTCTAATTCATTTATATTGAGCATGAGGAAGAAAATATTTTAAGATAAAGGTGGTGATAGCCTGGGGCAGGTTGTCCAGAGAAACCATGTTCAAGATCAGGGTGGATCTTGAGTAAACTGGTCTAGCAGAAGTTGTCCTTGCCCATGGCAGGGAGATAGAACTTTACAGGTCCTTTCTCACTCAAATTATTCAATCATTCTATGATTTCTTGTAGTAAAGAAGTTATTTATTTGATTTTCACAGCTAAAGACTAAAAGAATATGAAAAATGAGATTTCTTAAAAGAATAACTTAAGCAGATAGTCTTTTAATGAGTTTCCTATTAAGGAAGCACCAAGAAAATTTGTAACATATATAGAGTTACATGCAAGACTTCAGAATTTTTAAGACTTTTTTCTTTCCTTAGTCCTAAAATATGATTAATTTAAAAAAAAGTCATAATAATTGTCTAGACATATTCTGTGGCAATTAGTACGTGAATCACAGTTCTGTTTTTCCTGTTAATATATACTCTAATTGATTTCTAAAAATTAGAATGTAATAAGCTATAATCAAGCTAAAAGGTTTTATTTCTATTTATGTCTGTGGTGGATTGACTTTGGCAAACCACCAGAAGAAACCTAACTACTCTCTTATTCTTCCACCTCAACAGAGAAGGAGAGAAAATAAAACCAAAAATCTTGTGGTTCACAATAAAAACAGAAAGATCACCATAACTACCAAATGCAAAGAAACTTGAGGAAAAATGGTTTAATTTACTGGCAACTAAAAATAAAGTAGGATGCTGAGAAACAAAAGAAAAACTAAACCACATTTTCTCCTCCTTCTCCTCTTCTCCACCACCACCCCTCCCAAACAGGCTACACAAGGGGACTGGGAAAAATCTGGATGATGGAAGCTGAAAAGAGACCTCCTGAGATCATGGGTACAGCCCTACTCTGCTCAGACAGGGACACCCATAGCTGGTTGCACAGATTCATGTCCAGGCAGGGTTGAATATGTCCAGTGATTGATGGCACACAACCTCCCCAGGAAACCTGTGCTCAGTCATCCCCACAGTAAAAATTGTTTTCCTGATGTTCAGAGAAAACCTTCCATGTTATATATTGTGCACATTGCCTCTGGTCACCAGTGAAGAGAGAACCAATCTCCTTTGTCTTTGTAGCTTCACTTAGGTATTTTCTGCACATTGATGAGATCTCATGGAGATTTCTCGTCTTCAGCCTCAACAGTCTCAGCTCTCTCTATCTTTCTTTGTAGGCAAGATGTCTTTCTAGTCCTTTTGTCAACCTTGTGACCCTTTCCAATTAGTTCATGTCCTTTGCTGTTCTCGGGAGCACTGAAGTGAACAGAGAACTCCAGTCCCAGCAGTGCTGAGCAGAGGGGAAAGATCAGGTGATCCTTCCCTTTAACCAAGGGACAGCACTCATCTTACTTCAGCCAAGGATGCACAAGTTACACATTCAGCATTTAAAGTGCATTTGTGAAAAATACAAAGCCAAAGGTCAAGCTCTAGCTTTTTAGCAAGCTGTATGGATGAAGGCATATGTGCTTAATGTAGCATCTTATCTAGAGTAATGACAGAAGAATCACTGGGGCATGAAGTCATAACCTCTAGAGAGTTAATCACAATCATTAATCACTTGCCACATTCTTTTTTTGTTTTCTGCTTTCCAAGATGGAAGTTCTGACAGAAACTGATTTCGCTGTTTGTTTGCTGCATAAATTAAGTTCAAAACACCATCACACCTTTTTGGTGATAGGGGAATAAAAGCTAAATAGTTGATTTTACTTACAGTGAATGTCTCACGAATTTGTTTCACAAAATAATAGAGCATCTCAACTCAAGGTTGCTGGCTGACAGTTGGATTAGACCAGCTAGCACCCAAATTTATCATTATTCCACACTTTTAAAGTAAGACTGGTGATGAATATCCAGGTCATAACAGAAAGATGTTCTAGTTGACAAACACATTCTTTAACTTGCTTAGTATTCTTACAATCAGCAGCAGAGGACAAGGAAGAATAAAAATGGAAGTCTCAACATTCTCCTTGACAGGGGTGAACTGACTGTACAGACACATTAAATTGTCATTAATCTTGCTATCCTGTTTTGTGAATAACAAAAGGAATAAACTGCATGCTATGGCAAAAAAAACACAACCCAAACTTGCAGTTTCTCATCTCTGCCAATAACCTCCTAAAACAAAAACTGACTTTAAAAAGAGAAAAATATGCATAATTCTAAGGAGAAAGAAGATCTGTCTTTGTATAACTAATAAAAAAAAAATAATGTAATATTGTAATGATCATGCAGTTTTAAAAATATGGTCCCTTTTAATTTCAGCTTTAAAAGTTTTATTTTTTTATGCAGCATGCAGTGGAACTTACAAAAGAGGAGAAGGGGAGATTTATTTTCTTTTATGCATAAAGATGATTGTTAATTGCTTTGCATGAATGGTAGATGGTAGAAGTTACCAGCTTCAGATGTGCTGTGAACACCTTCAGAACAGGGGTGTGGGTGTGTGCAGAAATAATGGGGTGTTTTTATCATTGGGTTTGTGGGTTTTTTTCCTAGACAATGCACAGAGCCAATAATGATAATAATAGCCAATAATGATAATAATAACCAACAATGATATATAATAATAACCAAATAACCATTTAGATACATTTTATAAGCTAAGAAAATATGTTCAGACAATGGCTTTGCCTAGAAGCATGTCCTCAATCCACCACCGTGCCTATGTTTCAGATAAACAAATTAATTTCAGGTCAAGCCCAGTAATCAGTAGCACTGCTCTTTTTAAGTGAAGAATGAGATACTGCAATACCAGTTAGATCACTTTTCTTCCACTAAAAATGTCACAAATATTTCACTCCCAAATTCCACTTGGCTTGATAAAGCTTTCTGTCTCTATGTTCCCAAAGTTACAGCACACTTTCTTACTAGATCAGCTTGGTCTGGCTATTCTTTTCTTCCTAAGCAGCATCCTTAAGATAATAGCTGGAGGATTCAAAATAATTTTCAATGTGAATTTAAGCATTGATGCTTCAGTGGACAACTAGCTAGGAAGTAAAAACTCCAGTGTTCTTACAGTGATGTTCAGAAGTGGACCTAAAGCTTTTGTCTTTTATGAAAGTAAACTGCGACACTCATCACTTGTCCTTTAATATGGTTTAGTAGCCTTCTAGCTTTGGACAGCACTTTTTTCTCCCATTACATAGCAGTCTTTCATGAATTGTCTCAAGAAATTGCAAGACTAAAATGACTGCAGCCCTCTTCTCTTTGTTAGACCTTTCTTAAACGTTGGCAACAGCAGAGGAAGGACAAAACACAAATATATATTTATGTTTTGGAAAAAAAATATATATTGGATCTATAATTTCTATGGAGAAATGGCTTTTCTATGGCTTTCTATGTTTCAAGCCATCATATAAATCAATAAGGATTTACACCGCTTAGTATCAAAAGTCATGCATTAATTATGACACCTTCAATATAATTAGATTTTTGCAATGTTTATATGACATCTGAAGAGAGATTATATTTGTGCAAACATATTACATCTAAGACTAATTTTTCACTAAATACTTAGAATAAAAATCAGATGATTACTATTTTTTCCAGTTCCTTAATTGTCATTTGAATTATTTTTTTATTTCTAAACTTTAAAAAAAACAAACCAAACAAACAAACAAACAAATTTCCTCAACATGAGTTATACTCATCCATTTTGATACTGGTTCAGTCTCAGTTGGGGAGCAAGGTAGGGAAGATTTATGCGGGAGAGAAAAAACAAACAAAAAAATCAGAATTCCTGCTACATCACTGAAATTTTAGTCTAATTAATGTATAAAGTATATTCAGAGGATAAAGAAGTACATACATAGTTAAAGGCAGATAAAATGCAGCCTGTTTGAGATGTCAGTAATGTCTGTTCCAAATTCTGAAGGACTTTCAGAGAAAGAGGAAAAGAGGAAATTTGATATTATTTAACAATGTGCATCTAAGTATTCCACATAGAAATGTTTATGTTAGTTGAACATTCTACTGAACAACAGGTAAACATGAGCTTAACAGAATTGTTTTATACTTTATTTCAAACTCAAAAACTCTTACATCAAAACCTCAGATAGTCTGCAGAAAAAATAATTCAGCAGTAGGTTTCTAAGGACTTTCCACTAACTGCAGGTGTCACAAAGCACAGACATTCCAGAAAAAAGGTTTAAATTTGCAAGACGAGGCTCAAGTGACGGTCAAAATATTGTGATTATTAAGGATGTTCTTTCTCAAAGGATTCAAAATTGAATAGGTTTACTCTTTCTTTGGAATGATGTGGGTCCAACACACAATACATCAATAATTTGAGCTCTAAGTGCTTTTCCAAACCTTTTCTCCAACATTTTCCAGATTGCATTAACCAGAGATTAGATAAGGACAATGTAAGTCATTGCATGTCATTGGAAAAGAAATATCAAACTGCTTCCTAAGTTTATATATAAACTTTAGATAATCCAATAAATGTTTATGATTAGATTTGTCATCAGATTTATCATTAGGAAGAAATGCTCTCACAAAATATAACAGCATGCCCTAAGCATCTTCAGTTTTCATCTGTACCACAAATTTCCTGCAATTACCTAAGATTTTTGTCCAAGACAGGCACATGTTATGTTTCAACTCTGCTACAAAGTACTACAGCTGCCTTTTACAGTTTCTGTTTTTTGACTTCTAATTTGCTGCAGAGCCTTCCAAAGTATTCCATGATCGTTCATTAATTTAAGATATCCAATAGATTGAACATCTCTTGCATCCTTGCTTGTGGTACCACTGGACCGGATAAGACAGCAAGGTCCATATGACAGCTGTGATCAGAAACCCCAGAAGACTAGCTCATAAGAAAGGAAAGAAGCCATCTGAGGATTTCACAGCTTTCTAACCCCTTATGTCAGATCTATGTCAAGCTCTAAGTTTGAGAGAAACTGAAAGAGTATCTTGTAATTTTTCATGTTTATGCACTTATAAATGCAGAAGTATAAACAAGAAATTATTGCAGAGCTCCTTGTCTCTAGAACACTATTAACTGATATTCACATTAGCCACTTTCAACCCTCCAGGCACCATCCATAGGGTTCACAGTGACTTGCTCTGAAAAATGAAACCCCAGCACCTCAATACTGATTTTTTCAACAAAGAAACTAGTTTCAGCAAATTTGTTAATTAAGCACATAAAAGAAATTTTATTCAGTTTCAGGAAGTTCTGCTTTCCTTAATATGCAGAATGAGAAGCAGTAACTGCACAGAGCCTGCAAGTGAAAGCTGAAAAAGTAGGCTATAAGATATAGGTCTACAGCACTTTTCATACCCCCTCCCTTTTTTTCTCATCTCCTAGCCATGCTAGTCCCTTTCCACACTGTTGCCCTGACACCACAAGTCACCTTTCTATATATGTACACGTGTATGAAGCATTTATCAAGCTCTTCCTAGAAAAATTCCACCTTTAACAAGAGAGGTCAAGATTCACAAACATATGGGAGTAGAGGTACAACTACTGCAGCTGGTTTTCGTCAGCAATAGGACCATATTTATTTTTTATTTCTTCTTTTGTCTTCCAATTTCCTTTTGTCACCTGGAACCAAATTTCCTCTAACAATTTTCTGTGTTTCCAGAATTTTGGTATCTCAAGACCAGTCCCTCTGAAAAGAAAACTGTCCGGGGAATATGCAATCCCACACTTTTAAAAGCTGCAACTGTTACTTTATGGTGTAGATACAATTTGCTGTACAAAAGTAGTAAAATGTCTTTGAAATGGAAGCAAATAAAATGTGTGGAATCAGTCAGGGATCATAAACACAGGGACAGCTTTACTCACCCAGTGTGTGTGATTCATTTTGTTGAGAACTGACAACATAACCTGAAAAGAAATCCTTTCCCTTGCAACAGTTGCTGTAGCATACCTGTTCCTAAGATAAAAAAATTCTTGGTTATACACTTACAGTAGTTACAGCACAAAGCCATACAGATAATTTTAAGCTTTTGTTTCCTTAGTGCAGCTCTTTTGTTTGCTCTTAATTACTTCTGAAGGTGCAAATGTCCACAATCATAAAAAAACATCAGGTATGAAACATACAATATCACATTTATGAATAGGTTGCTGCACTGGAATGCATCTTGCAAGTTTTCCTCCATGTGCTGTCATTTCTGGTGGCATAACACACCTGAGAAGGAGAAGTGCTTCAAAAAAACCCCTGTTGAATCTACTGAGGGACTCTGGCACAACTGATGTTCTTCTTCAACCTAAAGATTAATATAAGGCATCATCCTGTGTTTCTTCTATATTATTATAAATATTCTTTTTGCCTGCCTCTTAATGATCACTTTATATTTGCTACAACATTCATGCAAAATTCATGTCTAGCTTAATAGCAGAAAACCCCCATATTTTCTTATTGAAAACATATATAATCCAGCTACTTCAGTGATACATGTTCAATGCTACAAAGAAAAAAATAGTTGTTCTATGGTGTACTCTCAGAACTTGTCTAGACTTGAAAAACTCCTGAAAGACAAAGCAGCTCAATATATTTTTATGGGGAAAATACCTTTTTCCCCCTAGTAAATTATGTATTTTTTCCCTGTCAAATACTTGATGTCTGCTAATATTAAAATCCACAGAATTATCTTTTTAAATTATATCTTTCGCAAGAAGTCCTTCAAACACCAAGAGACAGTACTTCTCAAATATTTTCATTATTTAGAGAAATATCTGAATTAAAAGTTTGCAAATTACATTAAATAATTCCTTCAAAGCACAAAGAAAACTGCTTTCATAAAGGGCTAGATGTTCCTTTTGCGACCCTTCCAACTCTGAAGATTCTGTGATTCTGTGAAGGTAGCTTTGCATACGTCTTCAATTGCCCTCCACCTTCAAGAAAATGGTATGATATAAAAGTATTGCAAGTACATTGCATTGCCTACTTTCTATGAAAACAGAAATTATGGGGAACTGAGGAGTAATAGTTGTGGTTTTATTGTCTGCAGAGATATCCAAGGGCATGTATACTCTAGAAAAGTGTTTTAAGGCTTTACTAAGCTAAAATATTTATCTTCATATCCTATGCCCCAACATTTTGGAGTGTTAGACACACAGTGTAGACACTTATGTTTATTTTTTGCACACAGAAAACCAGAAATGATAGAAAAATCAACATTTAACAATGACCCTGAGCTACCTATCAATTTAGAATCCCCACTCAAGATTCCTGATTTTGAAATGTGTACCTCATTTGTTGATAATATATCTTGTGCCTTTCTTCAGGCTGCAAAGTCTGAACAAGCAGCTGAACAATATTAAAATATCTATGAAAATTTCTATCTGATCCAATGATGCTTTAAAAAATCCTGACTGACACAGAGCTGAGATAAAAATACTATTATGTAAAAAAAAGAATTAAAAAATCATGGGATCTGATCTGTGAAAATATGAGAGTAACTATTTTTTTCTAAAAAAATTAGTGAGTTGAGAGTAAGACAGAGAAGATCATCATGATTAACTTGGTTGATCCTTTTGCATAGTACAGAACCAAAAACCCCAAACCAATCAACCTAACAACCAACCAACCAACCAAAATATCAGAGGACTTCATCTATTCTTTCTGCACACATCACCCAATATTCACTTAAACTGCAATATTAAACTTGAAAGATACTCAATCTTTATATAAAATTATCATGTGATGAATAATCCTTCATGGTAGAAAAGTGGCTTAATTTTCATTAATAGTAATTAGTGTTATAGTTTCAGTATCAATACATGTTTCCATATTTGTATTCTGCACACAACTCAGACAAGGTTTGCGCCTAAGGAATAATGTGACTGTACATGTCACTAATGCTGATACCAGTGAACCAATAGTGCAATTTTGCCTCAGAATCAATGTTAATTTGTCAAATTTTCAATCCTCTCTGATAAAGGGAAATTTTGCAATGAAAACTGGCAAATGTTAAAAGTTAACTATATCAATATTAATTAAAAAACAGCATGTACTCAAGATCCCCCACTTAATGAAGCATAACTCATAAATTATTATACTGTGATATAGATTAGAAGTTAAATACTAGAATTTAAATATTAAATACCAGGTCTGCACTATCTTGGAGTTTGTACTATATCAGAATAACTCCACTACTTGCAGGAAACTGTAGGTGAGTATCTGATGCACATACAATAGAATATTCCACAAGCACAGACAAAAAGTTTAAAGAGCATGTTAAAAAAAAAAAAGTAGATTCACTGAGGGAATTTTTCTAAATAACAACTTCTCCTTATACATGTTCATACATCCTATTAACTTGCAAAGAAATCCTTTGTTCGTCTTCCATAAAGTTTTCTATGCATGCAGTTCAAGATTATCTCTTGTTGGCTGCCATGTGTACCCCAGAAAAACAATACCTGGGTTGCAGTGTTACCAAAATACGCTGAGATTTAGCTGGAAAGAAAAAAAGGAAGTACTCAACAACAATAAATATGTGGGCAAGACTTCAGGCCAGAAGAAAATTATAACAGGCAGCTATATAAAATAAGAGATAATATGGATAAGTAACAGCTCCTACACTAACCATGCCCCAGTTGCAATTTTGATGGAAGAGCTCTACATATTCCACTAGCATTTGGAAATAATTCACAAGGTAATTTAAAAAATATCATTTGAGTGCTTGGTCATTATATTAAAATCCGGTTGGAAAATTAAATGCTCTTAAGAATAAAGTCCTTTATCATTTGGCTCACAAAAACCTCCTAGACTATTTGCCTTTTGAATTCAGCGAATGACTGTACATAATAGCACTTGAAAGTGAAAAAAATACCAAAAACCATGCAAATATTTTGACAGCCTGTAAACAACAGCACAATGCAGTAAAAACTGCTCTCACTTGTCAAATAAAAACATAAGAGCTGCATTTATATTTAAGTTATGGAACCTTTGCTATAAGAAGTTGAACTGAAGAAATATCTTCAGATAGCAGACTTTTCATTTGGCCCAAGGTAAGAGATGACACAAGCTCTGAAATTTCAGTTGGTGGTTGGTTTTGGATATTCTTTCTTTGATTAAGTTTGGAATTTTTGTCTTTAGGACTGCCATGAGGTGACTTTACCTTTAAGATAGCTTTGGGAGCTAAGGAAAGTTGAAGCTGCTGGTGGCTGATGGGAGATTTTCTCCTGACCAATTATCAGTCATTTCTAAGAATTGACAGCAGTTTTGACCATTAAAAAGTGAGATCAACTTGTGAACACCACCCTAAGATGTAAAGCCAGAGTTCTCTTGCTCTTTTTTTACTTTCTGGCTTTTAAAAAAGTAACAAGGCTCTGTCTTAGCCTTCCTCCCCCCCCAGGCCGGACAAGGCCACAAAGGGCGGGGGTGGGGGGGTGGGTGGGGGAAGAGAAACGGAGGCGGCCAGCTTGGTTTAGTTTGTAGTTTCTGCCACTGAACTGAAACCTGACACCATGAATACTTGCAGCTTTTCCAATTCTTTTTAATTCTTTTACTACCTGGATAAAACGTACAGATTACTTCTTTTTCCCAGAGAGACAGAGAAAGAGAGAGACAATCAACATGAAGAAGACATCATAAAACCACCAAAAACAGTGAGGAAAAGAGTTAAGTTTTAGATGGGGAAGAGAGAATAAGGAGATGCTTTATAAGCTGAAATATTTTTCTGTTAAAGCTATGAAGATAGACAATAATGTTCTGAAAAAAACTCCTTTAATTCATGACAGAGTATATTGGGAAGAATAGAGTGTTCAAAGTGTGGATTTTGAGCAAAAAGTAGAGTAATTGTGATACAGTGAAGTGCTGGAACAGAGTGAAGCGAAGATTTGAGGCCTTGAGAGCAATGAGAAAACTGTTTTCCAGCAAAGTTCACAGAAACAGATGAAGAAGACTTTTGCCTTTGAATAACTCATCCTTAAAATGACATCCCTAAACTCATGGCCCATGACCTCAGAGTGATGTGAAATGGGAGGGGTGAACTCTGATGACAGGATTTCCGGGCAGCTGACATCAGAGAAATAGAAAACTATAACAGAAATAGTTTTCTCGTGAGAAACTCCATAGATAAGCAGAAGAAGACTTCTATTTCTCTACAAAGACTGATGAAAAGACCCTAGCAGGAAGTGAGACTGTTTTAAACGCCAAAGTTCCAAAGTTTTTTGTCTCTATGTTGTCATGTGTACAAAGGAATGGTTGAGTAGTGGGGGACAAAAGGATTTTCTGGAAGTTTATTCTGGTGTTTTTATTCTTGTAGTTTTGTTAATAAACTTTCTTTATTCCTTTTAAGTTTTTAAGTTTTTAAGTTTTAAGCCTTGCTTAAGTTTTGCTCTTGTTCTAATCCATATCTCACAGCAAAAAATAAGTAAGTTTTCTTGTAATTTTTTAGTTACTGCTTTAAAACCACGACAAGGACAAAGCAGGGAATTTATTTTCTTTGAATTACCTAAATCATGTTGGTTTCTACTAATTGAGTCCATCTGAAATAAAACAATTATAGAAATGTATCCGTTTGCATGTATACTGGAAGAAACCTACCAAACATACATTTCAATGGCAGCAGAGTGAAGAGATTGTGCTTTTTTCTGCAAATCACCTACATTTTCTTTCACAGATACGTTCTAATTTTTTTCCTAACAGAGTGCTTTATAAGGCCTTTCTGAAAAAATTATTGGAGAACTTCAGTGAGCCAGATAAAAATTCAGTGATTTTAAATCTTACACATACTTACAGGTGACTCAATAAAGACAGATAGCAAGGAGAACCAGAATCCATTTTGTGTATGTTTTAAGTGGTTTCATCACCAGTCCATAAATATCCAATTAGAGGGAAACATGACAAAACTGTATTTTCCCAATGAAATAATTCTAAATTCCACTGAGAACTAGCCCTGGCTAATTTTTTTTTTTTTCCCAGTTTAACATTTGATAAAGAGGGTAGAAATTGTACTATGTATGAATGCTTATGTCTAATATAGGTTTTTCGGGTTTTTCCAGTTACCACAGTTTAGCTGATGTCACTCAGTACTATTAAGCAATCATTTGAATAAAATATGGAAGTTGACTGAACACTTAAATATGAGTTGTAGGCACTAGATTTGGGGAGTGAGAACATAAGGAATGTTGTTTCCATCCCCATTATGCAATTTAGTAAATGTTTTCACAACAGTTCAAATGGCATCAGTTATGAGTTCATTAATCCATTATCATCCTTCCTGGGTCCTTCCCCCTGAACCTGGGAATTGCAAGAAATCTCTTTCTCCTGGAAAGGAGAAAGGATAATCTTTTTTGTGATCAGTATGACATATTGCACTTGAGAGTTGGGGCAAAATTAATCTCTGAATGTGAGCCTATGCCATAAAGTCATTGTCATTTCATGAACTGCCTATCATTTTTCTACATTTTTGTAAGAGACTGACAGCTTGAATGAAAAAAAGCAATTTTGGAAAACCAAAGACTTCTGAAACAAGGAGGTTATGGATAGTTACCAAAGTGCTGTGGGAATTGCTGGCAACAGCTCTGGTAGCAGTGAGGAATGACAGCTTGTTCAAGGGCTACTCTGGCCGCAGTCAATGGGATGGCAAGATTAAGTAAGGCAAAGGCCAGAGACTCCCTTCATCTGCCAGCAGCCTGGCTGAATTAACTCAGCACATGAATCCGTGAAACATTCTTCAGCTGCACATCTCTCTGAGGCTCTCTCGATGTTGTTTCATTTGCATTTGCACACTGAATGAATACCACTCCAAGTCTGAAACACTCAGATTAGACTGGTTTACCATCAACATAGGAGCGTCATTCAACATGGTTTAGTGTTTTGGTAAAAAGAGGAAAGTGAAACTAAACTCAACCGCCTCAACCCCTATCTTCAGAGCGGAATACTTCTCACTTCCCTATCTTACCATCATCCAGAAGTGTCCAAGATACAATACAGCCCTCAAACCAAGGATCCACAGCATGGCCTTATTCAGTAAATAGGATTTCCACCTCCAGCCCTTATGCTACAAATCTGGTTCTCTAGCACTCCTGTATTCATCACCTCCAGGGTCTGCCCCTACCTCTTCTCCCTTTTCTCCTAAATCACTTCTTGCCTGAAAGAATTTAGCCTTAGTGCCTGCCATCTCACCCACCAAAAACAGGTCTTGGTTGCAGTTTATCAGACAAGTTTCCCTGAGATTTAACTCCCCAGTTTTGCAAATCCTCACTCTTGGCCCCTCCAAGGCTGGCTTCCCCTTCAGCAAATGCAGCCAGGACCACCAAAACACTCCTCCTACAGCAAACCCAGCAGCAAGCAGAGTTCCCACCCTGGCACCCTGGCAGGTGATATGAACAGCAAGGTACAGGGCCACAGCAGAGGCCTCTAAAAGGAGGGGCCCACAAAAGAGTAAAAACAGGTGACTTTCAGGGCTCACTCCACCTCCTCACAGCCCACTGCTTGCCACTCCCTTCCATCACGGGGTAGGAGATGTCTCCCACAGCCATGTACTCCCTTCCCCCCAGCTGTCCTGTGCGTGGTACAAGCACCTCCTTCCCACACTAGCAGCAATTTTCCAGAAGGTTCTGTAGGCAGCCCCAGCCTCAACCTCCGGCCCCAGGCTCCAGCTCCAGCCCTGGCTCTGGCCCCCAGCCATGTCAGGGTGTTACCCCACAAAGGGAGACTTGGCAGGGGTCTGGAATGAAGCCACCCTTCGCATGCCTGCAAGGAACTTTCAGCTACAGTCAGGGGAAGAATGTGAGGTAAGTCCCTGTTTTGCTCCTTGCTTCAGTGGAATGCTGGCCATCAGTTTGTACATTGCTTCCAACACATTTAAGAGAAGTCGTTTTCCCTAACTTGAAGCCACCCTAACAGCAGCTTCCTGTGTCATTAAACCAATTATGTTATTGATGAACACATCTATCAGAGTCTTGTAGGTTAAAAAGAGATGCTTTTTGTTATTAAGCTGTGCTCAAGCACAATCACTTTCAACTACAGCCTCTCTCTTTTCTGTGGATTTTCTGTTTGTTTGTTGAATATTTATCAACAGAGGAACAGATTTCCTCAGCTAGAAGAAAACAGTTAATGACTAGTTCATCCCCTAGTTTGCCCAGAAGGGTGATCATTATAAATTACCTTATTGACTGATGGATCTGCACAGCACCCTGTGCTTCAGTGGTCTGAGTAATCAACACGCTAAATGCAGGTAAGAGAGTCATTCACAACAAAACACTACTGCTGGACAGGTAAACTCTTTTATCCTGATGCACACTTTACTTCCATATCCGTTTTCTTGGTGGATACATTTTAATATTTAGTCCTGGAGCATTGTGACTTTTTAATTTTCAAACAGAAACTTCTGAAGTGTGGTTTTTTGGATGCTGATATCTACAACTGTATATACCTATATGCACTTGTGTAATTACTTGTAAATAACTTCTAGCTGTAATTACCATGGAGGTTATATCTTTGCATGTCAAACGCAATTCTCGGGCTAGATAATTCATAGGAAAATAGGCAAAGTTTAAATTAAGGCACCTAGAAAACTTAGTTGAATTTGATTAATATTTTCATTCTTGCAATACATGAATGGGACTATTATCTAGATAATCCTAAAGTTACCCTTGATTAATTAATTCTGTAATTGGAAAAATCACCAATATTTAAAAGAAATTATTCAGAATTACAAAATATTCAAAGGAAAGTCTTCAGGTTTTACTCTTATTAGTTTTTAATATAAGTCACTACGCTGAGAAACCAATGCTGCATTCCAAAAGCAGAGCATAGTTATCCCTATATCATTCCACAGTTCAAATTTAGATCTTGAATGTTTTTTTTGGTGGATTTAATCCATACTTGGTAGTATGAAATAAATCTTGCATTTCTGATGACATAGATACATTGAATATTATTTCACATCCTGAAAGTTTTATGCTGTTGTAGAACATTTTCAACAGTGATTTGGGGCTTCCTAAATTTTATGAACTGTACCTTGAAGAATTATATTTATACCCATTCCTTAAAAGCATAATACTTCTAGGACAATTATTTTCCAGAGGAGAGAATGGGAGAAAGAATGCAGAAATTAAGTCAATTAAGTGAATATAACAGGGACTGAAAGGTGGTGTTATATTTCTGTGATCCTTATCAAGATTAACAATCCTACGTGTATGGTTTGTATTAAAAAATTGATTTATTTTTTGAGAAAGAATTATAAGATCAAACCACAATGAAAATTAAGGTCTACTTTACATCTTGCTTTCTCTTTCCTAAACAAGTAACTTTATAGAGAACATTTTTTTTATTATTATTTGTTAAAACTGTATAAAATTGTAAAGAATATATATTTGTATCTAATATTGTGAATAGTGCACACTGGTACAAGTGGTCTGGAACATCTGTGTTCATTGATAAAAAGACAGTGCAAACACCTTAGTGTGGTACAAAATCACAAAATTAAGTTACTGCTGGCTTTAATACTTTAAAATAAAATGAACTAAGAATAGTTAAAAGTCATGTAAAGTATTATGACAAAATATCACCTGACATATAGTGCATTAGCCAAAATTTATAAGCTGCTTTATGCCAAAAAAATTTTGCTAGCTCAGAGGAATTAACCATCCTGATTCTTGGAACACTGGAAGCAAATGGTGTTTAGGATCTGATTTCAAGAGAAGTAGACTGCCTGTGAGAATTAGGGACTTAAGTATTTCAATCAATAACTTTGATTATTCATGTTATTTTTTGGAGGATAGGGATGAAATTTCCAGCATACTCTTCACTTTATCTGAAATAAAACTAAGTGTGGTGGGTCTAATGATTGTTTGAGATCTCAAAAGGAAATTCTGTAGTGACTCAGTTGTGCATACATATGAATCTAAAATGAAAGAGAGATTTAAAAGAATGTCAAGCTCTATATCTTATCTAGGTTCAAGATAATACTACCAGGACAACCTTATTTGTGAAATGTGTTATAGTTTTACTTACTAGTGTTTCTTTAAAAAGGTAATTTAAATTTTATTTTTTAAGTAGAACATGATAGTTCTACTATCTACAGATAGTAGTTCAGTTCATCCCACTAGCTACAGTTTTGAACATAGTTGGGGTGTTTTATTCACTAAAGATTATACTTCAATGTCTGTAAGACTTCACATACTGTATTTCCAGACACATGTTATCA
The DNA here is from genome assembly GCF_049639895.1 of Pseudopodoces humilis. Classification (NCBI taxonomy): domain Eukaryota; kingdom Metazoa; phylum Chordata; class Aves; order Passeriformes; family Paridae; genus Pseudopodoces; species Pseudopodoces humilis. The sequence goes on from NC_142200.1 coordinate 76,951,884, forward strand.
TTACTGAGACTAGAGCACATTTGTTATGTCGACTTTTCCTAGCTGATACATATTGAGAAAGTGCAGAAGTGCAGCTAAATCCGGAGTGGCTCACACATCATCGACAATAAAAGCTTGTTACAGGGTGACCTAATTGTATTTAATTTCATACCCAAGTAGATGATTTATTGAAGGGTGGGGAAATTAAACAAATTCATTAATAAAGTAAAGCTTTTTCAAAAGGTAGAACAGCATATTCTGCCCTCATGAAATACTTATCTAATCAAAGTGTAGAGCACGTATCACTAGACATTCATTGGCTGAAAAACCAATAAAAACCCCAAACACAAACAAATACAACTAAACCATTCACATTCTTCAACATTCTTACCCTCCACCCCCACCAAAATTAGAAATTCCAAATAGCTACAGACTGCAATGGCTGATCTTATGTACTTTTCCTGATAAAAGATACCGTTTCCTGCCCTGCTCACTCTGGCCCACCATCTCTCTCCAAAAAAAGAAAGAAAAATAATAATAATAAAAAAATCCTTTCCTTCAAAAGAAGGGAAAACTGGAGAAAAGTGATACAGACTTTAATGCAGACTTTGAGAAACAAAATTTGAAAAAGGGAAAGGAAGGGGGAAGGGGGAGGGGAAGGGGAAGGGGAAGGGGAAAGGAATAATGTTCTACAGTTTTGTGGTCTTGGATACAGGAGACTTGCAAAGAAGTTTAAGTTTTAAAATAGGCATCTAAGAAAATGCCAATTCTTTTCAGCGCAAGTTCTAGACATGCAAAATAGTGTAAAATCAATGGCAAATGTATCACAGGCTCAAAACCTCTCCAAATACCACACAGGCTGAAATAGTTGATACTGTCATTGGCAGGTAGGTTTTTTCTTTTACTTTCAGATACATACACATTTGCTATGTGGAATACTTTCACATACTGTACAGAATTTCTCTCTGGATTTTAGCATAAATCTAAAACATCTGCAGCTATCTTATGGAAGTGAAGCTGATGAACAGTTATAGAAGTAGGAAAGACTCTAATGGTATTCCTGAGATATGCATAGATAGTAAGACTGGTCCACGAATCACTGTCTGAAAAATATTCATGTCTAAAGTATTTTTTGGTTCCTGAGAATGTTAATCTATGACAAAGAAAGTACCTGATGGTAAACCAGAATGGAGATTCACAGTATATAATTTATTTCTTGGTAAATGTCTATAGGCATACTCTTCTGCCAAGGTTTATACAAAGTAATGAAAGATACCTCTCCTCAGTCAAAGGAATTTAAACTGTTTTGCATGATAAAAGCTTGTGGATGAGTTAATCTTGGCGTCCTGTAAATTTTGACATTCACTCCAACACTCTAGTGTTGATCAACCACATAAAGTGACAGCAGTTCTTGCAGTAGAGCTTCTCCAAAATTTTTAGGCAGGAACACTTAGTTATAAAAACAGGTGAAGAAGTTAATGAGTTTCAGATATATATATATCAATATCAAAAAAAAAAAGGTAGAAAAGTAGATGCTTAAGAGAATTATAGAATCATCACAGAAAGGATTTTGATTTAGATTGATATGTAATATAGTTGGGTGGGTTTTATGCGTATTTTTCTCTCTGTGTAGTATAATTTAATTTGATTCTTAAAAGTTATTAAGAAGTTTGATATGTCCCAGGCATGTTGCATTTGCTGGACTTGGGCAAGACATTGAGAAGATGAGCTAGAGTGGGGAAGAGATTGCGCCACATTGGAGCCAGGTATGTATAGTTATTTAGTTGTTCCCCTAGATAGAAACCCACGAAGCTTTGCCATTTCAGAGTAAGGTACAGTTCAGTTTGAACAATTTTCCTAAAAAGTACAAAAATTGTGACAACTACTAGTTTTATATATGCATTTTGCTGATGTTGCCTTCCTGATCCCATGTATCTGAGAGTTAATAAGGTCAAAGATCTGTAAGCTTTTTTTCAAGATCTTAGAGATATTGTGGCAATTAAACATTATATGGATACAGAATGCAAAAAGAAACATCTTTTCCCAGAGTGTTCTCCTGGTCTTCAGAATAATGTCTGTATGACACATCTGCTTAATCATGCTCCTGGTCAGGCAATTCAGGGATGATTTTCCGTATTTGATGGACACATGTAGAGCTTTCACACTTTGCTCCTGCTTTGCTGGTGATAAACCATCTCATAACAGCTGTAATCCCAGGCATTGATATTTGTTTATTGGCACAAAGCAATAAAGAGCATGTACTCATGACACTGATGTAATTTTTGCTAGTTAGATTCTGTACATGTATATAGATGTATGACAGTGCCTAGAATTAATGGACAAACATCCAAGACCTTAAATATCATCCAAGCTGATCTGAAGCTGCTTCGAATTTCTTGTGTCTCAAAATATGGCAGGGAACTCGAAAGTATGTTTTCCCATCAGACGTTACTAATGATTTCATTTAAGAAGATAGGTTCAAATTCTGATTCCATACACGGTATTAAGAAGACATACTCTGTTGCAAGTTAAATTAAAAAAAATAAAGAAGGATACATTTATATTATTTAATCCATTATTCTGCATTATTATTATTATATTATATTACTACTAATAATTTTATTATTTAATTACTTATTATTAATTTTATAATTTCATTATTTATTTTATTGTTTTATATATTGTATTACATAATTATATAATTGCATCATATATTAATATTTATATTGTTATGTTCATTATTTATTCTTTATTGTTTTATTATTATATCTTATATTATTATATTATTATAGATGAATTTGTTATTTACACTTGAAATTTGCAACATCAATTTCAGAATGGCCCTTACATGTATCAGTACAGCTGTGATGCATAGAATTAGGAAATATTAATGCATCTTAAGAAGCCAGGAAGAGCAAAACACTACGATGTATATTCAGTAGTTTTTAGAAACTGGTGAAGTCTATGTACCCTTATGAAAATCAGACTTCTAGAACTGAAATTTATAATATTTAAAGTAGTATAATATATTTTTACTTTCTGGTATATGTAATTTCCATATGCTACAAAATATTTATACTCTCATTGTTACGTATTCTGGGCCACAAAGAGCTTCTACCTTCTGATCATTACATAGTATTAAGAATAGAACTATTGTTTCACTATGTTCAGCGTAAAAATTTATCATCATTTACTAATTTTTGATAGTTCATTTTGTTTGCCTTGGCACCTTGCCCAAAAATGAATTTGACAGGGGTTTGGCATGGAATATTTTTTGATGGGTTTTCTCTTGTTTTGTTTGTTTGTTGGTTGATTGGTTTGTTTTGTTTTTCTGTTTAATATCTGATAATTGGAGGGAAGGAACAAAACCTTCAGTCACATATCCTAAATCAGTCACAAAAAGTTCTGAGGGAAAAAAGGTGTATAAATACTCAAGGTATTGCCGTTGCTTTGTCACTGCTGTAAGCACATTAATTCTCAGTGTTACAGATCCACCTGAAGACGATGAATTACTTCTCACTATCAGCTGCTCTGCAGAACTTTGTTCATTCACTTTATACTCCACAGAACAGTGTTAATCGTTACTGATCAGACCAGGATTTATCCAAGTCCTTTTCCAGAGCCACAGGTAATCAGTGTTTTGCAAAGCAACAACACTTCTTGCTCACTTCTAAGTATTTTGAAATTCAAGCAAACACAAAAATCTAAAGTTTTTTTCTCAAAACTGTACTGTATGTTGTAATTGTAATTTGTTGCATGCTGCTCAGCAAAGCCTTTCTGTTATTACATCACAGCATTAAAGCAGATTATGTCAACAAAGTGTTTTCAATATCAGGAAAAATTATTTTGTTAGAATCCTGGCATCTGATGATCTGCATTTCTTGGTGACAGCTGTCTTGTAACTTGTACCCTCAAGCAGCTTCACAACCAACAAATCCTTTTGTTTTATGGTATTCAAGGGATATGTTTGAGTTCTACATAAAATTAATAAGATTCATAAAATTCATAAAAGTTGCAAATTTTCTTTAACAGGGAAAAGACTTTTTACTGTGTGCAATACAGACAGTAAAGGATAAACTTAAATACAATACATGCACACATATATAATAGACTCATATCGTAGAATGGCTTGGGTTGGAAACAAGTCTAAAGATCATCCAGTTACAACACCCGTGCCATGGGCAGGGATGTCACCATCTATATATATATATAAATAAATATGTAGGATTGTATATAAATTTGAATGCCAGGTGCTGTTTCTATGCAATTTCATTTACTTTGTCATTTTTTTTCCAGTAAAAAAAAAAATTAAAAAAGCAAAATATTCTGTTTTTCATTGTATTATTGTGCATTTTAGATTACATTTTTATTGATTCTCTTTAAAATATTTTGAAAATACATATAATAATTGCTTTTGCAAACTCTTCTACTTCTAAAATATAGTAATTTGAATTATTCCCTTCATATATTATAGAAAACATGAAATAGGAAAAAATGAATATTTCTTATTTGGTTACATGTGTGAAGAACTGGTTTTTTCTGTCTTTAAGCATTCATCAGAGATTAACTATTTATTCATGCGTAATAAAGCACCCCAGACTTTTGCAGTTTTCATTAGCTGAAGTGAATTCTGTCAACTTTGAGTGATTTCTGTTTGCTATAATAATACTTTACATTTACACAACAGTTTTCATTCAAAAGTATTTCAAAGTGCTAAGCATACTGTGTTTATATAAGGGATAAACTAACCAACCAGTAAATTAGAGTTATCTCTGGAGTGAAGCTCTGCAGAAACTTTGTGCCAGAATCTTATATGGGTTTAATTTTTATCTTTTACATAAAATTTCATTGATTTCAAGGAAGCAAAGCATACAATTAAATTAAACTGTGTTTTATAGAGGAGAAAAGAGTCGTACTGCTAGGGTGCTTGACTCCAACCAAGAAGTGGATCTGCTCCTTGGATCTCTGCTCCTTGCTTCTGCTACACATTTCCTGTCATTCTTCAAGCAATTTGCTTGGTCTGATTTGAGCCTTTAAAAAGTCATATGATCATAGAATACCCTGAGCTGGAAGGGAACAAAAAGGATCATCAAAGTCCAACTCCTGGCCCTGCACAGGAAAACCTGAGTCTCACCACATGCCTGAGAGCATTGTCCATATACTTCTTGAGCTCTGTCAGGTTTCGTGCTATGACCACTTCACTGGGGAGCCTTTTCCAGTGCCCAAACATGCTCTGGGTGAAGAACCTCTTTCTAATATCCAACCTAAATCTCCCCTGAGAAGACTTCATGTCATTCCCTTGGGTCCTGTCACTGGTCACCAAAGAGGAGACATCAGTGCCTGCCCCTCCTCTTCCCCTCATGTGAAAGTTGTAATTGCAGTGAGTTCTCTCCTCAGTCTCCTCTTCAGGCTGAACAGACCATGTGATCTCAGCTACTCCTTGTATGCCCTCCCCACCCATCCACCTTTCACCATCTTTGTGGCCCTCCGTTGGATGGATGCTCCCTAATGACCTAATACCTTTTTCATATCATGGTACCCAAAACTGCACACATGACTCCAGGTAAGACCACCCCAGTGGAAGAATCACCTCCTTTGACTGCCTGGCAATGCTGTGCCTAATGAATTACTAATCATAATGCCATCTCAGCTTTGATGACTATCCATGTGTACATAATTAATCACTTGCAATGCAAGCAAATCACAGTTAACTTCAGCCACCTTTTAGTAATGAATAATCCTTCTTCTACTAACAGAAAGATAATTCGTATGATGCTGAATTTCCAGTCTGCTAGTAATATATCTAATGAAGATCATCTTTGAGTTTGAAGCATCAATTATCTATCTCAGAAACAATACTTGATTTATTCCATATTTTCAACAATTTCATTATATTTTATGAGCTCCTGTCTGTGCAGAGCAATAAACAGAGTGTCTTGAGGTCCTGAATAGAATTTCTAGATGCTGTTTATTAGAACAAAGTTCTTCATTGATATAAGATAGTTGCTATAAGAGGATGCAAAAATAGAGAGATTATTCAGATGTGTGGTAAAACTAAGAAATAACATATTTTTTAACTTGATTTTTAAAAAAAATCCAACTTGGGTAGATTATACTCCTTCATTGTGAATGTCAAACATGACAAAGTGCGCCAGTCTCTTTTCTTTTCTTTTTTTTCTTGAATGGATTTGGTAGTATTGGACTCTCTCCAAGCTAAATAATATAAAGTAGCAAGCTGGTTCAGGGTGGGTAAAATAATTTACCAGTTTGGGATTTTTTTCTTTCAAAGATGGCAGGAACAAAAAAAACCTTCAAAACTGGAACAGAGGGACAATTATTTTTCTCATCTTTGACACTCATGTTTCTCCTGGCCTCATCTCAGCATGATTTTGCAGTGTTTGCAACTACCTTGCTGTGCTTTACAACAACTTAATTATTTTTTTCCTTAGCCTGCATTGGACTATTTTATAGTTCTTTCCAGAGAATCCCACAAGTAATTGTACAAAGCTTACAACTGCACAAGAAATAGTACAAGCTTCATAAATTGTTTCAGATCCAGTGGTGCAATGAATTTATAGAAACTTAAGGGTAATAGGCAGAACAAAGATGTTGGAATTTGGCCCACAGTAACTTCAGTGTAGCTGCTTATATGAGTAAATGCTTTCAGAATTGAAACTTTCTCATTTTGTGAAATAAAGAGTGATTGAAAAAACATGGTCACATACTTAGTCCTTCTGAAAGCAAACTATGTAAGGGAAGATTATGTCAATTCTAGATGCTCTAGGTTCTTTTCAGTCTAATATAGCAATACTCAACAGATTTATTTATTTTTTTTTTAATGTTAGTTCCACCATTATTCACAGTTATTGGAATAACTAAACTTTAGCTTCTTGGACATAATGATTTTTCATATTCAGGTTGCTAATTAGATTTAGTCATTCCAGGTATAACTTCAAAATTTTTGCTGAATGTGTTCTGTCCTTCTCCTCTACAGGACATAAAGTAACTTTTAGACATAACCATTAATTGACAATAAAAGTTTTCAAATATGTGCAATAAAAATACCCAAAACAACAGATTCCACTCTGACAAACAAACAGAAAATAGAGAAACTGTTAGCTGCTCTGTATTATTAAAATGCTACAGGTAAAGCATATTAATTCAAGAATAATTTTTTTGGTAACAAGTCTAGGAACTAGCTATATCTTTGTATTGCAGTTTGCTGTGTGATATGATAGGAGAAAAGAGCCCCCTAATGGCTTTAAGTTAGCTAAGAAAATAGAAATAAAATTCACATTCTGTGACTGCAAACTGGAAAGGAATACAACATTAATTTTAAAAAGGTCAAATTAATCTTTTGAGAAAAAGGTGAAATAACTGAATCAGTTTAAAGTGTTGCAAAAAGTTCAGATTAACATTGACAACATCAAAGATCTGAAAGAAAATGTGCAGTTTGTAATATGTAGACTCTTAACTCTTTCTGATTCATGTTTTTTCAATATATTTTTTTCTGGATCTGAAAAAAGAAGATATATACAATATTTAATGTGGAGTTGAATAAAGTATCTTATGAGTAGAAAAATATTAATATAAGCTTAACTAATTGTTTCTGTTTCTGATTCTCTTTTGCACTTTAAAAAAATAAATTTAAGGTTCAAATTAAGTATTCCCATTACAAAAATAAACATTTTTTAGTTTAATCTGGAGTCTCATGGCATTGATGTAACCTGAGTAGTAACAGACACTAATCTGTAGGTAAAAAATATTGCTGTCTTTGAAATCACAGAATTACCATGATTTTTTTTTCTTACCAGAAAATTATAAGGTATATTTAAAGAGCACGGGTATAATGAAAAAGATTTTTCAGAGATAAAAGAGAGATATTAATAAGAGCTGTAGGAAAGCTTTTGAACATACATAAAGGACTTTTTTAGCTAGTCAAACTGCACATGAAATATACCGAGGCAGGCCTTAAGCTTTGTAAGAATACAAAGTGAATTAGACATTCAATTATCTTAACTCCTTATAAAATACTGTCTATGCTTGGTAAATATAGCCCTCAATGCCCATGTCTTTGTTTTAGTGTTAAAATTTTCATCCAGGTAATTAAAATGCAAAGGGTTTCTTTCCATTATTTATGGTCAGATTCTGCACTCTGACTCCACAGTCAGTGTATGCAATGCTCACCTTTGTCAGTATTTTATGGAGTAAAATACCACTCAATAAAGCTATGGTGTCAAAATGTGCCTTCAAGAGAATTTCTGGCTACCAGGAAAGAGTTTCAGAAGGAAACATCAAAATTGCTGACATTTGTGTATATAGTAAATAGCATAAATACTATTCATATAAAAGATACAAGGTATTAAAATAGCACAGATGCTATAGTTTAAGTAAGCCTTTAGTTTGGGGTCATCGGTTTAGTTCCTGTTTTGCCAGTGCTTATTCATAGGACACATTATAGAAGATAAAGCTTTCTCTTAAGTACATCATATTTTATCCATGTGGTCACTTAGATACCCTATTCAAATTATTGTTAGTTTGTAAAAAAATCTCTATTACTTAAGGTCCTCAATTCTTGTTAGAAATTATAAATAATCATTTTGACAACTCCACTTCTCATCTGAGTTTTTTTGAGAAGTCATTAATTATTTAAGTATGGTGTTTTCTAGAAATTTATTAAAAAATTCTTGGTAAAGGAAGAGAAGAAAGTGCTTTTCTGTAGTTGTGATTCTTTAGTCAATGGATAAATTGGATTACACGAAGGTCCACCTTCTAGCAGCAAGACCTTGCTATAGGCAGTTTCTTAACTGGCCAAAGCATTGGAATGTGTACTTGTCTGGGTCAAAGTCTACTTAAATGCTTGCATTAATAAATTGATTCCTCTACTTCACCCATAGGGAATAATCACAATATCTGGCATATGAAAAACTCTGCAGTTTGGAACAAGGAGCAGAGTGCACAAATGGATGAGGAAGGTGGTGCGTGTTGTCACAGCTGGAAGGAATGTGCTGCTAATGAAGGAGCTGTCTTGGCGTTATGCTCCCGTGGCCTGTAAACCCCCAGTCAATCAACTTCCTGACTTACTTCAAATCCAAAAGCTGGGTAATTTCAGATATAGTCTATCACCTTCAAGATCACGGCAATCTATCAGAACCTATCACCTATGACAACAAAGCCACTTAAAACACAGATGAAGGAAATACACAGAAACTTTATGTAGAGCTCTGCAGTTAGGAGACAGTAGAGTCAATGTCATATCAAAACAGGTAATCAGTCCATGGGATGGCTGCTTCAAACATACAGCACAGTGTAACAGAACATCCTAGGTTTCATATTTCAAGTCATAAGCCTTGATCTTTACTTTGCAGGCAGAATGCATATCTATATCTATACTATATACTACTATATCTATCAAAAATGGCAGTCTAATGATAAATTATTTAAGACTGACCATATTTGCTCAGCAGTGGCAAGCTTGCAGTCGAAAGACAGACACTATTTCAAACTACTGACAAACACTGAGAAATCTTTCAGGTAAATATTCTCTCTACCTGTCTTCACAATATGTACACTAATGGATTAATAATATGGGAGAGCTTGTATGCCATTATTACTCCAGACTGTTTAGCATGCATGGGACAAGTTACATTAAAACATCATCCAAGTAGTTAGAAATAATCTTTTCTGTTTGTTTCATTCCATTCACCTAAAGGGTTAAGCATGATAAATGCAATGCACAAACCATGTCCTGCTAATTGTCTTTAGGTGTACATAATAATTGATTTACATAATCTGTGAGTGAAAGAAATACAAGTGCAAAAAATGTATTCTGAGAATAAATGCCAAAGCTTGCATTTAACATGCAAGATACGAAAAGAATAATTCCTTTTTTAGCTGCTCAGAAAAGCAAATGATAATTTCCTTACCTGGAAGATCAAAGTCTGTATATCATCAATAATATGTGAGGTAAGGGGGAGAATTAATTTTTGTCTTCTGTAATAAGCCTTTCTTCAGAGAAGCAGAACATGAGAGATGTAAGTGAAACGAACTATTCCAAGATCCAGTCTGTCATCAGTTGCACTGGCTTAGAGCTGGCATCCTCTTGCAAATGAAAAAAGGGTAGCTCAGCAAGTTCTCCACTGAAGTAGCTCAATATCAGTGCTATCAGGCACCAGCTGTCACACGCTGATGCTGTAGTGGGTACAGTCTCCCTCTATTGCGCGCTTTCTCTCGCTTGCTCACCCTCTCTCTCACCCTGACGTTCACTCAGCTCTGAATCTGAGCTCCTTCTGCTGCTGTATAATCAATCTAGCCTGTCTCAATCTAATAGGCCTCCCTTTAACCAGCCAATCAATAGCACAGATTCCTCTGCCGCTCCCCAGGGTCTTTACCAGGAGTGGTACAAACAATAAGAGTTTGGCCAGCAGTTTAACTAAGTATTTTTCATTATTTTAACTCTGTTAAAGAAAAATTGTTTAGGAGAGCCCGGGTTCAAAGCTATCTTTCTCTGTGTTTTTCGTCATAGTTATATAAACACACACATTGCACTGCAGTAGCATTCTGAACACTTTAAAATTTTTACCCTTTTTTCATGTTTTAGAATTCATATTTAAAAAGAAAGAAAATAAATACAAACACACTCCCCCCATGGCCCAGTCTGGAAATGAGCCTGCATGCCAAGCCTCAGGCTTTGTCTTCTGAAAAATTCACTAGTGTGTTTTGTAACCGGAATTGTTTATGGCAATTGTGGAAATTTAACATAAAACAAGAATCAGGAGAACTGGGCTTCATGGATTTTGTTCCTGACCCCTGTCAGCTTGAACTAACTTCTTTCCTATGCTATCTATGTTTCACCTTGTGTGTCTTGTCAGAGGTTATGTGGGTTTTGTTCTTTTTTTGTTTGGGGTTTTTGTTTATTTTTTTGTTTGCTTGGAGGTTTGTTGTTGTTTGGGGTCTTTTTTTTAAGAATTTGTATGGAAGCATCATAGATTCAGACAGAAGAGCTGAAGATACAGTATTTATTCAGCAGATTCATATGGGACAGCTAGAATAGTGGCCAAAATTATGTGATAGAAACAAACACCTGCAGTATGCTACAAGCACACCTTATCTTACTCTGCGCTTCACTCCCCACATATGCAAGAAATAGACTGTCCTTTACTAGGTAAAAACAAAATTTCAGGGAGGATATTGTGGAAAGTAAGTATTTTTACTGCAACAGACTGGCACTCTTTTTCCATTTTTTAAAATTGAATTTTATTTTATAATTCAGGGACACTAAATCATAAGGACATTGATTTAAGGCCTGCTCATTCTGGTTACAGGTGAAAATTATGAACCAAATCTCATGCTCAAGGAAACTGTGGGGAAGTACCAACCATCCTCCTAAGTCCAGAAAGTAGGTTGCATCAGTCCCAGGTGTTTCTACATAGCAAGATAATGACAATATTGTATTTCTGTTCTTGATTCAAAACAGCAAGTAACTAAAAAACACCAGGGGTTAAACGTATTTGGTGGTTTTCTAGAGACCATACTGTCCCGTCTTTGCTGGTTCCCTCATGTATGATTCTTGTAGAAATTCATCTGAATCTGGAAACAAAATGAAGGCTTTGATTTTCTACCACTTCAGTGTTTGGACTATCCATCAGTCTAAGGATCTCTCAGTAGTTTTACTGCATTAAGACCTTGTGACTGAGGTCCTGTCCTGAGAACAGAAACTGGAAATCCAGCTGCTCATTCCATGGCTAAAATTGCCTCCTTAGAGAGTTAGCATAGGTCAAATCATTCTCCAAAGTATGAGCACTGTACTCTAACATGAGAGTCTGACATAAGCATAACCATGTAAATGTACTGATAATTAAATAAGATTTTCTTGTGAAAACCTGGTTGATAGGGATTTCTACTTGACTCATGGGATTTCTTATGTAATTGCTTAGGACTGGTCAAAAAAGGTAGCTCCTTTCCAGTCCCTTTATCAAAAATCTACCACTAAACACATTTACAGACGCATATCAGATAGTTTCTGCCTTACATAACCTATGTAGCAGAGTATCCAGACTTCTTGGATAAACAAAAGCTGGTGCTACTAAGTCATCAATTTTATAGAAGTGTATTGAATTACTATCCTGAAAATTCTAGTCAAAGACTGAAAGGGAAAAACAGCAAGAAGAAAGAGACCAGCTATTAAAATGGAGTTTGCAATACAAGAAGGAAATATATGGTGTTCATAAACAATAGGAGGTACCTCTAAGCCATTCAGAGAAACAGAGCTATGAGGAAAAATTCCATTGCTCTGAGTGTTTACATGAGTGTCTGTAAGGTCATGTGATGGCAGAAAATAACAACACATTTATGCACTTGAATCTCAACCAATGCACATACAAAAAAAGAAAAAAAAAAAAACAGTGAAGTAATATTATTCACTGTAAGTTCAGCTCATCCATTCTTCATGTGAAATATCACAGTATCAACAATCTCTGATTTCCCAGATGCATATGGAATACCTCATTAATTGTAGCCTATAAAACAAATTTAACAGATGTCTCAAGTGTATTGAGAGCTCTGGATCAGCTAAGTGATTTTTTTGGATAGAGGAAAAGATTAACATGAGAAAATAAAAGCAAAGATCAATAGAATTATGGTCACACTGTTGTATGAATATAGATACGCTGGTGAAAGTGTGAGAGTCTGTACAGGTCTGTGGGATGGAAGAGAGGCAATTAGGGTGTTCTGACCTTGAGGTGAAGGTGGGAGCAGGGAGGTGTAGGACAGTGCAAAGTTTTTGTGGGTTTCAGAGAAAAAGGCCCAATAACATATGGTGTAATGAAATAGCTCTTTAAATAGGAGATTATAAAGTGAGTATACATAAAAAGTACACTTTGCATCCCTTGTGTCCTAACAACATTTCTTTCACACAACACAGATTGAGTGTAGACTTTCCCGCAGCACCCTATGCAGATGCCATTCATGAGGAGGTCCTTTTTCCCCTCCCATGCTGTTGTACTGTTTATTTTGCATAACAAAGAGAACCACATACCATCTCCTGATATTTAATAAAGTTAACTCTGTCGTAACACCCACCAGTACAGCACAGACTGATGGAGGACATGCCAATAGGGGACATTCCCTTAAAGCAGCTGTTCACACTAGCATTTGGGCTGCTCAGTCTCTAAACCTGGGGTCCAACAGAGCAGGCATGGATTATTCAGAGCCACTGTGTAGATTACAGTGTTATCCACAGGTCTCCCGACAGAGATGGGAGGAGCACTGTTACATATATTGGAGTAGGAACTCATTTTCCAAGTACCGCTCTGGTATTTTTCTTCCTGACTGCTTTCTGCATCTAATCTAATCTAATCTAATCTAATCTAATCTAATCTAATCTAATCAAATCTACTGCATTCAAACCAAACAGTAGCTATATGTGAGGTATTATCACAAAACTGTGCATTGTGCAGATTGATATTTTAGCGTCTGGTTTTTGTTTTCAGGCAAAGGCAGGATTGTCAGGGTCACATTTTTAGAGGATGACTGTGAACCTCAGAACCTGGACTTTTAGATAAACACTAAATTAATGATTTAAAAACTATTTTCTGAAATATTAATTGTATTTTAAGAATACAGATGTTATAACAGAGTTGTCTAAAGGTAGCTTTAGATTCTGCATATGCTCCGTGGATCTTTCATTTGTACTGAATGTATGTGGAAGTATTTCTTTGGCCTTCATGTCTGTAGTGAAGTATGATAAATTGTTTCAAGAATGTATTGGTACAACATATCACAGCATGATGATTTTGAACCGCACTTATTTTCAGTGGATAAAATAAATGGCGGTTATCTAGTTAAATATATGTTTAATACTGAAGGGATTAATGTTAAGACCAGTGTTTAGACTTGAAACATTGAGCTAAATAATGTCAACGTAGCATAGAAAAAAAGCACACTTTATAAATTCTGTTAAGAAGCTCTGGGTGTCCATGTGTTTTTCATTTTATTTCGCTTGCTTTGGGGAAAATTAAGAAGCAATTATGTCATAGAACACTTCTCTTTGCAAGCACCATGTTTTTATATGTTATCAAGTGTAATTCTGTATAAGAAACTGTTTTTTCAGATTTAATTTACAAAGAGGAAATATATGTGGTTCCTATGTCATGATCCCATAAATAATCAAGGTAGTTCTTCTGTATCCAATGTTCAAAGGAAAAGTCAGAATACGAAATATGCGGCTCCACAATACTACATCGTGTGAACATCTAATAATGAATATCAGATTTGCCTGTTCATAGAGGTGCTTTTGATAGATTCCCTCAAAGAAAATAAAATGTCAGGGTTCAATATTTAACACGTTTCCCAGGAAAGAATTAATTAAAGGGGCTTTCTACATTGCACCTAAACATTGATTCTATTAGTTGTACTACTGCTGAGTGCATCACTCAGGTTTCAAGTTCTGCCAAGTCTTAACACATTCTTAAAATCCTCAGGCTACTCACAGACTTGGAATTAAACACTGCACATTCAGCTGTTCAATGTAGAAACCTAAAATATTATTTATTTTTACTGATGCCTAAGAAAAGTATTTTTTGACAGATGGGGGAAAAAATATGTATAAAACTTGTTTTAAATTCTCTAATGTAAATAAAAGAATATTGAGGAACTAATCTGTCAATTTAACTTCGTATTTCCATATAAAAATTCTGCTTCAGATCTGGAAGGGTATGCTTAGGAAAGAAGCCAAGGTACAAGCTCTGAGAGATAAATAAGATAATGATACTTAATTCCTTGTGTTCTATAGTATTTGCAATTATTCCTCAGTGGTGACAAGCAATAAGACAAGTGACAATGGGCAGAAACTCATGAACAGGAAGTTGCACCTGAACATAAAGAAAAACTTATTTATTTTGAAGATGATCAAGAACTGGAATAGATTGTCCAGAGAGGTTGTAGATTCTCTCTAAGTGGAGATATTCAAGAACTCTCTGGACACAATCCTGTGCCACATGCTCTAGGATGACCCTACCTGAGCAGGGAGGTCGGATCAGGTGATGCACTGTGATCCCTTTCTTCAAAGAATAAGAAACAATTTAATCAGATTCTTTTTTCTATTTCAATATATAGAAGATAGTGTTTAAATTTTGGAGATACTCAATTCAGTTTTGGTAAATATGCTAGAGAATAAGAGAAGGTAAATATCCATTTATTAAAGACTTTGACTTTAGCCATGAGAGTTATGTGTACGAACATGACATAATGGAATACATGTCCATAAATCACAATATACCTTATTTTCTATCTGAATGCTTTAGTGAACTTCAGGGTGAACACTGTTATAAAAGTGCAAACCAATTTAAATTTCTTATTGTCATCACTGTTAATATTTATAATATCATTGTTTTATTAGACAAATAATTCACTAGAAAATGATACAAAACTAAATATGTAGCATTTCTAGGACTATATTTGTCTTCTCTGTTCAAGATCATCCTCTCCAAATCTATAAACATTTCTCTAGGAATTTACCAGATCTACTTTAAATCTATGTCTTTTTATGATCTATTTAAGACAACAGGAATTGGTCTTTTTCACAGAATTCAGAACATTCAAAGGGCCACACTTAATGACAGTAAATTAAATGGGCTCTGCTGTTCTCAAAGCTTGCTGAAATGGAAAAGTTCATAACCAAACACTTTGACATTTTTCTTTCTCAGCAAAGACCTAAATATTTTTCTTCCTCTGAACATCATGGCCACATCTAATCTACTTCCTGGAACATTTGTAATAATTTCTGAATGTTGCATAGGCTTAATTTGGTAGAGTTAGTCTAGGTCAAGACTTTCTTAGACATTTAAAAATACAGGCAATTATTGAATTCATTTGTGTAAAAATTCCTGAGTCCCAGCAAAATTGAATTAAATTTCTATGAGCTTTTCAGTAAAATACAGAAAAAACTCATGACTGTATTTAAAAATAAAAGGATCTTCATGAAAATTCACAGTTGCTGTAGGGTCTGTAGCTTCAGAAATTAAATTTGCTTGGAAATCCAACTCTCACTGGAAGTAGTTTCTGTTCCCTAAAACTGATAATACTGAAGTCTGAAAGTGACTTTATATAGAGACAGTAACCTATATAGACACTAAGATACATTTAATCCACAAGTATGACTCTCAGCCACTGACTGAAGTTCTCAGCATGACAACTGATTTTTGTTTGTTTGTTACTTTATTTTTCAAGTTCAGAATGTTGTAAAGGGGCAAGAATTAAATGCTCTCTCTTCATGTCAGTCTTTGCCCCATCTCCTGTTATCCCATGCCTGTATTTTGGAACCTCCTAAGTGTGCACTTCTCTAGGCTCTTGAGCTATTTTACATCATCCTGGCATAGTCAAAAATACCTAAGTCTACACAAAATAACTATTTGAGGCTATTATACCTATAAAACTAAGCTTGCCCTATAAAAAGGTAAGTCAAAGAAATTAGCTGGGGAAAGAAGCCTGCAGTGGTTAACCTAGTTAAAACAAAGCTGAGGTTCAAAGTCACACAAACCTCAGTTCTGAGGAGCAGCAGTTTGACATAAAATCTGAGACCTGCCTCTAGCAATAGCCACAGTATATGATGGGACTGCCAATTATGGATGTTAACTGTGAAATAGAGAGCACGGTGCTTGTAGAAATTGCAGACCACATAGCTTTCTCAGTCTTGCCTGAGAAAGTGGCCTGAGAAATCATAGGGAGGAATTAAAACAATCCTCAGAGACAGAAAACAGCCTTGCAGGTGCTGTTTGTCTGTTCCTTGTTTTCTTGCAAGAGAAGGTCGAGGGGTGGTGAGCCCCACTGACCAATGATGGTGATGTGTTAGTTCACTAACCAATAAGAGTTTCTTTTCTGTACTTTTCACGTATCGGTCTATAAAAAAGACCTGAAGCAATAAACCGAGAGAAAATTCTCCTGATCGACTCCCGAGAGAGTCTGTGTCGTTCTTCTTGCCGTTCCTAATAGAGCGACAGCCAATTACAGAATTTTTCTCACAACCCACATTCTGTAGTTTTATTGTTCTTGATACTGAAGTTTTGCACCATAGAGTTAAATTAAATGTGTTGTTATTGTATTCAACACCAGCTTCCCAGTGCAAGAGACACACAGTGAAAGACCTTTTTCTAACACCAAAGCATAGTGCAGCAGCCTCAGAAAATTGTAAACTTCTGGTGGAAAATAAAGTGTATTTTCATAAAGGGTCAAAATATAGGAAGTCTTTCAGTGGCATTAAGCTAAGTAACATTGCCCTGCAAGGCTTAGAAGGACCAAACTTTTGAACAGCTTTGAAAGGAGAAATGCAATAGTACAAATGTTGAATTTGCTGGGAATTTTGAGATTTGCTTTTCCTGCAGTAGTATTCTGCATTATATAGTATTATTCACTACTGGTCTGTGTCCTACATCATCTCGAGCTATTTAGGACGTTTTCCTGCACACACTTAATTCTCCCCTATTATGGGTTTTGTTGTCCAGGAAGTACTATGTATTTTGATTAAATTCTTGATATTTGGAGCTTGATAAGAACTAATAACTTGTTTTGAGTAGTGTATTATGTACATTTTCATACCTTCTCACAACAAATTCTTACTAACAATATATTTATAGACTGCATGGCTGTCAGTGTTCAACTTTTTCTGTTTTTAAAATGGATTCCATAATGTCTTTTGGGTAATGCATAAAGATTAAATTTCAGAAGAAAAATCTATATGGAGGAAAATGTTGTTTTAAATTTCTTTACCTTTTCCTTTTATTATTAGCACGGCAGTAATGGTAGTTGAGATGCTATACACTGTACAATGCTTACTTGTAATACACAGTACAGTCTAAATGATGATTTCAAGTTGAAAATGTGCCTACTGCACAATGGGGAGCAAAATGTAATTAGTGTTACAACATAAATAATATCTCTCCCTATGTTTTTGTCAAATATTTATTACAATTTGTCATTGATATAGGCCCACAGAATTTGGCCTATGTGAATGGCAAAAACAGATACCCTAAAAGTTTTTTTGTTGGGGTTTCAAATTCTGACAAACAGGCCTATCGAAAAGATTTAGCTTTAGCCTGTGAGATTCCTGTCATCCAATATTTAAACTCACAATATCCAAATATTTATCTACTGAACAATGGAGACAATAGAAAATGCTTCAGGCACAAAAGCAAGAGAAGCTGATAAAACACAGCTAACACTCAGAATTGAGCTCTGTATTATGTCATCACTTTGAATAGCATATATGATTTTTTTGTGTATGCCTAAAAAAACTTAAAGGACCTAAATAGAAACTATAAACCAATGTAATTATTTATTACAGGTTTTGGGTTTGCTTCTTTAGCTTGCACAGAGAAAGCCCAGGGAAACATTATCCTGAATTGCTAATGGATGGCAGAGTTACACTACTGTTGAAGACAGGGTTTAACATGTGAATGCCACACTTGTAGTGAAGCAAAAAGATAATGTGCACACAGTCCCAGTGTATTCCTACTGCAGGAAATTATGTGTCCTGCGTAGCAGAGAAGGCTGTAACCTAATGACACAGGAAAAACTCATCCTCAGTAATGCTTCAGTGCAAGTACTCACTGTTTTTTTTGGTTTTTTTTTACTTCTTAGAGTCATAGTCATAATCTTTCTGATTTAAGGCAGTTTAAGTTATCCTTGGTAGTTCATTAGCAAATAAAACTCAAAAACTAAAACAAATAAAAATTCACAACCAAACCAAATCAAACAAACAGAAAAAAGCCCCAAACAAACATAACATGCCAGTCATCTTTTAAATAGAACCACCTGCCAAATAGAGTAGAAATTACCTAACAGGTCAGATGAAAATATATTTCAATATATTTACAAATACTTATTTTAAATGTACTTAATACTGAGAAACTTACAAATGTAAGGTTGCAAATACATCTGAACCACATCCAATGACTGCTGTCATTGAATCTGAAATAAAATTAAGATCCGTGAGAATAAGGTTAACAGAATTTTGATTAACAGACAAATTTTCAATCTTAATTAGTCATCATGTATATTTATTGTCAAAAATACCTATTTTTACATAATCAGGAATATTCAGCACAAGATTAAAAACTGCCCATCAAGAAAATTAGTTGATTGAAGTTTGGAAGAGTTTCTAGGCTGCCTAGAAGTCTCTCCAGGATGTAAACCCTACTCAGTTATGATAGATTTAGATTTTGATGCAACCAGAAACAAAAATTCTGCTTCTTGTGCAGTGAAGGGCAGGCTAGTAATTTACCCACATGAGTAATAGGAAATAAATAAAAAAGTAAGAGCAGTATAAAATATGTGAACTTCTCTCTTTCTTCCTCAGAGACAAAGAAAATAACTAAACTTGCTTTTATTTGATTTTTAGTCTGTCTCACCTAATTCTGCTCAGCTGTCTACATTTTGCCCTCAGAAGATTAGGATATGTATTCTAGGAGAGTTCTTTTCTTGACCAAAGAATCATTATCTTAATGGGAATTCTTATGTTATGTATCAGGACCTGGAGTTCACTTCCCTCCTTCTAAGAATTTAGCTGACTGCCAAGCTGTCAAGTAAAAAGAGCTGCTGTGAAGAGCTTGAAAAAGCCTCAGCAGATGTTCCCTTCCACCACCTTTGCTTGGGACCTGCCTGCAAGACCTTCAGTAAGCTTCACGGTACCTGCTCTGGGATTTTAGATACTTTTATACCTCCCTGTTTCTATCCCTGTAGGCTTGATTTACTTTTCAATCTTGACTTTATCTGCTTACTGTGACTTTACTGAGTGATTGCTGATCCTGCATATTGTCTTAGAACCATTCTCCTTGCTTGGGCACTGTGGAATATGTCCATGTTGGTGAGGTCACTGTCCTGCTGGCTGTTAGGGGGTTCTCTATGAGTCTGGCTCACCTTGCTTTGCAGATCAGCCCCTTCTTATTGCTCTGTGATAGAGAGTTCAGGTGGGAGACAGGAACAAAGACATCAGTTAAAAACAACGTCTAAAAAGCTGAGCTGAGCCCCCATTGATGTTTTTTAACAACTTTAATCAGCAAGCTGGCCCTGTGTCCAGCAAAGTAATCTTGTGGAAGGGGAAACTGCACTTCTGGACCTGGCAGTATCATCATTTTACTGGAGACAGTAGCAAACAAATACTTAGTTTGCCAAGATTATTTTCAAGTTGGTTTTTTTGTTTCAATTTTTTTTTTTAAATTTCAGCTTTCCTTACAGTTACAAATGGCGTGTTGTTTGCAGCCTGTTTTTTATTTCCTTTTCTTCATGGCAGTTGGTAAAATGTTTCTTCTGTTCTCCTAGTCAAGATCACCATAAAGGTATTAACGTAACATCCTTGGTGCATTGTTTTTTGTTACTTGGTTTGCTTGGTTTGGTTTGGTTTTTAGGTTTTACTCCCAAAATGAAAAAAACAGAAAAACAAGGAGTAAAATTATTGTAATAGCCTTATCTTCTTGTTTCCTTCTTCTCCCTCCCCAGCCCTCCAAGGCTCAGCCTCTGCAGGCAGAGCAGTCCCATCTCTTTCAGCCTTTCATACAACAGATTCTGCTGTCCTTTAATAATTTTTATGATCCCTTACCAGACACAAGCCAGTGTCTATCTATTTTTTCATACTGCAAAGTCCAGGACCCAGAACTCTAGGTGTGACCTCACCAGTAAAGTGGAATGGTCACCTCCCCTTGACCAGCTGACAGTATTCCTGTAGTACAGTTCCAAATGTTGTTGACCTTCTTGCTACTGGAAACATAACTGGAACGTGTTAAATTTGTAGTCTTCCAGGATCCCAATGTCATTTTCTTCAAGGTTGATTTCCAGCCTACTCTCCTCTAGCAGGTACTACTGCAGGGTCTGAATTGCCCATCTGAATGGCAGCACAACCATGGTGTATGAACAGCTCCCTCAAGTTTTGAATCATCCACAGACCTGATCATCACCCAAGTCATGAATATAGATCTTAAACAGTATTGTCCCCTTTATTAGTCCTTAAGCCACACTGTCTCTTCTAACCTAATTCCTGCAAGCTTTGACAATGTCTTTATATTTCTCCTAACTCACATCCCTTCTTCCATCTCTTGTATGCTTTATTTTTGCATTTGTGTTTTTTTGACACCCCCTTATTTAATCATATAGGCATATAATTCAGATAATTGTTGTGAAGGTAAAATCTTGGCCTGCCAATTGTGTCTTGTGTTTATTTTTCATGTCTCTTCTGATGGAGGTGGTACTGGTAGGAAAGGGGCATTTGACAGTGCTGAAATGCATTTTATCCTAGGGTGAAGCAGTTGATCCCTGGGCAAGAGGCAATGTAGTCATTTGGAATTCATTGAGAAAGATATAGTGCAAAACACAAATTTACTAATTTGCCTGGAGTTTGGAGATAAAAAGTCAGTGCCTTAACACTAAAAAGTTATTGGGCTTATTGGGGGGGTGGAAGAAAGAGTGTTTGAGGTTTACCTGCAAGAGCATCTCCTTTTGCTAAATTGTGATTCTGTAGGACTGCATTAAAAAGGGCTGTTAAGTCACTCTGACTGATAATCTGGTCTGTTAGGGAGGGAAAGGGCATGTCTTTGTTTGATATATGCTCAATCTCACAGAATAGTCCCTTTTCTTTATTGCCAATGGTAACTTAATGATTTCCCTTTTTCTTGTCTCACTGTTAAAAACAAACAACACATTTCTTGCCCTTCTCCCAGCTCTCTACTTAGATTTCAAGATGATACACGAAAGCAGGGTTAAATGTCTCCTATGTGAGGTCCATGACTGTACATTTTTGTTTCAAAAGGGGCATCTTTCTTCACAGTGTTTCAAGAAAATATGAAGCACTGCTAAAAGAAAGTAAATAAGACACTTCAAAACCAACTTGTTTCTTTTTTTAGCTAAAGCAGTGATACTCTGCATTGACTAGCATGGCTTAATGTAGATACAGTTGTGAAGTACAAAAATTGGCAGTAGGTCTATACTGTGAAAGAATTATCAGTCACAGTATGCCTGATGGCTACACTTTATTGTTCTCTAATTGTGTCCTGGAGTTCCTTGGAGCATTTCTGTCAAACATTTTCCTATGTTGTATCGAGTCATATAATACTGAACCTCAACATTAGAGAACCCTCTCTCAGTTTAAAGACAAATTTATGAGAAGACACTCTGGAATGAGCTGTCTCCTCTAAAAGGGTTCCAACAATCCCTTTCCACCAATAGGAAATGAATACTAATGGACAGAAGTGAAAAAAACCCCAATAGTTTATTAACAAACAGAACACCCACAAGGCAAGTGGGAAAAAAGTAAATAAATGCTAGATATTGAACTGTCAGATATTAAACCTTACACACCAGAACAAAACTCAAAAATTCCAGGGGAAAAATACTGGCTCATGCCACGCAGTGGAAGATGATGGCACCAGTGTCTGTCTTAGGGGAAAAAAACATGGGTTCTCTGGCATCGACCTCCTCTCCACAGCAGATGAAGCAGCTGGGATACAGCCTCTGGGTCTGTTTTCTCTCCCTGGCTTGGCTTTGCTGAGGCTTGGGGGTGGAACAGAGTGGCCCCTTTCCTGCAGCTCCTTCCAACCCCTTCCCACGGATGCCATTTTCTGGTCTTGGACTATCAAGCTGTCACCTCAAAAAAGTTTCAGAAGAATTGCTGCTGCATCTTCTTCAGGGCCAGGAAAAGGAAAAAAAACTTCTTGCCTGGGCAAACAAAACCAAGCCAGCCAAACAAAACCCAGACCACACCACATCCCTGATGCCTGGGGAGTGAGGTTTTGGGAAAGCTGCCAAAGAGCCTAAATCTCCCCTCTCCTCATCCCCATCTTAAAGATACAGCAACCATTTTTGGGCATAAAGCAGAGGATCAGGGAATAGACTAAAACATCATAAATCAGCCCAAGACAAACACCTAGACAAAGTTGAAATCCACAGGTTCATAGCCCTTGAGGGGATGAATCCACAACGGCAGAGAAAGCTGGTGGACATCATAGATGAGTGACAGTGGTCTTGCAGTGTCACCAGCCACCTTCCTCAGCACTCATAGGTGCGCCCCATCAGGGCACATGGACTTACGTATGTCAAATTTGCCTAAATATTCCCTGACATGATCTTCCACCAAGGCTAAATCTTGAGTTTGGGGTGAGAAAGATGTATGATTTTTACCTTTTTATATTTAAGTAATTCTGGCATCTGTTTTTATTTTTTTTTTTTTTGTATGGATATACTTGAGATAAAGAAATTCTACCTGCAGCATCTTCTTATCTAAGTATTGGATGCAATATGCATGCATTCTAACTTTCAAAGTTACCCCCAGAATCCTGAGAATTATTGAAAAAATTGTAATATTTTGATCTCTTAAGGAAAATGCCTATTTCCTTCACTGAAAACCTGTGAAGACCAGGTCTGAAAACTCTAATATTACAAAATATATACCACTTTTTCTCTTGGGTGCATCTCTTGAAAGAGAGCTGCATCTTTCAAGACAATTTCTCAAATTTCCTCTACTTAAATTTATTGAAGAAAGCTTGTTAGAGAAAGGGTTCTGTTGCTGCTTAATGTTCACATTAATGATCCACGTCCAGAGAAGCTACAGTTACTAGGAACCAGCATGGAACACCAACAAGACGGGCTTCTGTTCATGAAACCATTTATACAGCACAGGAGCAAACTCAGATCCAGAGACAGAGAGCCCTGAACAGAGGCAGGGTGATGGGTTTTGAGGGACAGAACCAGGGTGGAGTTCAGGGTCAGGGATCACTAGGAACTAGCAAGGGAAAAACCCCAGGGGCTCAAACCCAATCAGAACACACTGGGCTGACACCCCATGAAGGGTCTGGGGTGGGCAACTCTTTCCGGGCTCACAGGACACATACCCTGAGGCAGAGGTTTAGAATTCACACTAGCTGGGTTTTACAGCCATGCCTCTCACTTTAACAATGCTTATCTGAAACTAAATCTTTGCCTCCCTAGGCAGGGGCACCTCACAGCTTATCATAAATGAAGAGGCAGCAAGAGTATTTACTGTATCATTCACAATTTATGGTACTATCTCTCTATACATTTGACAAAAATAGCATTGCAGTACTATTAAAAATCTTTCACTGGCTTTCATGCTCCAGTGTTCATACAACTATTTTTATGCCAGTGTCATTAGATCAGCTTTTTCTCAGCTCAGTTTAGGCTAGTCAAAACGTGTCTTCCTTATTGTCCTTTACTGCAATAATTGCTTTCCTCTTTGGGTCGTTAGACTTTAGTGTCATGTCATAATGCTGACGACATAAAGCATGCATAAAGTGTTGTTTCCATCTTTCTTTCTTTCTTACACTGCATTCATTAATATTACTCTGCCCTACCATTGTGTTGTAATTACTATGCAGTGTATTTTAAAGAGTAAACAGAAGGTTTTTTCACAGGTTCTCTCCATGCATTGCCACTGTTATCTGTAGTTTGCAAACATATACACTTCATATGAGGAGATTTATATTCTTCCGTCTACAGTATAAAAAAATCCTATTTCTGAAATCAAAGGAAGCAACAAAAGTGTCTAAAAATATTAGAAGATATAAGAAAAAAACCTGTGATTTCATTTTCACTTAGAAAAATCCAGAATACTTTATTTTTGAACACTGTCCTTCAATTATTATTGAAAATTTCAAAACCTGTTAGAAATAAAGGTTAGAATTGTATTTTTAATCTAAAATAACCTCCACACGTTAGAAAGATACCAGTTCTTTACTAGAACAAGAGACCTAACTGAGGAAGAGGGAGGGAGAGAGCAGTTAATTTAAGATCAAGAAAAGGATTCTCTGCTTTCAATTTATACAATGAAGGGGAAAAATAATCAGAAAAAAGTTAAAGTTTCTGCTATTGAGATGATGAGAATTTTGTATAGTATTACATGAATGATAGTTTACATTAATTTGATTCTGGTTAGGCAGAAGGTGCTTCAGGTGTCCTGAAATAATCACATGTTGTTCAGGTTGGGAAGCACAGAAATAATGACATAATTGTAAGAATATTTGAACAACTTCTATATCTGTGTATCTTTGAAATTACTTAATATTTCCTGTATTCTCAGAGAAAAAAAATATATTTCTGTAGAGTTCATCGTAAAAGTGGATCAGAATAGCAGCCTTAGAATTGAGCCCTGTTAAATGTTTGCCAAGTGCTTTATACATAAAGCAATAATATTGCACCAGTTTTCACAGGAGACAGAGATGAGACAGTAGCAATGCACAAACTCGCGCTGCAGAGTTCTATTCTTATAGAAAAAGGTTAATGCATTTAAATGTGTTTCTCTGGCAAATGTCGCAAAAGCAGTGATAGGAATCTTTTTATTTTTTTTCTGAAAAACATGTGACATGACAATATTGACAAGAACTCTTGAAAAAAATGTGTCTACGTGAGTGGTATGAGGAAAGAAGGAAAGGTGGGAAAGCACAGCAGGGAAAGACACTCTGAAAACTGAAAATAATTTTGCAGACTCTCCCTAAGGTATGGTTAGGATAGTGAGACTTACTAAGGTTTTTTAAGTTTCTTGAGGAGTTACTGGATACAAATAGTTCACAGATTTTTATCAGGCAATTTTTTGTACTACGTACTACAGGAAGAGGGAATAGCAGAGATTCTGTGATGAAAAGACCATGAGGATATCAAGGATTGTCTCTGAAAATAATAGACATAAAAGGCAGAGTGCTGCTGACATTTCTTACTGGAGTAAATTATCAAAAAACCAGGCAGGAGTAGAAATTGTACATATCCTCAAAGGTAACAGTAGCATCAGGACCCACAACTGGAGAGTTAGAAATGTTCACAGGTTCTTTAGAAAAATAATGTGAATGTTTTCTGTTGTGGTTGTTGTTTAAGAAAAACTTCAGCATGTTGAAGTTTTCTTAATGGCTTCTCTGAGAGAATGATGAACACTAGAGCAGTGCTGATGTACCCCAGCCTGAAAAGGAAGAGGTACTTGATATTTGAAAAGAACATTCTTCTGTATCAAGGAGAATAAAGAAATTCCCCTTCACTCTTCCCAGAGGGAAAGAAAAAAAAAGGAAAAAAGTACAAATTTTCAGTTCAAAGTGAATGTTTGTAAGAATTACCATATAAACACATTTACAATTTTGTTGCTATATGGTCGCTTTTGTGTTATAAATAAGTAATAGTGATTCTGGATTCTCTGCTAAATTCTCCTTATGAATCATATAATGAATCAAATGTCATAACTCCCCAGAAAATGTGAGATAAATGGGTCCAGAATTCTAAATCCCATAACTGGGTAAGTTTATTTAATTTATCTATTGTGGAGCATATTAGGCTTTCATTTTCTGAACTATCACATCTTCATTAAAATGAGTTTTTATTATCCAGCTTTTCCTGGCCATCAGTTTAAATACTAACTGTCAGAAACAAAATACACTTTCATGACCAATCTCCTAGGTATCCTCTTATACACAGTACCCCTCCAGGTTACTGAATCGTGGAAATCATGAACTCCACAAGTTCAGGAGTCATTACTTCACCGTGTTCTTTTCAGTAAGCAAAAAGTAACTCAGATAGAACTGGGTTTGTTACAGATTGTGCAGCAAAGCCCATTCAATAAAAAATCTGACTTACATATTTGATTAATACTGTGCAACCTGTTCTGGGGGCAATGTTAAATATAAGCTTATGTGAACTTTGCAGTATAAATTGTTTTAATGTGGCAGTGGAACTTAACATCTCTCCCTGAATTACAGTTGTGGTTGGACATTTTTGCTTTTAAATTAATTATTTTAGTGACTATGAACACAGGAAAGAAAAATCTTTCACTTCATACTCTCTCATAGAAGTTGCTTCAGGAGCTTAGCAAAGTAGAGGGACTTTGAAGGTCTTTTAAATATATTGTGTAGTTTCTAGATATTGTATCCTTTTCTTTGCACACTTCAATTGGATTAAACTCACAGTATGCCTTGTCACAGTTCTTTGATGGGACAGTACTGACACAAAAATTTGTTGATAAATATTTTGATATCGACAGATAGAACAGTGGAGATGAAGAGAGAATCAGTAACCTATTTTCATAAAAAGACACTGAAACAGTTTCTCACATTCTTTGTTTAAGTGTTGCAGAAAAGGTACATGAAATAGAAAATGGAGGCAATACAATTTTTAAGCATTCATAACACACTTGTCCTCGAAAGGAGCCAGGCAGTGGTTCTGCAGTATAAAGCTGGCTGAACCCTACGGTACAGCTGCTGCACTGCAGAGAGAGGAGTGCAGCAGCAGCAGAGCCTGTAAAAGTAAACACATGTGAAGCCTAAAATGATAAGTGCTCTAAAGATGACAGCAAGTTTTATGTGGCAGACATAAACTTTGCCTTGAAGCTGTTTAAAAGATGTCTAGCAACATCACATGCCTTTGCAAGTTATTTGGAAGGCCAGAGATGGAAATACAAATAGCAATTTAGATAAATTCTTTCCAATCTCAAATGAATGGTGGTAAAATGCATAATTAGTACATCCTCCTGAGACAAAATATGATCAGAACCCATTGAGACAACTAAAAGCTCTTTTCCTGTCAGATGAAAAACATTGACATTGATTACAAGTGTTATTTTCATATTTGTGTACTAAGTCATTAGTACTATTTAGCATTTTTTACTATTTGCTTTTCTCTGGATTCCCAAACACTGGAATGAAAGAATGGCCCTGGAACCCCTTTTTCCTGATACAGCCACTGAGTGATTGGTGTGTAGTCTCTTAATCTGTTGTGTGATGCAAGTTTCTGATAGAACAGTGAAAAGACACATGCTTTCAAGAAGATATCAATTAAAAAGACACACTCAGGATTTTTTCTCAAATAATTATTAATTCCTTTTTTATGTTACCTTGTAGTATTCATGTAGCTTTAGTTTGCTATTTATCATGATTTTCTACAAGACCAGAATAGAAAAGTTTTATAATTAAAATTTCTGTATGTCGATAGTACTTTAATTTTTACTATTTACCTCTCTAGCTGTCTGGATTTCAAATTACTACACCCAACAAATAAGAGTAGTGTGCATTTTAAAGAAAATGTTTTTACAACATCAATCAATTTGTACATCCGTCTGCATTCTAAAAGACTAATTCACACATATTAATAGATTTTAAATGGGTTATGTCATTTTTTTTAGAGGGTTTTATTGAATTGTGAAAGAATTTTTAAATTAGTCATGATTCTTCATTTTAAGCAGAAAAATTTGCAGGAATTTGGCATCAGTGACCAGATATAGCCAGGTAACTTAGACTTTAAAGACCTTTAGGAATAAGAGCAAAGGTATTTAATTACACGGATAGAAATCCTGATTATTCTTCCCATCTTCTCAAGGAACAGAGTTTAAATATTGTTGATAATCTATTTGCCAATATAGATTTACTTCAAAACACATGGCTTTAAGAGGAAAAGGGAAGAAATAGACACATTTATTGTAAGGAACGTATGAGGGGTTTTTACAAAATATGGATCAAAGCAGAAACATGTCAAATTCAAATAGACTTTTAAGGTTACAACTTGAAAAATATTAGTTTAATATTTTCTATAGTGATTCAAATCTAAGTAGAATATTTACTTTTTTAAGACTTTCAGTTCAGACTATAATCCTTCACTACTCTTAATATTTTTCTCTATGTGAACTTTTTCTGCTTAACAGTGAGCATGTGTTTGAAGGATAACAAAAATTCAATGTAAATTTCTCTCTGTTTCTCTGTTTCTGGTAATTGAATGACCTTTAATGAATTTTAATGAACATCCGAATATTATCACAATAACCAGAGTGATTAATGAAAACAACTTTTAAGTAGGTTTCATAGAAATCACCAAGCTTAAGTGTACCTCCAAATTTATAACTATAAATATAGAAACATATAACTATATATATATATATAAATATAGTTCTATCTGGAAAAAATAGTAGCAAATATAAACATTTTTTTTTAAAACTCACCCTATCAGACAAGATGAGCATCACAGGATAGGGAATGACTCATGTTTTCAACTGAGAGGAAAAAATACAAGTCATCATCCATTTTCTTGTTACAGTCTGAAACACTATAGTAATTTTTTAGACAAAGGAAGACACCCTAGAAAGTTAAAACTATGCTTTCAGATTTTAAGATT
Organism: Pseudopodoces humilis; assembly: GCF_049639895.1. Lineage (NCBI taxonomy): Eukaryota > Metazoa > Chordata > Aves > Passeriformes > Paridae > Pseudopodoces > Pseudopodoces humilis. The sequence continues at coordinate 76,980,996 of NC_142200.1, forward strand.
ATATTTTAAAATTTCAGGCAGTGATTTTGGTCAATAGCTTTTTCTACAAAAATTGCAATGGATTATATTACTGTTTAAATTCAAAAGAAGAAAGAGATGGACAAGGCCATCTTGTCCATTTGTGGACAGTGCTTATAAGACAACAATTTCACCAAAAATAGAGTAAAAATCTGGTCATCTCGTGTAGCATCATGCTTTGGGTTCAAGTTCAGAGTTATTTCATTGTAGATAAATCAGAATGTTTTTGTTGCTGTTATCAACCATCATTGAAAAAAAAGTCTTGAACACATGATTATTACAAAACTCAGGCTCTCTACTTGCCTGAATTAACTATGAACTATGAATTTTTGTCCCCATGTTGGAGGCAGCCAGTAGTGTGCTGGGTATCTGACAGGCTGGTGCTGGAACCACTTCCCTGGGAAGCATGTTCCAGTTCCCAGTCACTCTCTGGGTGAAAAACCTTTTCCAGATATCTGACCTAAACCTTCCCTGACACAGCTTCAGGCCATTCCCTTGAGTTCTGTCACCAGTCATCACAGAGAAGAGATCAATGCCTGTCCCTCCTCTTCCCCTCATGAGGAAGCTGTAACTGCAATGGGGTCTCCCCTCAGTCTCCTCCAGGCTGAACAGTCCAAGTGACCTCAGCTGCTCCTCATACAGCTTCCCTTCCAGTCCCTTCACCTTCCTCATTGCCTTCCTTTGGACACTCACTAATACTTTAATGCCATTTCCATATTGTGGCTCCCAAAACTGCCCCCAGCACTGGAGGTGAGGCTGCCCCAGCTCAGAGCAGAGCAGGACAAACAATCCCCTCCCTTGCCTGGCTGGCCATGCTGTGCCTGATGCCCCCCAGGACAGGGTTGTTCCTCCTGGCTGCCAGGGCACTGCTGGCTTGTGTTCAACTTGCCATGGACCAGGACCTCCAGGTCCCTTTCTGCAGCCCTGATTTCCCCAACCTGTCATTCCCTAGTCTGTACATACACCCAGAGTTACATCATCCCAGGTGCAGAATCCAGCTCTTGTTTTTATTAAACTTCCTATAGTTCAGCCCTCCTGTTTGTCCATGTCTCTGTGCACAGCCTCTCCACCTTCAAGGGAGTTAAAAGCTCCTCTCAATTTAGTATGATCAGCAAATTTAGTATAAAACTTAATATAATTGCTTATTTTATAAATATTGTTTTTCTCATTTAATTTCTGTTCCTTTTGAACTGCAATTATTCTGCTCTTAATATAGCAAAATAGTGACTAAAACATGCTTACAAGTCCCATTAAATGATGCTCATGCTTTCCCATGGTTTGTTTTGGAGGATAAGTATGTCCAAGTGATTTTTTTCAGCTCTTTTCTTATGCCTGCTATTTTAGAACATTTCTGTTTGTGACTTAAAATACCTTTTCTTTGGTTGCATACCTCATTAAATTTATTTCTTTCTCTCCACAGAGAGGTTCTCTCTACATACCATTCAGTTTCTCAGGGGTGAAAGCCAATCAACTTACACTGACTATTGGCAAGATAAAAACTGTTTTCATACCCTCTGATTCTTTGTCTTTTGTACTGACTTTTGAGTTCAAGAACAAACTGTCTTTTTTCATGTTTTAAGAGTGTCAACTGAAATCCTAACTGCTTTAAAATCTATGTCAAATCCCTCTACAATTCAAAAGATGACAAGATTTCTCCAATATGTTGAAAAGTATATGCATTGTGAAATGCCACTGCATTATTCTTTATTGTCCTGAGCATTACTCATGAGTCCATCTGTTCCCAAAGAGTACTGCAATCTCTTAAATTCTATTCCCAAGTAAAATTCCTACAGTAAGAGATACAGTGTGCTATTGGCTTTTAAATGCATACTTGTGGTATTTAATAACCTTATTTCAAGTCAAAATAAAGTAGTGAAGACAATAATGGTTTACACAATACTTTAGACATATTCCTGGTTTTATTTGACCTTATAAGATTATTTGTATCCTCAAATACTCAGCTGATATCAACATTTCCAGCAGCAAGAAAATATAAAGGAAAAATTTCAATGACACCACTTACTGAGGTAAATAAATATGGGAGAGCCTGCAGGTTTGCAGTCCTGAAAAGCAGTGTCTCTGCAGTTGTCCTTGAGTCACTAAAGAGGGGAGCATTCATCCTCAAAGCTCTGTGAAAGTTTCAGTATCTTTCTTTACATGGAAACACTATACAGAAATTTTTTTAAAAGTTAAACAATCAAAGTAAATTGATTCTGTGGTTACTCTTGGGTACTCACTGGTAACTGCAGTCTAATAAAGTACATGTTAAATGTCAGCTATTAAAATGAAAGGCTGTGGGTTTTTGTTTGGTAAGATGACTAAATAAATAAATAAAAGGCTTACATTCAGCTGTGTTTTTGGGGCAACTGTTTTATATTCTGTGATGATATGTTGAAACATCATGAACAGAGAAAACCTTATTAAATACCAAAGTAAAGTTAAAAGCAAAAGAAACACTGATAAAATTTAAAATAAAATGAGAAATTATTATTTAGAAATACATTCTAAATAATATCAAGGGATACCAATTTTCTCTCAGGTTTGTAGAGCACAAGGAGGGATTTCTCCTCTTTTTTTTCTTTTTTTCACTTGCCCTCCAAGTGGAGTCAAGAACAATGGACAAATACTGAAAGAAGTTTGCATCACTTTTCTGCTCTGTATCTTTTGATATTTAAGCTTCATATTTTTAATTACATGTACAGGTTCTCCTTGCTGCTAATGTAAAAATATATATTTCCTGTAGAACTAAGTAAAGATGCATAAAAGCATTAATTAATAAGCCTCTCTCAGACTAAAAATGAAATAATAGGACTAAGTGGAAGACATGTTTGCTACATCTAGTTCCCATCAGACTTTATTTTTGCAGGTGTCACTGCAACAACTGATTATCTGCTAGATGGGAAATCATTAATGTCTCATTTTCTAATTCATTTCCTGATTTGGATAATTTCTTACATTTTCATCTACCTCCTGCTTATCTTCCTTGTACTCAGAATGTTAATTTCTGTCTCAAATCAACTTCCATTGAAGTCAGCACATTCCTAAATAAATATCATTATTTTAACAGTTGTGTTCCCTCTAGAATCAACTCTGATTTTCCTGAAATGTTACGACAGTAAATTTCTTCATCCATGTATTTTCTAAGGCATTTTTCATTTAAGACTTTTGCTTCAATATACTGGCAGTCTATTAGGGTCATTTTTATCCAAAAACAAGAGAAATTTTTATCTGTAACTGTATATTTTTTTCCCTTTGGATTTTCAAATCTTTTCAAGAGTTTCTAAACTAGAATGATATTTTAATTATTATTTTGTGTTTATTTTCTTTGTAAAAAGATTGCTAATAATACTAATATATTTTTACTAACCCAAAAGTCATAATTCAAACTCCCTTTGTAATGAAGACAGGAAATGTCCCTACACTAACTTTTATTGATACAGTAATTTTTTTCATTAAACTGCTTAAAGATATTCTTAGTTCAATTTAGGATCCAAAAAACACATGAACATGGCTTTCTCAATGGTATTAGCCAGCAAAATTCTATTTATGGTAAGCTTGGATTTTGATAAACGTAAGTTACATTTGGTGCATGTTTCAGTTTCCTGGGTTGATTCTTATTTATTTCTTCTTTTTCTTTTTTTCATTATGCAAGGCTTAATTTCAGATGTGTCAAGATGTTTTTCCCTCTTTGCTTTTTGGTGCTTATTTAAAATTCTCATCACACTGCAGAGAAGTTGAAAAAGGAAATGTTTGTTCCTCAAAGCTTTGTTTTACTAAAAAAGAAAAATGAATCCACATTTTTTTTTCAGCATTCTGATAATGGCATTATAGAAGGAAAACCATGGAAAACCAGATTTTAAGGTTAATCCCTGTCGATCCACAGTGTTGAAACACCATACCCTGTCGTCTTATTCCTAAAAATTAAATGGCAGGCTCTCAGCAAATTCAGATCTGTGCTTTATAATTTTTGAAATTCTGGCATTTAACATAACTTTTCACAATAAGGTTTGCATATACATACATCTTGTATTTGTCTTCAGCTGCCAATAGCTGTTGCTCCTAAAATTTACCATCATCATTTTTGGCATAGTGCTAATTTTGTAGTCTTTAAGATGATCATTGTACTGTGTTACTTTGAGAAATAATTTCACTGCCTGTAACTATTTGTACATATCTCAAGTAGGTTTTTATTTGTCAGGTGTTTCAGTTTCTATAAATGACAAATGAACATTCACACATTGTGTTCTTCTTAGGACAGACAGCTGTCATTTTCAAAATCTCTTAATGCTACTTTCTCACAGTCTTTGTTTTTACTTTGTGCATTGTGACTTTTGTCTGCAGTGTCTTGCAATATATCACAGGACAAATATAGGCTAACTGGAAAAGCATATACATTTGTAGATTATGCTGGTTTTTCCGGTAAAAATGTAATAATTTTTCCTTTTTTTTTTTTTTTATAAGACATTCTTTGTTTAATTTGTTTCTCTGTAGCAAGACAATACGTCCTTGCTTCCTTGTGGCCTTCATGTCTTCCTCCTCAGTCTGTATATAATAAAAATAAAGCAATCATAGTAATTTTAAAGAGAGTAATATATAAATTTAGGGTGGATCTAACATGTTTTAAATTAATACCAAGAAAATTGAATTACTTATATATTATTCCTTTTTCACATTTCCAGAATATATTTCAGCTTTACCATGAGAAATTGAATCTGTCTTAAAACCATCCTCAAATGTTTTCTTGACTCAATCAGACATGGATATTCAGTAAGTCCAAGTCATATTCTTGAGAAAATGTTGAAACAACAGAAGTTGATGAAGATAAACTCTGGAGTTTTGTTCATGGTCAAGGAAAATGAGACAAAAAAATAGAAAGGACAACAAAACTAATAGAAGGATACACACAGAAGATTGTTCTTCATACGTGAAATCAGACGCAGGCCTGAACTGCACTGATTGCATCCAGTTTTTTTATTACATAAAATAATGTTGAAGGTTAGCGCTACACTAGTACCTGAGTTTTTAGTTTTATCATGCATTTTGCTTAGACACATTATCTTGGGGTTTTTAGCATTCAAATTACTTGAACAACAGAAAATATTTAAAAAGTAAGTATTTCAGTGAATAGATATATTTTCTCTAATTTAATAAAGTTTTGGTTTTTTGTTTTTTTTAAGGAGAACTGCTTACTAGATATCTGAATCTACATCCTCTGGTTGAATTTTTTAGAGAAATAAAATGCAGCATGGCACATAAATCATCTTTGCACGTTCACTGCATATAGTGCCTAATTCTAAAGACATTTAGCAGAGGAAGACAATTTAACGCTTTTCTTCTGAACCCACAGAACTGTCAAAGCCAATCATGTACATAATAGGATTGCCCTGCAGTAGTTCAAGGCACTACTACTTTCACCTAGTAACCTGACACTATTATTTTATTTCTTAAAGCAGTGGCAGTAATGGGCTACCAACCAAGGCATTGCTAGTTAAAGCTCAAGATTCATTAATGAGGTTGTACAAGTCTCTGCAACTTTTAGATATTTATACTGCTCCTATTTCATTACACTTTTATTTGCAGTATTAATGAAATAATTCTCAAAATTTCCACAATGTTGGAAAATAAGTTAAAGTGATATGGAGCAAAAGAGGATACAAGGTGCAAAGAAATTAAGACTTCCAAAAGTTTTCTGGCCTGAACAAACAGCCAAATCTTTACTGGGGTTTTTTGGTGGTTTTTGTTGTTGTTATGGGGTTTTTTGAGTTTTTTTCCTTCTCTTTTTTTCCTTTCAAAGAATCAGAGCTGGCTAGGGACCCAAATGTACTTCAGATCTGATTAACACCTTCATGTCCTCCATAACCACAAGACAATTAACATCACTGACTTGAATGCTCACTGCAAACCCACAGTGCATATTTTCTTGGTATTAATAAGCCTTGTGGTGGAGTCTTTAAAAATTAATCCCTTGACTGCTAAGAAGGAAAGGAATATTTTTCAAACCTGGCTGAGAAATAAATGGAAGTGAACAAGAGTATAGGACTTAAAACTGCTCAATTGACACTTAACATTTGTAATTGTGCATGATAAATTTCTATTTAAAAAGTAGGTCTGCCATAAAATACAGGACAATATCTAGTTTAGACATTATGCAAAACTAGGGAAAATATATCTAAGCGTGCCTGAGCTGAAAGGTACCCAAATCATAGGAATTAGTATAAAAAGAAGGCTAAAGCCATTGAATCTATGATTTTGAGGGCAGAAGAGATGACCCTAGAAAAACCCCAAAAACAATAAAACATGCCAGGCAACTATGTTTTCTAGGCTGTTTAATATTACTAAACCCCAAAAATAAATACCATTAGCAGCTAGTGATAGTGGTGATTAGGCAGAGCAGGTAGTGGATCAGAAGTGGCTACTCTTCCTGCAGTGTGGCAAAGTTTTATTGCTGGTCAAGATCCAGAATAGAGGACAACAGTATTTAAATATTTTTAAACAATTCTAAGTAAATTTTGCTGTTGTACATTAGGGAATGAGAATTTACATATTGATCTGCTCATTTTCCTTTGTATCTTTTTCTTTTCTTCAGTGAAGTTCTGATTTAATAGTGTCTGCAAAGACCAGTCTTCGTGATTTATTAGTTGAATTAGTAATGTGCTAGGTAGCATTACTGTATGCAACAGTGTATTATGGAGTTTCTGAGATGACTGTGCTACACCTTATTTGTTAGCTGTCCTGACCAGCTCTGTTCCTAAAACTTAAAGCCTGCAGACAGCACAAGAATGTCAAGGTTGATATGGAGCCTCTCTTAAATTTACCTGCAACCACTGATTTCTCACAGCAAGTGGCCAACACTTAATATTTGTCTGCAACATAAAGAAATTCCTGCTGTTTCATCCAGCAGGTCACTTCATTGGGGTCACAACTCAAGGTGTCTACACAAAAACATGCAGCATGATGTACAAGTAAAACAAATTAGAGACATGCACACACCTACAGGGCTATGATTTTATTGGAGTCACAGAGACATGGTTGGGTGGCTCTTGTTACTGGAGTGTTGGAATGGAAGAACACCAGCTTTTTTAGGAAGGACAGGCAAGGAAAATGAGGAGGTAGTGTTGTCCTTTCTGTCAATGACTAGCCGGAATGCATGGAACTCCACCTGGATATAGATAAGGAGCCAGCCTAGATTTTATGGGTCAGGATTAAAACAAAGGTGGGGACAGGTGACATTATAGTGGGGAAGCACTAGAGGCTCCCTGTCAGGATGGCTAAGTGGATGAGGCTCTCTACAGTGATAGGAGCAGTCTTGTGTTCACATGGTCCCCCCAGTCCACATGGGGGACTTTATTCAGAATATCTGTTGGAGGAGAAATGCTGCAGGGCATAAGCAATCTGGGAGGTTCCTGGAAGGCATTGAAGATAAATTCCTTCTCCAGATGATAAAGAAACCGATGAGGAGAGGTGCTGGAACACAAGGAGAGACTGCTGGGGAATGTGAAGCTCAAGGGCAGCTCAGAGGGCTGCAGTGACCATGGAATGGTGCCAAGATCCTTAGGGCAGCCAGGAGGGTTCAGTAAGCCCATTGTGCTGGATTTAGGGGCATAGACTGTGGCCTCTTCAGGACCCTGCTTGCTAGAGTACCGTGGCATAGAACCCTGGAAGGAAGAGCACAAGAAAGATGATCAATATTTAAGGAGCCAAGCTCATTATGAAGTCAAGCAAAGCCACCAAGAGGCCTGCATGGATATGTAAGGGGCTCCTAGACAAGCTCACAAAAGGAAAGCCTACAAAGGCAAGTAGGCTTGCAGGAATATGAACAGCCAGGATTTGGTTAGGAAAGCTGAAGTCCTGCTAGAATTAAATCTGTCCAGGCACATCAAGGACAACATGAAAACATCTACAGATACACTGGTGATAAGAAGAAGACCAGGGAAATGTGGCCCCTCTCCAGATGGAAAACCTGATTACCAGAGGTATGAAGAAGTCTGAGGTGATCAAGAACTTTTTTGTCTCTGTCTTCCTTGGCAAATGCTCCAGCCATGCCACCCAAGTCCCGGAAAGCAAAGGCAGGGACTGAGAGAATGAAGAACCACCCTCTGTAGGAGATCAGTTTCAGGACCCTCTAAGGAAACAGAAGGTGCAGAAGTCCATGGAACATCATGAGATGTACCCATAGGTCCTGTGGGAGCTAATGGAGAAAGTGGCTAAGCTACTGTTCATCATATTTGAGAAGTTATGGCAGTCAAGTGAAGTTCCCACCTTGTGGAAAAGGAAAACATAAACCCTGTTTTTAAAAAGGGAGAAGAGAAAGACCCATGGAACTACAGGCCTGTAAGTGTTATCACTGTTCCTGGCAAAAAAATGGAGCAGATCCTACTGTAAATTATGTTCAGACATATGTAAAATAACCAACTGCATCCTGGGCTGCTCAGAAGAAGGTTGACCAGGAGATTGAGGGAGGTGATTCTCCTCCTCTACTATTCTCTTACAAGATCCTACCTGGAATATGACATTGATGTATGATGGTCCCAACAAAGAAAGGATGTGGACCTTTTGGAGTGCATGCAGAGGAGGGACATAAAGATGATCAAAGGGCTGAAGCACCTCTCTTATGAGGACAAACTGAGACAGTTGGGGTTTTTCAGCCTGAAGAAGAGAGGGCTCCAATGAGACCTTATAGCAGCTTTCAGTTTCCTGAAGGGGGCCTACAAGAAAGCTGGAGATGGACTATTTCCAAGAACATGTCATATGACAAATAGAATGCCTTTAAACTGAAGGAGGGTCAGGTTAGATTAGATATTAGGAAGAAATTCTTCACTGTGGGTGATGAGGCACTGGAAGTAGTTTCCCAGAGAAGCTGTGGATGCCCTACCGCAGAAGTTTTCAAGGCTGGATGGTCTCTGAGCAACCTGGTGTGGTGAAAGGTGTCCCTGTCCATGGCAGAGGTGTTGGAAGTATATAATCTTTAAAGTCCCTTCCAATTCAAGCCATTCTGTGAGTCTATCAACTTTTCATTTGGCCTAGGCATAGAGAAGGAATTAATCCACAGCAAATTTAACTGTTTTTGCAACCAGAATTTCTGCCCTATATCGCTTTTCTGCTTGTAACTCATGGAGAAGCAAGTTCTTTCAACTAGCAATCTTGTGTGTCAGCATCTATAAAGGGAGAAAGCTGCCACACATGCAAAAAATTGTTTCATTTTCAATTAGCTTTAATCAAAAGCTCTGAGATATACTTTCCTTAGTTCACAAGTATAAAGTTTCCATCTGCTTAATAATAATTTGGAGTAAATGACAGGCACAGAAGTCACTATCATCATAGAAGTGTGCCATCATCATCCCAGTTATTTAATGTACAATAGATGTATTTTAATTCTAGCAGAGTTGCAATCAGCATTTATTTGTATTCAGTTTTACAAAAATCTGGGCCTGAATGCAGAGATGTAAGTTAAAGCAGTGTTTCCATGGGAATAATATTTTGGTTTCATCATGTTTTCCTTAACAGTCTGCAAACAAATGTTAAATCATTTTTTATATTTATGGCCAACTCTAATCTAAGTTGACATCTGAAGTGTTTGGCTTCTTTTTTTCTATTTTGTTTCCCCCCTCCATCATCCCAAATTCCATTCTTAAATTCCATTTCATGTATAAGGATTGTAACCTGAAGCTTGAGGTGGCAGTGGCATTGTTAAAGGTACAATACTTAATATCTAAAATTCAGTCGTTTGTGACTGAACATGATCAACCTGCATTAAAAAGATACCTAATGCCTAATCTGGTTCATATGCTTAAATTCTAGTTAAAAAATATGGGAGTCATGTATGCATGATTAATAGTTAATCATGTATGCATTATTCCAGTTAGGAATACCTCTAGGCAGTTTCTTTTTTTTTAAAAAAAAAAAAAAATACTTCAAATGATTTCTCATAAAGCAATGTTATGCAGCACTTCCTGGAGATTTTGCCATTGACAGAAAAGTTGTTCTCAAAAGATTTTCTGACTATGTGGACAAAGATTTACAGGCAAGGAGTTTTCAGAGGCAGCATAGTATATCTCAAGCATATCTCAGCACAAACTGGCAACATGAAAACATTTATCCCTTAATTTTTTCTAAAAAGTTTAAAACATACTATACACTCCCAGTGATCTCTCAGAGACAAATACGTGTGCAGGCATCATTTGTTTTCTTGCTTTATGTTTTTAGATCTTGTGGTTACGTTTGAGGATGATTGACATAACAACTAATGCTTGATGAGTTATATATAACCTTTTACTTAACAACTATTCCACATGTCAGTTCTCTGCACTTCCAGTTCAAATACCACACTTATCTGTTGGTCTTCATGGATTTGTGTGTCATAGGTCTCAACAAAACAAAATCCATTATTATTTAAAAAGAGAACTGTGGACAGTTAATAATTTATATGTCTTGAATATATGTATTCTATCAGCTGTAGTGGAGCTTTACCAGCCTTCACCAACAGCTGGTTTATCCAAATATATATGGTGTTCATTTCTGGATACTTTTCATTATTATTATCTTGGATTTTCTAGGAAATAGAAGAAAAAGTGTAGGGAAAAACACATTGCACTCATAGGCAGAGGAAAGTAACAACAGATAACTATCAGGAGCAAGCACTGTATCAACATTTATCAATAGGATCTAAGCTGGAGGCTTATTTCTTGAACTTGATATACAATGAATCACTTTCTTGAAAATAGTTACTTACAGGGCCTCAAATCTTGTTATAATACATGCCACATCTTGCCAGTAACATAACAGCTAAACCCATAGAATAATAGAAAGCCTTCTGAATTCACAATGTTTGGCTGTACAGGGAAGCTAGAATACCACAGGAGAAAAGTATTAAGGGAGGACTTAATGCAGGCTGGCAAGCACATTCCTCAGCCCATGAAGGATTCTAGTATTAGCCTTTCAGAATCTTCCCAAGGGCCTTGCCTGCATTATTTACAAAAATAAAAGTTCCACTAAACCCAAATAATCTCTGCAGACTACTACTAATTTAGTAATAAAAAAAGAGATGACAAATTTCTTCCTAGATTACCTTTACTGTGTTTCAGGTAATTATGTCACAGTTTTGTTTATGTTAACTTCTTTAGGAGTTAACTAGTTAATCATGGAATCATAGAATTGTTTGGTTTGGAAGGGACCTTAAAAATCATCCAGTTGCAACTGCCTTGACATGGCTCAGTCATGCTCCTCTAGCACTTTTCACTGGCCTTGGATATTTGGGGATGGGGCATTCACAGCTTCTTTAAAACAACAAGTTCCTGTGCCTCACCACCCTCACAGTAAAGAATTCCTTCTTAATTACCAATCTAAACCTACCATCTTTCAGTTTAAAGACATTACCTCTTGTTCTATCACTACATGCCCTCTTAAATAGTTCCTCTCTATCTTTCTTGCAGGCCCCATTCGGAAATGTAAAGGCTGCTATAATATCTCCCCAAAGCATTCTCTTTTCCAGGCTAAAAAATTCCAGTTCTCTCAGCTTTTCCTCATAGGAAAGGTGCTCCAACACTCTGATCATCTTCATGGCCCTCCTCCTCTGAACTCCTTCCAGCAGTTTCCTGCACTTATGTTCGCGGCTCCAGTTCTGGATTCAACACTCCACCTGGGGCCTCATTAGAGCAGAGGGGCAGAATCACCACCCACGCCTTTTAGCCACACTTCTCTTGATGCTCTTCAAGATACAATTAGCTTTCTGGGATGCAGCCATACACTGATTGTTCATGTCCAAGGTAAGGTAATATTAATTACATTATGCTTAGTAAATTTCTAGTTCATGGGCGCTACAGATCTATACACTGTCTACAATTTACACATATTATCTCTGCCCTCTGTTCCAAGTACACTAATTTTTTTCCTAAAATTCTCATCATTATAGATTTTTCTGTAATGCTTCTTTTTAAAGACTTTTCTAATGACCCTTGTAGTTCAGAAAAGCATGTTTTTCCTCTGCAAAATACAGCTTTTATATATATATATATGTATATCATGGTCTTATGCTTTAATTGCAGTTATTCTCAAAAATAGCAGTGAGCCCAGTACTTACGATTTCAGTGTTATGATTTGATTAAGGCTCTGAGTGCCAATTATCAATTATTGAAATGTTTTTAAAAATTTACAGGTAATCTTCATAATTATTCTATGAACTTCAGCAGGTAGTTAATTTTACTGTCATAAACTATTTGTAATAATTCAAGATATCACCTTACACTTCTAAGAATCAAAAGCATTAGACCAACCCCCAGGTTTCTTACAGTAAGACAGACTCCAGCCACCTTCACAGAATTCAATTTCCCAAGGGAATCAGACCTGGCTCACAGACTTGGAACTCATAGTGCCACAGTTCTCTGGTGGTGTTCTGTACAATTTTTGTAAAACTTTTTGTTAATACATAGTTTTTAAATCAGTGATAATGCTAGTTACATTTTGATGGATTAGGCTTTGAGGCCACATTCATTAAATGACTGTTAAGCGCTAATTAAAGTCTAACTAAGGTTTTTTCCCACAACACTAGGGATTCGTTGATTTTTTTTCCACCTCTCTTGTATATGAATAATTTTTAAAGCAAATGGGTTTATACTACTGGTGTTTGAGCAGTAGCTTACTGAATACTAATTGCTAATTCTGGTACATAGCTAAAATATTTCTTAAAAACTCCAGCAGCAGAGAATATTTCTGAACATCTGGCTTCCTCTCAAATGGCAAATAATTTACTACTAAGACCCTGAGCTTCCCCAAGCAGAAACTACAAGTCAAATATCTTTTCAAATACTGGGTATTTTGAAGACATTTGTAACAAATTGCCTTCAGAAAGAATATTTATTTTAACTATCTAAACTGAAAATTACAGAAGTTCAATTCTACCTTTTCTGAATCAATATAAATGAAAGCCTTGCTAGGAAAATGAAAATTATATTTTGTTTCATATACATTTTGCTATAAATATTTGGCAAGAAAAGTAGCATGATGACAAAATATACTCTAAAGGATAAAAAATTAATGGAAATTTTCCCCCCTTCAAAACATACACAGCTATAAACAGAAAAATAAAAGATAATTATTTTTTGTAAAATAAAATATCCCAAATCAAATTAAATACCCCCTGTTTCAGATGCATATTATCAAGACAAAGGAATGTCTCTGGCCGGAAACAGATTTTGATTGTAAATATGTAAGAGAGAGCTTTTCATAAATCTCTGACAAATTACATAGGTGACTATATACATTTTTAACCCTGTATAGAGGCACTCTACAGGCAATAATTTGAGTTGAGCATACCAGGTCAGAAGCATTTCACTGTCTTGGGACTGATGAGGACATAGCTTAAATGATTTGTCTGAGTTCACACAGTAACAAATCAATGAATAAGCACAGATCTCCTGAACATTTAATCACTTAAACAATTTTTCTCTAAATATGTAACTTTTGCCTAACTGTATATTGTAGAAGTTCTGAAGTCAAATTCTTTGAGTGCAAATCAAGCAGACATTTTCTTTTTTTTCTTCAGTATTATAGAAATATGTACAATACCTTGGACAGTGTCCACACAAAAATGAAAACCTTGCTCTCTTACAGACAAGTTTCATGAATGTGAAATACAAAACTTTTAAGAAGAATGCTTTACATGTAACATTTTACACCTTTGGAATTGGTTCCTTCTGCAGTATAGAAAGACGTTCACTGTTGCTAAGATTGATTCTTACTCCTCTCATATGATAATGACTCATCAATACTTTGATGCATTATAAGGGAGTTAAGTGATTTAATGCAGGATTCTTTGTGGGATGATTCTTTGCTTCCAGGTTTTTCTTCAGTCAGCTCAATGGCTTCTTAAATTCCATCTAAACCTGTAGAACCTTCTCTGGTGCCTAGGAGGAATGTTAGCCAAGCCTGGCCATCTGCGGCCCTCAGAAGACTGTGCCTGCAGAAGACTGGGCTTGTATGGAAATTCTCAGATCTTCTGAGACTTTCATCTTTTTACCAGATATCTGGCCAAGTGCCTTTGACTGAACTTGAGACATCTGACTCCCTTCCTTTAACTGACAGACCCTGGGACTCCTATAAATTTCTCTGCTTGGAATAGATACATTTCAAAGCAGGGAATGATGTATTTTCCTCTCCTTTCAGGGGTACTACATGACCCATCATATTCTTAATGGAAATGACCATTTATGACATACACGGTTGAGGAAAAATACCTATACCTATACCTAATATTTTGTTTACTAAGTAGATAATTTCTTATTTAGAAGTGAAAGAACTAGGTTAATTTATCTTCCAAAAGACAATACATAAAATGTTGTCATTTCAAAGTTAAATTGAAATCTGCACAGTACAAAAGATGGCAGACTGGGAAGCAATCCTACACGTACTATTTTTCTGCCTCCAGATAAGAAATGCATTTTCTGTTTTGAGGTTTGAATGAACTACATAGTAGTTAGTATGGACAGCATCAATTTCATGTTCGTTCCTTTTTGATTTTGGTGAAGATATTTCTAGTATCGTCATGAAAAGAAATTATTTGAACCAAAATATTGTGGGTTTCTTGGTTTTTTGCTCTGGCAAGCCTATTAGTTTTCCCTTAGTTTCACAATCTTCTGTTTTATATAAGATTAATAAAAACACATTACATGTAAGTCAATTAATGCTAATTCCCTATCAGCTCCATTTACTCAAGCCTACTGTATTCCATGGCTTTCATTTTCTTGAATCTTCATGGTTTACCAAAATAAGCATAAGTAAAATAACGTCAGTGCTGTATTTTACTGTCTGCTAAAGTAATGTTGGTAATCATGTCTAATATTTACCCTATTATTAGAAGTATTTCTTCCCATATTTTCATCTGAGTTAAAGAGATTTATAAAATAGTTCTGTCTTCTTGAGGGTCAACACATGGTTTTGCTGTGGTTTCCTTTTAAACTCATGGCCCAATTCTAACTTAAAAACATTACCTTGTTGATTTGTTTATTGTTCTTTTTCCCTTCTGAAAATCAATATTTTATTCCATATTTATATTTTAATTATGATTTTATTATTTTATCTTATGACTGATTGGTGATTTATTATTTGCTAATACACCGGATGAGTAAGTCTATCTGTTTTAATTACCCAAGATCCTGGTTTTAACATTCAGGAATTTAATTTCATTTTTTTCTAATCACTGCATCTTATTTCCTTGAGGGTTTGAAATACCTTATTATTACCAATTATATCACCTACGTGAGTACCAGATACACTGAAATGACACATTTGTTTACCTTCATTACCTTTGAGGCACATTTCTAGAGAATGGTCCTGCTTAATGTAGATTCAGACCCTTCTGTGACTGTCTTCCACAGTATCACATTTTACCTTTAATCCATTCCATTGGCAATCTCATAGTGAAGTTTGCTGTAATGTAACATGAAGAAATCTAGGTGGATTATCTTCCAGTCTTTGTTTTGCTTTTTTTTCCCCATTGTCACTTCCAGCTTGGATTTCCTAATGTCATCAGGTATGTCTCCACATACCTGTTGTGATACAGGTCTCTAAGTGTTTTCAGTGACTCACGTTACATAATAGAATAGCTGCTAGCAAATTTTGAGGAACATGGAGATCTTCAACAACTTTTCAGAAGGTAGCAGGATTGAGTAGTCATGTCTCATAACATTATTTTAGGTGGAATTTGGTTGCAGGCTTGTTGCAGAAGACATTCTGATTAGAATATAATTTTATTTTTCCCTAAAGATATACCGGTATAAGTAATACAATTGCTCAATTGCTTTTTAACACTTTGCAGTGTTTCTTTTTTGTTTTGTTTTGTTTTCATTTGGTTTTTGTTTTGTTGAATCAGTTCAAGTAGAATGACAAATTCAGCAAGCTATTCAACGGAGTTATGGTCTGGCAAACATACTTCTGTAATCCTGTTGTTAGCTGATTGTTTTATTTAGGGCTGAATAAGAGTTTTTAGCAGTTTAGTTTGAGAATGGTTGGTATTTCTCAAATTTTCAAAACTAACAGACATATTTATAGGTTTATGACTCAATCCTGATTATTTGGCAAGCCTGAGAACATTAGATACTGTGAATTTTCATAAAATATTTAGATTGAAAGCTGATGTCCACTTACCTTCCATATATTCTGCTAATTAAAAGGTTTCTGCTTGTAGTGTCCCAAATTCTTTAAAGTTAAATGTTAAATCAGGTAAGATTTCTAGTTTAATAAATAACCAATCTTTTTACTCTGAAAGAATCATCATTCCATAGATATACATAATATTTCTTTACATTAACATTCTTTAGATCCATAATCATCACATATACAACTTTCCTAGATAAGACTGTAGAAAAGAGAAATTGCCATGTCATATGGGACTTGCAAATTTCTTTGGGGTTTTTGGTGCCATTTTGCTGTTATGTAAATTCTTATTTGTTATCATGAAATCCTGGTCTAATTGTGTTGGGTTCCTTGAATTCCTGTGAATTTCCTGCTAATACATGAGGTCAACAGCACTCATGCAAGACTAAACACAGTATATTTTACATAGTCCAGTTTTATTCATATAGAAGCCATGACATTGATGAAGATATGCCTTGATAATCAGAAAAACACATCAAAATACTATTCTTCCCAAATTATGCAATTATGTTCCAGTTCTTCTCATCCCCTGTACTAGAACACTGCAATTTTCTATGGGATATTCTGAAGTTATGCTTCTGTTGATGACAAGTCTTCTGTTCTAAGAAGTTTCTTGTTTGAACCAGACAGTTGATTTCAAATTTGCAACTTTATAATTTGAAAGCAGCATTTTCCATTTAAAGTGGACATCCCAATTTCAAGTTGTTGATATAACTAATATCATAATTTTTGATTACAAATGTGTAAATATACTTTCCCAGCCCACTCCCAAACCTCCCCCCTCCCCCCCCCAGTATAAAATGACAATATTTGTCTTTCCTGAATAGGAAATCTTGAATTGTTTGGGTCGATAAAAACCTTTGATGGAAGGCCATGGGAAAAACCCTTGTAGTTGTGGAGAATAAAGTATTACCCACAATTCCCCCTGAAACGTTATGTGTTAATTGTGCTAGAAAGTTCTATGGTTTCTTTGCTATTATTGAGTAAATTTTGCTGCATTATTTTACTTATTCCTAATTTCTAGATTTTATTGGTTCCTTTCCCTTGTAACTCCACCCAAACCTAAGTTATATGAGTTACTGTAAGAAACTGAACCCTGGCCTTTCGTGTGCATCCCCATATGCCATTTGGATACTGTGTTTGTTGTTTTGCTTATTAAAGATCTTTACTTTTTGGTTCACACATTTGTTCCCATCCCTCTTTTTTATCGACACCCTCGGACCTCATGCTGATTATCTTTGAGGTAGCACCCGGCCAGCCTATACAGGCCTGGTGTGCTACACTGAATAATGGTCAACAGAGATGTTGTAGTACTTGAATACTTAGGTAATATATATGTAATTTCCCGAAGTTTTTGCACAGTACTTTAGGTACTTTTTTCTTGTATTTTGGGAAAAAAAAACCAAAAACCAAAACAAAAAAAAATATGTGTGTATGTGGACAGGGAAAACAAGTGTTACCCAAACAAAATGAATGACCAGGTCAAACTTGGTTTCAATTATATCAATAAATGAGCTGAGAACTTCCTTTTATGTAATGGGAAACATCTGTTCTGAAACCTCTACAGCCTAGATATAATGAGTAGGTGTGTGAATTGACACATTCAGGTACCCAGAACAACCACCAAGCCACAGCTGAAATGCAAAGAGCAGATTTATTTCATTACCTTGCTAAAAACACTGGCATCAGAGATACATGGGGTCACAGGCTCCATTAGGCTCAGTTCATCCTAAAGGCTGGGACAGGGAAGTCCACTGCTTGCCCCAGTGTAACAAAAGGCATCTGCAGTTAAACACAAGGCTGTGCTTTTGTAATTTCTCTCCCCCAGCAGAAGGTTCACACATGTCTGTGAGAATGTGTTGTGTCTGTGCAGGAATTCTACCTCTCAAAATAGGCAGAGGATGAACAACATTGGGCATAATAAATTAAATTTTCCCACACCAATATTATTAGCATTGCCATCTACAAGGTCACTTTGAGTAAAACTATCCTTGTAACTGGGTGAGAGTCTGTAGATGCAGGCTTTGTTTTTTGAATAAATAGACATAGCTGAAAACCAAAGGAAAAGCTGCACCTGTAATTTTTTGCCTTGCCTTTTCCTGCAGAAATAGAAATCAGGGCTCTTCATGGAAGGTTTTAAGGGCACATTAACCTACACAGGGAAAATGCTTCCTAATAGCATACAACCTGCTAAAGTTTGAGCTTTGCTTAAGCTCTGTTGTGTTTGAAGTTGGAGACCCAAACTGACAACAATGACAAAAAGTGAACAGGGATGATGGACTATTGAGCCGGAACAAAGTGGGTGCTCTCTGATACCATTATGAAGTGAGACAAATCCTTTGTAGGTGTTTGTGTCTTCCAATGTCTAGGGACTGCAGGGCATCCATAGGTCAAAGCAGCAGTCCACTGCTTTTCAAAGCACTTTGCATTGAAAACTGTTTTATCTGCACTAGAAGGGGAAACTGAAGACAACTGACAGGGGCAGTGTTTCCACAGAGGGTACATATCAACTACAAAAAATGCACCACTGGTTTAAAATGAAAGCCTATATTGTTCTATATCAATAAATTTATATGTTTATCAGGGACTCCATTCATCACATTTGGGGCAAAATGATAAAGTGTCTGTCAAACTGTTGAAACTCAGGGCTAGAACAAAAGCAAACACAAAAGGTAAGGGCAGAAGAGGTGTGAAAACTAGAAACTCAGAAAAGAAGCATTAAAGTGACTCAGACAATAGAAAAAGGTCCCAGTTAGTAAGACTGCTGGAAGGTAAAAAAAGAAAGTTAGTGTATACCAATTAAAGATTAGAACATGTGAAATCAGAACACTGTAAACAAACAATAGTAGTCTCTGACCACTGGTAACCCTACTTAGTTTTGATAATATTATGTAAAAGAAAGTAAGAAGTGCAAAAGGTATACAGTAGATGTAGCCTGAGGGAGAAGATATATTTCTGTCTTTAAAATATTTAAAACTCATAAATTCAATTGCTTGACATTCACATTGTATGTATGAATTGTAATAAAATTAGTAAATCTGCTAATTTTCATAAGTTTTAGGAAACTTTTCTTTCATTTTAACAGATAAAATTATATATACATATATATATATATGAAAAATAATTACATCATTATAATTTAGTCAGAGAGAAAAGTCAAAGTTAATTACAAAAATTTCCAAAATTTGTATTTTGAGAAAAAAGAGAAATAATTCTCATCTGTATAGAAAGAGACAAAGAGCTCAAAATGTGGAAAAATGTAGTACATAGAACACATAACTAACAATCTGAAATATCCAGGTTTGATCAAGAACTCTGTAACAAGGAACGTAACTTTCCTGCATACACACAGTTTAACCATCAGAACAATGACTGTGAAGGAAAAAAGGCCTCACTTCTTCTCTGTTTCAGTAGAAAACAAGCTGCAAATTTCCAAATGAATGAAGTACAACCTATATCACTATTAAAAATTTACTTTGACTAGAAAGGAGTAATTAGCTGATACAGTCCGTACATCAAAGAATGAAAACATGCATTTCACTTTAATACAGCTTTATATGTTTAAAAAAATAGCAAGCATGTTAGACTCATGTTCACTTCTAAAAGCAATAAAACATTCTGTCATTTGTTTTCTCTATTATTCAGGCAAAATTAAAAGCTAAAAATTGTAAGCAATGCATTCATGCCTCTGGGGAAATAAAAGAAAGTAATGTAAATAGGGGTTTTAAATGAGTTTATGTCCTGCCTGACCTTTGCAAAAAACCTTTTACTTAATAATACCAACAGAGATGATTATCAAATAAATTAGATTTGTCCGAACACAGTTGCACAGTCTTGAGTTCCATGTAATTATATATATAAGATTCATTGTTACCAGTGACTGGTAGAAGTAATGCTTAGTCTAAATCAAATGCTCTACCTTAAGTAAATTAGCACCTTATCAAGAGAGCATTCTTGCCTTGAACTGTTTACAGTCTAAGACCTACATCCCAGAAAGAGTTATACAGGACATTAGCTGCATGTGTCTGTGTGGTACCATTGTTCTGATTTTGCACTGGGTGTCATTGTAATCAGATATATTTATACTTACATGATATGGGTTCACATAGGCAACACAGATAAAGAGAAGGAGAAAAATGTATTTTCCTCCTAATGTAAAGGAGTCGCAGAGAAACTGCTCAAGCCATTTGGTTATGGTTTGGCTGTAATCATATTTCCAGTAAATTCCTGGAAATCATAACTGGAAGCCAAATGAAATTAGTGTATGTAACAGTCTGTATCTCTTTGGTGTATTAAAGTTTCCTTTTTAAGCCTGAAGCAAAAATATAGCTCTGTCATGTCTGTTACAGAGAGGGGACCAAGCACCTGGATTCCAGGGCTCTTAGAAAACTTCTGGGTAAAATAATTCAAATATATCCTCTAGTAGCTGAGAAAAGAATGAGTCACAGCCTCACCAAAATATGTCTCTGTATTTTGTGTCCTGGTGTTTAGACCTGGGAATTCAAAAACTGGATTTAATTGTGGAAATCTACAAACAGTGGAATATACACAGTACAATATTTTTTTTTCTGCATATTTTTGAGCTTTGGCTTGTGGGGTTTTGTAGTTTTCTAGGGTTTGTTTGCTTTTTTTCTCTTTCTTTTTTTTTTTTTTTTTTTTAATGTCTACAAACATTACACAAATAGAAATACCAACTTAATAAAATCTGGAACTGACAGGAATGTGAGGGATCCAATTGAGCTAGTGGAAATCAAACAATGAAATCTTTGGAAAAATAACAGAATTTTTACCTAAGACAAACTTTCTTCTTAGATATTATTAAATATACTTTCCATCCTATCACAGACAAGGGGGAATAGGATGAAAACAAAGTCATCTTTACGTCTGCTTTAATTGTCTCCAGTAAAAGTAGAAGACAGACTGTGCTGCATATTGGATGGACTTTGGCCTTGGAAAAGTACTTTAGAGTAGGAGCTGGCGGCTCAGGTTTCTTGAAGTCACTTCATAGGAGCTGTGGGTGCAATGATGTTAACACAGCTTAGAAGGAAATCAAATAGAAATCAAATTGCTAAGCAGAAGTGCACTGAGATCCAGATTCCACTCCAGCTGCAGTGCCCTTTTGTTGACTTGCTCCAGAGTTTTAGAAGCACTAGACCAGTAGAAGACCTCTGAAAAAATCTCCAGGTGGAAATTAGGCCATCTGAGTCTGCATCACAGACTGCAGATGACTGCATCACAGCTGGTGATAAATTCACTGTCAAAACCCAGTGGCAAACAGCCAAAAAACAAGAGCCTACTGGAAGAGGAGAAAGTGAATGGAAAGAGTACTAAAGATGAAATATTTGCTTTTATTTTATGTAAGTCAAATCACCTGCTGAGGAAATATTATTTGGAACATTATTTCAAGGCATTATGTCCATAATTAACTTTTTTATCCTTTCCATCATCACAGATTTATATTTGGCCCTTTTTTCTCCATCTTGTCAAGTGCATACTCAGTGAGTAGAAGAAAGAAAGAGAAATCTTTTTTGCCTTTCTTCTTGGGTGTTTGATATTTCTGTGGTGCACTCTCTATGATATCTGAGGAACTCTAGGGAAAGAAATTGTGACAAATTTAATGCTAAGGACTAAAACATGCACTTGTGACTAATTTATATAATTTGTCCATAACCAAACCTGAATATTATCTTTACCTTTTCAATTTTCCTTCCTTTTTCAGCATTGTTCTTAAGTCTTTGGTAGAATGTGAGTCACTTTTGAAATATTCTAAAACAGAAGTATGAAATCATAGCTCACAGAATGAAAGGATTTGGAAAATGCTTCCAGAGGTCATCTATTGTGATTAAAGCTCTGCCAATATATAGAGGTTTTCTCAGCATCAGCTAAGTTCTTTTTTTACTTTTTCTTTTTTTATTCTTTTTTATTTTTATTCCAAAATACCACTACACGTATTTTTTTTCTGTCAGAGAGTTTATGGTCACAGTATACAAGAATAAATGCTAACTGGATATTAATATCAGGAAAAAAGTGACAGACTGGTTTACCCGAATGGAATACAAAGCTGTGTATCATCAATATACAAAGAACTATTACAATTCATATCTGTGCTCTTCCTGAACCCCTGAACAGGATCTCTGTCCTTTCTGAGATGAAATATGGGAGGGTGAGAATGGAATAAAATAAAGTTTAAACAAACAATAAAACCTGCTAGATTAAGTCAGTAATTTTATTGTACTTAGAGGATTATTCTTTCTTCTTTCTATTTTTGTGTTTTAAATTAAGAAATTATGTATAACGTACTGGGGAATGTGGTGTGGGGAAACAATTTTGTTTCACTTTTAATCACATCACTGACTCATAGATTTTTAAAAACCTTTAGTGTTGTGAAATATTAAAATGGGATGCCTATTTCTTCAGATGAATTGAAACCTCCAACATGAGGATATGTTTGAATACCATGGCTTTTGCTGACTTCTGATATGCACATGGAAAAATAACTGTTTCAAAAGTAAAACATTTTTAGAGAAAATTTGCATTTTGAGTAGAAGATAGCAAGGCATATCACCACTAAAATACTGGGCATATTTTTACCCACGTATTTCAGTTCCAGCATCAAGGAGGATATAACAGAGAAGCCATCACCTTTGCTACAGAGGAATATCAGGTAATATGTATAAGGATATTAGGAAGGAGCTGAACAAATAAGCTGAATAGACTATCTTCAGGCTAATCCCTTAAATGTAAGTTATGACAGCTTCCAGGTTTCTTGTGATCCTAGTGAGCTATCATAGCAGCTGGGAAATAATAAGACACTGTACAAGTTTTATGTTCCCTACTTCTCACAGTAGAATAAACAGTATTTCCTAATCTGCCATAGTTCATGGGCAACCATATTGGAAAGGTATCATACTGGGTGCAATACAGTATTTTGGTCCTCAATTGGCTTTGACTTCCTTCTTGTTGCTCTTCTTTAGCTCTAGACACTAGCTTGTTTATAGTCTTGGAGACAAGGATCACTTTGGTCTGGAAGTTACTCTTTTTCCCTACTGTTTCAGCTAGATTTGTTGAGATTGGTATCTGCGTTCAGCTATGTCTGCTGGAGGGCTATTACGAAGTAGTGGTAGAGTGCTAAATTGAAGCCAACAGCCAAACAGCAGTGACAAAAAAAAAAATACCAGATAATAAACTGTCTCTACATTCTTTAAAAAAACCAAAAACCATAAAGAAAACCAAACCAACAAAACATTGGAAAGATAAAAATATTTGATAAGAAATTAAGGTTTGTTCTCAGCTTCCATACAAATTTATCCTTGTTCCCTGCTTGGTATCATCTCTTTGCACCAATCACTGAAAAAAAACTGCAAGGGACTACATACCGATTGTTTATCAATACATTGGTATATTCTCTATCTGTAAACTGTAGGAAGAAGAAACAGGCTGTTACAAAAATATTTATCAATAATTTAGAAACACACTTTGAGGAACACCTTGAATGGTTGCATGTTATCCTCTGGAGGTAAATTATTTATTTTAAAAGACTATTCAGCTGGAGAAACAAGATTAACTGTTCACCAACCTATAGTAATAATTTAGATCTCTCAAACACCACAAATTGTTATGGGATCTAATTAAGCTACCATTACCCTACATAAGTCTTCAAAGGAGTGTCATGTTTTGACCCTGGTTGGACGTCATATGCCCACCAAAAGCTACTCACTCCCCTTCTAATTTCCACAGGGGAGAGAAAATATAATGAAAAGCTCAGTGGTTGAGATAAAGACAAGGAAAGATCACTCAGCAATTACTGTCATGGGCAAAACAAATTTGAGGAAATTAATTTAGTTTATTATCAAGCAAATCAAAGCAGAACAATAAGGACTAAATTAAAATCTTAAAACACTTTCCTCCCATCCTTCCCTTCTTCCTGGGCTCACCTTCATTCCTGACTTCTCTACTGTTATCCCCCAAGTGGCACATATGCATGGGAAATAGAGGTTGTGGTCAGTTCATTATATGCTGTCTAATCCACTCCTTCTTCCTCATACTCTTCCCATGCTCCACTATGAAGTCCCTCTTATGGGAGACATTTCTACCTGAGCTTCTCTAATGGGGGTCCTTCCCACTGGTTGCAGTTTTTCCCAAACTGATCTAGTGTGGGTTCCTCAGAAGGTCACAAGTCCTGACAGCAAACTTGCTCCAGTGTGAGATTCTCTCTCTCCATCAGGCCACAGGTCCTGTCAGGAACCTGCTCCATCATGGACTTCCCACAGCTTCCTTCATTCTTCCACCTGCTCCAGCATTGGGTTCTCCGGGGGCTGTGGTTGGTTGCCCGCCCCAACATTAGCCTCCATGGGCTGCATGGAACAGTTCACCTCACCGTGATCTTCACCACATGCTATCTTTTGTGTCTGGCAGTTTTGTAACTGTTTTTTGTAGTTACAGCAGCTTCTTAAGTCAAGCCATAAAATGCTTCCTCAAATACCCATGTTTTCTGAGAAGCTACAGCTATTTTACAGATGTAAAATGAATTAAAGACAAATAAATTCTAGTATTGCTTTTCATTTGAAAAAAAAAAAAGATAACTAATCTTGTACCCATCTATTTAACTTATTGTGAATTCAGTTGCGAAAATAATTTGAAAGCGTTTATATTTATGCCATATGGTCAGAACAGAAAAGTCTCACTGAAGTATTTTGAAACACTAAGAGAAATTAAAACTAGATTTTTTTTTTCTCCATTTTGAAGAAAGACTGGAAAGATCCCTTGGAAATTTTAAATTAAGAAAAGAAAAATTTAATTATGATAAAAATGTCAGTAGTAGAAGAAGCAGACTTTTTTTTTTTTATATCCTTGCAAATGACTGCAGTCTATTTCAATATTTCTTAAATATTTCTTAAAGCTTTTTTCAGTTTTATTGTACCTGATTATATGCTCACCACTAATAGTGTGCCAAGGTAGCTTACCACGCCTTGCTTTCCGATAGAGGAGACATTCTAATTACTTTAGAATTATTGTATTAGTTACAAAGAGTGTGTATCCCATAGATGTTTTTCTTTCTTTCTACTTCTTTTAGATTTTTAATTTGTGCTAATATTTCAGCTTTTGAAATGGCAATTTAGAAATTCTTTCTGTACATATAGAAATTTTGAGACATTTATGTGCAGAATTATTTCCACATTCTGCTTAGCTTAGAAGAATAGACTTGCCCTTTAATTAAAAAAAAAAAAATATTGAACAACAATTAATATTAGCTTATATGGGACAGTTAAAGCACTTTTCCTCAATTTTTCATGCAAAGTTTCTTCTAAAGATGTTGACTTTTGAGCAAAGGTAGGCATACCCATTGCTCTGACTTGCTTGCAGACAAAACAAATGGATGTAAAACATAACTGAATGTGTTAGGACTTTTGGCTTAATGTAGAAGAACTCTATTGTAATGGTATTTTATTATAAGGGTTTTTTCTACATTTATATTAAGCTATATAAAATTGCTAAACTGTGGCAACAAGTGGTAAGATTCTATTATTCCAGAACTGCCTGTTAAGTTCACTCATCAAACACAAATAAAGTTAAGAAGGATGTGTTAAAGTACTTTTCCTCAGGAAAAATAAAAAAAAAAAATGTTGGCTGGTGTGGCTGGGGCAGGGCCAAAGCCACTTTTTGCAGCAACATTCAAAGACAAAGTTTAAGTGTCATCTATCTCTGTCTTACAGACAGAAATTTGGTGGTTTAGTCTTACAGCTAGAAGGAATAAGAGTTCCTTGTTCTTGGTTTAAGCAAACTCTCAGAAATTGCAGTGGGATACTATGCCTCATACAGTCTTAAAAATACTAAAGTAGAATCACTTTAATATACTTCCATGCTTATATCTTATAAGGCAAAACCTTGCATACACCGGGTGTACACATTAGTCATATTTAAGTCTGGTTCAAATTCAAGGAAAGTGGTTTTGGAATGTTACCTGTTTCACATAATTCAATATGTAGAATGACAAGAAAAAGAGACTAGAAAACTTGAAAGGTAATTATAGAGCAGAGAAGCTTTAAGAAACCTGGTGGTCACTGCAACCCATGGTTTGGTCATTTCAAAGACCTGCAACTTTCAATCTAAGTAGCTGTGGTTCACGTGCACTACTTTTTTCTTGAAACTAGACTGCAAGAAGGCACAAATTGTGATTTTCCTAGAAGTAGATCCAGGTTTTCTAATATGTAATCCTGCAGGCATCTGTCATTTTTGAGAGCCCCATAAAGAATTCAAAACAACATCACCTCAGGGTTTTTTCATCTTGAGTAATTTGCCTGAATTGGAACTACTTGGCTGTTCTTGCTGGCTTCAACCACTCTTTTCCTGTTTGTATTCAAGCTGTATAATACCTGAAGTACGAAGAAAACACCTGCATCCTTCCATATTAAATATAAACCAGATGAGAAAACCACACAAAGCAGCTAGCCTTACAAAACTAGTAAATAGATTAAAAATACTGCAAATTAGATTAACACTACTGAAAATTAGATTAACATGTAGAATTAGTGGAAGAAGGCAAACTACTTTCACCATATATAACATGGCTGGTAGAATTTTAAATTTCTAGGAGATTCTTCAGTTCAATGAAGGCACTGAAAATACTGAAAGTGAATTTCGTGTATGTATTATGTTCAATACATTTGCAAAAGTACTTCCATAATTTCTACCAAGCTAACGATCTTTTAAGTATAGTATGTGTGTTTTCCAGCCTTGCAGCAAGGAAAAAAAATTGCAAACCGAAGTAAGAGGTCAGACTCATAATATAATCCAGGGTGGCCAAAACTGCCCTTCAGACATAACAGCCGAGTGTTAAGTATTCCTTAGAGCTACAGCTCAACTCTGTGAAATAAACAGTCATAAAAATAATAACTTTTTTTTTTTTTTTACCATCTTGTGTTAAAAGTCTCTGGAAGTCAAAATGTATATTTGCCTAAAAGATGTAGATAATAATCTGATTTTTTTATTGGGGATTGTTTATTTCTGTTTCAAACTTTCATTTTAAATATAATTACTTCCCTTTTATAGATTAATTGAACTGTGCTTAACCCTACACATTCCCAAATGAGAGTTTCTCATTTGTTGTCATTGCATTGGTGCCACAGCTCTTAGAACATTGCTGACTTAAGACCTTAAGAATTACATGAAACAAACAATGCACTTTATTTCCAGAAGCGTAGTCACTGCTAAATTGATAAAATAGAATATATGGTGCTGAAAACATTTCAGAGTAATGTGAATCCTGGTTCATATTCATGGTATCAAAATAAAATACCCATGTGATGACCTGATGGAACATAATAGTTTGTAATAACAAGGATGAATAGCTTCATTCTTTAGAGGTCATGCTTTTTCAAAATAAGCTAAATACACGTTAGTGCTACGTAGTTAGAATTCTAAACCGGTTTTCTCTTTGGAAGGAGTGCAACAATGTTGTGGAAATACTCGCAAACACATAATAGTGCACCTGAATTGTGCACCTGGGAAATGGTGCTCAACTACTAGTCAGTGAATATGCTGAGATGAATGCCTTTTTATAAGTTACCTGTAAATGAATTATGATACGTTTATCTGGGTCCATATATTGTATAATTCTAGAGTAAATATAAGCACCCTATAAAGAATTGAGAACTGATAATAACTCTCGTACTTGTATTTGTAATTTGGCCTTTTAACTACCTTAATTGTTTTAAGCATCATATGACATCTTTCCTTCCTGTCTGAGAACCTAATTCAGATGTCTGATATCCCACCTATGTCTGGTATTGTTAGTTATGTTTATCTACAGTCACTTATTGCACCTTCTTAGTCTTCAGAGCAATTTAAGCAGATACCGGAAGATTAATAACAAGTGTGAGCTTAAATGAAATTATCAGGTAGGATCAACACAAGAAGGACTTGGACCTGTTAAAAGGAGTCCAGAGGAGGGCCACTAAGTTGATCCTAGGGCTGCAGCACCTCTCCTATAAAGACAGGCAGAAAGCATTGGGATTGTTCAGGAAAAGAGAAGGCTTCAGAGCGACTTTATAGCAGCCTTTCTGTACATGAAGGGGGCCTACAAGAAATGTGGAGAGGGAATTTTTCACAAGGGCATGTAGTCATAGAACAGGGAGCAATGACTTTAAGATTAAGGAGGCTAGGATGAGATTAGATATTATAAATTCATTTTTTGCTGTAAGGGTTGTCATGCACAGAAACAGATTGCCCAGAGAGGTTGTGGACTCCTCATCCCTGGAGGCATTCAAGACCAGGCCAGATGGGGCTCTGAGCAACTTGGTCTAGTGGAAGGCTTTCTGTCTATGGCAGAGGGTTTGGAACTAAATGATTTTTAAGGTGCCTTCCAACACAGGTCATTCTACAATTCCATGATTCTATGATTCTATGATTCTACGATTCTACATGACTCTATGATATCTAAATAAGGTTCACATTTAGCCTGTTAGAAGACAGAAAAATATTAAAGATCTCTCCAGATTTTTGTATAAGAGCTAGAAGACTTAAAAAAGAAACTTAAAATTTACAGCATGCTGAGCAGGGCTGGATATGGGGAAGGGGCATATTTCTGAAACACTATTAGAACTTGTGTTTAATTTTCAATTATACGTATAATTTCAATTAATATCTATAATTGGAAAAAAACTTGGTTTCATTGTTTCCATCAGTTTGAATTTATAATACAGGAAGACTGACATTAAAAAGAATGCAAGTTGTCTTAATACAGACTAATTATGGCTTAAACAGGTTTTAATGCATTCAGCTCTATTTTGATCACACAGTGTTTTATTATCTCATGTGAAAACTGTTCTTGAGTAGAAACCATTTCACCATGGAATCACTTTAACTGCTTTCTCTTAATGTAGAAGTCAGTCTGCTTCCTACTCACCTGGGAATCATTACCAGCAAACTGGTAGCTGCTTTAGAAAAATAAGAATTCTCCTAATGAAATGTTGTTCAGTAAACAAGTGAAGAAATTTCCCAATTTGCCTTTTTTAAACATATTTTCAACTTCCCCTGAATCTTTTTCATTTTCTCAATAGGTTATTAATTTTTGCTAAAGAACCTCACAATAATTTTCAGTGATCTTCCTTTACTTAAACAACAGATGTTTGTCATATTTTTACATTTCCTCCTGAAGAAGGTCCTCCATCATAGAATCATTAAATAGTTTGCGTTGAAAGTGACTTTAAAAATTGTCTAGTTTCAACACCCCTGCTATGGGCAGGGACTCCTTCCAGTAGACCTGCTCAAAGCTCCATCTAACTTGTCCTTGAATGCTTCATGGATGGGGCATCCACAGCTTCTCTGGGAAATTTCTTCCAGTGCTTCACTATCCTCACAGTGGAGAATTTCTTCCGGGTATCTAATGTGAATCTACCCTCTTTCAGTTTGAAGCCATTCTCCTTTGTCCTATCATTATATGCCTTTGTAAAGTTTCTCTCCATCTGCCATGTAATCTCTTCAGATATTGGAAGGTGATATAATGTTTCCCCAGAACCCTCTGCTCTACAGGCTGAATAACACCAACTCTCTCAGCCCATCTTCAAAGGAGAGGTGCTCCAGCCTGTTGTCACCCTCTTCTAGATTCAGTCAAATGGGTCCATGTCCTTCTATGCTGGGGACCCCAGAGCCAGATGCAGCACTGCAGGTGGGGTCTCACAGCTAGAGAGTAGAGGGGCAATCCCCTCCCTCACCCTGATGGTCACACTGCTTTTGATGCAGCCCAGGATGCAGCTGGCTGTCTGGGCTGCAAGTGCACATTGCTATCATGTTGAGCTCCTCATCCATGAACATCCCAAAGTCCTTCTCCTCAGGGATTCTGCCCATCCACTTTCTCCCCAGCCTGTATTTGTGCTTGGGATTGTCCTGACCCAAGATCATTAAACTTGGCCTTGTTGGACTTCATGAGATTTTCACAGGCCCGCCTCTCAAGCCTGTCAAGGTCTCTCTGGATTTTTGCATCCCTTCCTTCCATCATGTGGACTGCACCACACAGCTTGATGTCATCAGAAAACTTACTGAGAATGAACTTGATCCTACTGTACATGTCACTGACAAAGATGTTAAATGGTGCCGATCCTAATATCAATGCCCAAGGAACACCACGCATTGTTGGTTTCGACTTGGATACCAAGCCATTCATTGACTACAAATCTTTGAGGGAGACCTTGAAGCCAATTTCTTATCTACTGTGTGTTCCATCTGCCAAATCCATGTGTCTTCAGTTTAGGGGCAAGGATGGCAAGCAGGACAGCATCAAATGTTTGGCACGTGGCCAGATCATTGAGGTATCTCTTTTCTCATCCACCAGTGCTCTAGTCCAATTGTAGAAAGCCATCAACTTCGTCAGGCATGACTTTTCCTCGGTGAAGCCATGCTGACTGTCCCAAATCACTTTCTTATTTTCCATGTGCCTACATTTTCTGATGTAATATGTACAAAGCACTGACAAATCTTCCAGTATACCCATTAACTAACTCTCTATCTTAAATTTTTTGGACTGGGGGCACTGCAGAACTCTGCAGAACTTGTCAATACAGTACAACTGCAAAGACTGGAAATTTAGAATTCTGTCACTGGAAACACATTTCCTTTGGTAGTTTCAATTAATAGTGAGTGAACTAATTAAGTTTTTGGACATTCTATGCTTGCTACAAATCTACTCTGATTTAGTAGCACTGACATGAAAGCTAATTTTCAACTTCATATCACAGAGCAAGAATTATATTTGCAACATATTTAATGGGGAAACAGTGGCAGTATACTTTATCACAGCAGTATTACAGATATATTTTCCCCTTTGGGTCTGACAGAATGTTGCTCTTAATCATGGTCTTATCAAAGTGAATAAGGAAGGATTTCTCATATATTTCAACAAAATTGCATTTGGGTTCTTTTTCTGTCCTTTCTGTGCTGCTGTCTGTAGGAGAGATTTCATCCCAGCTATATCAAAAGTGAGAATTTTTTAGAAGTCTTGATGGGTTAAAAGTGTGAACTTTGCAGTCAATATAATTTATGATATCCCATTTTGACATATTTTTCAGTACAAATAAATTTTATTAAAGGTCATTTATTTTAACTATCTGGGCAGAGGGATAAAAATTTCTCTTTCCAGGCTTTCATACGACATGCTAAACATTTTAGCTTTTATTTTCTTTCTTGTGTTGATTAGGCAATTGTAGCATTCACTGAAAAATATTCCTGTGCAAATTATGATACTTTCCATACTCTTCCAGGGATGAAATAACCATAATTTCATTCCAATATCAAGTATTTTCATGTGCTTTATGAGTACTTTCCTAATTTACTTGACTAAAATCTGTTACTATATGCTTTTTAACTAAAGTGTCTAGTTTGCTGAGTTAACTGAGTCACTCTCATTACATGACTTCTCTGTCATCAGCACATCATGATTATAGATGTGTGGATGTCTTGACTCTTGTTTTCTCAATAAAACTGTATGAACAATTCTCAGTGTGGAAAGACAACAGAGACATTTCAACACAATATAGACAAATGGGAAAATGGTACAGTACTTACTATAAAACAGTAAACTGGAGTAATTTTGAATAGCACTATTAATGTAAGTGAAAAGCAGAAGGATATGTGACCTAAGAAATGCTGAATTGGTATTTGATAGAGTTTATTCAGCAAAGTACACACCAGGATATTAACAGAACTATTGACAAAACTGCAGGTAGAGGGTTGAAATAAAAAAAATATGTCATACCCAGCCTTCATTTTCTGCTGTAATATGTACAAAGCAACCAGTGATCAACCTTTCAAAATACCCACTAAGGAACCAACAATATATCAATAGTTAAGAAGGAACTGGATGAAACTCACAGTATTATGGGATGAAGAATTACATTTCAGTCAGAATAATATTCAGAGAAGCTTCTTGGGAATGAAAGTATTGCCTAACTGCTGCAAAACGTGTACAGTTTCTGTTTCTTCTGCTGGTACACCTCACCAGAACAGGTTTCCCTAGGTCTATTGAGGTTCTGCTGTAATGTCATTAAACTGCAGTAATTTCCAAACATGGCAACACGGCTTAGGTTTTCATGCCTTGTTTGCTACTGGGTTACTCTTCTACTATTCTCAGCTTTAAAGATCATCTTTTGTCAAATACAGCTTAATTTGTAAAGTTGCTTAAGAGTACTTCTATACTTTTTATTTCAAAGCTTTATTTCCCTTAAGCTTATTGGAATCTATAAATATTTTTTTTGACTGTTCATCTCTGAATATAGGCTACATTTTTAGTTATTCCATGCCTTCTGTTTACATTCAATACCATGTACTGAAGCTGTTTTTGGAATAACTGAAAATATTTGTTTTCCTAATAAATATCAGGTTTATGAATTTATGCCATGGAATGGAGAATTGACAATTTTGAATTTTTCTCTTAATGGTCAAGTGCTGTTTTGGAGTTTTCACAAATGGGAATAAGTGGTCTTAAAATGATTAGCGAGTGATGAAGAAGGAAAACAAACAAGCAAGCAAACAAACAAAAAATAAATACCACCGCTAGCAAAAAAGAACTACCTGCATGTATAGGATTCCTCCTTCTCTTTCAAAGTGCCCATTTCTCTGAAAAAAATATAGGAAGTGTGCTGAAAGTAAATCACAGTAACTCTTTGTAATATTAAATCTGAAGATTTTTGTAACACTGCCACCACTCCAAAGATGCACTATATTTTCTTTGAAAGTCTAGCTTTTGGACTCCTTTAAGTACATGTGAGTATCATCGTTTCTGAGGAAAAATACAATTTAAAAAATCTTTTTGCTAGCAGACAGAGTCATAACCCAAAGCCTTTGGTGCAATAGCAACCTTGTGTTCCAGAGTTTCTCTAATAGAAAAAGTTTCTACTAAAAGAACAAATGGTCAGACAGAAAACCTTTATGACTGCACATTAAATAAATTTGAATTAATGGATTAAAAAAACCCCCTATGAATCAAATCTTCATCCAGAGGTGAAATGTGGTGCCTGAGAATGAAAACAGGATTAATTGCTTTGATTTGTCAAAGTATTTCTGACAGCAATCCAAAACCAGCTATTCTAACAACCCTTTTTGCTGTACTCTGGCACTGAATGAAAACCTCAGACACTTTCCTGGGGATATTCACAGGGTTAGTATGGAGCAAGGATAATTAACTCAGTCTGTTGCATGCAATTTCATTAGTCAGACAGAAGATGAATGGAGTCTGAAGAATGTTATATTTATTCAGGTAACAAATACATTGAAGTAATGAAAGTACTGCATAGAGACACTCCTCTGAAACATATTTCAGTCTGCCTCTGTTTATCTGTAGAGACTTATTTAATTAGCTTGTGGATTTAGCTGCTTTTTGATGTGTTTAGTGACAGTCTGTGTATCCTCTCCCTCTTTAGAGATCAGTAGGTTATTGCTTCTTGTTTAACAAGCAGCCTTTTGTGAATCCTAAGAAGACTCGGCAGGATCATCCTATAGCATGAATAAATAATAAAAGGTTTAAATATGTTGTGTATTAAGAAAGCCATACCAGTTCTGAGTAGAAAGCTCAAAATGAAAGTAATTAGGTGTTTTTTAATGACTTCCCTCTAGCTTCAAAATGCTTTTGTACACACATTGTTAGGGTTAGAATAATCCATGAAGACATCATATATTCTAACAGGATCCTCATTTTACTGCTTATTGATAACTGCTATAAGACAGAGATCTTCAGTTTTGGCCAATTACTCTGCCTGCATTATTTTTCCTAGATAATACACCACTGCCATTCTACTGTTCTAAGAGTTATTACCACTTCCTAATAAAAGCAATTGTCCTGGCTGTACTAAAAGCAGTATCTTTTAATGTGTCAGAAAGTAACAGTAAACATGGAAAAATAGCTGGAGATTGAAGGATAGGGTTGGCATGAGCAAAGGTTGGGGGCAGAGGTTCTATATGCCAGTATGCAGAGCAAGTTAATCTTCATCATCTGCTTTGCTAGTGCACAGTGAGAGAAATAAGGAGGGGCATGGAAGAAAGACTATATATAACGAGGTCCTATTCCACATTATCACTCTGAGAAATAACAGATGCATGAAACATTCCCTTATACAGCAAGCTATAATTATTTTACTATTCTCAGACTAACTTATATTTTAGCAACATGGTCTACTTATAAGTGTCTTGGTTAACACTGCCACTTTTGATACTGATACTAAACCTCAGAAGGACTTTAAAATTAAATGTGGTAATAATTGCCTGCTGAGGCCACAGAGAGGTATTTTTGTTAGAGCTGGTAGCCATAATTTAGAATTTAGGGGTTGCATTAAAAATGTTCATTTTCACATAAAAGCTTCTATTAGGGAAGCCTAGACCATTTCCATGGAATAGACTGGTCTTTGGAAATAATAGAGAATTTTATCTATTTTACTAGCTTGACATTGGATTAAATACATTCATACAAACTACGTTACATGGATCCTTTTGCCATATGAGAAGGTTTGGTACCTTTCAGTTAAGAATCTTGTAAAGAAACTGTATGGTGTGGACTTTTATTACCAGGGGATATTAGACCTAGAAGCAGAATCACACTATCTGATCTTCTACTCTGCACTGAAATTGCCTTCTGGCTAGTGTGAAACCCAAGAGCATCAGAATTTGAAAGAAACTTCACTGTAATACAACATTTAGATAATAGTATATTCCTCAGTAGCTTTAGGCATTTTACAGTGAATTGTAGTCACAATAGAAGAAGCAATTTTTTAAAGGCAAAAAAACCTCCAAATATTTTTAGCAACAGAATGTATAACTTCTGTTAAAACTGGCAATGCATTTGAAGTCTGTCTGTCCCCATGTGTAAAATAATTTTATTTGCTTATCTCTTTGACTATCTTTGCATATTATTTGCATGGATATTATTTGCATATCTTTGAATGGGTATCATTCAGTGGAGCAGAACCTGGTATCTATATGTCAGTTGTATATCTATATATGAGTCAAGGGAGGAAAAAAAAAAAAGAAACCAACACCAAAGCCAAGATTTTTTTTACCAATGGGCATTAGATTGGGAAAATAAGTATTTCCTTGTTTGTGTTTGCTTGTTTAATCTGTGGCTGTGCTTTTTATAAGATCTTTCTGAGGCGCAGAATTCTTATTTTCTTCTAGCTCCATGGAGGATGTATATGCTTGATAAGGTCATTCAAGTCTTGGAAGGTAAGCCATGTTCTAATAATCAGAGTGAACTGTGCATGTGTAACAGATGGTTCCTTTCTTCATGGAATCTTTTAATCTCAGTTTTGTTTTGTTTCTGTGTTTTATGATTTTTGGTTTTTTTGTCTTTATTTTTATGATGGGGTAAAAAGGAAAAATGAAATGCAGGTTGGGGACGCATTTAAATGCCATGGTGAAAACTGGGGAAAAGGAAAAGCTATTCATCAGGCTTTTTTTGTTTTGTTCTGTTTTTGCTTACATTGATTTTGTTTTTCTGAAACACTGAAGGAAAGGAAGTAAATTCTTCTTTAAAAATGTGTCAGGGAAGGCCAAAACACTGATGTATTCCATGAAGTTGTATGCTGGTTTTGACTGCAATAGAATTAATTTTCTTCAGAGTGGCTGGTATGGGGCTATGTTTTGGATTTGTGCTGGGAACAATATTGACAATTCAGGGATATTTTAGATACTGCTTAACAATTCTTGCCCAAGAGTAAGTCCTTTTTTTTCTTTTCCATGCTGCTGCACTGGGGAGGAGGCTGGAGTTGTGTGGAAATGTGGGAGGAGACATCTGGAGTACTGTATGTAGTTCTGGGCTCCAACATTTCAGGTGGATGTAAAGGTCTGGAAGAGGCCAACAAAGCTGGTGAAAGGGCTGAAAGAAATTTCCTGTGGGGAGCAGTTGAGGACTTTGGATTCACTTAGTTCAGACAAAAGGAGGCTGAAGTATGACCTCATTTCTCTCTACACCTTTCTGAGGATGGAATGTGGAGATGTGTTGATCTCTTATCCTTCATATCCTCATGTCATAGTGGCAGCATATGTGGAAATGGTTCAAAGGTGCACTAGGCAAGGTTATGACTGAACCTTAGAAAACATTTATTTACTAAAAGGATGGTCAAACACTGGAGAGGTGATCAATGCCCCAAGCCTGTCAATGTTGAACTGACATTTGGATAATGCCCTTATAACACGCTTTAGCTTTTGGTCAGCCCTGAAATGGTCAAGCAGTTGGACAATATGATCATTTTAGGTCCCTTCCAAATGAAACTATTCTATTCCACTCCATGAATAACATGCTATTCCATGTTATTCTCTTCTGCAGGACTGGAAACAAGTACTGCTTCTTTTATGCTTTTATGATTTTCTCAAAATTCTGGGGAAAAAAAATTGTAGAATTTCAGTCATAAATATTTACTTTTCACCTTACTACAGTTCTCTACATTAATGTGACTTTTTAAAAAAGTTGAATGCAAAGCCTTTCCTAGAAGACAACATTAAAGTCTTTTTTTGGATTGGAAGTGGAGGGAGCTTGTACTAAATGGTATCCAGGGGAAAACCCAGTGTAGCTAGGAATGCGAACTGATTGACCTCAAAACCAAACTGAACAGATAATGGTCATTTCTGAGAATAAAATCCTTTCAAATAAATATGCAGAGGTTGAAATAAAAATGGTTCTGCAAAGCAATACACCAGCTATGAAAATGTAGTATATAACTTTTCTTTCCTCATAGGAGATAAAAAATAGCGACTCAAACTGTCATAAAATGGCACAAGAATCCATATTTACAGGTCAGTGAAACTATTTATAGCTAAATCCTTTCTTTATTTTCCATGCGTATGAACCAAAAAGTTATACAGGAGAAAAAACTATGAGTCTATTGAAGTTAGCTACTGTCAAGCCAAAGCATCTCCTATGATTTTATTCAAACATCTAATTTTTCAAACAAGATAGGAGCATATATTATTGAGTCTTACTTTTATTCCAGACATAGTCTTATCCCATTTTCACTGCTATACCCTTTGAGTGGTTCTATAGAGTGCATTAAATGGTAAGACTAATGATTTCCCATATATGGTTTGATCTTTTATGTCATGTGTTTCATATGCTCCCCTGATGTCATATGATGATATCTTTCTCAAATTTTTCAGCATTCTATTTCTTAAGACTCCATAGAAATATAGCAGTTTTAAAGTTAGTTCCATATGGCTATTTTGGATGAGAATGAGATTTCTTTTCTATCTCTCTAAAACAATAATTTAAGAAACATGCCTTTATTTTAATGCTGTTGTGTAAAATTTTTCAGAAACTAGCCATTAAAAAAAAAATTTGGTTTGGTCTTTGGGTTTTTAGTGCTATGGAGTATTTTTGTTCAGTTGGTTGATTGGTTGGTTGGTTTGCTTCTTTGGGTTTTTTGTTTTGTATTGTTTTTATGTTTGTTTTATTTTGGTTTGAGTTTTGGGTTTTTGTTGCTTTATTTTTGTTTTGGTTGGTTTGGGGTTTTTTTGGGGGTTTTTTTGATAGCAGATTACAGTCACACAGTTACAAAGTCATAAACTGTTTTGAAGTATCTTTTTCTTTGTTATACAAACGTACTTTTTGAGCACTGAAGAGTAATTATAAATTCACATTAGAATGGGGAAAAAATTGTTTCTGTAGGTATTGTTGAAACTAGTAGTGCCAATAAAAATCTTCAAACAAACTCTATGGAATTATATAAATTGGAGAAATCTGCATCCTGTCAAGGCCATTAGCCTTCTCTGAGTGCACCAGCTCAGGCCTGTATGAAGCCATCACGTCCATCCTGCAAGCCTAGCATGCTATCATCTGTCCAAAAAACTTGCAAAATTGTCCTTCCCCTTCAGGGAAGGTTTGTCCCTGGGTGAGTGCCTGTGAGTGTTCAAGGCATTTTTCTTTTTGAATCATCCCCTTGATCCACAGTACACTAATGACTGTGAGAATTAAACTGAGCAGTATAGGGTGCTCTTCATGATACATTGAGTTATGGTCTGAGGAAATAAATTTTAAAGCTGAGAAAAATCACTAGATCATTAACCTGTTTTCACAGCATCAATGTATCACAAGCATTATATTTTACCCAGCTAGTCTCCTAATAGATTTCTGAGATTAACACATTGATGAAAGGCAAAGAAGCCCCACTGTTCCAGTTGTAAAGATTTTTTTAATACAGATAGTCTCTGCATGGTCCTATTCAGCTTCTCAGTTAGGAAGACTATCTTTTACAGCAGGGATCGAAGTACTAGTTCACACAGAGCAGGCATCCATAGATGCTAATCAAAACTTGAACAGACATTAATAAGCCCACACGTTCTTTAAACTGTCACTAGTGTTTTTATAAACAATATTTTCTAAGTCAATTAGAAGTTGCAAAAAGTATTACTAGTAGAACATTTTGTCTGTTATGTGGAATATCCTATTAAATTATCATAATAGCTTCTTTGGCTGTAAAAGTAGAAACAGCTGTAACTTCTGTTATTGTTACTAGGAGATATCAAGATGTAGCTTGTGTTAATTCTCCAGGAAAAAAATTTAAATACGGGCTAAATAAGCTGTAATCATTTTTATCTCCAGTCCCTTTGGTAGTAAGCTAGTAATGTTAAACCATATGTTCACAGTCAGGATGTTCAGGAAGGGAGCTGCCTCTACCAGCAGTTTGTACATGAGCTGTACTTGTGCCATCTTTTGCCACCTTACTGGGTGAAGAGAATGAATGCAAAGATGAGTCATCTGAAGATAGTGAACAGCTGACTAAGCATCAAGTTTAATGAGAACATTGAGAGCTATCAGGAACAGTTGGAAAGGGGAAAATGACACAGATAAACTCATCCACTTACCTCCAAACTTACTGTGACAGTAAGTCGGAAAGAAAGTTGGGAAATGGTTAGACTATATACCTAGAAACAGAAGCAAAAATGAAAAGACTAAATGCTTTAGTTTAAGGACCTGAAAGCCAAGCTGAATGATTTTATTTGGTGGTATTGTATTATTATATAATATTAGTATATAATCTTGTATATTTCTTGGCCTTTCACAGTAAACCAAGACAAAACATGATAGTTTTGGGATAGACTTAACATCCTTCATGGAAGCTAACATTAGACTACTTTTTGGGTTTGTGCTGGAAACAGGATATATAATATAGAGATGTTTTGTTACTACTGAGCAAGGCTTACATAGAGCCACAGCCTTTTTTGCTTCTTGTATTGCCCTCCCAGTGTAGAGGCTGGACGTGCACAGAAAGATGGGAGAGGACACAGCTGGGACAGCTGACTCCAAAGGATCAGAAGGATATTCCATACCACATGGAATCATACTCCACATATAAACCTGAGGGAAGAGCAGTAGGGAATCATTTGGCATGATGGCATTTGTCTTCTCAAGTAATTCTTACTTGTAACAGAGTCCTTGGGTGACGGCTGAATACCTGCCTGCCAGTGGGAATCAGGGAATTAATCCCTTGTTTTACTTTACTTGTGTGCATGCCTTTAGTTTTCACTATTAAAATATCTTTGTCTCAATCTGAGCTTTTCCGCTTTTTCTCCTCCAACTCCCTTCCCACTGAACTAGTGGAAGGGAAATGAGTGAGCAGCTGTGGGCTGCTTGATGGTTAGCTGGGCTTAAAACGTGACACACAGATCTGTATTTGTGGTAATAAATATAGCCTGCGTTTAAAAAATAATGAACTATGGCTAGAATTCAAATTTTTTCATTTATAATAAAGTCTTTAAAAAGTGTTTGGTTTCCAGTTTGCTCTTCCTCCTAACGTCCTTCCCTCTATCTTACCTGAAAATTCCATCACTTGCAACCCTACTGCTGAAATAGGGGACTAAGTGTGAAAAGTGCCGCCATTTAAGTTCATGAAGTCATAGAGACTTTTAGTTTGTTGAGTTTTTGATTTTTTTTTTATTTTTGTTTTTTTATTTCAAGAATGAGAAAAAAAAAAGTGTGCTGATGAATGTAAGATTCCTCCTATGTTACCTTGATATGCTCTTTTTCCATATGGTTTCCATCTGGTCTGTTTTCATCTGCAGTTCTTACCCCAGGCTCTTCCTCCTTGCCTCAGTAATTTTCAGACCTTGGATATGTCATTTTGCTTCCTCCAACTTCTTGTTTGTTTTTTTACTCACATGCTAGTTTGAGCATATTTGACATATTTCCATTCTCCCCCATTACATGAAAACTTCCCTTTAAATTTCTCATGTAACTGTTCATTGATATAGTTTCTAGCCTCCTTATCTAATCAAACAAATATTTCTTTTGCTTTCTGCATGTTTTAGTACCCAGGTTCATTGTACAGCCTGTACAGTCCAGCTCCCAGCACTATTTTTTTTCCCCAGTGATATGTTATGATGCAGCCTAAGACCTTTTTATCAATTTACCCTTGCCCTCTTTCTTTTCACAGTAATTATTCCAGATACCTTCTTTGGCATGTTCCTTAACCCTGAGAGAGGAATGTCTTCTTAGTCTTTTTTGAGGTATTTAGACTATTCACAATATGTGTAATTTCAGTGTTTGAAAGGAGATTCTAAGTGGTTGTGTCCTTGTGCATGTTCTTGTGCAACAAGTGGACAGGAGTGAAATACAGATAAATTTAGCAAACCATCAGTCTTCCACTCTTTTGACTTTCCCCTATGCCGTCTGACACTATGTCTTACAATGGGTGGTGGGAGAAAAATGTTACATTCTTGTCTGAATCAAAACTAGACAAAACAGATGTATTGCAATTTCTGTTTTGAACATTTCAGTCATATTATGTGGGAGTGAAAATTTAAGTTTTGTTTCAAATGTATTTTAATAATTAAATAATCATATATTTAAAAAGCGGGTTTAAAGTGATTATGTTCAGTAACACATAATTGGAGTTTAGTTTTCTTTTCTGTGTTCCCTGTTGATCTTAGTATCCTGATCTATATATTTGTGACATCCTGAAAACTTTCTTTATGTGTGTGTGGGGTTTTGTACACTGGTGCCAGCTTGTAAGTGGTAAGAAAAATTCTCACTAAATTAATTTCAGCTAAGCTTGTATTATATATTCTAACCTAATATTTTCTTACATAGTCTTTATTATATTTTAGTTCATGAAAGGAATGGAATGATCTTTCTTAGGGATTAGAAATTAAGAATAATATAAGTGATTACCAAGACTGGGTATCTTAGAAATGGCTAATGTAAATCAGAGGGCGAAATAAGAAAAGGCACAAGTGATCCCCTAATGTGAACTGTGCAAGGCAAGTCAGAATGATCTTTTAATAAAATCCTTGTTGTCCTTGTAGTCCTTGCTTGCCCCTTCTTCCAAAGGTGGTAAACTCTCTTTAATTGCTTCATTCCAGCCAAAACTCTCTGTGGCGGCAGGGTGGTTTTCTTTCCTGCCAGCTTGTTTTTCAGCACATGGAGAATACCTGCTCCTGTGACTTTTAGATTTCCTCCATGAAGAATATCCAGCTTTTCTGGACTCCTTTGCACTTCAGGGATCTCTCTCGATGGACATTGTGTCCTAAACAGTCTGCCCTCTGGAAGTTCAGTTCTGTTAACCAACGTCTAGCCCACCATATTACAACTTAGATCTTCATGGGGCATTTTGTATGGTATTCCATTAATCTACTGAATTTATTATTTGTTTACCAAATGTTATTCAACAGTTATTCTGGAATAAGATATATATGTCATATATTTATATTTATAAAATTTCTGATAGAAAGGGATAGATATAAAAATATGAAAAATTTCCTGATGTGAACCTGTATCTGTAATGGCTGTTAAATACATCAAGGAGACAGTAGCTTCTTCCTGGACATTTTTTTTTGTTTGTTTCATTCATTCATTGTTTTGTGATGGTTGACTATCACACATACATGTTAATTGCTACTGTTACGGCTCAATTATTATAACTACATTTTTTTTTTTAAATCGTCCTTATTATAAATAGGCTATGAAATTAATTCCTTGGATGAAATAAGTTCTACTTAGAGTAGAAATTACTTTCACTAATGAAAAACAGGCTTATTTGGTTTCTTCAAAACATGACTTAAAAAAAAGTGAACATGCCTGCTTAGACTTCCTTATGGTTAGGGACACTATTGTTTCATGTTTTTCTTTAGAGATAATACAGAATAATATAAATTAATCTTAAAAATTACCTATTGAAGGGAGAAACAGCAAAGACACTTTTATTAGCTGTAGACTTAGCCTGTATTCCCTATTAAAAGTAACTTCAAATTAAAAAATCACTTTTAGCTAAAAAAAAACCCAACAAAATGTTTCTTTTAACCTGTTGCTAAGAGAGCAGAAACAATATGCCTTATAGCTTACAATATTATATCCTGCTAAAAGTCTGTGGCTGAGATTTCTTCCTCTTTTCCTTCTTCATAATGGTATGGCCTAATGTTTAAGTTTTGCTTGCAGGTATGAACAAAGAATGCTCTATTGCTGGGTGAGTTGATGAGGACAGGCTGCTTTAACTGCACATATGTTTTGTGTAGAGCCGGCTGGAAGATCTGATCAATAGCCCACAGTGTAACTAATTGTGGGTGGGAGTTTGCTCTGAAGAGTAGGATCTTGTCATAGTCAGTCTATGAAATGAAAGGAGAATATTCAGGAAATCCAGTGATCTGTGAGGATAAAACACAGCATATAACATATGAGGTCACAGCAAGGTAATTTTCTATTCCATTATTTTTTTCTATCTGATAAGATGGGAGATATGCATTTTTTAAATGGTTGTTTTTCAGTTTTAAGTGATAAACCTAGTTCCACAAGCTCCAACATGATTTTTTGGTG
The DNA here is from genome assembly GCF_049639895.1 of Pseudopodoces humilis. Lineage (NCBI taxonomy): Eukaryota > Metazoa > Chordata > Aves > Passeriformes > Paridae > Pseudopodoces > Pseudopodoces humilis. The sequence continues at coordinate 77,023,939 of NC_142200.1, forward strand.
TGTCAGCTCAGTTACGAGGCTCCAACTTGTTCTAAGTTTATTACTAAACCTAAACTTTTGTAGATGCTGTGTGGGGTTTTTTTCATCTCTTGTCTTGTATTGCTTGCTCCCTAATAGGATGTTGTATTGTCTGTTGTTATTCGTCCCCTGTGAGCTGAGAATTTATTCCCTTTAGTAAAGCAGCAGGTATGGTATTTCAAGCTGAGTTTGACTTGGTTGCTAACAGGAAAACATTTTCCTCTTCATCCACTTTTCTTCAACAAAAAAAAAAAAGAAAAAAGAAAAAAGGAAAAAAAAGGAAATAGGTTTGGTTAAAAAGAGATGTGAAAATGAAAAGTTTACCAGCTATAAATAAAAAGGGACCAATGATAGCTTTTGTATTTACTAACACTAGTAGTGTTCAATTTCTCAGTCTTGTGTGACTCTGCTTTTGTTCCCTCTGGCAAGAGGAAAAGACTTGAACTCTGCATGGATTGGAAGGCTGAGCCTCATCTGTTTTAGTGAGGCTTTGTGTAATACTGAAGATCTGTCTGCATAAAAATATTTTATAGAACTGAAATCTGAGGTCAAAAAAGGCTCTATTCAGCACCCTTCACAGAAATGCTCTTAGTGCTATTAGCTGATTTCAAGTCCTCTTAGATATGAGTTCAATATTCTGTCACTAATTATATCTAAAACCTGTGTTACAGTTTAATTTGTTGGTTGACTCAGGCTGTGAGAAATGCCAAGGATAATAAGGTCAGATATAATGTGCCTTACTATGACAAGAAATGTCCTGTTTGAGAGATGGACAGCTTTATTACAGAATCACAGGATATGCTGACTTGCAAGAGACCCACAAGTATCATTGAGTCCAGCTTCTGGACCTTCACAGGACGATGCAAATGTAACACCATGTGCTGAGAACATTGTCCAAGTGCTCCTTGAGCTCTGTCAGACTGATGCTGTGGCCACTTCTCTGGGCAGCCTGTTCTGATGCCCAAGCTTCTCTGGGTGGAGAACTTCTTCTTCATATCCAACCTAAACTTTCCCTGACACAACTTCAGGCCATTCCCTCAGGTCTTTGTAATGGTCAACACAGAGAAGAGTTCAGTGTCTCCCCCTCCGCTTCCCCTCATGAGGAAGTTGTTGACTACAGTGAGGTCTCCCCTCAATCTCCTCCAGGATGAACAGACCAAATGACTTCAGCTGTTCCACAGACAGCTTCCCCTCTACACTCTTCACTGTCTTTGTTGCCCTCCTTTGGACACTCTCTAACAATTTAATGTCTTTCTTATATCATAGCACTCAAAACTCTCCCCTCACTGGAGGTGAGGCTGCCCCAGCTCAGAGCAGAGCAGGACAATCCCCTCCCTTGCCTGGCTGGCCATGCTGTGCCTGATGCCCCCCAGGACAGGGTTGTTCCTCCTGGCTGCCAGGGCACTGCTGACTCAGATTCAACTTTCTGTTGACCAGGACCCTTTCCCTGACACTGCTTTCTATCATCTAATTCCCTATGTTGGGCAGTGGTTAGCTGTCTATCTTCTGTGGTGGACTTTGCTTGTGCCACAGTATGGATTTACAGAACGTATTTACAAACTTCCACAAGTCTGTTAAAAAAACAAATGAAAATAAAAATAATATGAACAGTTTATTACTAGAAAGCATCAATACACATAAAGATGCTTTCATAAATATTCATATCCTGCAAAACCTATCCCTTCATTCATTTGATTTCTGCTTAAAGATAAAGATCAGGTTTAAGAAGATGGATAACTGGTCTCTTTTTTTAAAAAAGCAAGCCATTGAAAGGTTCCATCTCCATTCAGGTCAGGGTAATCAGGCAAGGCCTGCATTATTCTGTGGTTGTGCCAGGGTCTGATCCTGTCTCAAGCCCTCCCTGAGCAGTCACTGAACTTTCATGGATTCACCTCAGTCCTGGATTGTTGACCTTTCTTTTGGTTGAAGATCACAGGACTGTTGTTGGAACCCATTGCAATTGCCATCTGACACTGATAATCCTGCTTTGGGGCTGCAAGATAGTGCCCTGGCAGTGAGGGCATTGCCTGTGCTGTCATAGTTGGTCCCTGCCTTATCATTCTTTGAAGTGCAGCCTCACTCTTGCTGTCCTCTAATAGAAGTTTACAAAACCAGATTCCAAGTACCCACCTCTGAAATCAAATCATTAGCTAAAGCTCATGAAAGTCAATACCAGAAGCAGCAAAAACATGGGCAACCATCTGTGACCTGTTCCAGCTTTATGATGTACACACTGCTCCTCCTGTGAATAACTTACCATTAGAGTGATACAGCATTGCCCTTGGTAGATACCTACAAATTCAAGTAAGAGACAGTGTAGGAATCTAATACCTCTGATGAGGTTCTCCATACATGGAGAATAAAATATTTCACTTATACAAAGTCAATGCTAAACAGTGAATTCTTGAAACTTAGTCCAAACCGATGATTAATTTTTGAATGAATACAGAATTTATAAGGTGAAATTTTGCTGAAGGAGAATTTTGAAACAGGAAAGAAAGAAGGTAGAGGCAGGGAGTGTCCAGGTTTGCTGAAACACACAAACACAGGATTGATATCTTTCACCTGGTGTTCCTGGTAGTTAATTACAGCAGTGTCTCATGTCTCATGTCATGGCATCTTGTCCTGGCAACCTTCCATGCTAAATGACAGATACTTGAATAAATCTGAAGCCTGCAGTTCTGACTACTCTGCACAGGCAGGCTCTGGCCCCACTCCTTCTTGAGTCCTGCTCACAGAATGGTCTGCAAAAGATTACCATGAGGAGTTGAGCACCTCTCTCACCTGCAACACGCTTTCTGGTGTGCTGTTTGATTTTGGACTTCTCAGTGCAAGAAATACACTGATGTTCTGGGGTGGATGAAGAAGAAGGCCACAAATATGGTAGTAGGCTGAACTATGACATGAAATTAGAGACTGAAATAAATTGACATTTTCAATTTAAAGAACTGAAAGTGGGGAGGAAGTTTTAAGTCTGACTACAACTCTCTGTTTAAAGACCATGTTGAATACAGGATCAGACTTTCTGTGGATGTTCACAGTAGAAGGATAAGATACAAAAACACAGGTTGCAAAAGGAAGTTATAACTATTTGATGTAAGGATTTTTTTTACCATGAGGATGTTCAAACACTACATACAAGAAGTTGTGAGATCTTTAAAATTCAACAGAACATGGCCCTGAGCCACCCGCTCTGACTGGTCTGACTTTTAGCAATGTCTTAGACCACAGGACTTCTGGAGGTCCTTTCCAATCTGCAAGATTCTGATCCCATTTCCTTTCTTGGAGAAATGTCACACACCAGAGGTTTAGTTGACGTAAATTACAAACAACGTTATTCTTAAAAGGAAGAACTTTGAAAAATTGAAATTAGGGAAAGATTTGCCTATGTGATTAATTGTGTGATTTGTAAAGATTTTTAGTCTTAATAACGGCAAAAAAGACAGAGTTTGGGGGGAGGTGTTCATCTAAGATGAATACATTAAATATTTAATATATATTTAAAACCTGCAATTTTTGTTTTAGTAACAGTAAGATGCAATAAAAGCAAATTACAATGTCTGTGTAGGGAAAAATATTATGGTTTTCTTCAAGAAGCAGGTATTGTATTAGTCTTCACAAACTCATTATAATTTTTCATCAACTGAATGTATTCTTCACTTCTCTACTTACTATATACAAAACCTTAGTTTGCATAGAATGCTTTTACCAGCTCTTTTGGAAAAAAACCTGTGTGAACAGAGCTTTTTTTAAAGCCTTATGCTTCAAGAATGATGATGAAAGTAAAGAACTCTTCATCAGTTATATGAATAGTGAGAAATAGTCATGTCTTATATCAAGTAAATAATTTACTGCAATATAAGTATTCTTTTGATCATGTACTTCTGATAATGTACTCCATTTCTGATTTGCATTATATCAAACACAGCTCTCAGGAAATAATTTGTTTTACTACTGAGAACATTTGTGTACGCAATAGTAACTAAGACAAATACTACATTTAAGTGAAGAAACTCTTAAACATGAGATTGTAAGAATTTTGTCTGGAGGTACTTTACAACATTTAGTGACAATGTTAAAAAAAGGAAGCTCACTTTTTTGGGAGGGGAATTGCAAACTAGACAAAACAATAAAAATAATAGCTTTTGCACAATTATCTCTGCTGCAATGTCTTGAATGTCTCATTATGTCAAGTGCAGTGATTTACTGAACAAATATTTACATTTTTTCCATCTCTTTGCTAACAACAACATATTAAGTTCTGATTAGCTATTCTCTATTGTAACAGCTGAGAGATGTTCTATTTCCACTGTTTTCATGTTTCAATGAGAAAGAATTGGTTAGAGTATGTAAGTCAAGAAGAAAGAGAAAGAATGATTAATTTATGAGTCTTTGCATATTTCTCAGAAGGAAAATTTCAGACATCTTATGCAGAGTTTTTAAGTTTGACAGATACACAAGAACAAACTGTTCAGGTAGCTGTTCAAAGCAAAATTATCAATGGAATTGATGTTTGTACAGCCATATTTCATTTGGAGTCATGACTACTTTACTTAAAGCTCCAGTTCTTTACCTAAGTACCTCACCTACCTACCAAAGCTGTGAAGCATAACAGAGCATTGTAAGCGAAGTGTTGATATTTCTCATTTACTGAATGCCATCCCAGGCCTAAAGAGGCTTAGAATATGTCATTTCAATCTTCAGTCTAACTCTGAAGCTCCTGTCTTCAATTTTTTTTTGAAGAATAGATGTGATAAAGTATTGTTGTGTTTTCATCTAGCTTTTTTAAAACCTCCTTCTGGTATTTTCTCTCAGAAGTAATTATTGTAAGTACCAAAGAGGAAAAATTAGTCATACGGTAAAATGTGACTGAAATGGGAACAATAATTAGTAAAAATAAGAATAGCAAGCTACTAGTGGATTTCTACTCTACTATAAACAATTTATCTACATATTGTACACATTTGGATGCTTTATACTTCTCAGAAAAAAGCCTGCAGATATGTCTTGGCTTGAAAGACAGGTGCCTGCCAAAGAAGGTGTGAACCTCCCTTGGAATGGAAAATGGGACCCTATTCCCTCCACATTATTGTAATTTCGAAATTAAGGGGCTTTCAGGCAAAGATTATGGGAAAAGGAATAACAGTTCTTTACTAATACCTATATATGTATAACATGGCAAACAAACAAAAACAACTCTGGCATTAACACCAAACAGAACCACAAACCTACGGACAGCCTTCTCAGCCTCAGACACTTCCCCTTCGGTGCAGTTCTGGGCACGGCCGGCAGGGGCACTGGTGGCTCCTGGCCGGGCAGCAGGGGTGTGATGATTCCCCCACGGCTGCAGGGAGCGCTGTCCAGCCGTCTCTCTCACATGGACAATGGCAGACACACCAGTGGAAGAGATGGAAAAGTGGTTTCTGTTACAAACCCTTAGGGCCAGCTAGTCCCGGTGCCCCTCCATATGGTGAAATGGGCTGTGGCAGGAACCTCAGAGTAGCGGCTGGAATGGCATAGGGAAGCAGATCCTGGGGTGGCAAAAATAACGTAGCAGAAGCTCCGCAGACGTAGCAGAAGCTGCAAGGGATCTGGTGGACATGGGATATTGGGTTTAAGTGTAGTGAAAATCCTGAACCGGTGGCAGAAAACAGCAGGGCTGTGTAGCAGCAGCCATGATACCGCAAACAGCTGGGAGAGGCTCTCTGGGAGGGGGTCAGGGGTTGGGGTCCCGGGTTCTCCCCTGGGACACCTGAGTAGATGGTGAGGGTCCTTTCCAGTGAGATCAGGTGATTCATAAAGTCCCAATTCAATGGCTGCTCTTACAAGCAAAGCCTCACTCAGAGTAGGAGAAGCAGTAAAAGGGCTGAACTCCCTAGTGGGAGAGAATTCTCCCCACAGCAGCAACAACACTGTCTTGTCCTCCAGTCCTGAGAGTGACAGAGAGGAATGGAACCCAGCCCTCTGATCCCCCCCAGCCAAAATCTCATGGTATCTCTGCCCTTCCCAAGAGAAAACCCCCCAGCCAAAATAGCTCAATCAGATGCACCCATTTCCCCCACCTTTGCCACTTTTGTCTCTTAAGTATTGGTTCTTCCCATCTCTTAGGCAACAAATGGAAGAAATTTCCCTGAGAGAAAGAAAACAGGAAAAAAAACAGAAAAAAATCTAACCTCCAGCAATATAGTCATATGAAACTTGTGGCAGACATTGGTGCACTTCTCTTTCTCCCTATAACTTTGTAAAGATGATCATTAGAGGTGAGCCATCAGAATCCAGACACCTTCATCAGGAGAAAAATGAGTGTCTTACATAGATGCTGAGTACTTTTGGGTGGTTTGTTACCCTGAAAAGTGTTTTTGCCAACTCCCATGATTACATTTGTTTAATGAGCAGTGAAGGACCATTGATGGCTTGTTAACAGCCATCAAGTCTCCTGTGTTTATTTATCTTTTATTAAATTCTAGGGTCATAATAGAGATTTCATTCTATACAGTTTAATTAGGCTATTGTCTCACCATGAACACAACCTCTTCTCTCCACCTTCCATGGCTTTTGCAGCCTGGGCTCAGGGCCAGGTTTTGGTGTAATTGCATGGTTTAGCACCTGCCTAATGGTGAAAGGACTAATTGTGCAAATGTTCTGGGAGAAATTTGTGCTGGAGAACCATGTTGGAGCCCCAGCCCATGGCCCACCAGGGCTGGCCCAACACTTATTCCTATAGTTAGCTTTACATGCAACAATAGCCACAACGTAATTGATAAAACCAAGAAAAAGCTAGAAGTCTAGAAGGGTAAATTAATCAAGCTGTCTGAGCTGTTTACCACTGGCTCCGGTGGTGCTGCCGTGGGGGCGAAGCCAGTGGCCTTGACGGGCCAGGGGTCCCAGGCTGCTGGAGCCTCTTCAGCTGGCCTGTGGACCTTGTCCTCTTGTTAAATGACTGTGCAGCTGAGCGTATCAGGCATTCCACATGCTTCCGAATGCTTTGGTCCGGTGGGTGAGGCCATGAGTGCTCTTCTTGTGGCGTGGTTGAATGTCACTGCCCAAGGCACCATTGCTCACCTAGGGGACATTGATTCAAAATTTCTGGGGTGTATTTCTGCCATGGGTTCCACACTCATCCCTCCTGTTCTATCCCTGTGGGACCTGGATTTGCTCACCTTGTGCCTTTTGAGTTTCATGTTCGCAGAGCTGAGAACCAGCTGCGGGGAGATGGTGGCTTCAGGTTCCCTGGACCTCCCTGGGTTCACGGACTGCTGTTCTGACAGCCAGGGATCATCCTGAATGGGTCTACACCCGGTCCATCCTTGGTGAGATGCTGTCAGAGATTAGCTTCCACGGGTTTTTGACACTGGCATGGACATCACAATTGTCAGGTTTGCTGACGGGCCCCCAGAGTGACCCTTGGACCCGATGCTGACACATTCAACACAAAGAAGAACTTGAGACTGACTCTTTGTTCAGCATTTTCTGTTGTCCTCTCTTATGATAGACTAGTCACCCTCCGTGACTTGATGCAAGAACAGTTGGATCACAGTGATCTGGAGTTTCAGCCAGTCCCTGGGACATTCCTGTTTTCTGTATCAAGAAGTCTGGGAAATGGAGGTTGCTACAATACCTCCAGAAAGTTCATGCTATGATGGGAAGCATGGGGATGATGCAGGCTAGCATGCCTTCACCTGCCATGCTTCCTGCTGATTGGCTAGTCCTCATCGTGGACCTGAAGGATTGTTTTTTATGATTCCTTTGCATCCTGATGACAGACCGAAATTTGCCTTTCTGGTGCCAGCTATCATTAATGCTGAGCCCACACAGAGATATCAATGGATTTTTGCCATAAGGCATGCGAAAATTTGCCGACATTTGCCGATGATATGGGGCTCTGGCCCTCTCTGGAGTTTGCAAGCAGTTTCCTGCTGCTCGTCTCTACAACCTCCCTGAAATTATTTGAGGGTCAAAATTAATTTTGGGACAAACAGTCCCGCATTTGGAGGTGCAATTATTTTTTTGCATTCAGTGCAGACACTGCATGAATGATGTCCAGATATTAATGGACTTTTACATGGTTGTGTCCTTATATGGGACTGACCACGACACAACTGTCTCCCTTGTTTGGTCTCTTAAAGGGGGACTCTGATTTTAAAGTCCCCTCTGACACTGACCCCACAGGCACAGTAGATGCTGGAGGAGGTTCTGCGAGCAGTTTCTGCTCCTCAAGTTTATTACATTAATCTTTCCATTGATGCCGCTGTTTTGTTTTTAGGTTTTTTTTTTTAGAGAGTCATGAGGCTGGATCAGCCCAATTGATAGAATTACAGACTGCTGTCATAGCATTTCATAAGTTTTCCCAGGCACCTTTCAATTTGACCATGGATTCTGCCTCTGTGACCAAACTGAGAGCCATCCACAAGCAGGTGTTGATGTTGGACAATTGTTTCATTTATTTTTTGAGTTTTGTTGTTTTTCTGGGGTTTTTTTGGTTTTTTTGTAATAACGAAAGGGTGAGATATCACCCTGAAATTACAGCCTTCTGATTGTATGGAGTATTGTATTTTCCTGTTATTTATATTTTTGATTGTTTATAATGTTTCTAGTTTCTTTGTTCATTTTTCTTTTTTCATTTGTTTTTGTTAAACCAAAAAGTGTGAGATGTCACCCTGAAAACTCAGCTTCTGAGCTTGCTAACATAGTTTTCTAAGGACTTTCCCAGAACAGTAACTGTAAACATAGATATGTGTACATTCTTTCTGTTACACGTCTTGTGATGGGCATCTCTCATGGCCAGTGCAGTGAGAAGGTGTTATCCTGACCATCCAATCCCTGGCTGTGGTAGGAAGCCTATAAATCCTGGGAGGAAAAATAAACGCTGTTCTTTCTTCCACCGCACCTTGACCTGTGTCCGTGTGATCTATTCATCTTCAGCGGTAACAATTGTGAGACCAATTATAATTATATTCTTAAAACCAGCTAATTCTGGTAAGACATGAGCCATTGAAAGCATGATATTATCACCACCCAAGGAAATCCAAGTATATCTTTATACGCCAATTCTCTGCTTAATCATGGTTAGTGCACAGTTCTCTCTAAACTGTTGATTTAGTGTTTCCTTTCTTTCTGCAGTGAACTATTTTTTCCAAAAAATATCAACAATCTATCTACCCATACATTTATCAATAACATTATATAATTAGCTGAGCCTATTGCTTTATTTATTTCTCAGCTTTATTCATATGAGGCATTGTCAAATCTCTTAATCTTGGAACTGACCAAGTCTACTTCACAGAGGATATTGAATTGTGGTTATTTTGTGCCTGATTAGCTGCAATTCCTTCAACAAAGTTGTATAGTATTCTATTCCTTGAATGGAGTTTTCTCCTTCCTAAATTTGGAAGACTTGTGAACATTTGGCCTATGAACTTCTGAGGAAGGAATCATTTGAACACAACTGATAATTTTATATACTTTTAAGTTTTTCCTTCCAGAGCCAAAAAGTTTTCTTTCCTAGAGAAAAACAAAGGAGTGTCTCAAAGAGGAAGTTTCAAAACAAGAAGTAGATTTCTATGCCTTTATTTATAGACCACCTTCTTTATTTGTCTGTAGTAGGTCACAATAGCTGCTTCAACCAACCATGAGATGGAGGTATAATGGAATGCACTTGATCAAAGTATGTCTAGAAGCAGGAATATTATTTTAGTCTCACTTTTTATTGCTACTCTGCCTGGTTTTGAGTGCTTGGTTTGGCCAAATGAGTGGTATATACGTCCTTTTTTACCTGAAAAGCTGTGAAAACTGGCAAGTAACATCAGAATCTTGGTTACTCTACTATCTTAGTTGGTATGCTCTATCATACTTGACTTCTGGAGAAAACAAGGGAATGAGGCCTCAATGAGACTGGGCAACTTTATGATTTTAATAGTTTATGGAAAGGTAGCTCAGTAATACAGTCCTGAAGACAGCTGCATTAAGTATTGCCTTCCAAAGAAAACCATGACCATCCTTCACATGATCTACAGTTTTTCATGTCTGGGAGAACAGAGATCTTCAGCTTTTCTCAAAGACAAATCCCTTTGCAATTTATATATTTCCTTTTGCCATGGAACAATAGGTACTGCTGCTAGTGAAAGTTAAACAAAACACTGTTGCTGGTCTCCCAGGTTTGAAGAAATGGCTGTGGAAATATACTCACTAAGTGTCTTGTGTCTAGAACACTTCATGAAGTGATTGGAATACTTTTAAGAGTATCCTGGTTTAGGCCAAATTTTGAGAGGAAACTTCTGAGGTGGTTTTTTCTAGAAAGTAAATTCAAGCAGCCCTTCTCCCAATTGGTTTGGGAGGTAAACATCATTCGAGAAAAGTGGAAAAAACTGGTAATTTAACAAGCAAATTTAAAAACTCATCAAACTCACAAACATGGAAAAAATGAATAATATTAAACAATGAAACTTCTTGCTGTTCTGAAGAGATGGCAAATTCAGAGAGAGTTCTTTTCATGGAGTGTAGCTTGGCTTGCTCAGTCTCTTTTCAGTCCCTCCTGTGCTGGAAAATGCTGTGTCCTGGGCCCCAGTGGGCCAGAGGTGTGAGGTCCCAGTGTTTTTCTTGGTTTTCAGTCCAGAGCAGGGTCAATCAGTTCCAAGAAAAAGAAAAGCCACTGTCTGGGGAACTTTTCTGCCTCAGCTAGTTAAAAAAAAACCTTACTAAAGCAAAGGAGAGCTCTGTCCCGTTGCCCGTGCTGCAGACAACATGCACCGAGAGAAAAGGAATTCCGAGACACTGAAAGTGAAGTTTCTGCACACACAAACTGCACACAACTGCTTACCCCTTCCTTCACTCTTGGATCAGGTTTTAAAGGTGCAGGACTTATTTCTGGGCTACAAAGATGACTGGGATACAATTCAACATCATAAAGTCACCCCAGGACAGAGAGAAAAAGCAGGAAATAAAGGATCTCCTATAGGAACAGTGATGACATGGTTTAAATCAGCCATTGAGGGACCAATGCTCTTTCCCTTCATTTTCAGAACTGAAACTTGTTGCTCTATTGGGAATGGCAAGAAGAACTACACAGACTCTCTCATGGAGTCAGAACTGGAGAAGTTTCTCTCTGGTTTATTACCTCAGGTCTTTTTTATAGAGCAATACGTGAAAAGTACAGAAAAGAAAACTCTTATTGGTTAGTAAACTAACACATCACCATCATTGGTCAGTGGGGTTCACCACCCCTAGACTTTGTCTTGCAAGAAAACAAGGAACAGACAAACAGCACCTGCTGTAGGAGACGCTTTCTGGGGTGGGCGGTCAGAGACACCTCAAAGACCTCTATAATCGAGTTAGGTGTTAGAAGTTTATTTCAGGGCGTGGAATAGAGAGAGAGAGAGAGAGAGAGAGAGCCTGCTATGAGCCAGCAGATAGAGCTCAAAGCGGGCTTGGAGGGAAAAATACAAAGGAGGGTAGAATATGAATACATGAGCTCAAGACTTAAGAAAGAGAGTGACAGAACAGAAGTGAGAGAGCTGGGGAAAAGAGCAGCAAGAGTGTAGAAAGAGTGAGGCAAGAAGGCTAAGAAAGCGTAGCAAGAGAGTAGCAAGAGAGCTAAGAGAGACCAAGAGGGCTAAGAGAGAGCTAAGAGAGAGAATTCTCTTTTACAATTGCTTATATAATCTATACATTTGAATATTCTATTCTTTCACTAACCAATCTTTCTAAGTATACTAATGCAGCAACATTTGTGTGCGACCTATAGAAATCGCTGCTTTTGCATATTTTTAGTTATCTCAGGGTCCTTCAGACCTTTCCTTATAAGGCTGGGAAGAGGGGTCTCAGCTTAGTTTTATTGCAGGAAAGAATGTGTTGTGGCATACCAGCCCAGTTTCTTTGAATTATTCAAACCGTGCTTTCATTTGTATTTCTTCCTTAGCCTTTCTGGCTAAAGAGTCATATTTACAATTTCCTTCTAATTCTACTTTCCCAACAACCTGCAAGGTTGTCCTCTATCTCTGAGGATTGTTTTAATTCCTCCTTATGATTCCCAGGCCACTTTCCCAGGCAAGACTGAGAAAGCTATGTGGCCTGCAATTTCCACAGGCACCGTGTTCCCTGCTTCACAGTTAGCATCCATAGAAACCGGATGCAGCTTCTCCATAACTGTGTAGTGTTTTAATGTTTTGAGAATAAGGAGAAACTACAGTTAACCCCAGTCATGTTTCAGGAAAGGAAATTTTGCAAAAAAATTTTTTGTCTGTATTGCTAAAGTGCGTATACATGGTGCAGTTGAATTTAGGAAATGTTAAGAGAATATTTATCCATCTGTTTGATATGAGAATGACTTTGATTGGATAAAAAAGAGGCATTAATAACAGCTACTTGAATTTGAGCAAATGGCACAAAGAATACTTAAGGCTGCATTCTGAATAGAGACAATGGAAATGCAGCCACGTTTCATGACAAAACTGTATGAACTGAAAATAAAGAAGAAAATTCTACTGGCTTCTGATAGCTATATATTGAATTAGTCAGTCCAGCTACTATAATAACTGAGCAGTCTGTGTTGCTTCAAAACTCCTGCACAACTAAAATTGGATGCATGGGGTTGTTGAGATCAAAGTGCAGAACCTGGCACTTCACCATATTGAACCTCACACCATTGGCCTTGTCCCATTGATCCAGCCTGTCTGGATCCCTCTGCAGAGCTTTCCTACCTTCCAGCACATTAACACTCTTGACCAACTTAGTGTTGACTGCAAACTCACCAAGGGTACACTTGATCCCCTGGACCAGATCATTCACAAAGACGTTAAACAGGACTGGAGCCAATACTGAGCCTTGGGCAACACCACTGGTTACCAACCACTGGCTGGATTCAACCTCTTTCACTAGCATTCTTTGAGCCTGGCCATCCAGCCAAGTTTACACTCAACAATGAGCATGCTAATCCAAGCCATGAGCAGACAGCTTATCCAGTAGAATGCTGTGGGAAATGGCTGCAGAGGCTTTACTAGAGTCTGTGTAGCCAAAACTCCCAGCCTTCCCCTCCTGGAGGATTTTTTAACTCTCACCTCTTCCTGTGAAAACTTCTTTGGCCTTTCAACTTCTTATGCTTCACTGTGCCTATTTTTTACACATCCCCTATATATAAGCAAACAGCATTAGGAAGTCCTTCAGTTTGGAGCCAGCTAGGAGCATTGTGGCAGTACTTTTCCCTTACTGTTTATATTACCAAAATCAAATGGTTGTGTGTTCTTTTTTTTACTTCCTGACAATGCTCCCAGTTTTTGGAGAAGAAGAAATGGAGATAAAAACTATGTAACACATGTTTGGAAAGGAAAAAAAATATATTTATACAAACTAAAGAACTGAGGTGAAAAAACCTGTTAATAGTATTCTTAGATGTATGATACTTGTACCTACTTTGGGAACTTCAGAATCTACAATTTTGTTATTAATAAGTACATTGCATATACCAACCTTGTGTGTATTCCTCTGGGGTTTTCTGAGAGGGAGAATGTGCTCATTGGACTTTATGGTATTTCTTATTTGCTATTTAAGAAATTTAGTAGTGATAATATTATCCCGGTTTTGTTAAGCACAGAAATACACTTGCCCATGATTTTCACCTGCAAAAGGAATTCATCGAAGTCAGGGAGGTAAATTTTAAAAATGCAATAATACTCTTATAGCTGTACTTATCATTGTCTTTAAGGATTAAATGTCAAAGTTTTAATGGATGTTTTAACAAAATTGTGAGCAAGAAATATCCAACAGCAGGTTGAAGGAGGTTATTGTCCCCCTTTATTCAGAACTCATGAGACCATCTGGAGTACTGCATCCAGCTCTGGGGCCCTCAACTTAAGGAGGAGATGGACCTGCTGGAGAAAGTCCAGAAGAGAGACACAGAGTTGATCAGAAATCTGGAGCATCTCTCCTATGAAGATAGGCTGATTGGGTTGGGTTGGTTCTACATGGTGAAGAGAAATGAGACCTTATAGAAGCCTTACAGCACCTAAAGGGGTCTACAAGAGAGCTGGAGAGGTACTTTTGACAAGGGCATGTAGTGATTCAGCAAGGGGGAGTGTCTTTAAAATGAGACTGTAGGTTTAGATGAGATATTGGGAAGAAATTATTCACTGTGAGGCTGGAGAGGCACTGGAACAGCTTTCCCAGAGAAGCTGGGGATGCCCCATCTGTGGAGGTGTTCAAGGCTGGGATGGATGAAGCTCTGAGCAACCTGATAGATTTGACACCTGGTGAGGTCTTATCTAGACTAAGTTCTTAAAAACATATAGGAGTGGCTTTCCTATCTTCCTTCTCTTCCCATCTGAAACTCCTAGCTGAAGGACACAGGAGCACAAGCCTATCAAGTTCTTGTTACAGTATAGATATGTAAGAGGAATAGCCTATTTTCATATGTAGGAAGTAAAAAAAAAAGACAATTAGACATTGCTATTTCAGTGGTGCTTCTGTAATGTCTCTGCTACTGCTGACTCTAACAAGGGGTCAGTGAGATAGCTCCGGTTTTGGTTTATGCAGTTTCAGCATCGTGTTGCTGGCTCTTGCTGATCTGCAAAGATCAGAGTTAGATGATTTCTGTGCATTTTCAGTCTTGGCCCCATTAACAGATGATCTCTCTTCTATGTCCTCCACCTCTGTCTGTTATGTGAATCCTAGATGTCTTCATCACACTAGCTCTTTTATTTGTATTATTTTTGTGCTTTTGTATGATTTACATATAAAATCTGTGACATTTTTGTACTTCAGCAGCCAAGAACAATGTTACAATAATAGAAAAAAATAATCTATACTTTCTGAATGCTGATGTAAGCATATTTTAAAAAAATTCATAAACCACTGGCATGCTGATTTGTTTTATCAAGCTGTTGACATATTCAAAGCACACAGAAGAGGAAGTGAAGGTGAAAAGAAGAAAGTATTTTTTCTTGAACTCAGCATGACAGGCATAATTTTTCTGTTACTCTTTCCATGAGCCACTGACACAGTTGGTCACTAAAAACTTTGAGCCTGAATCCAAACAATAAAACCATTGACTTTGAAAAGACCTAAGCATGCAAATAACTTTTATCTCATGAATACTACTATTGATTTTGATGAGACTGCAGAAGTTCATAAAGTCCTGTGGGTGCACAAGCTTTGGGATCCAAGCCCCAGGCCAGAGATGATCTCATTATTTTTGCGTTTGAGATTCTATAAGACAACAAAGAACATACCTCACAATTCAGTTCACATTTATCAATGGTACTTTCTTTTTATTATTTTTTCTTTCCATGTATAGAATTTCAGTTTTAGTACAGATAGAATGAAAACTGGCACAGGACCTAATTTTGCTTTTGGCTAAGAAATATAATGAAAAATGCTCTTAGCCATATCAATATAAGTATGAACATGATGAATATGAAAGAATATATTAATTGTGTGCTACCTAGAGAATTGATGATAACGATATGATATGATAATGATAATGATAACATTACTAATGCTATGATCACCACATGTGGAAAAAAAAGTGATTATCTTTTCAAGTACTAGGGATTTCTGAAGTGAAACTAAGCTGTTTTATGCTATTTCCTAATAAGTATCTGTGAAGACAATTGTGTCAAAATCTGGTGAGTTACACCACTTTTTGACCTTGATAAATCATAATCTGAAGCATATCCATCTATTGTGTGACTCAGTAATAGCTGTCTAGAGGACTTCATCTTGTTCCTGAATCATAAAATAGAAATGAGTGTGGGAAGGCACAGGGTTCCTTGACCTTAGTCAGGTTTTGTAAGAATCCGAGGGACTGTATATGTATAATAGCCATATGTCACAGTCTCTGAGTCAGACTTAATGGCTTGCAGGTCGTATTTATTTATGATACCTAAAAATGCTGTACTAGATCAAAATGGGCACACTACCAAAGCATACCATAAGTCATGAAACCTTGATAGTTATTTCTTATTTTTGTCTTTTCTGCATCAATATTACAGTAGTCTCTACATTTAGACTGTCTAAAATATGGAAAGAGAAAATTGAGGCATTTTTCATGCATTTCATATGGCTTCCTTGGTGGTTCATTGTGTCAGTTTCCAGTGTAAAATCAGGTCATGTGGAATCTGAAGTCTATTTGGAGAACACACTTGGGCAAGTATGCCAGCTGACTATCTGCAAATGTCAGCATTAAATTGGCCTTGACCATGTCCAGGTGAAGGTGATGGGACTTATGGGACTTGTTTCCACTCCAGAAAGCTAAGAAATACTTGAAATGACTACCACAAAAAAAATCTCATGTCTAATTTTATACTTTCATGGATGGTAATTGTTTCATCTGAGCTCAACTAAAAGAAAGCTGTTTTCCTACCACTCAAAATTATTTTATTTTATATTCAAAACCATTCAAATTCTTTATTTGCTTGCCTTTTTTACTGAAATAACTTTATGCTGCTGGTATAAAAGATCTTTATGTTAGGTTTTTTTTTTCTTATGAATAATCTTTTAGCAAAAAGAGAACACCATTAAAGCTGGCAGAACTATATGACTGAAAGGTAAGATTTTGAATTTTTCAAAATCCTATGATTCTGTTTAACTCTTCATTTAATAAAAATGGGTCTATTTCATTCTTAGCAGCAACATTTACAAGGTAGAACACAAATTCTTTCTATTTCTTCTACAATCTGAATTAAAAATATCAAAGTTGTTTCCAAAATCATATAATTATTCTTTTACTGAAACCTTGGATTCCAATATATCTTTGTTTTGCTTAGTTTCAATGATTATCAGAGTTTTCAAGAATCATGGTGGAAATCTTTTCATGAACTGTTTTGCCTCCTCTTTTTCTATATTTCTTCTATTTTAAAAATACTATTAAATAAATACTTCTATTTAAAAATACTATTCTCACTTGGTGAGATTTCCTATTTCCATTTGACCTTGAATAAAACCATCAAGCACATTTCAAATTTTGACTGAAAATTAATACCTTAATCTCATAATTGATAAGCAAATTAAAACGCTATGAACATGTTGAATACAACAAATATTGCATTTTTCAATTTGAATACTTCTCTTTCTTTCTCACCTAGTATTGGGAACTTGGTCTTACAGCTTTTTTCAGTTTGCTGTAAAGAACTTTCTGTAGATTTTTACTGATTTGAAAGCTAATTTCAAATCTGATGGGTAGTATTTAGCCACACTTTTTATTATCTCACAACTTAACTATGCATTTCAATGAAGACCGTACCCTTTTGTCAGATGATCTTTTGCTATTATGTTGTTCAAATAGGTTGCTTCCAGACTGAATTAGAGTCCATGAAACCACTTAGTGTTTAGTAATGATAGTTTTTACTGCTTCAGATACACATTCCTAAGAAAATAATTTCCCCACATCACGGGCCACAAAAAGTGATCACTGCAATTCTTGATTTTAATGCCTCAGGTACCCAGAACTGCCTGAAGAATGCATGTTGAATGTGTATTGAGTACAGGGAACTGGAGAAAAATGAAAATCACAAATGGAATGAGAAATTAAATTCTTTCATAGAAGCAAAATAAAATATAAAGTTTTACCAAAACAAAGAAAACAGTCTTCCTACTGAAAATTGTAAGTGCTTTGATGAAGGCATTGTAAACCCTAAAAAGGAACACCAGGATTGTTTCCATCAAATGCAGTATCAAAAGGAATGCTATCGACAGGCACAGACAGGATACATAGACATGTGTATCTGCATTAATTGACCATCTCTTTCTGCTGAAGTACGATCAGGCAATTAAAAGATTAATTACAACAGAGAAGGGCAATGTATTCAAAAGTCCTATAATAAGAGCCCCACATGGATGTTGAATTCTTTGGATGCAAATTGTTAAGCAGCACAAAGAAATAGTAACGATAAGTAGAAAGCAGGCTTCTGACCTTGTAGAAGATTAAAAATATATCACATTTGACAATGACCTATTATAATATGAAAAAGAGCATGCATGAATTAGTTTGACCTCATAAAATTATTTTTTAAAGTATTTTGGTGGTGTTCTTTATCCAGTGTCCCTTTCTTTAATGTGGACTTATCAACTTAGTGTTTATTAGTTCTGCTTTTGGACTTCAGTTTAAGGTACCTTATCAAAAAACATTCAGTAGTTAGAGAACAACATTAATTTGTCAGTGTATTGGAGAGAGTAGGCCAGATTGGAGCTGGCCTAATATATATTTTATATATATTCCTTTCTTCATTATTTTAATTGTTTGGGGTTTTTGAATATAACTTACATTTTCTTCATAATATTCATGTTAATCATTTCATTTTAGCATTTTTTTATTATCAATGTAGCATAGCTGAGAAAAAAACTTCTAATAGTTTTATACTGATGTATTGATTTTTAGAAAATGCATAATCCATTTTTAATTTCCTAGGCTCACCTTTTATTTCAGGACCTTTAAAATATCTTATATGTGTTTGCCACTATATTTTAATAAAAATATTTTAATTTACATGACTTGATATTAATTAAACTCCATTTTTAGTGAAGCTGCATGTTGGTTTTCTCTGGGATGAGAGCTAATTTTCTGCATAGCAGCTACTATGGTGCTCTGTTTTGGATTTGTGACCAAAACAGCATTGATAACCCAGGGATGTTTCAGTCCTTGCTGAGCTGGGCTTACACAGCATTTCTGGTCTTCAAAATACACACAGCGAGGAGACAGAGGAGCACAAGAGTTTCTGAAGTTTAATGTCTCAAAACATCTGTCCATTTTTGGAAGCACCAGGGTGCTTTTCTGTGGCTAGGTTTATACCTCCCAGGGGGAGGAGGTGAGTTTTTGGGTGTGTAATGACCACTCTGCATTAAGACAGAGGGAGTGAGCTGGCACTCTCTGAAGGCTACAAGCCAGGCTTTGAGACGTATGAGAGGCAAATCCTGCAAGTCAAATTGGTGCCTCTTATCATGCTAACTGCCCTCCCTTATACAAGTCAGTTGTAAAATTCTTCCCTTCCTACTCCTGGGAAGGTCTGATGGGGCATAACTCCCTCAAGTGTGCTGACATGAGAGGCAGCTTTCATTATTTTAGAAGGTGTCAAAATCAAAGGCCCCCAAAGCATCTCCAGAATCAATTCTGAGGCATTGCACCAGAGGACTGAAAGCCTTTTGCTCCTAGAGGAGTTACCAGACTGTTCCCAACTTAGCCTGAATGTAGTTTAACTTGCCAGACTTTGTATTTTGTGGGCTTCTTACCCCTTTCCTTATGGACCACGACTTTGACCAACGGAAAGCTAAGGTGCAACAATCAAGTCTCAGCAGAACATCAGTGGGTGGTGATTGTGTTATCTTTCTCCTTATATCCTTTCTTTATCTTCCTTATACATTTTCCTAGGTAATATTTTTATGCTTCATATTGCTATATTGCTATAGATAATAGCTACCAAAAGGCTACAAAACTGCTTTCCATTGAAACCAAATTGTTCTAAAATAATCCCTACTTACATATATTTACAAACACTGATCATTCAATGTAATTTCTCTTTAATCCACCCCAAGGGATTTATTAATAAAAACCTGGGTTGCTCTCACCATTGTGGGGACAGCTCATAACAGGGTAGGGGATGTTCAAAGTGATGGCATTTATTTCCCAAGTCATTGTTTCATGTGTGATGGCTCTGTGCTCTCCTGTGGATGGCTGAAGACCTGCCTGGTGAATGAATTCCTTGCTCTGCTTTACGTGTGCACTTGGCTTTTACTTTCCCTATGAAAGAGTCTTTATCTCTACAAGTTTTCTCACTGTTACTCTTCCAGTTAACTTCCACACCCCACCAGGACTGAGTGCGTGAGTAACAATGTTGGGCTGAGTTGACAGCTGAGGTTAAGACAAGACAGGCTCTAAATGAAGGATGAACATTTCAGGCTTTGACTGTAGTCAGAAATGAAGTGGGTAAGATCAAGAACAAAATCTGTATTTGATTTGCTGGTGTTCCTAATTTTAGGTAACTTGAATAATTACTAAAAAATTATATATAAAACCATCCTTGTCTCTACTATTTCTATTCATACTATCCATTTTTATAAATTCAATGAGTTTTGCTTCAAAGAAACAACAACAACAACAACAATAATAATAATATTAATAATAATAATAATAGTCACAAAACCTCTTGTATAATATGATGTTTTTATTTTTCTTATGAATATACATATTATGACATAGGAACAATCACACTTTCACACAACTATTAAGTATGTCTGAGGACCTTTAGATTGAATCTAGTCTCTGCAACTTTATTTATAATCATCATCAAAAGAAGTCATATAGATGTCTTATTTTTAACTGTCAGTAGAAGTCAGTAAGTTCATAAACCATGCCTAAAAAAGTCCAAAACAGTGAAAAAACATTACTAAATAGTCCTCTAAACTATTTAATAAATTATTGTCAATAATTTGTAGAGGTTTCTTCATCTTCATAGTGTATCAAGACATGGTTGCTTGCAGCTATGGAACAGCTAAATCAAAAAATTAATAGCTTTGCATGTTAATGTCATTTCTTAGCCTCATTTTAACATAACTGCATTAATTTAAGTTGTTCTTTTAGTCTATGAGGAGATAAACACTATCAGAACATGGTAACTTTTAATTACTTGAAAAATTTAAAATAAGGACCTGCACAATTAAGGTCTGCATAAACCTTTTTCCAAATAAGCAGAATAAGCCTAACTAAAATTAAAGCCTAACCAATATTCTCTTAGATCAATTTGTTCTGTTGCCTCCCTTACATACATATACAACACATCTAATGACCTCTTACCAACATGCAGGTGCCTTGAAAAGTTAGATTTATGGATCCAATTATCTTCAGTTCTATTTATCTCCAGTTCTTCACGAGTTTACATCATAACAAAAATAAATAAATTAAATAAAGTTGAATAATGAAAAAAACCTAACATAGTAGCAAAAAATATCTAGATTAATTTTGCTGATGTAATACAAGCATATGGTATCAAGTAAAACTCTTCTTCAGCATGTTAATCAGCCTTGTCACTTCTCTTTGTTAATTATTGGTGAGGAAAAGTAAACCAAGTAATATTTAATTAGTGAGAGCCCTGGAGTAACATATACTTTGTATACACATCTATATGTGACCATTGCATCTCTTGGCTATGATAACAATATCTCCTGTCAAGTCACTGTGTTGTTTGGAGCAGCATTTTCTGTCTCCAGGAAGATACAGTTTGTGAGTTTATACTTCTGGTCTTTATTTCTTTCAAATAGGTGGCCTTAGTGGTTACTACTTCTCTTCCACCTGTGATTCCAGAAAACACCTGAAATGCAGTATATCTTGTACCTTTATTAGATATTTTTAGTGTAAATATCCTTTTCATTAATGTTTTTTTTTTTATTTTTCTCATACATTCTCCCCTACTACTGCACCCTTAATCTGAATAAATCACAAGGGATCTCAAGGGCCCAAATATGTTTTCAGTAGATACCCAAAATTTCACATCTGTACTTGGCAGTTCATAACAAATAAAATTATTCTCTCTTTAAAAACTAACAAGGGGGAAAGTTCTTTGCTTTGTTTCTTCATAGCATGTTCAATGCAGAACATGAGACATGTATTAAATGCTATGTCTATGAAATTCTGAAATCATAAGCCAGAATCTGATCAATTTAATTATCAAGTCTTCAGCAGAAGTGTACTGTTACATGGAAAACCAAAAAGATACTTTAGAAGCTGTAGAAAAAGGCACGTTGAGAATGATGTCTGCAGACCAGAGTCCATATTACTGCAGGGAAAATGTATAGCTTAGGTGCAGCAGTTTTATATTGCCATTTAAAATTCTTTAGCATCTGGAATATAGAATCACGTGCCCTTTAGATGGAAGACTTATGTTTTTTTCTCTGCAATTTTAACTTTCTGTAGCATATAGGCTCGCATCCAGCATGGTTTTACCATGGTCCAGATTTTGGCAGTATGTCCTGGAATTCTGTACTGAACAAAAATAAAAATTATGTCTCAGTAGTAAATTCCCTATACTGGCACACTGTGTTGAAACATACTTCTTTATTTCATTTTGTTCTCCCTCTTTGCATCAGAAGAGATCCAAGAAAAAGATGGATTCCAAACCCTCACACCAAATAAAAGCTTTCTATGACTCACTTAAGATGGTACAACGTAAACATGTGATATCTGGAAACCTGTTTATGACTTCTGTACCATACAGATTACTGAAAAACAAGACTCTTTCTTAAAAATGTTACTATTAAAAAAAAAAAAAAGTGATTGTTGCTTTTTACCTCTTCTATTTAAAGGAAACTATGATAATTCTTTATGCACTGTTGTTAAGATTGCTACTTGCTACAGCCTGTCTGTATGATTAGTCAGTTTAACAAATTGCCTTACTAGCTGATACATGTTGGTATAATTCAAGCCTGACTGAGAAACAATTATCTGACTTGAGGTTATATTTAATCTCACCAAGTAACCTGGTTAGAAAATATGTTCAAATTCAAAGAATTTCTCAACATAAGCACCATGGCCACCCACAATATATTTGAAAGAGTCAGAGAAATCAGAGATTCAGTTTCCTGCTCTTTTAATTACTCTCTCTCTCAGGTTTTAGAACGGTTGAGGCAGTTCAGCTTTCAGGAGAACAAGTGAAGTATATCCTCACCCTTTAGGATGCTTATCTTCCTCTGAGGCAAAATAAAATGCCAAAATAACTAAGTAAAATGGTTTGTTGTTGAAATGGCAGACAGAAAGTGAAAACCTAAATATGATTACTTTGATAAAAGAAACTTCAGGAAAATAGTCTGCAATTTTATTTCCATATTTATAAGTTCCTTATCTAACAAAGGATAATAACAATAAGTTCCTGCCTTTTTCAAAATCATGCTTTATCTAAAATAATTAAAAATTATTAATATAAATTATTTACTTTTAAATATTAGGAATGAAACACGTGGGGATTTCATTCTCTGCTGGAATATTTTGCAAGAAGCATTTTGGTAGTTTTAAGAGGAACTTAATGAGAGGAGCTTGACATAACCAGTCTAGACTTTTAGATGTCCAGAACAGATACAAATGTCAGATCTAATTATGAAAATTTGTATAAGTTATGAAATGGTAATTTAGATCAAGAAGTTAACATGTATCTGGATTCCTGAAATACCATCACCTTTTTTTCCTGCCAAATTGATACTTGAGATTTAAAGCTAACACTTCTTGTGGTATAACAAATTCAATAATTACTATTAAACTATTAAAGGTTTCTCTATTTCAAAGTTTTACTAAAACATGTTTTCCCTTACGAGAAGAAAAGATGGTGCAAAGAAAACATTTCTTAAACTTTAAAGCCTATGAGTTTCAAAACTCCTTGTGATCTCTCTGCAAGAGATTGCACAAAGGAGCAGAATACTTCATTGTGGGCAGTATTTCTCTTTCTTGAAGTCAGTCTTCTTCCTGTTTTATAGAAATTATTGTTCCTGTTTTATAGAAAACTATTGAAAGACAAGGTAAAGAAATGAAAGTTCCTGGGCTTTCTGCACAGATGGCATTCCCGTTTGTCCCTTACACCAAGTGTAGGTTCATCTTATCCCAGTTTTCACAAAGTCATACTAGAATCTTCAGTTTCCCAGAAACTGAATGGAGGGAAGGGTGGAGATCATGGTATTTGAAGGGAAGAAGCAATTTGACACAAGATCGCTACATCAAAACCCTCCTGTTTCTATATGGTGATTACTTACTGCTAGTTTAGACTACACAATGGTTTTTTTTTTAATCTGTTCTTAACAGATTTTAGACTGTGCTCGTATAGAGAGTTGGTTAGTTTGGTGGCTGAAATAAAAAACTTTTTTTTCCTTAAATCACATAGATTATCTGAATTGACCGAAATGAAATGTATCATTTGCAGATATTTTACATCTGTATTTCTTCTGTGAGTAAATCACTCTCTCAGAAACAGTTGAGATGACTTTCATTTTGGGCAAAGAAATAATCCATTTTAAAATTTCTCCCAATCCTGACTAGCACCGCATAATATTAGACCCCTGAAGTCCCAATATACTAAGTTTGTTTTCTTTGATTCATACCTATTCCATAATATACATTCCTGGGAAACTGCTGGGTAGAAAGCACCACATCCCCATTTTAACAAGTTGGGTTACTATGGTGGTTCAAGTTCTTTTTACTATGCCTTGGTGTCTCTCAGGAACCCTGGGGAAAATTCTCCCTTTAATATTCAAAGCCCTTTACAGGACTAGACTGTGCCATTTCAGACTGGATAACATTTTCTGTTCCTCAGGTTAATCCTGATTATTGGTGTGACCTGATGATAGACGGGTAGAAAATTGCAGAAATACTGTGATGAATGTTAATTTTGGCCTTTCTTCTCTACTGCAGCAGTCTGTCTATTTTATTAAGCAGGACTTGTGAAGGTTGAACAGTTCTTAGTGGTTGCAAAGCATAAATGCACTTTTTTTTTTTAATTTTGCTTATGATATGCAGGTAGTGCTCACATCTCTGACAAGCATCAGATTTTGACAACAATTTGTCACAATATTAGGGGGAAGAAGATAGCAAGATATGTTCTTAATTTGACTGCTTATATATCCTGATATGTTGTGTGTAAATCCAAGCAAGGATTCAGTAATTTTGCCTTTTGTTGGAATATCAGATCTATTAGACAACAATAGGAGTCAGCTGCATTCCCTGAGGCTTCTCACGCATCCGATTTTCCTCTCAGTAACCTTTCAAAATCAGTCACAGATGGTCTTATTCTAGATTATACTGGCATCTAACCTTTGTAAACTTGGACACTGGAGAGAATTAAAAAAGCAAAGTGTAAAAAGAGATACAATCTTCCATTTCAAAATGTTATTTCTGAAAGCAGCAATGATTTCATGACCTATAAAGTTCAAAGTTGTGCTAGCTTACTTTGCCCTTCACTTCTCTAATCTTTTAACCTTGATCTTTGTTTATGCTTGTCCATATTACTTCTTAATTTCTCACTTTTTTTTTTGTTGTTTTTTAAAGCAGAATGAATATTTAGATGTAACTTGAGATGCTATGAGTTCATGGACAAATAATTCCACAATATAAGTTAAGGATATAAAGTCCTGTGCTCTGTTGAAATACGCTGAACTACTTTAACTAACTGCAGTGGGCTATGTGGCCCCTTACTAGAGTTTAACTTGAATCTGATAAATTTGGTCACTATAACAGAGTTCAGCCTCTGATTCTAAAATCACTGGTTTCCTTGAGCAAAGGATCATAATAACATATAATATTTAGTAGATAACTAAAAAGAGAAAAGCTGGGGAAGCCTTCTGTATATTCTTAAAGATGCTTCACCTATTTAACTGTGTTTATCCCAAGCTGTGAGTTTTCCCACTTTCACCCTTTCCATTCTCTTTCCCATCCCACTGAGAGGCCATGAGTGAGCAGCTGGGTGGGGCTGAGCTGCCTACATTTGGACAGTAGTCCACAACACAAGCCAGAGCTGCTGTCATAACTACCAAAAGGATAGCATGTTCAAAACATTGTTTAGATGTCAAAAAACCCAAACCCTCAAAACTCAAAACCTACAAAAATCTGCTATAGTTGTTAGGTGCTAATATAAACATCTCAAAGACAAGCATGTACAAAGGTCTAATAAAAGAAAATATGTCTTCAGAATTCAGCAGAATTGTAATTTTCTGATAAATATCACTTGATATGTATTTAAAAAATTAAAACCCCCCACAGAAAAAACAAACAAACCCTCCCCAACAAACAAACAAAAAAGCAACCCCAAACCACAGGCTCACTTGTGTTTAAAATTTTGCTTGGAAAATAAGAGAGGAACACATGGCAGATGGAAAAAAACTGGTTTTTTGTTTTGACTGGTTTCCATTTTGAGCAGATTCATCATTTCTTCCTAGTACCACGATCAGCACATCTGGAAAGTTACAAAGTAGAATCAGCTCACATGAGATTGAGATTAATTCCTTGAGAAGAGACTGAGTTTTGGAGATTCCTGCAGCAGTGTGTTACCTGACTTTAAAGGTCTCTCTGTCATCTTACACCTATACTGATGCTTCCTTCTATTTCATACCGTAATAAAACGGGGAGATAAAATCACTCAGCAGGAGGATAATACTGTGGGTAAAGTCATACCCTCATTGAGTGTTTATACCAGCTAGAGAAGGCTTACCTTATTTCATCCTTACATTCCTCTTTTTTAATTGTTCAAAGGCTGCTTTGACCAATTATTGTCATGATCTCATAAGAGTTGTTCCATACAGTGGACAAAGATCTACAGCATAGCTACCTTTTATCTCTGAAGGTTTTCTTTCTTCTTTCTATGACTTTTCTGTAGTTTTCATTCCAAAGTTTAATCCCGTTGTGTATGGATCACAATAAGGAGCGGTGGAAAGAATCCGTAGAAGGTAATCTTATACATGCATCATGCATCCACTGCTGCTTCCAAACTTTCACTTTAGAACTCATTTGCAGTATCTCTTGCAATTCCTATAGAAGTGGTAAATGATGTATGAAATGAAATATTTTTGTTGACTGATTGTACTGAGAATTCAGAGAATAATGTTATAGTCACTGCTGAGGAATATTTATCTTATTTGCAATAATACTTGATATTAAGACAAGATGTCAAGAGTTTACTTGACTAAAAAGTGTTAGAAAATGAGGGCAAGGCAGTTTTAAGGCAAGTAGACTGTTCTCAGGAAAATCAAAAGAAAAGAAAAGCAGTATTGTCACTGAATAACCCAATTGTTAGATTTCATCTTGGAAGTAGGTCACTTTTTCTGAGGGAAGATGAGATTGCCCTAGAGATGGAGTAATGTAAGGTTAAGGCAATGATTCAGGTATTAAAATCCTTATTAGTGAGAAAGTTTGCACCTATTATGAGAGGCAGAGATCAGGGACTATAATGCCATGTAATAATAATTATGATTACAAGAGAAACAGAAATTAACCCAATTAAGAATTTAATGTTTATTTCTTATATGTAAATCTGCATTCTTTAATGTATCTGTTTCTCTTGAATTAGATTCTTAAAAGCTTTTATTTTGAAGTACTGAGACATGAAGACTCAAAGCAGCCTAATAGCAATAGGCTAGCTTGACTTCATCAGCTTGTGTGAACTGGTAGGGCAAGAGTGCATGAAGAGTAGGTTTAAAATTATTATTTTGCAGTAGTCTGTCTTACTCTTTTAAATAGTAACAAGAATGACAAAGTATTTTCTATTAAGGTGAGTGAATACACACACATGCAGAAATGCTGACATCTGCAATTTTGTGATAAAATCTGCTCACTTGATCTATTCAGGTTTGCTCTCATTTTCACAGCTGCTGTGACCAACATCACTGCTGCTGAAGTTCTTAACTTACTGGTCTAACTTCTGTTCTCAGGTGCTGCTCTTTTGACCTCTGCACTTGAAACTGGCAGTACTGAGAACTGACAGGACTTTGCAGAACTAAAGTCAAACTCTTATTTTGGCTCTTTAGAGAGAAATTAGATTTCAATTTTAGAAATTTTAGAACTTAATAGTGTTAGATGTAAAATTTATAATTTTAGAAATTAGATTTAAATTTTAGAGAGAAATCCATCTTTAGAGAGCATACCTTGTTTCACCTGTGTTTTTAATCTCAAGAGATGAAAAAAATAAATAATTACATCACAAGCACTGATCCTGGGGTTTTTTTCCCTTTCCTGAAGATTTTCAGTAGAACTTTGGTAACTTCAGTATTATTTCCTTAAAGCAGTCAATACATCTTACCATGTTTTAATGATGCCTTGAACACTTACTGTGGTAATTGCTTATCAAATTCCTTGAGTTCATGAAAAAGATCTTATTGTAAGATAACAAACATTGTAAAATGTAGAAATTTGGGAATGTTCCCACATTTCTTCCAAATGGTAATTTTTTTATTTGATTTGCTTTCTGGAGAATACTCATTGACCATCCTACATATTTTCTGGAGTCTCGGAGACTAAACTGAAATCTACCATCAAAGACATGTTATATTATTCAGAAGATTGTTTCCAATTTAATTCTATTTGGTCACTTTTCACAAGAAAGTGAAAATATATGTATAGACACCAACCCTTAATAGTTCTTAGCCATAATAGTCAGAATTGAAAGCAAAAATGCTTTATGCATTCCTAATTTCTCTTGTGTAAACAAGCAAGCTTTTTAAAATACAGAACAAGTACTCACCATTCTAAGTAACCAAACCATGACACATAAACGTATATCTTTTTTATCTGTGATGAAGACATAATTATTTAACACCAGTAAAGAAATTATAAATAAAATGTTTTTAGTTTAATTCTCGATGTCCCACAGTTTCATCTCTCTTTTTTTCCTTATTTTTATTTTAAGGCCTATTTTCTCTCTTCTTCACATGGCAGTAGCTGATGCTGTACTTTGATAAACTTGGTCTCATTAAGTGTTAGTGTCTGGTACAGCCCCAGTAGCCCTCAACAAGACTCATCGGAGGCACAGAGCAGATCGAAAAGCAATTAGCATTCTGGCTTGTGATAATTACCCACAGTATGGGAGGCTTATCCAAGATGTAGTTTCCACTGTGTCTAATAATAGGATTCTTTAAACACTGATATATTTTCATGGACACACCAGTGTTCTCATTTCAATTCTGTCACTTATCTCTGATAGGGGAAATAAACATCCCTCACACACTTTTTTCCATCATAAAGAAAAGTACACTGCTGCTCTGACAACTTGTAGTGTCACCTAAAAGTCACCTTGAATCATGTTTTAATCAACTGGAACAAGGCAACATCTCATTTATTTCTGCAGTTTCTTTGCTCTGCAATGCCTTGATTGCCGAGACACAGAAATCCAAATTGAGCTCTGATTAAAATGGAATGAGGATGCAGATGCTGCTGTTGGTTCAGAGGGGCACTCTGCTCTGTGTTAGGAAAGGTCAAGGTGATTTGAGTTCCAATTAAAAGAGAAAGATTTGCTGCAGTTTGTTAATATGTTGCATTGAAGCAACGTTGTGCCGTGACAGGTTGAGTAATTTCTGAATCATTTGTCTTTGAGCTATTATTTTTTATTATCACAAGAGCTTGCATAAAAACAAAGTTGGTATTTTTTAAATTCTTCAGTAAGATCCAATCCTGTTCTCATGAAAGTATTGTTTCACAAGCTTGAAATCATCCATCACTTCCCATTTGTAGTCCATACTCTAAAGTGGTTTGACATTTTTGTCAATTTTAATTCACTGTTGATTTTACCATCTGTATAAGTAAATAATTAGTTCAAATGCTTTTATTTTTAACTTAATCAAAAGATACAATATATAAATGAATTGGTAGTTGTCTAGATGGGCTAGAGATGAGACAACCATGTTGTCTTTAACTCTTTGCTAAATATAGCTAAAAATGAAGTGATTACAATAATAATCCACATCACACAGAGATTTTAAAAATATACATTGATGGTTGAGTTAAAGTATACTGAAATTATAACTCATTTTTACACCTGGGCTGTGTCAGTTACAAGACAATCCATTTATTTGGTAACATTTTACAATGGATGAAATTTCCTATTAATTCAAGTGCACTCTGGTAAACCCCTGGCATAAACATAAAAGAAAAAACATGATATTATTCTTAGCTTCAGAAAGCATGTTTTGAATTTTGGGAGACCAATTTTGCCATATTATTGAGCTAGAAAATGTAATAATACTTTAATAACTTTAATCTTCCAGGAAACAGTAACAAGAAAAGACTGAAGAGCGAGCTAATTTAAACACTGATTCTACGTAGACATTAATCTGAACACTGAAAAAAAATGATAGTTCCTTCATTTTTTTTTTCTTTTTTTTCTGGGAGTATTGACAATACTGACAATATTGTGACAGGACATTTTCCTGAATTAGTAACTGATGTGAACAACAGCACAGTCTCAGTGCAACTCCTTACCCCTACATCCAAGGAAACTACATCTGATAGAGCTTCATAAACCGAGCATAAGATTGTAAATTTGATGACACAAGTAAAACATGAGAGCTACTCCATTTTTGGACTGAATCTATGCCAAAGTATTAAGCAGGAAATTGTTGGGACCAAAGGAATGGTCTTGTTGGAGACACCCAGGGGATTTGATTTCTGGATAGTAACACTTACTGTCAATGCCACAGTGACCCAGTTACAGCCAGTGACTTCTGAAGGAAAGGGAGTTTTCATGCAGGGCCAGAAAGAGCAACAGCATGTTCCCACAGAACAGTTCTGTTCTCCAGGCAGATGGGGAATCATGGCTTTCTGACCACCTAGCAGCGTATCCACAGAGCTGTCATATGCACCCTGCCCTTGAGAGGTGCAGGGAGACTACTTAGTGGAAGAATGAATCCAGGCCCTATTAACCTCACTTACTCTAAGGATAGATCATAAAATATTTTTTTTTCTCCCACTCTTTATGATCTTTTCGTGTTTTGTTTCTGAGAACGTAGTAGATCAAAGGTTTAGCCTTTCTGCATGACTTTGCCTATTACATAGCTTAGCTTTTATAGACTAGATATGGTGAGATAGCAGACTTTGGCTCACCTGTAGTTTCAGTCCTTGACCTAGATTGTTTTCAAGGAAACCAGTATTTGTGCTGTGTTAGAAAATCAAGCTTATCCATCAAACATTTGTTGAGTGGTCTGTCATTGACACAAACTGCAGTGCCCAAATAAAAAAAAATAAGCTCTGATCTCGGTAGGCATGGGAAGATAAATTAATAAAAGTGGTGGAGGTACATGGAGGTAACAAGTGTTCTAATGCCCATTATATGTCTGAAAATCGTTCCCCTTATACTACAACTGTTTTTTCCTTTATAACCCATTTAAAATGTCCTGTTGAAATATTTGAGGATGTTAAATTATATCTCATTTTTCCAGAGGATGATAGAGATAAAAATGGACTGTTTGAGTATACTGACATTAGGAGGGGGAACTCCACTCATTTTTTAAATAGATGTTTTCTTATGATTTACTTAAAATTTAAAATATTTCTCAAACCCGTTTTATAGTGTTAGTGGAAAATATTCACCATACAGGCATTAGTATTAAATATTTCTATTCATATTTGAGTATCATTAATGAAAAATGATAAATCTGTTGAATATATTGAGAGTGATGGATTCATATAATCCAAAAATTGACTAGCATGATACCTGACATTTTAATAGCTTTTTAGGGCTTAAATTTTGAGGCTGACTTCATACTCTTAACAATTCATTAGATATAGCTGTTTAGCCAGCTATTTCAATGGTTTTCCACTTTATTGAGGCTACAATTCTGTTAGTAAATGATGTTGTCTAGTATTTATTTTCTGCTCATGACATCAAGTGACATGCTACCATTTTGGTGTGCACCCTTTCTGTGCTGCATTACTTTGGGACCATATGTGCAGCCTCGTATCTTATTGCATGCAAACACCTTTCCATGTTATAAAGGATGCTGGGGGATGTGTTTACTTCCCATAGCCCCAGTGGCATCACCTCTTCACCTGTCCTATTCAGTGTAAATTCAGCTACCCTTTGGATGCTTTGAATTAGAGGAAGCTGTAGCTTTTTGGGACAGTAAAATATTCCAGAGTCTTTGACTCGATCTTCTCGAGTGTGGCCCGGCTAGCTCAGTGATGAGGTTTCTCTTCACTCGAGTTTCGAGCCAGCATATGTTTGTGGGGTTCACTGATTTTCTTCAAGAATCCAAGTCTATAGAGCGAGTAAAGAAATCAGGGGGGGACTCTCTCTCTGGTTTGCATTCCACAGTTTATTTCTGTGAAGGGGAATCCAAAGGATGAGAGACCCAAGATTTGGGGTTTGGGGGGTCTCTTTTAACAGGGTTTCTCGGAGGGAGGGAACATCAGAGAGGGAACCAATTATTTTTCTCAGTTAGTACATCTTACAAACTTTCTACAAATCAAGGTTACACACGCCAAGATAAAAAATAACAGACACTAACTTCTTCAAATGCCCACAAAGGTGTGGGAGTATTCTATACAGAGGGGCAGAGGGGGAGAGAGGGGGGGCTTGGTTTCCTGGCAACACAGGGGGGAAAGAAAGGGAAGGCAAGGTAAGCATGCCCTCTCAGCTTCCATAGTTTAGAGGCATTCTGGGACAGGAAAAAGTTACAAACTTCCGTGTAGGAAAGAAGAGTTCTCTTCTCCCAACCCCGTGCTTTCCTGGGCTAAAGAAACTTCAAGCAGCTGGAAATGCCAGCGGGGTCCTCTCTTTACTCTATCCGGCCTCTCGCCGTGGGGCTGAGGAGAGAAACTTCAGTAACCATGGTAACCTGACGCCAGGTAAACAGGAGAAAGAGAAGCTGGGGGGGAATCACAACTAAAAGATGGGAAAAGATACATTTCAGGCTATCAACTACAACAAGTCTTAATTTGTACATTTGGTGTGCCTTTAAGGAATATATTGGTACTAACCAGGCATCTTAAATCACACTTGGACTAACCTAACTCAAAATGTTGTTGACAGCATATGAAATCAGGTAGAAGATAAAAATGTCTGATACAGGTAGAGAAAAAGAAAGAAGAAACTATGCTTGCTCAATTTGCAGAAAGAAATATTTCTCTCCACCTCCTTCAGATCAATTTCTGTTTCCCTGTCTTAACTGAGACTGACCTTGCTGCGAGTGAGCCACTCTGAGTAGTGGTGGCTTTGAGGAGTCTTTCCAAACAACTTCTTTTTTAGGGAAATCATATTGCAGGTTTCAGAGTTTAACTCACTTCCCTTAAAAAATCAGGTAATCTCTTCCAGGCAGGCTGCTTCAAAAGCCCCTGGCCCATGCCATTCCCCAGTCTTTGTACAAGTGTTGTCTGGGTAAGAGCTAATTTGGTATGTTCCATGACAAGGCACACGCAAAGAATTAGACAATATATATGATCATATTTCAGCATTCAAAGTTAGGACCTGGACAGGTATACTTTACTAGCAAAAGCAAAGGCTCAGGGTACATAAAATATATATATTTTTTTATCACTCTGGAAAAGTAATACACTTGGAAACTCAAAAAGCTTTTGGTTGTTGGTGTTTTCCTTAAATGCCTTTGAAATGTTTACTTTATTAAAAGGATTTATTATATTCTGCCTTATAGCCTGGAACAAAATCCATTGTCCTTCAAACACTGTCATTATCATTGGCTGTAATCAAGCAGGAATTATATAGACCAATGGCACACTGAGTTTCTTTAATATGCTTTTGAACAGTCTGTTTAAAGAAGACTATTTCATTCTGTATTAAACATTTTGTGCTTTATTAGCTAGTGAGAAAAGGAGGACATGAAAAGTCTGTCTTCAATTTTACTTGTATTTATTAAAAGTATGGATAATCAACTTTAATGTTGGTTGTACTGACAATTAGTGTCAAGCTTATACACAGATGGTGCTGTGTTCCTCTGCTACAGAAAGGATCTGTATCTAAAGAATTAACAGCATCACTGATTACTTATATGCTGAATATTCAAAGTTCCAGTTACTTAAGAAATACGATATCAAACTAATTTTACATTAAAAAAATTGCCTCATCTACCACTCATACATCATACTGCACTTGTTGCTATTCTATTTGTAAAAGCTGAATTGCATCTTCCAAATTAGGAAGCATAGTTTTACTTCCTACCAAAAAAAAGTTGTGAAATAAAAGCTAGGTTAAAGTGTGTGTTCAATTACGAATCTTGAATATTTCAGATTTGTGGTTAGGAAGCCTTCAATCCAGATCCTCAGGTGATTTTTTGTGAATCTCCACTGGTTCAAGTTAAATTTCTTATGCACTTTTTATTACAGGTTTTAGCCTCATCAGATATTTTTAAGATATTGCTTGAAATGTGTGTGTTGAAACTAATACTAGTATAGGAGATTAAACCCTGGGATCTGCAGGAGTTTAATTTTTCTTTCCACCCTGCTGGCTATTAGTCTTGTTGTATTTGAGTTCAGAGTGTCTTTACTGCAGAGAAGCCCAGATGAGCTTCTGATGTTTGTTTCTGCTGGAGTATATTTTATGTGCCCTTAGCCACCGTGCCAGTTCCATGAAAGATGCAGTCTAACACACTGAGGATGATCATGCTTTTCTACAATGAAAAGGTCTGGCTCATGGTTTTCCAGTGCATATCCTTGTATGTAAATGGATGCTGAGTACTTGTAGTCTCTTAAAATTTCTGTAGTTTTATTTTGCCAAAGATTCAGGCCCAGGTTCTGCATCTCCCAGCACACTTTCATTTTGCTGAAGCAGAAATACTTTTACCTCTTTACATTACACATTAGGGTCTATCCTATCTGATGGGAAAATCTTTCCTTTTGTGAAAATTTGTGCTGTATAAATGCAGCATTTTTTTTTTCCTATATAAAAGAAAATAGTTTCATACTGTCTTGGAAACTGTGAACTGATGACTTAATACATATGATTGCTGCTGTAATTTTTTCTTTCTTCTCTGACACCAGATACCTGGTTCTTTTGTATTTCTTTTAGGCTGTCAGGAGCTTTCAGATAAAGCTTCAGTAATTTAGAAAGACTAGACTGATGGAAAGCAAATCTTAGCTTTACTTCAGCCTTTGCACACTGTCCACAATAACTGCATATTTCTGTCTTCACTTTGAACTTTGGTAAAGCACAAAGAATATAGAACAAGTTTCTACTTTCAGAGATGGCTGTTGGCTAATTGTGTAAATTACATGATGACTGAAATATTTCAGTGGGAGGTTTTGAGTAACCGAACAAATTGCTGTCAATAAAGACAAATATCTGCTCCTGTAAGACACAGACTTTTAGTTTATTCTTTTAAAGATTCAGAGAGAAGGAAGAAGTACTATTAATATGGGTAAAAATACAAAATAAGGCTATAGATCACCAGCTGATATAAAGTAATTTAAACCCATGTACCTTGAAATTTTAAAATGCATTTAAACCCAGGTGAGACTCTGACCCTGTAACTTTTTCTGCTTTCCAGTATCAAACAATATGCAGGTAATCTAATTGCTTAAATTTGTTCTCATGAACCTTCCTTGACTGAATGAAAAAAAAATTTGATTATGTGTTGAAAAGATTGAAAGATTGTTTTGAAGTGAGAGAAGTATAGAATATACTTCTTTACAGAAAATCTATGCCTCTTAAAAGTATCTCCTTCCTTCCTTCCTTCCTTCCTTCCTTCCTTCCTTCCTTCCTTCCTTCCTTCCTTCCTTCCTTCCTTCCTTCCTTCCTTCCTTCCTTCCTTCCTTCCTTCCTTCCTTCCTTCCTTCCTTCCTTCCTTCCTTCCTTCCTTCCTTCCTTCCTGCCTTCCTTCCTGCCTTCCTTCCTTCCTTCCTGCCTTCCTTCCTGCCTTCCTTCCTGCCTTCCTGCCTTCCTGCCTTCCTTCCTGCCTTCCTTCCTGCCTTCCTGCCTGCCTTCCTGCCTTCCTGCCTTTTTCTTTCTTCCTCCTTTCCCTTCTCTTCCCACACTTTCCCACTTTCCCCTTTGTTTTTTTTTTCCTTTCTTCTTTTGTGGAGGATTCAGTTATGGCATAATCTTACTCCTTTCCTATGGTCAGTGGCTTGAGTTGGAAAAAAATAGTTTAATATTGCACACTTTGAAAATTTTTGTAATGTATCTGTTTATGCTTTTATTATTGCAAAAGCTTTTCTGAAGTCTCTAAATTTTAATACCACTTTTATGTCACAGACTTTTTGCCTGGGAATATATCTGCATTTCTTGTACTTCTACAGAGAAAACAGAATTACCTAGGGTCATTTAAAAAAAACAAAATACTTATTTCTGTGCATGTTTTTCTTTCTTCCAGACACAATTAGTTGTTCAGTAATGTACCTAATTAGTCCCTCACATATAAGAAGTATCAGTTTGAAAATGTAACATGACACATAGAAATGGAACTGATACTTTAACTAACGCTTTAGATAAAGTTTAGGGTCACTAGATAGCAGAAATTTAAAAAATCAAGAACAACAAACAGACTTACAGTATTACTAAGTTTATAGTGATTTGCTTTGGCAAATCTTTTATATTTCCATGCAACAGAAAAGAACAAATGTTGAAACAAATGAACAGCCGGGGGATGCAGAGGAGGAAATGGACCTCTTTATATGTATATCAGCCTGTGATGGATAGACTTGATGTCTAACATCACAAATTTAATAAAGAAAAGTTCACGCTTCATATCACAAAATAATCACTTTCTAGGGCAAGAAAGCTTTTCCTCTTATGCAGCCTTGTAAAAACTGACTAGCTGAATACCTGTGAAGAATTAAAACACTAATTAACCTTCAAGTATAAAAACATGGAATTTCTCCTTATTATGCTGTTCTTAAAGAATGAATACTCTGAATTGTTTAAAAGCTCTAGAAGATGTACAGTGAATCATGTTCATGGGTCTAGGAGGACAAGAATATAAGTGGTGGACATAATCTCTACCTCTGATCTAAAAATTATCTTAACAAGTCATCTGAGTCTCATGGGACAGCTCAAAGTGTGATCTAACATTTGTGATGCAGTACTATTTATTAAATAATGTCTTAGGTCAGAGCTGGGTTGGTTTCTCTTCTTCTTTGAGGTTTTAACGATGCTATGGACAAAAATTTCTGTCTAGAAATCTTTGTTTATAAATGGCAGATGTCAAGATCCATTTTTGGCTGCAATGCTGCAGTATTTTCAGGTAACATACAAATGTGATTTAAAATATCTTCAAGCAGTGATACAGGAATTCAGAATGACATGCCAAAAATAGCTTTTCTGGGAAGAAAATTGGTTTTTAAACCAAAGCATTACATAAAAATAATTCTGGTCTCCAAAGCATTTGATACATTGTTGCTGCATATTTGGTGAGTCAGTCAATAAATACCATTGTTCAGAACAGTCATATATTCTATGTCTTGTCACTTTGCAGCTTATTTTTCCTATTTGATAGCTTTGTTTCTTGAAACTCATTGTAAACCTCTAAAACAGTCACCTCTTTATCAGCTGGATATTGGGAAATTGCCATATATTTTTCATAGCCTTTGCTATCAGCAGATAGAACTCCCATTAGAAACACTTCCAGTTGTTTATTCATATGTATGAAAACGAGAAAATGAACAGCACAAAAAATCAGTATTAGTTTTCATGTTCCCAATAGGTGTTCAGCTGAAATGTAAATTATTATGTATATCTAAAGTTGTATATCTAAAGACATACATATATGTAAATGTGTGTTTATGTGTTTATTTTTTTTCCCTTAGGAGAAATTATTTCCAAAGCTCTTGATAACTTGCGTTTTTTTTTCTTCAAAAATCTGCAGCATTGACTAATGTCATCCTCAGTCACACAAAACTATTTCTTTCTATATATAAGGCCTTAATTAGGGAAAGAATGCAAGATATTTTTTCTGATGATAAAAACCATTACAATTTTTTTGATCTTATAATTTTCAACTGTCATCTTAATATACACCAGAATTAGGGTAAGCTTATTTGAGTAACTGGTTAATTCAATTCACTCACATGGCAGTGCTTCATGTCAAACCATGCCACTGAAAACACCTTTGTAATTTAGAGATGCTTAAAGAAAGCAATATTTAACACCAGTTTGTGATAGGATATTCAAATGATAGTCTTTTAATTTTAAACTGAAATTTAATTTCTTTCCTCAGTGTCAGCATTTTTAACTCTGAAGTCCAAATTTAGTACATACAAAAGCAAGATAAACAAATGCTCATTAAATTGAATGGAGATATTCTTACTGAACTTAGTAGAAAGCACTGAGCCTAAAACTGGTAGGAAAGGCAATTTATATGAGAAAAGTATAAAACCCCTTGTTTAATGGAATATATCTAGTGAACTAGTGATCACTCCTGCAACATGGAAAGGTTATTTCACCATAGCTTCCCTTATTACCACCACCTCAACAATACACAAGTAAAAGAAAAATGTTTAAGAAGAACATTCCATCACCATCTAGCCTATAAATCCCAAGCCATTTCTCTGAGCATTGTCTAGTCAAAGCACAAGCTTTCTTGACAAGGCTGCTATAAATTTTTATATTTGTTCCTATTATCTGCCTCTGCATAGGTTCCTCTGAGTAAACTGCAGGTGAAAAGAGTTTTCCTGG
The DNA here is from genome assembly GCF_049639895.1 of Pseudopodoces humilis. Taxonomy (NCBI): domain Eukaryota; kingdom Metazoa; phylum Chordata; class Aves; order Passeriformes; family Paridae; genus Pseudopodoces; species Pseudopodoces humilis. The sequence continues at coordinate 77,062,014 of NC_142200.1, forward strand.
TTCCAGCTGGAAAAGAGACTTTGTAAGAGGGCGACTGATGTAAAGAGCTGCTGGTTACTGAGGCTATTTGTCTTCTAGGCTGAATGTAACTGAGACCAGAAATCAATACAGATAACAAAGCCAAGTGAAAAGACTTTATTGGGGTCTATATGGGTCCAGAGGGAGATTCTGGTCCTTCCCTTAGCGATATATCAAGAGGTTTGATGTAAATAGTTTAAAAGAAGCATTTATAAATGCATCCCCTGCCAAATAAAAGTTGATTTAAATGCCAGCATAGCAAGTTTGCCTTCCTGGCGACAACCTTCTGGTTGCTGTTTGTCTCTTATGAAAATCATGACTAGAAAACAAGACAGTTTAGGTCAGGGCAGAAGCTGAGCAGACAATGAGGATCACCTGGAACAGTATTTTTAAATGGAAGACACTATAATATTCTATAAAGAATAAGAAAATATTAAAGTGTCATTGGGATAAACAGAAAAAAATTACTCAACCAAGTGACTTTCTTTTCAATACATGGAAGATTATGTCTGAAACATAAATGTTGCTAACACATAGAAGAATCCTACGAGTGTTTGCTACTTACTGTAGTAATTACTCTCTGCTTTCTCTAAGGTTTCTTTTAAAGTAATTGGAATCAGGATCTTAACACTTCTATATGTTAGTAAATGGAAATTCTTCCTTTGCCTTTGTTTTCCAGATCTTCAAAAGAATTTTTCACTTTCCCCTCTACTGAATTTCAAAAGCAACAGCTTAATTTTTGGCTATGGAGTAAAGTAGTACTAAAAATGGCTTGTCTTGATATATATGTATATCAGCACATTTAGCACATTTCTTTTCCCTACCAGACTGTTTTTATTGTTACTTTCAACTAGCCTGAATGGAAAGAAAATATTTGAGCATAAACAGTGTTGGCTAGTGAGAACTGCTTTCAGTGACAACATAATGTTAACAAGCTGAATGTCTTAGTACATTTACATTACATGACAGAAACTGGAGTAAATATTTTTAATACAAACTATTTTTAGTGCAGTGAGTGCTATATACTGAAGTAACTGAAGTCTGTGGCTATCCCACTCTTGGCAATGAGGCACTGATTCTTCATAGCTGTGGGCGTGCATGCATAATTACTTCAATCAAGATAGGGACTAAGTCTTAAATAATGATGAATATTCTGTCATTTTTATCTAGTCATACTTGGAGACATACCTTACCCTCAGAGTTTACAGCCTTAAAGAGACAGAGAATCCCATAGATGACAGAGAAAAAAAAGAGAATTACATAATTACACAGATTATATAGATAAAAGAAACAGAGTTTATTTGAAGTTAATCATAGACATAAAGTTACCATGTATTTTAAACCCAGCTGGCAAGGAAGCCTGACAAAGACACTTGCTTGTTCCCCCTCAGTTGAATGCAGAAAAACATCAAGAGGGTAAAAGTGAGAGAACTTGTGGGTTGTGATAATGACAGTTTAATAAGTAAAGCAAAAGCTACACCCACAAACAACACAAAGCAGGAAAAACAAAGAATTCCTTGACAACTGCCCATGGCACAGAGATGTTCAGCCACCTCCAGGAAAGCTTTCAGGGCTCCATCACATGTAACAACGACTAGGGAAGACAAAAGACATCACTTCAAATGTCGTCCCCCCCCCCCCCCCCATATTTATATGCTGAGCATGATACCATATAGTTTGGAATATTCCTTGGGTCAGTGAGGTCCAGGTGTCCAAGATTTGTCCCTTCCAACTTCCTACGCACCACTGGCCTCCTCACTGCCAGGGCAGTAGAAGAAGCAGAAAAGTTTCTGCGCAAGCATTGCTCAACAATATTGAAAATATGTGCATTATCAACCTTGTACCCAGCACAAACCCAAAGCATACACCCGTACTAGCTATGAAGAAAATTAACTCTACCTCTTCCAAAACCCTATGAAGAAAATTAACTCTATCTCTTCCAAACCAACACAACTGGATTTATATTTCAATTGTGAGTGGCGCAAAAGCATCATACATCCCTGTGGCATCCCTGTTATATCTGACAGCTCTCATTAAGTCTTTCCAGAGAGAAATGGATTGGATTTCCTGTGGGTCTGCCTTAGTAGACCTTTGCTATAGATTTTAATGCATCATTTTTGAATGAATAGTTAGAAAGGTCAGAGCTCAACTGAGACCTTAGGCAATGTTCAATATCTTGACAGTAGTGGACCAAAAATGTTCCTGTGAATGAAGAATGTGTATCTGAACTATTCTGAAGAAAGTAGGTCAAACAGTAAACTGTTACCTAAAGACACCTGAATTTAGAAAATTCAACTGAATTCTAACTCACTCCAAGTGCCAACTGAAAGAAAGGCTAATAATTGCATTAGAAAGGGTAGGATGCTTCCTGTGTGTTATGACCAGATTAGTAAGAGATGCCTTTGCCTGAATTAAGGTGCAAATGAGACTGTATGCCTAAACCAATAACACAGATTTTATTTAACAGCAAATGTGAGGTGGGTGGAGACAGAGACGTGCTTAACTTCCCGCTGTGGTGGTTTATCTTATAGCACCTTCCTTCTGGACTGACAGGACACACTGCAGACTCACACTGAGCTGCTGCTGACCAGCATCTCCAGATTTCTTTCTGCAGGGCTGCTCTCCAGGCACTCCTCTCCCACTCTGTAATTGTGTACCATGTTGCTCCATCCTAGCTCCAAATCCAGCACTTGGACTTGCCAGGTTTTTATCCCTTATTGATATTATCTCTTTCATAATTGGTGACTCCTTGATTTTTTGTCTGTTTTCTGATTGTTGGGTTGCTGTGTAGAAGTGGCTTACAGGTGCAGGGCAGGTAGAGGGGCTTGAGCTGGCTGGTAGGAACACCCAGAGGCAATAGGCAGCAGCATCTGGAGGCTGCTCTAGGCTATGTGGTAGTATAGGTGGTGATCCTCCAGAGGGCATCCTGTCTGGGGATGATACCTGGGCATATCAGATACCTGTGACCCAAAGAAGGGTCATGAGAAGATGGCTCTGGATTTGGAGCATCTAAGACTGCCTGTGGAACACAGTGGCCTCACCTGTGGGAAATGAGTGGTGGTAAAAGCCCTGCATTTCTGGGTGGAAATTTGTCTCCCATTTAGGTCATAACAACCCCAAGCAATGCTACAGACTTGGGAAAGAGCGTCTGGAAAGGTGCCCAGCAATAAAAGGACCAGGAGATGCTGGTCAACAGCCAGCTGAACATGAGCCAGAGTGCCCAGGTGGCCAAGAAGGCCAATGACATCCTGTCCTCTAAGAGCAATAGTGTGGCCAGCAGGAGCAGGGCAGTGATTTTTCCCCTGTAGAGTCAGCACTGGTGAGGCTGCACCTCAAATTCTTTGTTCAGTTCTGGGCCACTCACAGCAAGAAAGACTGTGAGGTGCTGAAGCCTGTCCAGAGAAGGGTAATGGAGCTGGTGAAGGTCTAGGGGGTAACTCTCTTCAGGGGCAGCATACAGAGCTGGAGTTGTTTACTCTAGAGCAAATGAGTCTCAGGGGAATCCTTATTACCCTCTACTACTACCTGAAAGAATGAGGTTGGGATGATTTTAGAAGTCTTTTCTGACCTAAATGATTCTATGATTCTGTGAAATATTACAGGGGGAAAAATAGCAGGCTGTATAATATTAGAAAGGTAAAAACCAGGGTTGACTGGGGCTTTATAGAAACTTTACAGAGAGAAGGGCCTAAGTTCTTCCCTCATTGGGAAGAACTTCTTTTCATAGAGAATGAAAGACATATTTGGAGTGGCTATGTTTGAGTGACTTATGGATGGACACCTGCAAGATGAGGCAGGGTCGAAGTTTTTGATTTTCTGGAGTAAGAGAAGAGCTTCTCTGATGTCAGATCTGATCTTATAGACATGGATATTGTGCCATAATAGCCATACAGCCATACATACATCATAAGGAGGATCTGTGGGAGAGTTGGACCTTAATAGACGGTTGGCACCAAGATGGAGTTCTTCTTTTGATGGTAACAGAAGCATCCAGCTGCTCAGCAGACACCGTCACAGAAAGTTTACTGCTTGCCATAGATTTAAAGCCCATATTCTTGATGTTGCAGAGAGACTGCAGAGGGCCTGAGACTGTTATTAATGAGAAAGTCACAGAGACAATGTGTGTCACTATGAGGCTGTTTACTATCATCTACAGCTTGTCATGGAATCCAGGAGAGGCCCTTGATGACTGGAAATAGACAGACAGATGTTGCACTTGTTTTAAAGGGTGAGTGGGAATGTCAGTGGAACTCCAGGTAGGGGCTGATCAACCACACTTCATCCCTTGTAAAATTATTGTGTTAATAAAACCCATGCTGGCCACGTGAAGGTGGTAGGTAATAGTCAGCATGAGTTTACCAATGGTAAATGGTAAATGGTAAATTGACTAGACTGACTACCCTTTATTACAAGTTTAACATTTGCAACTGGGTTTATGGATGTAGGAGCATTAGTGGTTTTTTTATTCCAGGACTGCAAAGGCTTTTAACCCTGCTTACCAGAGCATCAAAGCACCTCTGTTTTCAGAGAGGGACATTAGACGGGCGGATTAAAAGCTTGGTGGAGTGCTGGGTGGGTGATTGAATCTGAAGGCAAGGGGTTAAAAGTCTGTACTCTACCTGGAGGCCAGCTGCAAGTGGAGTTCTGTGTTTTAACTTGAGGGCTATCCTGTTTCATGTTTTCATCAATAGTCTGGACAAGGCAAGGAAATGCACTTTTATCAAAGTGCATGACATCCAACCCTGTTTCACAGGTGGTGTACTCCAGGGCTGGGCTCTGAATGACATCTCTGTATGGGTGAAAGATTAATACTTAAGGTGTAAGCAGGTTGACTTGGAATGGGAACCAATGCTGTTCTCTGTTATACACTGAAACTTCTTGTTCCATGGCAGTTAGTTCAAGGAAACTTGCATAAATTCTGGACTGAGCTTAAGGTAATTTCTGATGACAAGCTGTTATGATCATGGCTCTGAGTGTTGTTCATGGAACATTTATACTTTGATCTGTAGTTTAGCTGTATGCACACTTACACATACAGATACATATTCTGACATAAAATGATGTGTCAGTCTAAATGATAATGGTTTAGTGACATCTACTCTAGTTTTTCACTGCATCAGTCAGTATTTCCAGTTAACCAAGCTGTGCTGATCTACACTGTTTTGATAACCTGGGCTTGTTACATGAAGAATTGAATATGGCATAAAGCTGTCCAAACTAGTGTTCAGTGTGTTGCTTCTTCCAGTATAGTTCAGGACAACAGTGTGGATATAACATTAAATTCCAGAAATTGTGTGACCATGTTCGCATGACTAAGGATTCCTGCTCGCTAGTCTGGACTTTCAGTGTTGTCACGAAGTAATTCCATTGCTTTCTCTTCTAACATAGGCATTAATTGCCACTGTGTTGACACTATCAATTTCCCATTATATAGACATGATGAGCTAAGTGTGAAAGAGTAAGGAGCTAATTCTGTTCAGAGCTTTAAGTGGTGTAACTTACATCAGGACACTGCAAAATGTGGTTGGAGATCTGAAGCTGGTTTTCAATCTTATTAGTATTTTTCAAAATAGCTCTGTATAATTATCCCTGTAGAAAAGAAGCTTTCTACACAATTAAAAACCTAAGTTGATGACTGCTATAAGGGATTATTTTAAATTGCTTTCATCAAGCTGGGCAAATTTCACATTACATTTTTAAAGTCACTGTTTACAAAAATCTCATAATTAAAAGCACTTGGCAAAAATGTTAATACTCTTTGAACCAAGGAGTAAAGTGCATGCAATTTTTCTAATAAACAGTTGAAGCTACACTTCCAGTCTGGAAAATGCTGTTGCATTTGTAGGATAGGACTCATGCTGTTTTTCCTAAGCACTTATGCTAGTCATGTATTCAGTGATTCTTAAGAATCAAACACGTGAGCTGGATAAAGTGCTGTGCTGTAAACTGTAATGATTAAGCACCTGTAAATTACTTATTGCCTAGTTACAGATACCTGGCCTCTTTGGCATACTTTGGCATATGAGGTGCCAAAAGTATCCAGACAGGGTTCTGGAGACAATTCAAAAAGAACCTAGATCTACTTCAAGTCCTGAAAAATATTATGTAAAGTAACTTGGATAGATACTTTGCTGGTTTATGGCTGTGATAAGAGTAAATGTTTTTCATAGCAGCTTATATGGTGCTGTGTCTTGGATCTGTGACCAAAGCAGTTTCGGTAACACAGGGAAGTTTTAGGCATTTCTTTCCTTCCTCTCCATGCAGCCCACCAGCAAGCAGGCTGTGGGTGCACAAGGACTGAGAAGGGGACACAGCTGGGACAGCTGACCCCAACTGACAGAAGGGATATTCCATGCTGAATGGCATCATGGTCAGCACATGTAGCTGAGGGGACATTCTGAGTGATTGTGTTAGACTTCCCAAGTAACTGCTAAGCTTGATGAAGCCTAATGTTCCTTGGGATAGCCAAATGTCTACCTGCCAGTGGTAGCGGTGAAGTGCCGCTGCGGCGGAAAGGCCAGAGCACCACGACTTCTCTAGAGAAGCAGCCCTGAAAAGGGCTGGGCCGAAGCGCGTGTGAGCGACTTCGGGCAGGCGAGTGATTCCAGCTCGGCTCAGCGGCGGCGGGCATACGACACGGGAAGAAGGGACGAGAAAGCTGGTCCAGCGTTCCGCCGAGCGCAATCCTTTATTCAGGCAGAGCTTCGCCAGCAACAGCTAATCTGCCGAACAGGGGAAAACCCGGGATATTTATAGGGGAGGAGAGGGGCGGGGGGAGCCCGAGATACCTGTATCGGGGTGGGACAGCAGGTGGGAACACCAATGGGGCACAACAGTTTAACATATCTAACTCAAAGACCCCTGGGAGCGATACATTTTCTCTCTCTTACAGAAGTATCTTGTCTCCAGAGGAGAGCCAGGATCTCGGGCTCGGCGGGCTCCTCCGCACCCACAGTGAAGTGGTGAAGAGGTAATGGGAAGTGATGAATGAATGCTTCATTTTGCTTTGTTTGTGCATGGCTTTTGCTTTCCCTACTAAAGTGTCTGTCTCAATCCAGAAAATTTCTCACTGCTATCCTTCCCCTTCTCTCCAATTCCACTGTGGGAGAATGGGTGGCTGTGTGGGGCTGAGCTGCATGCTGAGCTTAATTCACGAATAATTATTATGGTTTAACACCCAAATTAAGTATGCATGTCCATTTACTGTGAATCAGATAGATGTGGTTGGTGATCTGATCCACAATCACAAGCAAAATTTCCTATCGTCATGAAAACCCTGGAAAATATTCAAAGTTCACAGGCCAACTTACATCCTTCTTGATAGATGATTCTTAAAATTAACAAGAGTACAAATTTAAAATCCAAAACACTTACCTTTAATTACAGCTATAAGGCACCTAATCAAATTTGATAAATAAGTATTAATTTTCCTTGTTGACTGCATACAAATTGTAATTATAAGTAGTAATTTATATCACTTTACTAGGATGTATTTGATTCATTCTGCCATATTTTTGTTGGGTTCCAGTTCAGTTGAGAATTATAAGGATCACTTACACATATGACAATGCGATGAATGTCATTGTGTATAGAAATTGTGTATAGGAGTGTTAAAAACATCAGTATGATTTAAAGTTTGTTAGTGTGTATGGTTTACTGAAAACCTGAGGAAAATGTAGAAATAACTTCTGCTTTTGTCTTGCTGTCAGAATGCAAGTCCAGCTGGGCAAGCATTGGTACAGAGAGGAGTCAGCAAAGGTGCTGACAGTGTTAAGACAAAGCAGAGCAAGGGAGAGAAGTGGCAGCCCTGAAGGAAACTGAGAAGTGGGAACCATGTAGAAGACCCAGGGTTGCTGCCATAACGTTTCAGTCTCTGGTCATAGTCTGCAGAGTTCAGAGATCTCTGCTTCCAGTTCTCTTTTGTGACCTTTCTGAGTCCAGGTGTTTGGTCTCATTGGCAGGTTTTTCTGTGAAAAGGCAGAAAGCCAGAAACCAGCTGTAGGGGAGACAAGGAATTAAAAAAAAAAAAGCAAGGGAGGATGTCTGTTCTGCTGCTAAATGGGATTTCAGGGCCAAGCTGAGTAAAGGGATTATACATCGGGAACGAAAACCCTGAGGCTGGGCTTTTGGCACAGAGAGTCCTGCAGTATGACTGTCCAGAGCTTCCACTCTGGGTTATATAAAGCAAGGAAGAGAGGAGTGTAATGTAGTAGAAAGGCTTCATTGTTACTAACAAGGGAAGGGTCAGGGCAAAGGGTTCAAAGGATCACCAAGCACCCTTGATACATTAAATGCTGCTGACTTCAACGAAACAGAATTAACTTTGCAAGTTAGGAGACAGGAAAAATTGTCATTGATTATTGACATCAGCCTGTGTAGTGGTTTTGGTTCACCAATTTGATTTTCCTGGCCAATGCAACAAATCATGTAGTGGGTTTAGCACTGACTAAAATCACCAGTGCACCTACTTATTTGCTCATTTCCTTCTGTGAGATATGAATTAGGAGGAGGGCAAAGCAGGCTCAAAATTTAAAAGGTAGAAAAAAAAAGTATTTACAGAACTAAGAGAATAATAAGAATCAGAATAAAACCTTCAGGAACACTTTTCCTCCCATCTCCACAACTTCTTTTCTTTCCCAACTGAAAACATAGAGACAAAACCTGGGATTTTCAATCAGTTACCACCTCTATAATAGTCTTTCATCAGTTCTTGCAGGGAGAAAAGTCTCTCTCACCATGCCATGGAGACTTCTCCGCAAGAAACTGCTCTTTCCTGGCTTTTTAATTTCCATGAATGGCAGTTGCCTCGAAAATCTGCAATTGTGAAGCTCCTCCCATCTTTCACAGCCTTCCCACAGCTAATTTCATGGGCCATGTCAACTTATAGGGTATTATTTTAAGGATGAGCTGTTCAAAAGCAAAGGTTCTCTTCATCTATCCTTGAGATCATCTTCATCTCTGGGAAGAGAGGTCTTCTTCTCTCCCTGGGGGAAAGGGTCTTCATCACTCTCATCTGTCTCTTCAAGCTTCTCATGGGATCACAGCTATTTCAACATCTGCTTTGCTCCATTGTGGATGCCTCATGTCTACAGTTTGAATACTCCATCCCCCCATACTTTCTCATGAATTAAAAGGGGTATTCTAATGTATCAATCCATCTCCATGGCCTTAATGAAAGAAATTTCAGCCCTAATACTAGGCATCTCCTCATTCTCCTTCCATCTGTGACTTGAATCCTTCTTTACTCACCTTGGTGTCTTCATGTTGTCCTCTACATGTCTTCACGTCCTTTTCTTTCACTCAAGAGAGGATCAATGTTTTGCAGGTTTCATCTGTGCAGTGAAAGAGTTAATATCTCACCGGGGCCTGTGGATGGCCATGATGGTTTCTGCCAGGCAGTGGCTGAAGCAGTCACGGTGATGGATTTCAGGCCATGCTGGGCCTGTGCCAAGATCTCAGGGGGCCAGAATGGTGGAAGCCGCCCTGGCCACATGGCTGCTCTCCATCCCGTTTCTTTCAATATCATCTGCAGGCTGATGGCTTCCCCTCCCCTGCCTGGCAGCCTCTGGGGCCCTGTGGGCTGCAGCAGAGGGGGCCTGGCCCGGCCCAAAGCAGCTCCCGGGGCCTGGCAGACCCCAGCTCAGACCTGGCCAGGGGATGGGGAGGGCTCAGTGTCAGACAAGATGTGACAGCCATGGCCGGGGCCCCATGGCCTCCCATCCCCCTCCCGGCCACTGCTGGGGTCCGGCCTGGCCCCACCAGGCCGCACGAGCTGCAGCAGAGGGGGACAGACCGACCAGCACCCGGTTACCTCTTCACGGCCAGAAGCAAGAGAGAGATTTCCCAGGCTTGTCTGTCTTAAAAATGTGGAATTCACAAAGGTAGACCCAGATTCTAAAGGCTTTAATAGGTTGTCAGTTCTCAGAGCTAGCCAGGTATTGGTTTCTACCAGGCACAGAGGAAGCTCTCATCAGCTTCTCTCAGAAAAATAATTTCTGTGGGAGGCTTCTTGCCTCCTCACTAAATGTCAATTAATGCAAAACCAGCACAACCTGTATTAAGGACTGTGAACTCTTAGGCTGTGACTGAATCAACCATACTAGCAGTGGGTTTTTGGAATCAGAGGAATCAGAGGTACACTTAGTCTACACAAGGACTCTATTTTTGGAAGCTAGGGAAGAATGAAAAATAATATTATCAGTGTATTCAGGACAGGAAATAATGATTTCATTCTGTAGTTCTCTACCAGCAACACAAATAAATTGTGCTGTTGGCATCCTGTTCTTCCAAATTGACCTTACTCCAAACTCTAATTGTTCTTGTAGACATCAGGTTTATTAGAGAGTAAGTTTTGCCATGTTTCCCTTCCAAGAAGGATGCAGGAACTTTAGTGAGGTGTAACATAGATTTTCACATCTGAAATGCCTGTATTCTGTTTATAGGACCTACATATACAAATAATTTTAGAATAATTAATCTGTTGGGTATTACAGTTGGCTCACTGTGATCTGGGACCAGTCCGACCGGGTGGCATGGAAATAATAGAGGGTCAGATTCCATGGATAGCCCCAGGAGAGATTTTAATGTTCATAGAGAGACCCCATGGTCCAAGGGGCTCCTTCCAAAGACGCAGAGGTGTGAAGAGCTTCAGAATGTAAAGGGATATCTGAGGGTAAAGGTCCAATCACAGCCATAGGACAGGGTTTTGATCTTTTAAGTCTAAGGTAGCATGACTTTACTAGCATCCCACTCACAACCTGCCTCCCAAGGTCTTCAGGTTTATTTCCTGTGTTCAGGAACCCGGATCAGGTATGATCTTTCCCATCTAATTAGTTTCCCACAGTTGGGGAGGTGTGTGGGAAGGGAATGTTTACTTGGTTATGTGGCTGAATACATCCATCAAAAGTAGTTTGGGCAACAATATCAGCTACACTCCTGATGTCTTTGGATTTTTTTCTGAGACTGCTAAATCAAAAATTCTCTTGTATTTTTTTTTTATGTCCTGTGTAAATTGGAGTAAGTAGGTTTAAGTCAGATACCCATCCCTTCTCTTACTGACACCTCATCAATAATTTTATTAAAAAAGAAATCAGTGTGAAAAGAGCATGGTTGTTTGGTTATTTTACAAAGATACTTCTAGAAATACTAGCAGAAAATTTTGCAATCATACGTGATCTGTCTTCAAAATTATGATCTTAAGGTTTATTTGACATGTAATATATTAGCGAAGATCAGCTTGCACAGAAGTCTCAATTTAAGTCCAGCTTTATAGCCTTATTCCATAATGTGCACATTCCTGAAATTACAGTGATTGCAATATTATATGAATTTCTAGATTTGCTTCAGTACAAATTTGCTCTGAGGCAGAGGAAAAACCCCTCTTGGTGGAGTTCAGTTTGAAGATCTTTCACTTTGGAGGCCTCTGAATAAACAAATTTGAGTGTATATGAAAGGGAAGGCTGAAGCATCTTATGGGTGGAGGGTTGTGTGATGTAGGGACAAGTTATCAGATGCTGAGTATATCAGGTGTGATGGGGCAGGGGTAAAAACAGATGGATGTTGGATAGTTTGTACCCATGGTTTCACCAAAGCAAGGGAAATCTTACTTAGGACCCAACTAATGTCATGAATTAGCAACTCACAGTAAGTAGTTTGATGTCAAAAATATGTGAGAAATGCTATTTCTTACTAAGATACTTTCAGTAGGTCTCAGGTAGCTTGGAGTTCTGTTCTCATGGAGCAGAGCCCAACTGAGATCCATGAGACAGACTTCAGTGGCAGCAAATTTCTCATGTACTTACTGAAATAATCTGCTCCCATCCTGATGCAAAAGAGGAGATTTTCCTACTGACCATCTGCTCCACATTTGGAGACAATGTATCTCCATCTATGTATCTTGTAAAAAAATAATCCCGCCGTGTCTTTGAATATGACCATAAGGGAACCTGAGAAAAACCAGGAGAAACATACATACCAAACAAAATGGGTGTTTCTTTACAAAATGTTTAATGAAACTGTGCAGCTTCTTTCCTGCAGAATATTCTGGTTTGCAAAAAATGAGGTCAGGGAAATGAACAAAATCATGGAAGCACAAAGCATTTAAGTTATAGAATGTAGAAGTTTTCTACATCTGACTTATTTCAGAGTTCTTCATGAAAACAGACAGAATTATAAACCCTTTTATCCAGGACAGCCCGAATCCTGAAGAAATGGGGTGACTTATTTAAATCTGTGAGCACTTGGAACTTAAAAATTAAACTAGTCCCAACGGTCTTGTGTACTAAACCTTTATCTTGTCTAAGTTATATTTTATACCATCTAAATCAGACATAATCTGAGTGGTCATTCACATTGTCTCTATATATATATTGTTCATATGTGTCCTGGGTTGATTATGATGTTAAATTGTATCCCCATTCGTCCACCTAACCCAGACACAGGTTTTGTATTAAAATTCCATCTCAGAGTAAAAGTGAGTGGAAAAGAAGCACCGAGTCTGTTATCAGAGACTGTACTTGCTCCCCCCGCATCGGGAGTTTTGACTACAGCACAGACAGACAACAAGACACAGATCGCCTTGGCTTTCCAACTAGCCGGAGCAGAGAGGTCTTCCTGGACTGTTTTCTTTCCCTTTTTTGAAACGAATCGAACCTGCTCTGGACTGGGGACTCGGGGGAGCACCGGGAGCTTGCACCCGTGGACTACCGGGAGCCCAGCCTGGGCAGCGGCATTTTCCAGTGCCAGAGGGACTGATAACAGAGCGAACACCTACAGGAAAGAGACCCTCTGAAGTTTGTCATCTCTTCTGAAGGGCGAGAGGTTTTGTAATTTGATATCGTTCATTTTTGTGCTGGGTAGTGCTGTGCCTGTGAAATAAACAGGTTTTTTCCACTTCTCTCAGAGAAATCTCTTCCCGAACTGGTTGGGGGGTGGGAAAAAAAGGGCCACGTGGGTTTGCTTCCCGGGGGGAGCCCCACTGGAGGTTTTCTCCCAAATTTGCCCTAAACCAGGACAAATACATTCATTGGCGCCCAGCGCATGGCACGAGAGAGTGGAAAAACCCTGTACTGATTGTACTGAAGTGGCAATTACTTTGTATTGGGATAAGATAAAGCAGTCCCTAGCCATCCAGCCATGCTGCTTGAATTAATAATGTCTTTTGGGGTGCAGGCCTTCATGTGTTTCTGGTCACTAGGCTTTTTTGAGGTTTTAATACCTTTATGGTCCCTTGGTTTATTTTCTTATCCACAACTAGCCCCGGTATTGTCCCTAACACATAGCTTTTACAGTAGAGGGGCACAGATTAGAATAGCTATTGGGCTGGGCCTAGTGATTATGATTTCCAAGAAGTTTATTCAGGTGCTGCAGTCTGTTCCAAATATAAAGGATTCATGGGTATGGTTATGCACCCAGTTTGTTAGAGGAGGAGCAGGAAATGAGGCTTTTCAACCTTTCCTTTCCTTCTTCTCCTCTGAATCGGTTACATCATTATTGGCGAGTGTTCAGTTTCCCCTGAATGTTAAAGAGACCATCTTTCTGGCATTTAATCTGGTAAGTTTCCTTTATACAGTCTTCAGCCTCTCTAGAATGAGGGCTGAGATTTCTAGAGGGACTGATGAGACCCCTGAACCAAGCATGGAAAGTCCTGAGTGGGGTGGAGAATGGGAGGATATGGGCCAAATCCTGAAGGGATTTTCTGACCCTGTAGTTTGGGACTTTCCACATGAACAAATTCTGAATCCAGCTGAGGTGGGGAAATATCTGAAAGAGAAGTGTCAGGATAATTCCAAAGAAAAAAAGATCATTGCAGTAAGCTGGGCCCTGGCATATGCGTACCGTACATTGCTAGATACTGTAGGGCAGCAAACAGGAGGAAGGGGACAGGGAGGTAAATCAACAGCTACCCCAATTACTCAGGCTGCAGCCAACCTCCCAGTTACAAAGCTGGTAGCTAAACCGGACAGCAAGCCTCAACCAATGGCTGTTGCTATTAGCACAAAAAGTGGAAAGTGCACAGATAAAACTGATTGACCAGTGGATGATGATGATGATGATGCAGGAGAAGGACCCTCAACGCCTCCTGACACAAAACCGAGAGTCAAAGCAACTGGCACAAGATCAGAGGCTAATATTGAGTCTTTTTCTCTGAAAGATCTTCGTGGCCTGAGGAAGGACTACACTCGACGACCTGATGAATCTATAATTAGTTGGTTAGTCCGTCTGTGAGATGCCGCAGGTAAAGCTACAGTTCTAGATGGCACTGAAGCGAAGCATCTGAGATCCCTGTCACATGATCCGGTTATTGACCAGGGGATGATGAGGGGGGCTAACCCTCGCAGTCTCTGGGCACGGGTCCTTGAAAGTGTAGCCCAAAGACATCTGTGTGTAGATGATCTCTACATGCAGCAAACGCAGTGGAAAACCATCGAACAAGGGATCCAACGCCTGAGAGAAATGGCAGTGGCAGAGAGTGTTTTTTCAGATGACATACCAACTAAGAATCCAGACTTGGTGCCATGTACATCCGTGATGTGGCGAAAATTGGTACGACTTGGGCCACAAGAATATGCATCTGCTTTAGCAATGATGAAGCGGAATGAAAGGGAGGAGACCGTGCTGGATATGGCGAAGAAGCTTCGAGCATATGTAGATGCCGTGCATGGCCCCACACATGCAAGAATTGCAGCTGTGGAAACACATCTGCAGAAATTAGAGGATAAAATAGAGGAGAATCACAAGAAACTTAGAGATGAGATTAAAGAGGACCTTCTCCAAATTTCAGCAGTACAGATCAGAGGTCCTGGCACTCAACGCAGACGTTCCCCTGATCGGGAGAGAAGGTATACCCCACGAGCTGAGCTGTGGTTCTTCCTGCGTGATTGCGGAGAGAACATGAGGAGATGGGATGGGAAATCTACTGCAGCTCTGGCACAACGGGTGCGTGAATTGAAGGAGGAGAAGAGTCACAAAGGAAGTTCCACCAAAAGGGAAGCAGCTCCAGTTGCACGTAGCCGAACTGCCAGGTATGATGATGATGACATGTCCGATCCCCTTGAAGGAACATCCAAGACATATACCAAAGGAAAGAAGGATAACCAGGCTTAGAGGGGCCCTGCCTCTAGCCAGGTAGAGGCTAGGGAAAATCGTGTTTTTTGGACTGTGTGGATTCGTTGGCCTGGCACATCAGAACCATAAAGATATGAGGCCTTGGTTGACACTGGTGCACAGTGCACGCTAATCCCGTCAAGACATGTAGGGGCAGAATCTGTTTCTATTGCTGGCGTGACAGGGGGATCACAGGATTTTACCTTGGTGGAAGCAGACGTGAGCCTGACGGGAAATGAGTGGAAGAAACACCCCATTGTGACAGGCCCAGAGGCCCCATGCATTTTGGGCATAGATTACCTCGGAAGTGGGTATTTCAAAGACCCAAAAGGATTCAGGTGGGCTTTTGGGATAGCAGCTGAGGAGACAGAGGGTGTCCAGCAACTGAACACCTTGCCTGGACTGTCCGAGAATCCATCTACAGTAGGACTTCTGAAGGTGAAAGAACAACAAGTACCAATTGCCACCTCGACGGTGTACCGCCGACAATATAGAACAACTCGAGATGCTGTGATCCCCATCCACAAGATGATCAGAGAGCTGGAGAGCCAAGGGGTGGTCAGCAAAACCCACTCACCCTTCAACAGCCCCATCTGGCCTGTGCGTAAATCTGAAGGAGAATGGAGATTGACTGTGGACTATCGTGCATTGAATGAAGTGACTCCACCGCTGAGCGCTGCCGTGCCGGACATGCTGGAGCTCCAGTACGAGCTGGAGTCCAAGGCAGCGAAGTGGTATGCCTTTATTGACATTGCTAACGCATTTTTCTCCATTCCCCTGGCAGCAGAATGCAGGCCTCAGTTTGCCTTCACCTGGAGGGGAGTGCAGTACACCTGGAACCGACTGCCCCAGGGGTGGAAGCACAGCCCCACCATTTGCCATGGACTGATCCAGGCTGCCCTGGAAAAGGGTGAGGCTCCAGAACATCTACAGTACATAGATGACATCATTGTGTGGGGGAACACAGCAGCAGAAGTGTTTGAGAAAGGAAAGGAAATCATCCAGATCCTCCTGGAAGCTGGTTTTGCCATCAAGAAGAGCAAAGTTAAGGGACCAGCTCGTGAGAGCTGTGGGTAAAGTGGCAAGATGGACGGTGTCAGATTCCTACTGATGTCATCAACAAAATCTCAGCAATGTCTCCACCAACTAATAAGAAGGAAACGCAAGCTTTCTTAGGTGCCATAGGGTTTTGGAGAATGCATATTCCTGAATACAGTCAGATTGTGAGCCCTCTTTACCTGGTCACTCGGAAGAAGAATAATTTCCACTGGGGCCCTGAACAGCAACAAGCCTTTGCTCAGATCAAACAGGAGATCGCCCATGCAGTAGCCCTTGGCCCAGTCAGAACAGGACCAGATGTGAAGAACGTGCTCTACTCTTCAGCCGGGAACAATGGCTTGTCCTGGAGCCTCTGGCAGAAAGTGCCTGGGGAGACTCGAGGCCGACCATTAGGATTTTGGAGTAGAAGCTACAGAGGGTCCGAAGCCCACTACACCCCAACAGAAAAAGAAATTTTAGCAGCCTATGAAGGAATCCAAGCTGCCTCTGAAGTGATTGGCACTGAAGCACAACTCCTCCTAGCACCCCGACTGCCAGTGCTAGGATGGATGTTCAAGGGAAAGGTTCCTTCCACCCATCATGCAACCAGTGCCACATGGAGCAAGTGGATTGCCCTCATCACGCAGCACGCCCATATTGGTAAACTGAATCGCCCTGGGATTTTGGAGATAATTACAAACTGGCCTGAAGGTGAAAATTTTGGTCTCACAGATGAAGAACAAGAGGAAGTGACAAGGGCTGAAGAAGCTCCACCATATAACCAGCTGCCAGCAGAAGAAACACGCTACGCTCTTTTCACTGATGGTTCCTGTCGCATCGTAGGGATGAACCGGAAGTGGAAAGCAGCCGTATGGAGCCCCACACGACAGGTCGCAGAGGCCACTGAAGGAGAAGGTGGATCAAGTCAACTTGCTGAACTCAAAGCTGTTCAGCTGGCCCTGGACATTGCTGAAAGAGAGAGGTGGCCAAAGCTCTATCTCTACACGGATTCATGGATGGTGGCCAATGCTCTGTGGGGATGGTTGGAGAGGTGGAAAGAGGCTAATTGGCAACGTAGAGGAAAACCAATTTGGGCTGCTAAAGAGTGGAAAGATATTGCTACCAGGGTAGGGAGACTACCAGTGAAAGTCTGCCACGTAGATGCCCATGTCCCCAAGAGTAGAGCTAATGAGGAACACCAAATTAATAAGCAGGTAGATCAGGCTGCAAAGATACAAGTGTCAAAAATAGATTTGGATTGGGAACATAAGGGAGAGTTGTTCCTAGCCTGATGGGCTCATGATGCCTCAGGTCATCAGGGTAGAGACGCCACCTATAAGTGGGCACGAGACCGAGGGGTGGATTTAACCATGGACAGCATTTCTCAGGTTATCCATGACTGTGAGACATGTGCTGTGATCAAACAGGCCAAGCGGTTGAAGCCCCTCTGGTACGGTGGGCGGTGGTCCAGATACAAGTATGGGGAGGCCTGTCAGATCGACTACATCACACTGCCCCAAACCCGCCAAGGCAAGCGCTACGTGCTCACAATGGTAGAAGCCACCACAGGATGGTTGGAAACCTACCCTGTGCCTCATGCCACTGCCTGGAACACCATCCTGGGACTTGAAAAGCAGGTCCTTTGGAGGCATGGCACCCCTGAGAGGATTGAGTCAGACAATGGGACTCATTTCAAGAACAGTCTTATAAACAGCTGGGCTAGGGAACATGGCATTGAGTGGGTGTGCCATATCCCTTACCATGCACCAGCAGCCGGGAAAGTGGAGAGGTACAATGGACTGTTAAAAAATACCTTAAAGGCACTGGGTGGAGGATCTTTTAAAAACTGGGAGCAACATCTAGCAAAGGCCACCTGGTTAGTCAACACCAGAGGTTCCACCAACCGAACAGGTCCTGCCCAGTCTGAGTCTTTACATGTAGTAGACGGAGACAAAGTCCCAGTGATACATGTCAGAGGTCTGCTAGGGAAGACAGTTTGGGTCAATTCTACCTCGAGCACAGACAAACCCATTCATGGGGTTGTCTTTGCTCAAGGACCAGCTTGTACATGGTGGATAATGCAGAGAGATGGAACAACACGATGTGTACCTCAGGGAGACCTGATCATTGGGTGAAAGGTTACTGCCATTGTCTGTACATTAAACCACGCAGACATGAAATAGAAGGAAATGTGTAAGTGTTGAAGGTATGAGCAAGTGAAAGATGGTGTTTTGAGTGAGTAAAATGAGAGAGTGGGGAATCCTGCAGCTCTCCAGCGTGGCGGTCTGGATTCAGTAGCTTAGTGTGGGGCATGACAGAGGCATGATAGATATATTGCTTGTATTTTTTGGGTGGAACGGAGGGGAAGTTTCTATGTATGTAAATGTGTGCAGAGTTGGAATGTTAGTTTTGGCAGTAAGTCGACGATATGGGGATAAGGGGTGGAATGTCCTGGGTTGATTATGATGTTAAATTGTATCCCCATTCGTCCACCTAACCCAGACACAGGTTTTGTATTCTTAAAATTCCATCTCAGAGTAAAAGTGAGTGGAAAAGAAGCACCGAGTCTGTTATCAGAGATTGTACTTGCTCCCCCCGCATCGGGAGTTTTGACTACAGCACAGACAGACAACAAGACACAGATCGCCTTGGCTTTCCAACTAGCCGGAGCAGAGAGGTCTTCCTGGACTGTTTTCTTTCCCTTTTTTGAAACGAATCGAACCTGCTCTGGACTGGGGACTCGGGGGAGCACCGGGAGCTTGCACCCGTGGACTACCGGGAGCCCAGCCTGGGCAGCGGCATTTTCCAGCGCCAGAGGGACTGATAACAGAGCGAACACCTACAGGAAAGAGACCCTCTGAAGTTTGTCATCTCTTCTGAAGGGCAAGAGGTTTTGTAATTTGATATCATTCATTTTTGTGCTGGGTAGTGCTGTGCCTGTGAAATAAACAGGTTTTTTCCACTTCTCTCAGAGAAATCTCTTCCCGAACTGGTTGGGGGGTGGGAAAAAAAGGGCCACGTGGGTTTGCTTCCCGGGGGGAGCCCCACTGGAGGTTTTCTCCCAAATTTTGCCCTAAACCAGGACAATATGGCACCTCATAATTATTCCCCCTTCCAATATTAGAACTGCTAAGGGTGTTGTTTTCAACATGTGTTTAATTGCTATGTATAACTCATAAGCAAGTATTCAGTTTACAATTCAAGAACATACATGGTGTGCAACAAAAAAAAGGAGTTTGTCCTGTTAAAACTCAGTCTTATTTCAGCTGAATTTCAGGACCCTGTTTTTCTGTTGTCCAATCCAGATTCTTCAATCAGATGGTTGTGGTTAAATTGGAACGATGAGAGGGAGCCAACAGTTGTCTTCTGTGTCCAAGTCTTAACATGATTGGAAGCTCGCTGCCAATATTTCCTGTCTTCATCACCATGTCTCTTAGTAATGAGAAGTCAATAAATCCATAAAGTGCTGAGGTTCCCATTTCATAAACTGCAGCTTTTGTCATGCACATGTAAAACTGCACTAAAAATGGCACATTAGGTTTTCAGCTGATGAAGGATATCTTCTTTAATTCTTTTCATAATTGTTTCTGTCCTTTGGAGTATTTATTTAGACATACAAACATAAGACACATCAAGTCAAAATCTGAATGGACAATCTTATAAAGGTAAATGAAATCAGAAAATTCCTTTTATTTCAATTCCTGTCTTTCTTAAGGAAGAATCTGAGCTCATTACAACTAAATTGTGTATGCATACTGACAGTCAAAGAAACCCCAGTCTTCCATTCATAATTACCTTAAAATCAAAGATTAATTTTTGAAATGCCAATAATTTTGTGGGTTAATAATTTTGATAAAGCATCCCCAAATTTAGGTAAATATTCCAATTAGATAAAATGACTAACCAGAATCTTCAACTGACTCTATGGGGCCAAGCTAAACCCTCATGCAACTTTATAATTGTGGCCTTGAACCGATGCCAAGAGAGGAGGAAAAGAGTGTGATGATTATTTTAAAGTTCTCTTAACTCAGGCAATAGGAGCATGTCAACCTTTACCATTGTGAACATAGCAATATTTTGTGTTAGTCATTAATTTTTAGATTTAATATTCAGGATAGAGACAGATACCACTTGGTTTATGCCTTTTATTCTTTTGTATGTTCTCTGTATTCTTAACACATATATTTGTAACTCTGTCACCTATTGTAATAGTGACTAGTTTTCCCAGTACTTTCCCTAGACAGAAAGAGAAAACAAATTCCAGAAATCCAAGCCCTGGGAGGTACAAGGCCCCTGTGCTATCTTGGTTCTTCCTGGGAACCAAGGTTGAGAACAACTCTTCAAGATACATTCTCATGGACAAGGTACAGCTAGTGTCAAGGTGGGGACTCCAGAGAAGGGGCTTGACCTGGGGAGGAATTGCATCACCACTTGTCCTCCTAATTGGTGCTCTTTATCAATTATGCTAATTTCCTAAAACCTATGAAAATGTACTCACCCCTGGGGGAAGTGGGCTTTTGTGGACATCTTTCCATAACTGCTCCTGAAAACCTTCAAATCATTAAAGATCCCCTTTCACATTAACTCCTTAGTAGGATTATCTTGAGTTTCTTTTCCAGGCTGGAAAAAGGCAACAAGATGCTAAAAGGAAAATTGTATAAAATTTGGATTTACTAACTGAAAGTTACATTTTTAAAGTACTCACAGAAATATGAATAGGGAAATAATGCTTAATTTGTCTTAAACTGTTTAAGCTTTCAAATACAATTTCACGATTTTCATTTTTTCCTTTATAGTCTAAATGACTGGTTTTGTGTCAGATGGGGAATTGTGTGAGTAGTTATTATTAGTGTAAAAACATTCTGATGCTGCTGCTTATACTGTTTGTTCTTAAAGGAACCCACTGAGAATGTTTGCACTACTCTGTGATAGCAACAAAGATGGTTCCTGCTCTTCAAATATCTTCTAGTCCAACAAGAACTGTTATAAACTGACATTAAAATGACAGCATAGGGTACGTGTACTATGACACTTGAAATGCTAGAAATAATATGATATAAAGTGTGTGAACATCTTAGTCCCCAGGTATCTTTTACAGCCTTTGTCAAGTGGATTGACTAGTTCATGTTTAAAGAAAGATATTTTTTATAAGTAAGACTCTGACCACAATTTTAGTGAACCAGTCAATAGATTTCGACTTTTTCAGCATAGTTGTGACCTGTTTTCTTAGAAGGTTTCATAAAACTATTGAATTGACTATATTAGAACAGTTTATTTCGCTGGCCCTCCATCCTACCACTTGTGCTGTTCAGACTCATGGAAAGCCTGAGGATGACAGAATTTTAATGTGAAATCCTCTCATATTCACACTCCACTGTTACTGTGAGTCATGTAAACTGAGGTATCCTCCTGGGATTAATGCTACACTTTCACATCTGTTTTTATTGTTCTTCTGATCCGTTGAATTTTGGCAATGATCTCCACTTAACTGCAGCAGATTCCTGATGTTAGCTTGTTTTTGGAACACATTTCCATATTGGCGCAGATTCTTAATAGAACCATAGTCTAGTCTGTGTGCAAACCCTAAACCTGAGTTCCCATTTGTTGCAGACAGCCTACTTGGAAGTCTCTGTTTTTTTCCCGCAGACTGTTTCTACCAGATATCCTGAGTAATAATGCTTGCAATTTGCCCTCTGTTAACTTTTCTGATTTCTAGGATTGGCTTAGCTTACTCTTGTTTAATGAAACATGTTAGTTCATGCTACCAGTCCCGCTGTGAGTTCTTTCAGAACTTCAAGAGAACATTTCCTTCTGAAGTTTAATCTTTTCTGTCTTACTGTAAGAGACAGCCTGATTATATTAAATTGTTTCTGTTAAGTGTCCAGATTCATCTTTGTTACCAAAGGAGCCAGTTGCTCAATTTACTGGGCTAACACTGAGCTTCCATCCTGAAAAGCCTTTCTTCTTTCCCACTGGTATATTACCTCACAGTGGGAAATGTGTTTTAAACTTGCATGCAGCCTTTCATTCTATATCAGTCTGGTAAGTTTACTTAGTTTATAAATGGGATAAATATGTGTACCTACCACTGGCTCTTGACAGAAAACAGGCATGGTTATAATTAGTCACTCTGGGGTGGCACTGGATTAAGGAATATTGATCCCTAATGTCCTTAGAAGGATGTTATACATGCATAGCATTGCCTTGTTGACTGTAAGTTTTATAATTAAAGGATTATAAAATAAGATTACAGTTAGAGTTAATAAGAAAAGGTTTGAATGACAATGTACTTATCTCCTAAGGAATAATACAGAATCCTTCTTGCTTGAGACATTTAAAAACAAACAAGGCAACTGACCTTTTCATCCCTGACTCCTCATTTGATTTCAAACAGCCTCATTAAGCATTTGTCTTTGATATTTTTATTTTGAGAAATGAATTTTTACTGTTTGGTAGAACTTACTTTGCAGATAATATGCAAAGAAATTTTTTTTAACAATCTAAATTTAATCATGATCCCTTTTCGTTCAGGGCATAATACATTTAATACTCATATCTTGAATTAGAAGGGGCAGTTAATTGAAAAGACTGGTAACTTAGCATCAATGTTTTTGTTTTTGTATTGTTGCCTATTCTCCAACCTGGAAAAGAAACTCAAGATAATCCTACTAAGGAGTTAATGTGAAAGGGGATCTTTAATGATTTGAAGGCTTTCAGGAGCAGTTATGGAAAGATGTCCACAAAAGCCCACTTCCCCCAGGGGTGAGTACATTTTCATAGGTTTTAGGAAATTAGCATAATTGATAAAAAGCACCAATTAGGAGGACAAGTGGTGATGCAATTCCTCCCCAGGTCAAGCCCCTTCTCTGGAGTCCCCACCTTGACACTAGCTGTACCTTGTCCATGAGAATGTGTTTCAAAGAGTTCCCAGGAAGAACCAAGATAGCACAGGGGCCTTGTACCTCCCAGGGCTTGGATTTCTGGAATTTGTTTTCTCTTTCTGTCTAGGGAAAGTACTGGGAAAACTAGTCACTATTACAATAGGTGACAGAGTTACAAATATATGTGTTAAGAATACAGAGAACATACAAAAGAATAAAAGGCAAAACCTAAATGGCATCAATACTACTCCTGTTTTTATTTATGGCACCTTAAAATTCAGTATATGATAGGAAATAGGTCTATAGCCTTTAATTGCTTTCAGCTTCTGGCTGCAAGCTTTATCATGAGAGAACTACCTTGTGGGGAAGTACAAAGCAAAGTATATGTTCAAGAATGGATTCTAAAAGAGAGGTGCTTCTGAGTAACATCTTGCACATAATGTGTGTTTCTTCTTTACTTGGGTTCAAGTAAAGAGGGAGGACTTAAAAATCCCCACATTTGCAACATCATGGTATATACTCTAAAGATGTAATTTTTTTGCAAACTGATATTAGTGGTTTAAGAAAAGCCCTTTTGAGTATGCTAGTAACAGAGGAAATTGTCACTTTCTAGGAGGCAAGAATTTCTGTAAAATACAGTGAATTACACTGTTAAGTAATAACTGTAGAAACTGTAGACATCTTAGGAAACACACATAATAAATGGGATTCTTAGTTATCTGTTGAAGAACAGAGAACAAAAGTGTCACCAAGAAGTGCAACACTTAGTTTTGCAATTGTAATCCCTCCTGTCTCCTGTGCATTTGAGATCTGCCCAATTAACTCCATGTTTCAATAATAACCCCAAGCCTATGAAACATCTCAAAGTTCCTATTAAACATGTGTGCAGATTAAGAGGGCTCATGAACTTGATGAGTGAGGATGAGTGTCTGTCAGCAGAATCTGCTGAGAATTAAGTATGAATAGCTGAATAGAGAGACATCTTAAGGAGATTACAAGTGGGATCGATGACTGTACAGTGTAAGGACAGATTGTTTAGGGACCCTTTCTTCCCTGAATAAATTAATCAAAAAGCAGCAGTATTCCAGCTTGCCAAATGAACTTAAATGATAAAGTTGGTTTTAGCCACAAAGTCAGCAATAATGCAGAATGAAGTCCTGGAAAGTGTTGCCATGTGTTTTTTGAAATAGGAGATCCCTAGACTGACTTTGCAGCTTCAAGGATCCAGAACATAGAATGAAAGGTTGCCTCTGCAGCCTGGTCTTTTGCCTACACCCTGCCTTGCAAATTCAAGGTAGAGGATCATTTAAGTCTACTAAGGCTTGAATGCTCTAGAGTGTGGGCTGTCTAAACACTGTTACACAGTAACAACTGAATGAATATTCCAGTTATGCTATTACAGGATGAAAACCCTAGATGTCCCCTTGTTGTCACTCACTTAAGAGCAGAGTCTACCCATGAGAAGCTCCTTATTTGGGCAGTCATCTCCCAGGCCCCAAAGTAGAAACGATCCAAATCTGGCAACTCACAGAGCTATTGAAGGAAAAGATAGCATCTGCTCTTAGATGCACTCAAATGAGGGCCTGGGTGAAGTTTATCCTCTTGTAGCAAAACTGTGGACAAGAAAAGGGAATAGAAACTCTAAGTGCTCAAAGCCTGAATAGAAGTCTGCAGGCTAACATAAGCTTTTACAGAGACAGAATGACCAGCAGCAAAAAAGGGATAAAACTTGAAAGATGTTGAAAGAAAATCAGTTTCAATGTGCTGAAAATGTAATTGATCCATTTCCAGGGTCCTAGTACTCCAAAGGAAGAACCTGAGAAGTGTGACACTTGGTGAACATTTAGGATATCTCTGTCACTTTTATTGAGTTACTCTGAATTGTTCATATGTGTCATAATTAAGAAGTCAAGCAAATGACAACTACTGTGGGGTTGGAGAACATACAGTAAATTATGAGATTATTAAAAGATTGAAGATAGAGAGTCATCAAAAATATTTCAGCTTCAGTTTCAAAAGTATTGTTAAGCTTAAATTTTAAGAGACCACATATAACTATTTCCTTCCTTCCTTCCTTCCTTCCTTCCTTCCTTCCTGCCTGCCTTCCTGCCTTCCTGCCTGCCTTCCTGCCTTCCTGCCTCCTCCTTCCTCCCTCCCTCCCTCAAGTGGTGTGGTGCTTTTTTGCTGTTGAGAGCATGAGCAGTGAAGAATAAATCTGCATTTATCTTGCATAAAAATTGAGAGCTTATATGCTCGTTACATGCTTAAGACAATATGAATGAGGGAAATTATCAAAAGTATTTCTTTTATACCTTTTAACAACTTTCAAGCCTCAGCAGAAAACACTGGGTTTAGTTTAATTTTTGTGATTATGTTTGTTCACGACTACAGTTATATTTAAAAGTGTTGCATGCCAGCTCTGACTCATTCCTTCTGTTAAACACTCACAGAAGAAATTTGTTACTGTAACATTAATGGCTGGCAAAATAGGTATTTTCCACTTTCTTTCAACTGAAGGTAGCAGAAAACGTAGAGAAATAAGTGAAGAGAGAGATGAAGTCTCTGAGTAACGTGAACCAGAAAAGTTCTGCTGAATTTGATGTAATAGTTTGCAGGGTGGGATTTGGGACCTGTGAGATGCAGTCAAACTTCTGCTATGTCTGAGCAAGCAGCCTGTAAAGTAGCTTTACTGCACTGTATTTCCTGCTTAATAATTTTTCATTAGGAAAAAAAAGGTCCAATTTACCATAATTCTTGCCATCTAGGTTAAGTGTGAAATTATTGTACATCTTATATGAAAAAATCCTGACGTTATTTCCTAGGTAAATCGTAAAAAAGAATTAAAAATTAATTTACATTAGAGATATGAGTGATTGTCAAGGAGAGAGATGAATTTATTCTGCTGTAACATGAAGCCAAAAGAGTCATTTAAGAGATGAAATTCATCCACTATGTTTCCATTTTTTTCCCTATTGCAGGCTGTGGCTTGTCATGCAGCTAAAGAGCATCTTTTAATCACAGTCTTTGGATATTGTTATGCTTTTTTTTTTTTTTTGGGTGGGAGTGTACCCTTCATGTTTATTCTTCTGGCATTGTTAGTCTTAACCTATACACAACCTTGTTCTTTAAATGGATAAAATAATTTCTTGTCTTTACTTATGAAAATAAACCTTTCATTATGCCCAAGGGTATCAGTTCTACTTGGTTAGGTTTTTTGAGTCAAAATAAAAACATCTTCAAACACAAAAAAAGCCTATGTGAATTAGCTTGAATTTGTGGAGAGGGAGAGGAAAGAGGAAAAGGAATGGCCATGATTTCCTATTCCCAATGAGACATGGAAATAAACAAAAAAACCCCAACTTTTTAAGTGCAGCATCCCTGCAAGATGAAGGAGAGAAAAATAAAGGCAAAAAAAGCAAAGCAATCACCACTGTCCCACAGGAGACATATAATCTTGAGTGTCACTTTGGACTTGATCCTCAAAAGAAATGTGTCCCTGTGGCAATTCTGAAGCTTGCAAAGATTTGTTCTCAGCTGGAGTGACAGACTTGGCTTTATTATGGATGTTCAAATACTTCTTTGCAACTTGAGAGAATAATTCCTTAATGTTCATGGGGGTTTGCTCCTCCTGAGAGAGGGATAAAAAATGGCAGCCACACAAAAGTCTTAGTCAAGTTATTTTGTCATTTAAAATTTGAGAACTGTATAATTAAGAAACTCCCTGAGAAACAATAAATTTGCCTTAAGTCTGTGGCAGATTAAGTAAGCTGCTTATACTTTCCAGGTACAAAGATGAGTTAAACAAACCCAACAGCTCCCTTACTGCAGTATTTTCATTGTACGTTGTCATGGTTTTAAACCAATAACTAAAAAAATTACTTATTTCTTGCTGTGAGATATGGATTAGAACAAGAGCAAAACAAGCTTAAAACTTAAAAGGAATAGAGAAAGTTTATTAACAAACTACAAGAATAAGAACACTAGAATAAACTTCCAGAAAACCCTTTTATCTCCCACTACTTGACCATTTCTTTGTACACATGACAACATAGAGACAAACAAACTTTAGAACTTTGATGGTTAAAAACAGTCTCAATTCTTGCTAGAGTCTTTTCATCAGTCTTTGTAGAGAAACAGAAGTCTCTTTCTGCTAACTTATGGGTTTTTTACAAGGAAACTATTTCTGTTATAGTTTCTATTGCTCTGATGTCAGCTGCCCGGAAATCTGTCATCAGTTCTTCTCCTCCCATTTCACATCACTCTGAGGTGTGTATGGGCCATGAGTTTAGGGATGTCATTTTAAGGATGAGTTATTCAAAGGCAAAAGTCTTCTTCATCTGTCTCTGTGAGCTTTCCTGGAAAGCAGTTTTCTCTTTGCCTCCAAGGCTTCAAAATCTTCACTCTACCCAGTTCCAGCAACTCACTGTATCACAAGTACTCTCTCTTTTTCTCAAAAGTCCACACTTTGAACACTCTATTCCTCCCAATACTCTGTCATGAATTAAAGGAGTCTTTTTAAACTACTATTGTCCATCTCCATAGCTTTAACAGAAAGATATTTCAGCTGTAAAGCATCTCCTTATTCTCTCTCTCCTATTTAAAACTTAACTCTTTTCCTCACTGGTTTTGGTGGTTTTATGATGTCTTCTTCATGATGATTGTCTCTCTCTTTATCTTTCTGGGAAAAAGGAGTAATCTGTACGTTTATCCAGGTAGTAAAAGAATTAAAAGCTTTAGAAAAGCTGCAAGAGTTCATGGTGTCAGGTTTCAGTCCAGCAGCAGAAACTGAAAACCAAACCAGGCTGCCAGCTCTGCTTTCCTTTCCTCCCCCTCACCCTCCCTTTCTTCCTCTCCGGCCGAGGGAGGGGGGGGGGGATGGAGGAGGCTACCACAGAGCCTTGTTACCTTCTCAAAAGCCAGAAACAAAAGAGAACAAGAGACCTCTGACTGTACTTCTTAAGGGGGTGTTCACAGGTTGAATTCACTTTTTAATGGTCAAAACTGCTGTCAATTTTAGAAATGACTGATAATTGGTCAGGAGAAAAAACTCCCATCAGCCACCAGCAGTTTCAACTTCCTTAGCTCTCAAAACCACCTTAAAGGTAAAGCTACCCCATGACATACGTTTAATTTGAATTACAGTCTCAAAATAATGGATGCTGTATTTTGAAAATGTAAACAAAGCCTGTGTCTATATAATTGTTGAAATTCTTGAGATGTAATTGCAGAATTTCAAACATAAGCAAGTTGCAGTGTTTTTTTCATTTAAGATCTGAGAGGAAAACAATATATTTTACTATGCTTTTACAGTAAGACAAGTACTAGCTTTCTTAATCTCTCACAGTAACATATATTTGTTAAGCACCTAAAAATCATGCCACGTAAATAAGTGGCTGAACAACAGGAGAGTTGGGAGAAAGCCCAACATTGTTCACAGCTCTTTTGAGTTTTGAAAGAGTGAGTCCTTATGTTTCCTTACTCTTTTTCTATCTGGAAGGTTGCAAAGAACAAATATTTACTTTGATGAAGGATCATGATCCTTATCATGGTTCAAAGTTTAAACATCACATTCTAACAGTACTGTGTGCTTTAATTTCTACAGAACTCCCTGAAATTTTATCTGTTAATACGTTTAAAAGTAATAAAGCTTATTAGGTTTTAAATTTCTCTTAAATTTTGCAATCTCTCCCTTGAGAACTGGCTTGATTGGAAAAAATGTGTTTCTATGATCTGACCACTACATATGAATTACTTGTACCCAAGTATTTGAAAATAATCCATTGTACCAAAAGCAGTAGAAGTTGACATGTTGCCCAGAAAAGTGACCCATCCCTGAAATTTCAAGACTGGGTCAGATGGGGCTCAGAGTAACCTGGTCTTGTGAAAGGTCCTGTCCATGGAAGGGGAATTTGAATTAGATGATCTTTAAAGTCCTTTTGGAGCCAAACCATTCTCTGATTTTATGACTTCAAAAGATAAGCAGGCAATGCTAACATTACACATTACATTGTTGTGCTGGTTTTGGCTGGGATGGAGTTAGTTTTCTTCACAGTAGCAACTAAGGGGACATGTTTTGAATTTTTGCTGGAAACAGAAAAATAATTTTATTATATTATTATATTATTTATTGATAATAAAGATATAATAAAGATTTGATTTTGTTATTGCTGAGCAGGGATTACACTGAATCATGGCCTTTTCTGTTTCTTGTACTATCCTGCCAGAGAGGAAGTTTGGCATGAACTGGGAGGGGACATGGGCAGGACAGCTGGCCCCAAGTGACCCAAGGGTTATTGCAGACCCGTCATGTTCAGTATACAAAGCTGGGGGAGAGGAAGGAAGTGGGGGATGCATGGAGTGATGATATTTGCCTTCCCCTGTGTGTGAGTGGGCCCTGCTCTCCTGGAGATGGCTGAACACCCACCTGCCCATGGGAAGGGATGAATATATTCACCCAATCTCTTTGCTACGTTTGTGTGTGTGGCTTTTGCGTTACTTTTTAAATGGTCTTTATCTCAATTAATGAGTTTTCTCATCTTTATCCCTCTGATTCTTTCCCCCACACAGTTGGTGGGGAATGAGAAAACAGCTCCATGGGATTTGTTTTCTGGTTGAGGTTAAGCCATGAAAATTGTATAGATGACATTGTCTTGTTCCAGTAAAATGGGGTTCCATCTATATCTTTATTCTTCAGTCATAAATGACACTTAGCGAGACTAATAAAAAGTTCTTGTGGTTTTCTTAATAAATTTTCTAAAAGAAGGTTTCGTGTTAAGCAATTGTACATTTTATTCTGTGCTATTTTATGTAGTCTGTTTTCACACAGATTTTGGTCTTTTCTGTCATATCTTGTTCCTTTGTAACAGACTCAAGAAGCAGAGTGAAAGAGGAAAGAATTCTTTCCTTAGGCTGTTACCAGACTTGTGAATATACCTACTTTTATTTTTTTTAGTAAAAAAGCAAAATAATCTAAAGTCTCTAGTGTTAGAAGTTCATGGGGCATATTAATTTAGGGGAATAATTTCCGGGAATAATTTCAAGTAGAATTCTTAACTGATGCGTGTTCTTTTCTCTAATTCAACTTGTATGTTTCCTTTGCAAATTTAAATTATACTTTCATTCAACTTAAGATAATTATGATGAAAATTATACACATATAAAATGAGAGTAACACTTTCAGTTGTGTCCAAAGGGTTATTTTCAGCTATTTTAGGAGGTAAATAGCAACATGATAATTTTGAATTAGGGTAGCTTAGTATAGGCATAGGTATTTTTTTAGCTGTTCATGTTTATCTTAGAGAGTGCACTTGAGGCTCTCATTCATCTAATTGATAAAGATACTGAATAGGACTGGCCCCAGTACTTAGCCCTAGGTAACACCTCTTGTGACTGGCCACGTATGAGTTTAACTCCATTTCACGATCATTTCACTGGGCCTGTCCATCCAGCAAGTTTTTTACCCATTGAAGAACATGAACCTCCAATCTATGAGCAGGCAGATTCATCGGAAGAATGCTGTAGGAGTGATATGGGATCATTTAACTAAACGGCTTTCAAGTAACATTTTAAGGGTAGTTAAAAAAAAAAATAAAAAAATCTTATTTCACAATCATAGGAAATGGCATTTCCAGTATAGGAAATAGCAATAAAATTCTGGTACCATGAATGGCACCTTAATAAATTAGATGAAGTTTAAACCTTTCTTCTCTATGGCAGGTAAAACTCAACAAATGGAGCATACTTTTGAAAATTTGTTAGCCAGACTTCTATAGCACATCAGTTTTCTAAAGCAAGGAATAGTTCTGTCAGTATATCTGAGTGCTGTAGAGGATCTGAATACTGCTACAGGCCATTCAGCCTCAACATCTCTGCAGCTGTAGAAGTTGTCATTAAGATTCTGCTAGAATGAAGTAGAATTGATGTTGTAGCGTGCGTTTGCTAGCAGCAATGAATATTGGACAATCAGTGCTTTCTCAGCATAGGTTGGCACACTTTTTACTTAAGTCAGGATATTTAAATAGAGGTTCTTCAAACTAAATTTAAAGGAACAAAACCAAAATACATTTCAGATGTTTATCTTCAATTACAAAGAATGAAAGCTGAACTTTTCTAAATGGTTTGTAACTTTTCTCAAACTAGTACTTTAGAAATCAATATTATTGCTTCAAATATTTGTTATATATAAATAGTTTCTAAGAAGAATGAAGATACTCTCTCCACATTTCCATGTGTGCTTGTTCATAAAACATGGAGAGGCACACGGACATGAATTAATCAGTCTAAAAGTGTTCAAGTACATGATGAGCTACCAGAGTTTGTAGAATGGCAAAGTACTAACTCATCCAGGGTGACTACATATTTTGAATCTAAGGTTAGACACTGTTTTCACAATAATGATTTGTACTATACTGGGCTCGTGTGGCAAGGTTTTGGTAGTGCATGGCTACAGGGGTGGCTTCTACGAGAACACGCTGAAAGCTTCCTCAGTCCCATGAAGCCAAATGCCAGCTGGCTCCAAGACAGAGATGGCACAATGTTGCTGCTGGAGATGAATAGATCACACGGACACAGCTTGAGGTGTGTTGAAAGGAAGAGAGAGTTTATTTCTTCTCCCAGGATTTATAGGTTTCTGACCACGGCCAGGGATTGGATGGTCAGGATAACACTTCCTCACTGCACTGGCCATGAGAAATGTCCATCACAAGATGTGTAACAGAAAGAATGTACACATCTCTATGTTTATAGTTACTGTCCTGGGAAAGTTCTTTAGAAACTATATCAACAAGCTCCGAAGCTGAGTTTTTCAGGGCAACAGCACAACAATGATGCTAGTGGCCCTTCTGTGATTTAAGAAGAAAAAAATATTCTGCACAACAGCAACTGGAAGAGTGAGAATATGTGGGAGAACTAGCTCTGCAGACAGACAGATCAGTAGAGAAGGAAGGGAGAAGGTGCTCCAGCCACCAGAGATGAGACTCCCTTGCAGCCTGTGATGCAGACCCTGGTGAGGTAACTGTGCCCCTGCAGCCTGTGGAGGTCCATGCAGGAGCAGAGATCCACCTGAAACCAGTGGAGGACTCCACACAGAACCAGATGGATGTGCCAGAAGGACACTGTGACCCTGTGGAAAGCCTGTGCAGCATCAGGCTCATGTCAGCACCTGTGACCCAGTGGAGAAGAGCCCAGGCTGTTAACAGGCTTTCTGGCAGGGCCTGTGACCCTGTGGGGGACCCTCACTGGAGCATTCTGTTCCTGAAGGGCTGCACCCTGTGGAAGGGATCCACACTGAAGCAGTTTGTGGAAGACTGTCTCCCATCGGAGGGAAGTGGACAAAACAATATGTCCCCCATTCCCTCCCCCCCAGCACTACATGGGAAATGGAGGTAGAGAGAATGAAGCTGAGCCTGAGAAGAAAAGAGAGGTGGGGAGAATGTGTTTTAAGATCTATTTATATTTCTAGTATCCTGCTCTGATTTGATTGCTGATATATTCAATTAATTTCCCCAAGTAGAGTCAGTTTTGCCCATGGCAGTTATTGGTGAGTGTTCACTATCTCAATCCACAAGCCTTTAGTTATATCTTCCCTTTTCAGCTGAGAAGGAGTTTTTGAGTGTTTTGGTGTGCACCTGGCTTCCAGCCAAGGTTAGCCCACCTCACATACCCACACTTCTTTCCTGCATGGGAAACATCCTGTCTCATTCTCACAGAAACAAAAACTGGAACATAAATCCCAGGCTGAGTACACAGTTCAAAGATTTTCTCTTATAGAAAGTTAGTTATTCTCTTGCTTTTATGCATTAAAAAAACAACAAAAATATTGCACCAAATTGACAAAGACTTCAATTCAGCATTTTCTGTGGATAGAGAAGACCTGAAGAAGGTCTGAGGGAACCTCAATAGTTTTCTCTGTCCAATAAAGTATAAAAAACATCTGTGACTTATGCTATAGAGATTGGAGATAGCAGCATTTCAAAATGAAAAGGGGGCAATAATTTTTACAGACTTGTGAGTACTACAGCATTAAAGTCTCTCTTTCTTAATCATCTTAATCATCTTTCTGCAAGAAGAAGCAACTGGGATAATCCATGTCTGAAGAATGTGG
This sequence comes from Pseudopodoces humilis, assembly GCF_049639895.1. Classification (NCBI taxonomy): domain Eukaryota; kingdom Metazoa; phylum Chordata; class Aves; order Passeriformes; family Paridae; genus Pseudopodoces; species Pseudopodoces humilis. Next base: position 77,095,158 of record NC_142200.1, read on the forward strand.
CATGAGAATTTTCCTAAACAAACTGTACAGTAGCCAGTGATCTGGGCTTTGCTATATCTTCAAGATTGAAGGAACAAAGGACTTCTTTTTTTTCCTTTATCTCTTTTCACTTGCTCCTTGCATTTGCAAAAGCTTTTATCATCTTCTTGATTCTTTTTTCTTAAAACAATTTTACTATAGGTTTCTCCACTCTGATGAAGAAAAGAGTATGATCTGTTTTTAAGTACTCGAAAAAGCATGTTACAAAAGGTTCACATGGAATAAATAGTTTTCTGCTTTCCTGTAGTGTTATGTTTATTCTTCAACAACCCATGTCACCAAGGAAGAAATAGAATAAGTACAAAAAAAAATTATAATGTTTAGAGATAAAGATTATTTTATATTTATATAAAATTTTATTTTTTTCTTTTATAAAGAAGGCAAGCCTAGTGGGAGAAATTCAGCTTTACCTAGGTCCACCTGTCCACACTCATGTTTGCAGTGTCTCTATCTCTTTTGTTGTTCATTGATAGCCATGAGGTGGGAAAAATCTCATGATTAATGGCAACAGAATCATCTTTTCAAATGAGCATGAACAGTAATTCTTTTTTTTTTCCAGAAACTATATATTGATCTATTTATTTATTTCTCAAGATTGTTCATAACATTTAATTCTATTGGTAATGACTTAGCAGTATTTCTTTTGAAAACTGATGTTCATGTATAAATTGTACATTAGCCTTGGAGTACAGTAAGGACTATAGTAATAATGTCATCCTCTGAACTTACTATTATTCCTCACAAATATTAAAACATATTTGTGCATTCACTATAGAGCCTGGCTGAAGGCCTTCACTCATTTTAAGACAACTGTAATTCTCCTGCTCAGTATGACTCTAAAACTTTATTGTACTATTTCCTGACTTTTGTTTAACCACTTTGTTTTGAAACTTACCTTGCTGTACTGTGCCTACCTCCTTTCCCAAATTCATGGCGAGGGACTAGGCAGCAAAAACAGAGCTCACAGACAGTCAGCAGATTTGCTCCAACACCCCTACTATACAGCTACCCAGATGTGTGCAATGACATGCTGTATAGAAAGAAGTTCACAGCTGTCTACTCTCCACAGCCATGAAGAATGTACCACCTCTTAGGATATTCACAGGCCTGTCTGGAGCAATAGCTAAACATAAAAGCTCGTGATAATGCTGTTATGAGCAAGCATAATGGGAATATGTTTCACTATTAAGGCAGTACAGCTGAGCAACCTTTAAGTTTTTTCCTTTAAGAAATAAGTGCCTAACTGCTTTCAATTCATGGCCTTCTCATTGGACCTTACGGAGTTCCCATATATTATATCAGTTTCGGTGTGTTCTAGATCAGTCCTTTAATTTGAAATTCAAACCTTGTTTTCTCATGTAGATTTACCAGAAATAATAGTATAATTGAATATATTTTTCATATGAAATATACATGAGATATTTTACTATTCAGGTGTTGGAGGTACTTGTAATTATCCAGTTGACTTTTGCTATAATAAGGCCTTTTTTTTCAGCTGATAAATAGTTGAGTTCTGTGAAGAAAAGCATTGACAGTCCTTGCCTTTCCAGCACTGCACTGTAATTAGGGATACTGAAATAATTCTGCAGTTCCCTGATTTTGTGTATTGTCTTGCAAATCTCTTTCATGGCCTGCTTGTCAAAACCAGCAAAGCAGGAAAACTAGCTTTGAATATTGTTTGGTGGTGCAGAAAGAATAGTTGCTCTACCTGCTACAAATATTATAAAGGCTCTTAGTGTAGAGTCATTTGTGCAGTAGTTTGGAAGCCATTGAAATTATTTTTAGAACTATATTCACTGTAGGCAAGAACAAGGAGACTTTTACTTGTATTTACTCCTTTTTATAAGCATTCGTATTCAATGAAAGACTTTGTATTGGCTATTTCGCTTCAGGGATGATTCATTATGAAAGTATATTCAATGCAAAATTATCAATTAATGGATTATGCTCTTAACTTTTTATCTATTGAAGCATAAATGCACAAATTTATTAAAATATATAGTTTTTGCAGAACAATACAGATGCATTTGTGTTACATATATGTATGTATGTGCATGCTGCTTTCTGAACTGAAGTAGCTTTTGTTGATGTTTGTGTAAGGGATAAGCTGGAATGCATGGGGCTCTGCCTGAGAACTGGTGACGAGACAGACAGACAAAAACTTCTAGGTCAGGATTAAAAGGTAGACTAATGTGTAAGGCTGTAAAATCACCAGATTAGGAAGTAAAATATGGGATCTTCTTCAGAAAAATGGAAGCAACCTTGTGTTTGTAAGCCTTTGGGCCTTACGAGCATTTTCCTGGCACAGGCGATAAAGGAGTTCATGGGGCAGGTGCTCTGTTATATCTGACACCTTCTGAACAGAGAATGGATTGAGAGCAGCCCTGTGCAGAAGGACTTGGGCAATTTCATGGATGAAAAGCTGTACATGAGCAGGCAATATTTGCTTGCAGCCAGAGAGCCAACTGTATCCTAGGCTGCATTAAAAGAAGTTTAGCCAGCAGGTCAATGGAGGTGATTTTGTCCCTGTACTCTGCTCTCGTGAGATCTAGAGTTCTGCATCCAGCTCTGGGGGCCAAAATACACCACCATGGACCCAGATGAGGGTCACAAGGATGATCAAAGGGTTGAAGCGCCTCTCCTATGAGCACAGGCTAAGACATCTGGGGTTTACAGCCTGGAGAAAAGAAGGCTCTGGGGAGGCCTTATAGAACTTCCAGCACCTAAAAGGAGCCTTCAAGAAAGGTAGAGAAGGATATTTTTCAAGAGAATATAGTGATAGGTCGGGGGAATGATTTTTATCTGGAAGAGGGTGGGTTTATGTTTGGTATTAATTCTTTCTTGTGAGAGTGGTGACACTAGAATATGTTGCCCACAGAGATTGTGGATGCCCCATTCATGGAAATGTTCAAAGTCAGGCTGAGGGGGTCTTTGAGCTACCTGGTCTAGTGAAAGTGTCCCTGCCCTAGGCAAGAGTCATTAAGGTCCCTTCCAATTAAAATCTTTGTATGATTCTATGATTTTGGGTAGTCCCACACTTAGAGACTTTTGTGCATATAGTTTCTCAGAAGTTCTACACTGGTCTGGAACCTCAGTGTGTACAGGGTTTATCTCTTTATTTTTCATTCTTCTCTGGAAACTGTGTGTTCCATTTTATAGGTACTTTGAGGCCAAAAATTCCTTGTCTACAGACTTTTTCAAAGTTGGCTAGCACTGTGTACAGCATTTGACATTTCAAGAGTTTAAATTTTGTCCTTTAAACTACTCATTCTTTTAAAGTCGACACACAGAAAATTTTACCAAAAAAAAAAAACCAAAAACCAGTGGAGGAGTGTTAGTTTTCAGAAGACTGCAATTCAGGGGAGACACAGTCTGCTGGAGGCTTACAGGATGCCATGGCATAGAAACCAGGTTGTTTCAAGGAGGAAGGTTTGAAGAGACATTGCATTTAAGTGACAGTATTAAATAGTCCATTGCAGAAAATCAGGCATTGCACTGAATTGTATTTCAAGTATACTGAATGTAAATCATTATATCTGTAACTTTTAAAAGAAGGTCTGTTTTTAAGACTTCACAGACTTTTACTTTGGGATTTTTTTGATGTTCTATTCTTTCAGAAAAGATATGTAAACACTGGTGTGGAGGAGTGAGCAGTCTGACTTTTATTGTTATTACTGTTCTTATTTTGACAACCTATTAGTAGATTCTAAGTAGTCAGTGAAATGTGGCTTTCAGTGATTTGGAGGTTGCAGAAGATAATGAAATGTGAAGGAAGTTGTCCATGACATGCAGGTAAGTTATGTGTCCCTGTGATGTAAACTAATACAAAGAAAGGCTTCTGGTCATCCGGGACACACTAGTTAGGTTTGGCACATATAGCAGCATACTCCATTGCATGGATCAAAAAACAGACGCAGACACAGATTACAGAGCACAGACTGTATATTCCTTACACAAGTTGGTATAACTCTTGAAACTTCTCTAGTACTTTGTATTGTTGCCATGTTAATCTACTGGTTCAAAGGAGTTCTTCTGGGAAAAGATACAAGACAATATCTGTCAAATGAGGAAGCTGTCAAAATAATGACTCCATGGACTCTCTGATAAGGGCTAAGTCTAAATTTCAAAGCAGGTGCCCCCTGTGATGTGCTCTGCATATCTTGTGTGAGTAGGATGTAGACATGCTCTTTTGCATTTCTCAATTCACTGATTATTTAAAACTTCTGTTGTTACATTTCCAAGCCTTAAACTGTATTTTATGTGAACAAGTTAAATCTGTCTTTATTTAGTATGGGGCCACATGTCAACCCATACCCATTGAAGTTCTTCTTCATCAATGCCAATATGTAATACCATTGACACATTTTTTTTTTATAAAAAAGAGTAAATGTTTATTGTCACACTTACTGGAAGGAACACACCAGTATGCTCTTCTGCCTCATTTTGAATGCCTGAAAAGTACTTTTCTTTTTCTGTCTTACTATTTTATTTTCTTTTCCAGTTTGGATCACTATTTTGCTGCCCACTGTGTGAGAATGATCTGGCTTCTTTCTGCAATCTTGCAACCAGATTTCTTCCCAGAAAAGGGAAGCATCAGCTATAAAAACGTAAGTATATCAAGCAGCTAGGTAGCCTTACCATTTTGGTGTGCTACTAAAGGATTTATAGGTTGCATTTTTTAAATGCATCAGGTCCTTGAAGAGTTTGCATAAGCCTCAGAAGAGAAGTAGGTCTTGCTGCAGTTTACCTCAAGATGTCTTGTAGCAGAGACCTATTTGCATTCACAAATCTGCCGTATTCTCTGTAAGCAAACCAATATCATGCTAAAAGTTGTTATGTAACAGAGAAATCTAGAAAAGTAATAAACTGGCAAAAATAGCACTTGTTAATAACCATCACATAGTGGCCTGATCACATTGAAATAAAGGGGAAAGTAAATGTGCTGTATAGCATGTGACTGATATATCAAATAAGATTCTATGTACTGGATTTGTAGTATTCCTTTTATGTCTGACAATATTAATATCAGAAGGGACAGTTGTGATAAAAAAAAATATAAATAAGCCCTGCTGCTTTGCCATGTGTATTTCCCATTTAAACCGATTTAATTTCAACTCAAATTCTGATATCATGGGAACATCTATTTGCCCGAGGACAATAGTGTGTGCAAGTGAGTTAGAGATGGATGAATAGGACTTCAAATGGGGAATTTCTAAGACTAGCTGAATACAGAGAATAAGTGGAAGACCTAATGGAAACAGGAAAGGTAATGCTTGAATTATGAAATCAAATATAGTATTAGTGATTCTTTGCAATGTTGGAAAAAAGTAAGGAATTAGAGGAATCAGAAAATAAATGGAAGGCTTAACCAAAGTAAAAATGAGTAAAAAAGAGGTGTGTAGGTAAGGTAAAAATGTTGAGTGAAGAGAAGGTGTGGAAATGCACGAACTAAATTACACCAAATTATACTTTGAAAAGGTTAAGTCACAGTGAAATATTTTCTCAGCAATAGTTTGTTTGGTGTGGCCTATCTTAGGTTTCAAAAAAGGGGAACTGAATCACTGTCTTACTGTCCTACTGTAAGAATCCAGTCCCTTTTCTGGGTAATGTTAGTTTATTGATTTGTTTTATTCTTAAAAACTGTTTAAAAGAATAAAATTTTGAGGTTTTGATAGAGTACGTCAGAAAAGCAGCAGAGTTGTTTTTTTTTTCCTTCACATATAATATGCCAAAGTGCTCACAGATATTTGAAGCTCTTTTCTGTAGCTACTCCTTTTTCAAGATATTACTGAGGTCATAAAAACTTTAGAAATTCTTTGGAAAAGAACCAAGACCACCTGAATGGGAATGAAGTTTTCTTAATAAGGTTTTATATTTATTCATTCATTCCATTAAAATGACACCTCACAGTATATTAATTTTCAGTGTGTGTGTTTCATTATACCTCAAAGGCTTAATTTGATATGTAGCAATGGGACATGACTAACACTATTGGTTCCTGTTACCGTGAAAATGAGACTACTTCAGATGAGAGAGCTTTGTTTAAACAGCTTAGAGATAGTTCCAGCTTATGTTGCCTTTTTATTTGCCTTTGGCAGATAGCAGATTTCAGATATTAATCTTTGCAAATGAATGCAAAACAAAAGTAATATATTTTAAATGTAGCATAAGTCATGATTAGCAACTTTAAAATTTATAAATGAGAACGTTGACAAATTGCAAGTGTTTCTGAGGCCAGTAGATTTAGGTCAAATGCAACTATCATAAGAATTATCTTATTAATTACCCGTGCCTACCTTCATATCTACTAAGGCTGATGTTTGAGTAACAAAGAAGAGTTAAAACTATGTACTTCAAATGAAATAACAATTTTACATAATCAATCTTCTTTAATTATCAGGTGTTTTACTCTAGTAAAATTAATTATCAGGTGTTAGTGTCTTTAACAGTGTTTTACAAAAGGTGATGTAGTGATTTTGTTTGCAAAAAATAATAATTTGCCTATATCTGGTAATGCTAAATGGTACTTGAAAGTTATCTAATCTGAAAATAAACTGAACTTCTGAATTTTCTATTGTTATATATTCAAAATTTATTTTTCTGCTTATTCTGTGATGATGGTGTATTTGCTTAGAAAAACTAGAAACATTTACAGAATATTTTTCATCAACAGTCAAATAAACCAGTGACTTAGTGAGCATTGTAAAGTGACTTATTCAACTACTGGAAAGCAGACTTCATGCAATAACACTAACAACCTACATATTTCTTGGGTATAGTTTGGCATCATTGAAAATTACAAGGGACTGAAACAAAAAAAACCCCAAGGTCTATTAAAAATTTTTAAGATTGCAGATATCATATACCTCTGTATGAGTGTTTAAGTAATTTTGATTGAAATTCCTTCTTTTGATAAGTATGGTGGGGATTTTCATTCCTACTCTCAGTGCATTTTTCTGATCAGAGAGAAAAAGTTGACTTCCCAGAGGTCAGCTTCACCTAATACACCACTTTGGCTTTGAAAGGAATTAAAGGGGCAAATAGCTCCTGGTAATCTTTCCCAGTTTGTATTTCGGTGCTTATATATTCAAACAGTGCTCCTTTAGATTTTTATGTTCACTAGACCTCTGGGTATCCTGGGGAAGGATGCATCTTCACATTGCAATGCAGTCTTGATCTTTAGGGCAATCTATAGACTGAACATTGAATTAAAAAGTGAGTATCTAGAGGTTCTATTTTCTGTATTGCTTTCATTTATGGAATATCACATACATCGTGACACATAGCTAAATTCAGTTATCTCAGCAGAGATGGATGACTTCCTCAGTGTTATAAGAAATGTGAAAAGCTGAAAAACACATTTTCTCCCTTTGTCATTTAAGTGGTTTTATGACCAAACCTCTCTCTGTTAGAATTAGAGAACATTTAGTGCAATTTTGTGGTGAAACAAAGCTGTAGGGGAACTTTTCATCTCTCTTAGCACCTTACTGTGACTAAATTACAGTCTGTTACCTCAGATGGAACAGAACAAATCCATTGAATGGAGGGCAGTATTCCTCCTGTGGAAATATACAACCTAAATAAATGTGATATAATCTTTTTCAGGGTTTTCTGTATGAGAATGATGGAACACTGAAATAACTGAAGGCCTATTCTGAAATATTTGAAGTAGGTCAATGTTTGTAATATACATGCCTTTTAAATTTTTGTCTAACAGAAAGTTTATGCTATAGTTATGGTCATGTTTCTATCATTCAAAAGTAGCCCTTTAGGAGCTCAATATTTCATTTTTGGTTATTAAAAATTTACATGATAATATTTTTTCCTATTAAACATGTTAAAAATTACTTCCAGTAAACAGAAAAAACAACCTTTTTCAGTTTGAAAATGTTAGCATTTTTAAAATGTGTGAGATTTTAAATAAGCTTTTAGCTATGGTTTTGAAAGTTTGTTTTTTCTTGTTTTTTAAGAGATTATACAATTTTCTATTGTGAAAATGTGTCATGGTTTCAACCCAGCCATTAACTATGTATTACACAGCCTCTTATTCTCCTTACCCTCACCCTGGTAGGGAGGAAAATAGCAAGAAAAAAGTAAATCCAATGGACTGAGATAAAACCAGTCTAATAATTGAAACTTCATAAAATATAATAGCAGCAATGAGAAAAATATTCATAACAATAACAACAACAATAACAATAAAAGTAACAAAAATTTTAATGAAATGGGGGAGGGGGAGAGAGAGAGAGAGAGAGAGAGAGAGAAATTAACTGCAAAGAAATAAGAAATTCACTGTACAGTTGCTCACTGCTCCACTGATGAACTCCCAGCCCATCCCTAAGCAGAAATCAGCAGGCTCTGGCCAGCTCTTCCAGTTTATGTACTGGGCATGATGTTCTATGGTATGGAATATCTGTTTTACCAGTTCAGGTCAACTGTCCTGGCCACACTCCCTCCTGGCTTCTTGTGCACCTGCTCATTGGCAGAGCCTGAGACACTGAGAAGTCCTTGACTTAACGTAAGGAATGCTCAGCAACAATTGAAACATCAGTGTGTTATTAACACTGCTTTCATACTAAATCCAAAACACAGCACTGCATTAGCTACTAAGAAGAAAATTAACTCTATCTCAGTGGAAACCAAGATTTTTTTTAAAAAATCTTTTCAAAACAATTGCAGACGTTTATTGAAGCTTGCTGGCTTGTTCATGTCTCTTCTACATGTTTTGAGTTCATTAAAACAAGAATATTGTTGGTCGCAGAACCTCAATCATCACATTTGTAGCTCAAGTCTATGTCAACCAGGTTTTTCCCCCAAAACAAGCTTAATGTACGTGATTTAGGCTTTCTAGATGACTCCATAACTTCTGTTGTGCAACTTTTTCTCCTGATTCAAAAGAAAAAAAAAAAATTCCAAAAAAAAATAAAGGAAGGAAATTGTCTTGGGAGGGAGAACCTACAAATCTGTTCATGAAGTTTAAACTAGGAGTACAATGCAAAGAGTTTGAAAATATGCTCTTTTATAATCACTCCATTTTGTTTTGTCCAAAGAGAACCTCTGTGAACTGGCTGGTGAAATATATAATCTTCATATAATTTGCAATTTATGCAGTACTAAGGAGAAGCTAATGCTTCTTGCTGTGAGACAAACTATAGTAGTTAGAAATGTAGAGCTTGGAAGGGCTTGTTTATACACCTAGGCAGAAATATTTGTTGAAACTATTTCAGAATTTAGCATTTTTCTGTCTGCAATTTTGTGAAATACTCAGGAAAGGTCATGAACTGAGCTATATTACATTTCTTGAATCCCTTGTTTGGGATTTTGTTGATCTTAACCATGCTTTGAATTAAATTACGAAAGAATGAAAATGGTAAAGGAAATAACCAATATACTTAGTTACAAGTGGAGGTTATCAACAGTAATATAGTCAAAAGTTAACAAGAGTGTAATGGATGTTTTAAAATTATTTTAAAATAAATTGCTTAGAATGCACCTCTAGCAGGCAGTGTTAATGGATTGCATTTACACAGTGGTCTATTCAGAGCAATTTGTATACCATAATATATGTGTTTCTGTAGTTCATACAGAATACAGAATGAGTCCTAGACAAGCTACATTCCGACAATACTGTATTCAATAGCTCTGTTCATTATTCCACTTTGACATTTGCTCTAATGCACTACCTACCTGAGCTGTAGTTGCTTTAACATTCATCCTGCAATCTTTAGGGAGGAATCAAGTATCTTGAAATGTGTGCAGTAACATGTATTACAGAAAGAGATTTACAACTTTCTGTTTCATTAGAAGCCATTCAAGCAGCAGAACCCTTTAGAGTACTGGAGATGAGTGCTCATGCCACTAACAAAAGCAAAGGTTAGTCTAATCATTTAATACTTCAAAATGCTTCCCTTTTGAATTCACTAAAATAATTATTTAAAAGAAAAATTCTCAGCAACCTTGTCCTGCTGGTTTATAGAGCTAATTCCATAATGCATGAGGACACTAAAGACTGCATTTGTTCCAAGTATAAGGATTGGCTCTGAACAGAATTATAGGACTTGTCATTTTGAGTCACTTGCACTTGCGGGCTCCTTTTGTGGTCATATAATCACAGTATGTCTGCACAGATCTCTCTGACAACTTCAAAAAACTTAAAGCAAATACACGTTTGTTTTCACTTGTTTCTTAAAAGATAGGCTACATCACTTCTTACGTTCATGTCAGTAATGCTATCGGCTCATGGCAGTAAAATTCATGTGATTATTTCTGTTGGGATGTTATTTTTCCCCTCAGTTTTATGAGTTCAAAATTATATATGTAGCAGAATGCATCCAAGAAGGTTTTAGAAACTATTTGCACCATGGTTAGCTTCAGTACACTCCTTGTTTCATAATGTACACTTAGATTTTTTGGGCATAGGTGCAGTCACTTATTCTCATAAATTCTGTGTAGTGGCATAACCATCAAATACTCTTTTGAGCTCAAATGATCACAGAGTTTGTTTAATTTATATGTCAGTCTATATAATCTGACTGGCACTCTTTCGATCATGTATTTTTATCGTTCCATTATGAACTACATGACAGTCTACATTATTTAATCCTTTAATGACAGTGCTTAGGACTATGCCTATCAGAAGCATGAGTTTTTTATAGTTGTGGCTATTCTAAATAGACCATAAAATAAAATAATATTTAGAAATTATTAGTGATTCTGAAATAACAGGTCAGGCCATCAGCTGTACAGAGCACAAAATTCTGGGAACATCTTATGTTCTTAAGTGAGATTGAGCAACTGTCAGAATAATGTGGATTTCATGCATGGTATTTGGGACCCTTTTAAGCACACCATAATTCTAAATAAAATATCAGGCATCAATGTTATAAGTAGAGATTTGTAACAGAAGAGAAAGAGAAATTTGTTAAATTGATATGAATGGAGAAAGGAGGAGTATGTCTAGTTGTGCAATCATCAGATGGACAAAATTTTAAGTATGTTTGGATTTTGATGGTACCTGGATAAGCAGAACTGGATAACTCTTGTCACTTGCTATTACAGTAATTTTTAATCTTTACTAGACCACAGGATATATGTCTTGATGCTGTAGGCCAGACTACTTGGACTCAATTTTTTTGGTGGTTGATGGTGATGTGAGAGCATAAGTGAATAAAAGTGTTTCATGTTAAAACAAACTCACCTTTGTCTCTTGTAGGATCTTACATAGAGTTTTACTACATCTGTTAGTTTCACAGTATTTATATAAAATCACTTGTATAAAATTATCTATGCCTCTTAGATTTTTTGCATGTACATTTTTTTTTTCAAATGAGAAGTTCTCCATATCTTCAGAAGGCTCTTACGAACAATTCAAAAAAGTGTGTGAATGTATTGAATTGCTCTCTTCCTTAGGAACTGTTAAAAACCTATAGTTCTAAATTATTAGAATTGTTGGGAATTAAACTAACTTTAGTCTGTAATAATTCTAAACATGTTGAGGTTGTAATTTATCACAAGGCTGCATTTGATGTAGCTGGATACAGACTCCACACGAAATACTTCACCTTGACATGGCTGCTGAGTTTTTGGCTTGTTTTTGTACACATCCATCTGCTAGACTGTCTGTGTGCTTGGTCGACAGGTGATAAAGAAATTAAAGTATTGCTATGTGTTCATGAGGATCCCCTTGGTGGCAAGCAGTCCTAAATGAGGAGCACATTTGTGACTAATGTAGGAATTCTGCTGCCAAAATCTTGTTCCTCCCGGCTCATACTCTCTCACTGATGTATCATTCCTGAGAAAAGACCACAGAGGAGAAATATATTTTAAATATTCCCTTTGAGAGAACTATTTGATTTCTAAACTCTTCTGAGGCTTTGCACTTTCCTACAACTTCCCTAACAGATTTTTAGGATTCAGTTTTGCTTACGTCACAGAGACTTGACACATTGATCTGATTTAGAGTTTAAAATGTTCATTTCTGTTAACTGTGTATTTATGTTGCAAAGTTAATGTGTAGGTGAAGAGATGACAGTTCATGTTATTAAGTGTAGCAGTGTGGGAAATGGAAAACAGAAACTTCCACAGATGATGAAGGGTTTTAAGCTGTAGTAGTGTGATTTCATAGAGTAAGTTAAGAATCTTGAAGTTATAATAGAGATATATGTGTGTACATGACCTAACAGTTTATTGGATAAAGATCAGAAAACTTAGCAAAAGTGATAGGTAGTTAATTAGAAACAAACTCCCTATCAACTGTCTATTGGACCAAAATGTTATATATTTCTGTGTAAAAAAGAAACTCGTGGCTACCTTTGAGCAATGACTGACTTGTTGCTTCTCTCCAAATCTCACACCTTTGAGACTGATGCTTTATCTGATTACAGAAATTTATTGCTAATAATAAAGATAAAATAATGAATAAAAACATTCTAAAAATAAAATAATAAAATAAGAATATTATTGCTATTAATAAAGGCTAAAAATTAGCCTTTACTGCTAATGGTGGTACCATTGTTATTTACAGTCCGACATAGCAGAAAATTAATTTTATCTTTATTTTGACCAAGCTTGTGCTCGTAACAGTCATTGAGGAGTGTATTATTTTACAAACTCTTTTCATGAAATGAATGTCAGTTTCCTATGAAGATAACATAGGAAGACAACATGAAAAGAAGGAGAAATGGGACTATTTTATGGAATTTTTGTATTAGAAATAATTGCCTCTGGATGAGATGCAACTGAATCATACAGTAGTACATCATTAATGACTAAATAATAGACTTTTTAATTTAATTTATTTGTCCTTGTCCCTTTGTTTCTGTTTTGATAGAGATGTTATATGGCAGTTCTTCACTGATAGGAGACTTCATATTTGTGACATTTGACTGGAAAGAAAGAAACTTATTCATTTAAATGAATGAGTCAAGGTTTTATTGGACCAATATTATTCAAGGTTGAGAGCAGGTATAAGATAGCAAGAGAAAGACTCCCAGCTGATCACAGAACTCTGGTAATGGTGTAAGTTTGCCAGATGTATGCTCTCATTTCCCCCTTTCTTTCTTAAATACATTCTTAAGGTACTACACTTAAAAATTCCCTTCCCACATGAAGTGTACCTTCATGTACTTGAGTATAGAAGGCTCCGTGTTTTCCCCAGTGTTTGGACAGAATTACAAAGCTGAGGGAGGTAACTAGCTAATAGTCCAAGAAAAGTTGGCCTTCATTTAGGCAAGTAAGAATGCAGAGACTACATGCTTAATATCAAACCATCTCTTTAAAATAAGTACTATCCAGATGCCTCACTTTTACACATACCTAGAAATGATGACACAGGATGGCTTGGAAGCTGTGTAGAGACAAAGATACACAGCTACTTGATCTTTACCTCTTGATATATATAGTAATTTGAAGAGCTGGTAATCAAAATAATTTCTACACTCTTTCCATTGTAATTTTTTTATTCGGATAAATATCAGAAAAAGAATATAAATGAGAAGCTCTAAAAATAAAACAACAGTCACAACAATTAAATAAATACCACTTGTAGATATTTTCAAAATATTAAGTTTTAAAACTATGTCAAATTATTTTTGCTATACAAAAGTATTGCTTGTGTTTTTTTCTAGCGGAAAGGAGGGTAGAGAGACTGGGAGGGGGGGAAACAACAAAACATAACAAAACAAACAAGAAAACCCAAATGCAAAACTCTTATAATGGCTTTCTAGACTACATGCAAAGTCCCAATTGAAACAAAACTTTTAAGATGAATGTATTTAAACAAATGAAAAGCTAAGACTACAAAAAAGCAGTCAGATTGGTTGTTGAGTAACTTGAATAAAATTTTGGATATTTCTTTGAGGAGTCTAAAGAAATTAAATAAAAGAGAAACTGTAATCACAAGATGAAACAGGAGATTTCTAGTGGAGGAAAGAAAATGTTCAAGTTGCAAAGACAGTTGAAATGATATTACAAATGCTCAGCTTGATAATGGCATAAATTAATGTCATTATATTCTATTTGTTGGCTAAGAACTTCAATAGCAGAGAATGTTTTAGAAGACTACATGAAAATTTCCAGTTCAGAAAACTTCAGTGAATGAGACCAAGAGAAACTTTTGTATTTTCATGTCTATATTTTATTACTTTTTGCATTTATATTTTCAAAATCTGGTTCTTACATCCAAGATTTATTATGTTTAAACTTTTCTTTAATGCAAATCTTAACTGAACAGAGAATAGGAGAATATTTAGGTCACAATACCAAAATAGATACAGAAATTTGAAAAAGTCTCTTAGTTAAATGTCAGGACCCGGAGTGCACCATATCACATTAACTGTCCTGAGCAGCTTCCCTTGGATTCTGAGTGTGGGTCCACATTTCAAGGCAGGCCAGGTGCCCCCTCCTTGTCAGAACTATGCTGGAAGTGTGCTTTCTCAAATTCTCTGGATGAGTAGTTTCCAATCATATTTCCAATCATGTTTCCGGCCCCATCACCTGACTAGATTCACTAGGCAGGCTCTGAAGCCGGTCAAGTGTTCCAATTTGTCTGGGACAGACAGTGCAGCCTGTCACCTTGCTCTGCATACGGCTTTCAGGTGTTGTGCTGTTGTCTCCTGGCTGATGTGCTGGGATCACCCATGGCTTCCACCTCATCCTCTCTTGCACGTGAATGGGTCTCACTCACTGACATTGAAATTCTAATTATTTTTGTCAGCATTTTAGCATTGAAACATGTGCAATATTTTGAGTATGTAGTTTAGTTATGGAAGATTTTAATATAATGAACAATACAGAAGTTTTTGGGGGGGTTTAATATTTAACCTACTAGAAGTTCTATTTGAAAAATAAAATAGCTGAAATGCAAAAATTTTTCTTTTTAATTATGGGCTGAGGACTTCAATATCAGAGAAGGCCTATAATCCACAGTGATATTAAGACCAGATATTTGAAAAAGAATTAGGAATGAGATCATCAGATGCAAACATGGGTTTAAAAAGAGAAAATCTTGTCAAAGTCTCTGGAAGTGTTTTTGGAAAAGTTTTCAAAAGTAAATCTTAGGGAGAGAGAAGAATGTAGTCTATATTTTAAAGAAGAGTCTTTAAAGTATCACTTGGCCTAATCTAAACCTTCAAAAGAATGAGTATTAATTTTAGCATAGAGTCCTTGGTCAAAGGCTTATTAGAAGAAAGAATCTAGATTGTTATAATTAGCCATATCAAGCTGTCTTCTGCAAGTGTGAGCACTGGCAGTAGCTTTACTGAACACATTTGTTCAAATAATGATTTTTGAACCTGGTGTAAGCTGTCATAAACACTCAAAGAAAGTATTAAAAAAATGAACAGACTGCAAAGTAACGTATGTCAAAGTTCTGTAAAGGAGAAAATATGCAATAAAACTGTTTCAAAATCTAAAGCCATTCATGTTGGCAGCATCCAAGAGCAAGTGAAAAGAGTGGAATAAAAGGAAGTAAAAAGATTTTCTGAGAAATTATATACATATTGAACATAATGTGTTATGAGGATAGTTTGTGTCAAGTGTGGAATATACTGCTAGAGGAATTAAACTTAGTCTACAGCAATCTTCAAGATAGTTATTTATAGATTTTATTGCTTATCTAGGTGAATCGCCTATGGGAGAGCAGAATAAGTAAATATGTACAAGAAGTATTCTGTTAAGCAGAATATGTGAAAAATGTGTAGGTTTAGAGAAGATAGAGTTATAGGAACTTAATTTGGAGGGGAAAAAATTGAGAGAAATTTCTGTAACATTAAGTGGCTGTACATTGTCAGGTCTATAAAATTATTTTCACGGTGAGGTCTATAAAATTATATTCAGAGAATTATTTAGCTTGTACTGAGTATTAGGGATAGCAGACTGAAAGCTAACCTGCACCCTAACTCTGTCCAGATTGCAAAGGAGAGTAGATAGATGCCAAAAGACAATTCTTCTTCCTTATGTTCTGTTTCAGGACTAATTTGAAGCTGCAAGTGATGTGGATTTTTTCCCAGAGAAAAATGATGGAAGTGTTTTGAGCATGCTAAGTCTGTTTAAACTCTCAGTAAGTAAAATGTGCAGTTTATTGGAGATTAGCATTTTGTCTACTTGGAGATTTCAGTTTACATACAGCTCAAGCTTACCCACATACAACTTCATCATTTTTCTTGCATTTGTTTGGGACTGTAAAACTGCTCTTGAAGGAAAGAGTAAACTCTAATGGTAAGAATCAAGAATTTTTTTCAGAGAGTTAATACATAAAAACTAGGTAAAAATAGCACTGGCAATGATTAAGTGCATCAATATCAGTTTTGTTTGTTGATGCATTAAACTGAAATGCATTACATAAAAGGTTAAATTCTGAATATTCAATATCTCTTCACTGCCTCCTGAAGTGAAAATAAGAAAATGAATCTTATGCATTTTGCTGGCATAGATTAATTCTGGCAATAATGATAACATGGAAAGTAATTGAACTGCGTTACCTGCAGAAATTTTTTCAGTCAGTGAAGTGACTCACTTTTATGCTTCCATTGGTCAATTACACAACACTAAGAAGATACTAAAAGGGACAAAGCACTAAAGGATAAAGAAACTCATACAGAAGACTATTTTAAAAGCTTGGATCAACTAAAATGGGAAATATTTATTTCTTTATCCATTAGACAGGGGGATTAATGCTTTAAGGTGTTTTTTAATCTTGTGTTTAGTGTAAGATAAAGGATGCATTTATATTGAAGTAAGCTAGGGCATTATGGATTTTATACCAAAATTCTGTACTGTTAGGGTGTTACTGGAGTGGCCGAAGCATACAAATTCAACCTCAAATCTTAAAGGATTTGGAAGGAAATAGTACAATTTGAATATACCAGAGACATCATGTCAGATTCCTCTGTTCTACTGTTTCTTTTGGTTTTGACCAAGCTACATTAAACAGATGCAATCCCATAATTTATAAAACATCTGGTATAGTGTCAAATGAAATGTACTGGATTAAAGTGAGGAATTAATACTCGATTGCTGTGTGAGACCCAGTTTGAAGAACTGGCTATATGAGAAAAACAGAGTTTGCATCTAAATGGAAAATAGTGGGGAAAGGCCTTACTAAATGTGTTTTTAAAACTTACTCTTTGGGAAATGTATTTTCTGTTTAAAAATGTCACAGTAGGAAAAGTAGAAGAGGGCTAAAGATACCTGCAGGCACAAAGGTAAGAAGTTTTAAGGAAGCAGGGAGACAATACTATTCGCTAGGAAGAACTAAGGAGCCTGAGTGTTTATGACAGCACAAGCGGCATAACCCTGAGCATTTAAACGCTTAGAGAGGAACAGCAATAGTATTTACTGGAGACTGGGACTCGGAGTTTATTAAGGAAGAAAATATCTGGGTTTATGTGTACCACATCATTGATCTATGTCATTAATATGATTATATTATGGAGAGTGTAAGATTCATCAAATCATATCCTGATTTGGAAGGACCCACAATGATAATTGAGTCCTACTCATGGCCTTGAATCTCCCCAAGAATCACACCATATGTGTGAGAGCATTGTCCAAACACTGGAACTCTGTCAGGTTTGGTGCTGTGAACACTTCCCTAGGGAACCTGTTTCACTCAAAATGACCACCTTTTGAGTGAGGAACTTTTTCCTAGTATTCCACCTAGACCTTCCCTGATACCTTCATGCCATTCCTATCATAGGTCATCAGAGAGTACAGCACTCCCCTCTGCTTCCCCACACAAGGAAGGTGGGACAACAATGAGATCTCCCCTTAGTGTCCTCTGCAAGAATGAAGCCTTGCTGTGTAAAACATTTACATAGAACACAAGGAGGTATTGATACAAGGAGGCACTAGAATATCTTGGTGTGAAATAGCATGAAGGATTTTTGTGACATGAACTCTTAAAATAAGAGGTTCATGGAATGTAAGCACGTGTGTGTATATATATATATACATACATGTATGTATGAATGAAAATTCTACTGGGTAATACCAGTGATCTTGTTGCCCCATGTTCTGACTTGTATCAGGAGAATGAGATTAAAAATGCATGTTTAGTTAACACACCAGACTGTGACACATCATACCAGTAATGCATCAGACTATGAGAACACCTCCATCATTAAATTGTAATGGTGAAGGGTAAGGGAGTGGAATGTCAGAGACAAAAACTGTTTTACCAGAGGAAAAGAGTAGCATGCAAATATGTAGGATTAGCACAGACACTCCAGAGAAAGTTAGAATGTATTTGACTAACAGTTTGCTTTCCTTTTAATGGAATTTTCTGCTAGGAACTTGCAGGTACATGGTGCATGCATCAGGACTAAGCAATGGATGAATTTGGTAGATCGATTCAGTGTGTCTTCTTTTGCCATGGTGTCAATGCATATATACAAATGTCTAGGAAAAAGCAGACAGAATTTAAATAAAGGCTTGGATCTAAAATTCTCGTTCATACAGCCATCTAGCCCCCCCCCTAGACAAAATGCATGAGCAGGGAGAGTCTGTTGAAAGGGGGTTTTTTTTGCCTTGTGTCTGGACAAATTTAAATATGGCAATGTAATAAAACCTAAACAAAAGAAAATCCAAAGACAGATTGTCTGAGATGGAATATGAATGTTTTGAAAACAGTAGTACAATTGATATGCAAGTGAAGAAAAGAGGACATATACAAGCATAGATTGTGCTAGAAGAAAGAATCAGACAACATAAATACCTGTACTGTACATTTCTATGTGAGCAACTTGTAGCTTCAACTGTGCTTTTAATCTAAGAATGTAAAACAAAACAGTGTCTTTATTCAGCATGTGAACCTCACTTAAAGCATTTTGTATAAATAATGTGTATAAATTTGTATAAAAAGAACATGATGGTTACACCATAAGAGAAAAGAGTGTTGATTTTTTTGAAGGAAAAGTTTTAAACCTACTTCTGCATGAAAGTCTTGTGTTTTACATTTATAATCACTCCATCCGTCTGAGAACTAAAATTCTGCCTCCTTTCCTTATTATATTCTAAAACTCAAAATTACACAGAAGTGCAATTTGTATGCAAAGAAATTGAGATAGTTGCTTCAGGCCTTTGTTTTTCATTAGCTGAAAGATCATAAATTATCAGTGTGACAACTGCCTCTGCCTGCCTTGCCATGCTTAACTCCTTGTCCCTCCCAGAAGCAGCCTGCCCTTGTTGTTGCCTGATATTTTATGCCTGATGATATATGGCTCCTTATATTTCTAGCTGAGGGAAAGTACATATGAGCTTATTCTGAATGATTCCTTTATGATCCAGAGAAGGAAATGAGCCTTCCTTAACAGCTGGGTAGTCTTAATAGGACTAAGAAAGTTACTGGTAAATACAAAACCTCTTAATTTTGTTGAAGACTGGAATTCTTCAGGCTCAAGAAGCTCTGAGCTTACATAATACAACAGTGTAAGGAGATTCAGTTTCAGGAAACAAGATCTTATCAGAGTTGAGTTACCACCATAAAATCATTCATGCAATTTATAATTCAAGGTAGTAAGGTCTACATGTCGAACTGCTGGGATCACAGAGCCAGCCCTAGGCAGGACTTGGCTTTCTGGTACATCAACAGAGAGGATTTCAAAGTGATGTGTAGGATACTCTGATATTTCTTCTTTAAAAGAAACAAACAAAAACTCCTTAGGTTTTTACTTCTTAAGTAGTTGTTTTGCAGCTTTATATGAAATGTAGGAAAAGATCAGGCAAATTAATGTAGTTCTCCAATGCGGCATGTACAGATGTTGGAATAGAAACAAAAGAGCAGAGTGACATCTAAAAGGCTTAAGGGAGTTAGTAAGATACAGTGGCCTGACTGATAAAAGTGGCATCAAACTGGTGATATTTAAGAAGAAAAAAAAAGGAAAAAAAGACTGTCTTCTGTTAACAATATTTCAATTTCTGTTGACAGTTGACATCATTGATTTTAATGACAGAACCATTTGATGAAACCTGGAAAATTATTTTTAGAACCTTGCAGGAATAAAATAAATCCCACATAACTATATGAATACAGAAGACTTTATGAAGATGGAAAAAAATTTAGTATACCCATATAATCTAAAATAAAGATATCAAGAAAAAAATTGAAGTATTTAGGTTATGCATATGGAGAACTTCTATGACCAGGGAAGTATATACAGTTTCTTAATACTTTACTTCCTTGTTCTTAATATCCAATTTCTTGAAGTAACCTAAATTGTGCAAAATGAAGTTGAAATAGATGCATAATTGAAATAAATTAATCATTCAGTTTCTGCAATCATTCTTCCATAAAGGAATTGTAAACATATTTGTTTTCAATTAAAAAAGTTTGTTATTTTCATTCAAATATATTCTTTATATATAGCAGGAACAGGAAATATTTTCCACAGCCACCTTTTTTGACAAAATACTGGGAGAGCTATTCAGTTTGGGACTACCAAATACTTAATTTAATATTTTGGAGATTCAGTAGTAATAACAAACATTATGTTAATGGAATTCAGAGAAATTTAATTTTTTCAAACTAAATTTATGATGCTGCATAATTACAGTAAATAGTATTAAAAATGAAAAAAAAAAAAATCTAAACCATAGTTTTTAAAAGGCTGTGGTAATATGGACATAAGACTGAACATGAGATGCAATGAAATAAAGCCAATACTGTGACCAGTATCATTGACTCTGCTTTACTACTCAGCTGAAGCAATATTTATGGTCCCATTTAGCATAGGAATTGTAGCATGTGATTAGTATTTATTGAATAGTCCATTAGATACTATGTAAAATAACATAATTCCATTAAGGTATTTGATATGCTAAGTTGTTGTAATCATTAATAAACACTATAAAAATGAAATATTATTACCTACTCCAAATTTCTTGAAAACTATGCTTGCCCTTTCAGTTTTTGCATATGCTGCAGTTGTCTGAGTTACAATCAGAACCCGCATGAGCTAGATTAGATTACAAATGTCAAGAAATGTAGTTTATAATACTCCAGGGGTTAAACACTGCAATAATCATAGGAATAGTTTTGATTGGAAAGTTTAAAAGTTGCAGCAATGCCATTTAATAAAATTTAATAAAATGGTTGCATCTCACCTACAGAAACATCCACAATGATGTTCTGGAAACTTTTATTTATTTATTTTATTTTTTTTTTTTAATAGAGGTTTCTGTATCTGATATCAACAGTGTTACCTTCTTTTACAGAAATCATACTTCCGGTAGAAATATTGTTTATTCTGAATGATTGGTGGTACAGTGTTAGATGGCTAACTGATTCTATCAGAAGGAACACTTCTCAGCAAATGTAATGACTCTCTTTACACAGAACTTTCCATAATTAAATTAACACAGGCTTTCTTCTAGTTTAAGCAACACCCAGAAATGTGCTTGTGTGTCAAGAATTTGAATAAGGGCATATATCCCAGAATAACTCTTCATACTATGCGAGATCCAGAACATTTTAGAGATCTTGAAATCAAGATTACATGGAATCCATGTAATCCTCACTTCTAAGCTCTTTTGTAGGTTTTCCAGATAACCACTTTCATATTGTAAGAAACATCATTTCAGTAACTTTTCTCCCATTTTTAGAATCCTTCTGTTTGCACTTCAGGAAACAGTTAGAGGTTAAGTGAGAGAGTATCTTTTTGTCAGCCAGGGAAGAAAATTGCATTGGATCTGACTGAGATAATCTTCACCACAGCAGCTCTCACAGTGCTGTGCTCTGCCTTGGTGTCTGGAAAAGTGTTGATAACACACCAGAGTTTTGGGTACAGCTGGCAGAGTATCAGTTCTGTCTCTCCAACATTCCCCCCACCATTAGTAGGCTGGAGGTGGGCAAGATCCTGGCAGTGGATAGAACCAGGCCAGCTGACCCAAATTAATGAAATGGACATTCCATACCATATGACATCAAGTCAGATATAAAAAGCTAAGGAAAAGAGGGCATTTGCTATTTACAGTGTTTACCTTCCAGTGCAAACACTATGTGTGCAGAGCCCTGTTTCCCAGGAAGTGTCTGAGCATCACTTCCTGGTGGGAGGTGGAAAACAAAATCTTTGGATTTTTTCTTTGCTTGTGTTTTGGTAAACTGCCTTATAAGAAACTAGGATATTTTTTCATTGCATTTTCTCTCCCCTGTCCCAGTGAGAAGGGGGAGTGATTGAGCTGCTTTGTTGTCACCTGGCCTCCAGCTAAGGTCAACCTACCACAAGTGTGCAGTTAGTTACTCAGGATAAGAATTGCAGTCATAAAGTTAGATTTTATGCTCTTCCATTACTAAGTACATGTTTCTAAAATTAATCTGTCCATGTAGATTAGCTAAAAGCATTGGAGGTCAAAGTAATTTCACAGAGATTACATCTTCCAAGGTTTTTTTTTCACCCAGTTCAATATGAATGTGTTGTTAGCTCCTTGTATTAATAGTGTCATATGATAGTTCACTTTATAAATCAGCATTAATTTTCCACATATTTTTCCAGATGCACGCTTACTGTAAAAGCTTTACTGTCTTTTTTTGGTTTTGGTTTTGGGTTTTTTTGGTTTTTTTTTTGTTTTGTTTTGTTTTTTTAGTTTTATGAAAGAGCATTTCCATTTTTGGGGAACAGTATTTAAACAAATATTTTTTTTTTCATAAATTTTAATTATAACATTTGAAATATCCCATTCCATATAATTTGACATAATAATTATATAAAAATTATTTTCCTACTGGAATTGTCTTCTATTGTACAGTAAATTGTTTAAATTGAAGTTTTCCATTCCTAAGGTAAAGTTTTCATATGGCAGCTCTTAGGTTATTTCTCACAGTATTTTGAATTTTGAAATAATACTGTACTTCATGTCTATTGACCCCTAAAGGACTATTATTTATATTGTTTTGTAATTTTCTAGATATTGTGTTACTGTAACTAAAATCATAATATCTATAATATAGTTAAAACATTGTCTAATACAATAATTATTAACTAAAGCCTCTTCATCTTCATGATATATGCAAATAATGTGAGTGACAACTTTTTTTTTATTCTCTGTTCTGTGTAAATTACTGACACATTCCTGTTGAGGTTCTGGGTCCCCATCTTATATTCTTCTAGTTTATCAGGTTTCACAAATTGGAAGGGTAAATTTCATCTAGTTACTGTATATTGGTCTTTTGTAGTATTTTGATATGCAATCAGCTGAACTGGAACTTTCTTATCTCAGAAAATCTAAATGTCTTGCCTGTAATTTATCATGAGTCCGGCAATACTAGAATCCACACAGAAGTCACAAAGCAGTTATCTGCTCTTCATTTCTTCTGCAAAACAACTTCAGAGTTTCTTATCTAAATTGTCATCCCCTTTGCTGTTCATGAGAGGATCATATACATTTTCTTTAAAGTGTTCTACCTCAGTTGGGAGTGCACTTCTTGGAAGTGCAGGATATCAAAAGAAGAATCAGCAAACACTAATTGCAGTAAGGGAAATGCCTATTATATGTCTAGAGAATATTCTTCCAATGAAAGTAACCAAATGTATCAAATAGGTTGTTAGGAAAGACTGGACTGTCTGTCCATGGAGATGGGCCTGACTGAGCAAGGCCATGAACAACCAAGCCAGGAATCATATTAGATGGCTTCCAGTGGTCCCTTCCAATTTAAATTATTCTGTACTTCCACTGAATGTTAAAAGTTGCTTAAATCCAGATTTAATATAGGGACAAAATATTGACCTCCCTTGTCTTGGTCTCAACCCTGTATCATTTAAGCAGACTCCTTGACCAAGAAGACACTGAAAACCTTCCTTCACATAAATACCTGGGATTAATTAGCATAGATAATGGAGTAGTCACAGCTTCCACCTGTGAATGATCAGTACTTCTAAAAAATCTATACTTTTTCAATTGGAATTCAATCTTTATGACATTTAGATAAAGTATTTTCAACTAAATGCAACAAGAACCCATATATGAAGTGTGACTATTGATCCTTTCTTGCTTAATGGCTGCATTGTGAATATTAAGGTCCTTTAAATTATTGTCTAGATAGAACAATATGCAGTAATATAGAAAAGACCAACAGGAAATTTTAAATTCTATTCTTGATCTTGCACTAGTATGCAAAACTGTAAGATCTGGTGGTGCACATTGAATGATATAAATACAAAGTAAAATTGAACACCTGCTGGTTCCCTAAGCAGTTTTTGTCCTGTAGATGGAATCAAGGAGAAGGCAGGAGAGGAAAAAATGTTACTTGAAATACTGTGTAACTTGTTACCTAGTATGCAAAATCTAAATCTGAATTCCTCCCTAGATTTTCTTAAACATAATGCGAGCACAGAAATTTTCAAGAGCAAAAGGTATTTCTAAAAGATAAAATTAAGATGCTATTACATAATAGTATGTGGGTTTTTTGGGCTGGCCAGATTGCCATTATTTTTTATAATAAAAGTGAGCATAAAACATTTGTTTTACACACTTTTCCAGATGTTTAAATAATTTACTAGATTTAAACAGAAGGGAATGAAATTGGGGCTCCAAGAAGCAGAAAATTGTTCTGGTTTTAACTGAGTTCATGGGCAGTATAGGCAGTCGTAGGCACAGACAAAGTCACTTTTATCTTCTATTAATCTGCTATTGAGAATAAATGTGCTGGAGTGAAAATAAATTCTTCAGAAATGGAAACACAAACAAGATGGAAAACTTTACACCTTTTGAGAAAAAAAAAAACATTTTTCTAATAGCAGTATTAGAACGGGGTCTATTTTGAAACCTGTCTTCATAAATTCGGTTAATATGCTTTGGTGGATAAAGCCACTAAAAATACATAATATTTGTTGCAGTTTCAAGGTGTGTATATGTACAGTTTCATGGGCAAAGACAAATTAATAATGTACACAGATGTTAATAATTTATTTTTCAAACGATAATCCTTAAAACACCTACCTGTCCAGTTTTACTATTACCTAATGTGAAGTGTTTGGATTATTTTAACAGATGACACAGATTAATGAGACGGCTCTTTGTAACAGTTTTGGTTTCAGTTTATATTTGGTTTTAAGCTTGCATGTAAATTTTTGACACAACAGATAAAGGCTTTTTTTGTGATTTCAAATTCAGATCAAAACTTCTATATCTGTGGTTATCAATATTTAGCTGAATATGCAGTTCTGCATCTTCCTTCTGCCCTTTGCATGTTCTTATCTAATCTTGCATGAATTGATTCAAAGTATTTTGAACTTTACAACAAATATTCTAGATTACTTGATATATGTAGATTTGTCTTAACTGTTAATGTGACCACTCAGAAGGTCAAAATTATATATTCCTATCTTCAAAGGTACTAATGCAATTAAACAGATGTGCTTGACATTTTAAAATGTTAACTGATGTATATTATTGTCCAGTGTAATGGATTATCTTGCCAAGAAATATAAGTAGATTTTATTTTTGCTTGTTTAACTGTGAATAGGACTGCATTACTTTAGAATCATAGAATACCAGGCTTGAAGGGGACTTCAGGGATCATGTGGTCCAACCTTTCTTGGCAAGAACATGATCCAGACAAGAAGGTCCAGCACCCTGTCCAGATGAATCTTGGAAATGTTCTACATTGGGGAATCCACCACTTCTCTGGGAAGATTATTCCAATGGATCATTGGCTCATTGTGAAAATTTCTCCTTTTTTTTGTCTAATAGGAATCACCCCAGGAGTAACTTGTACCTGTGACCCCTTGTCAATAGAGTCTCCATCTCTTTTGTAGCCACCCTTAAACACTGGAACACGGCAATGAAGGCTCTTCTAAACCTTTTTCCATATTGTACAAATCAGGTTCTTGCAGCATTTCATCACATGGCATACTTCCCAAACCTTAGATCACCTCTATTGCCCTACTCTGGACCCTCTCCAGACTGCATACATCTCTTTTGAATGTTAGGCACCAAAACTGAATGCAATATTCCAGGTGTGGTCTTCTGACAGGGGAACTAATAGAGTTATAGGCAAATTTATTCGCACATACTCCCTTGTTCTAAGGTCATTACTAGTTCAGTGTAAGTATCACTACTTATGATGATGTTATGTTCTCAAAATTTGCATATTTTACATAAGTGTATAAGGCTGTATCATTCCCAGAATTCTCCCACTGATTATATATCACATTTTAATATTTTTCCTTTTCTCCACTGCAGAACCAGCTCTTGCATTATTCTCTCTAAGATGAATTTCAGTATTTGCCCCATTCTCAACTTTCCATCATTTCTAATTTTTCTAATGTTAAAATAATTTATTGGAACCTGTTTTGTAATACCTTGGTATTTTAGTTTTCCATTTAAAAAGATGGTTCCAAAGCCTACCACTACTGCATCTCAGTTATGCCTGTATTTTCTTCTGTTTCCTCAGTGCTTGTTCTTTTTTATATATGGATGAGAACACAGCTTTTTTTTCTCAATGTTTATTAATTTTACCAGTGATTACTTTTTCCCTCGCCTCTTTAATTATTTACATCTATCTTCATGCCCCTTTATTATTTTCCTGGTTTTGTTTTTCCTAAGTTTTAGATTACCTTTTAAATTTTCATATCATGTAAGTATCACTTGCTCCAAATTCCTCCAAAGCTGAGATTTTTTGTGGCTGTGTTTTTAATTTTGTTTTTTCAGTATAAATGGATCTTTTACCAAGCTTTTGAAAGAAATTTTAGTCAGCATAGTATTCACAGACATATAATTCACAAATAAATTTGCTTTAGTAATGTCATGAATCAAAGTAAACCTTTTATTCAGTAAAACATATATTATACATTCTGTTTAAGTCCTTTACTACAATTATATGTTTATATATTTTTCCTGATTTTGATGTAACACACTATCTTACAATGGAAGCTTTTTTACATGTGAAGAATATATCTCATCCTCTAAACTAGCTTCTCCTTTGAAAGGCCTGAAGACAATACATATGCTTTGGCCAGTATTCCATACAGCTAAAGTTGCAATTATTAGTAAATACATAGATACGTAAACTTTGATGTACTATAAAAAAATGTACCTGTGTGTCACTATCACTAAAACCAAGAAAGGCTGGATTCCTGGACATACTCTCCTGGAAAGTGAAGACAGTCTATTATGTTCTATCTCTTAACATTTCCACACTTCATAGTTGCTTCTGACTGCCAAACAAAATGAAATTTGCTATGATAAATGTTTTAACTTCTGTCTTCATAAGTCAATTCCAAATCTCTGACCAGTTTCCTTATTGAGCCCTGGAGATGTATAGCAATTATTGCTATCATATTTTTTTCTTGTCAGTTTGAGCTAGCCTCACAGTTTGGGCAGACTCTGTCTTTCTGGTCATTTTGTAGAGCAGATATCTTTGAATTGAAGCACTGCATTTGATTTTTTTCTTTGTATTCTTTCTTTCATCAAAACTGTGCATTGGGCTAAAATGTATCTTTTACAAACATCTTTTTTCCTTTTAAAGAAATAGAAACAGCTCATCTCATAAAGGAACCACGGTATTTTGAGTTCACACACAGGCTACCCACTCCAACTTACTGAGAATGCAAAAAAAAATGCATACTGGCCCAGACCAGAAAGTCAGTTTCCCAAGTACTTTATGTCTACACATGACCAAGCTTCCCCCAGTTCCAATCACTGTGAGGGTAGGGAACACAAAAAGGAGGAACTGCAAAATTTCAGTGCAACGTGGACTTGCTGACAGTGAAGAAAACAAGGTGTAAAATGTGTCAGGAAATACATAAAATTAATCCAAATAGATCTAGAGTGAGAAGGAAGAAACCATCAATATGAAAAAAAACCTTAACTCCCAGGAAAGGATGAAGGAAATACTGTGGTTTTGCTTTACCTTCCCCCTCACCCTCCAGTAGTCCAGACTGAAGACATTAACCTTAGGGCCTGGCTGGAGAGAAGAAAAGTGACTATAACAATAACAAGAGGAAGTTACTGGGAAATGTAAGTAGTTTAAACTGTATTACTATTAATTTTACTGATATTTTTTAATACATTAGCATTCTTTTCTTAGAGTTTTTCTTCCTCTATAATTAGATCTGGAGTTCTGTAATTCACTGGTAATTTAGGATTCCAGTTATAGTAACTAAATCTTGACTTAATATATGGGGGATGGGCTTTTTTTCCAAAGAGCAATCCATAACAGTGTTTTAAGTCTTACCTTAGTTACTTTCTGTTATTAAAGAACACTTTCAGATTTGAGCAACTTGAACCACATGTTCTAAAAAATTCGGTTGTAGCATACTGACTTGGTGGGGATAATCCTCTTGTTCAAGAAAAAAAGGCTGACTCCCATTTCTCAATCTGAAGCTTTTTTCTGGGTCTCTAACAACTCTCTGTACTCTAAATGGCTTAGATTCACAATAGACCAGGATCATTATCCATTCTTACTTCTGGCCTTTGATTTTTACATGGCACTGAACGTATTTAATGAGCAGGTGTTCAATGACATTCCTAGTTGCAGTGATAGCAACCTGTAACCTTCAGCCTGTCACTTCAGATCTCATTTGGCACAACGCAGTGGTGTGATCTTGATTCAATTTTACTATGTAGTCTGTTGCTAAGGAATCAGAAAAGACATGATCTAAAGCCATGTATGACAATAAAAGGGAGAACACAGACAGAAACTAAATTGTTGAGATGGTGACAGCAGCTCAAGGATTCAAGAGAAAATAAGAATCTCTGAGATACCAAGGAAATGGCAGTCAGCCTGCAGATAGAAATTCAGTAAGCATGGGATTTGCCCATTCTGAGAAGAGGTGGAGACCAGCCTTTCCTGATTTTGTGGGACTGGCTGGCCACCAGGGACACTGTATATAACCTGACAACAGAGTTTTGCTGCATGATGTGAAAAATGCCCAAATAAATTGATACACTGGTAAAGGTTCTGATTCATGTCTTGATACCTGACTGGTAAAGGATGACTGGTTTTTTTCTCCAAAGAGTAAAGTGCATAAACAAAACCACAGGAATGCTATGTTCTCTGGCATCCAGCACGGTCAGCAGGTAGAACTCCTAAGAGCACTATCAAAGTCTACAGCAGCAATGATTTTGATCAGATTCATCTCCTCTCTATACAACAGCCATCATAGACTGACAAAATACCCTTTTGTTTCTTGTTGACATCAGAGTATATATTTTCATCACCCTTTGGTGCAGGAAGTTTATGTTCAAATCTGGAGCTACATAGATGTTATCTAGTCAGATGTTTGCTTCCTAGAGATGCTAATCCATGATCCATAAATCTGTACACTGGAAGAACAGACCTCAACAGAGTATAGAAAGTATGTTCTTTCATGGAGTCTGCTCTAGTCACAGGCTCATTGTCCATTCATCCATACTTGGACAGGGAGCACAGTTAGAATGTGTAGCCCAAGGTGTCTGGATTGTGAAGACTTGGCAATCATATGCTGGTAGTATTCAGAAACTCAGGCTGGCCAGCGGCGTGTATCCCACCTTTCCTCCAGACATTGCAATTTCAAGTACTCATGATAATTAGTACTACTGTTGTCTGCTACTGCAGCAGTGCATGAGGTATCCCCTTATTTTTCAACTGAAGAACCACTCTTCAGAACTGGTGTATGGGTCACATAATCCATCGTCCAAATCTACCTATTGAACAGCACAAATCAGCTACTGCAGACTGCAATAAATGATACGTGGACAAATGTCCTGACTCCAATAGGTGAGGATATTACTGAAATCACACTCTTCACATCGGAGCTCATAAAGGAGCATTATATATTTTCTGGCTCCAAAATCCATTTGGATTGAATAGTTGTTTTGAATAAATATTGATAATGATTGATAATGAATAGAAACTAGGCACTGGCAACATGTACTTCTGTTGAAAATCAGTCTAGTATGTATTTTGAAGCGTGGAAATTATTTGATTTTTCAGTTTCTTAAACACCGAGATCAATGTCTAAATCTGTAACAGATAACTATCTTTTAAAGTGCATTCATTTGTGACACCAGAAAAATACTTCACTAGAATGTCAGTGATTGTTATCCAAGTTCCAGGATGTTGATGTTTCCTGGGATTAGACAGTCGTTTTTCATGCTTAGAAAGGAACCCTTTTTAATAGCAAAAAAAGCTCTTTATCTGGCATTGATCTGGCAAAGTGAATGAAAAATATTTCTGCTAGGAATTTATCTTGCTTTAAGTTCCTCAGGATCAAGTTTTTCCTTTCTTCTAGATTAAAGAAATCTGTCTTTTCTGTTGGTTCAGTAATCAGTATTTAAATCCTGTTTTTCCAATGCAATGTTGCAGAACACTATTGTGTTTTCTTCATCAAAATTACTCTTAAGACTTAATAGAATTCACACTTTGGGACCCTCTTCCTTAGCCACACTTGGATATCCTTCCTGATAAGCATAACCTTTACACTTATGGCTACTTTTTTTTTCTGTCTTGCTTTTCTCTGTATACTGTATTCCTGTACTTATTATTCCTGCAAGACATCTTTTGTAAGATTCAGACTTACTGGTGATTACCTTCAAAATGCTCACATAACATCAGCCTTTTCTGAGTTCACTTAGACCACAAAATTAACTTTACTTCTTCCCCCACCCCTAAATCTGTTTTTTAGTTATGTTGTGGCCTACTAGATGTTAGAAATTTACTATTTACTGTCTGGTACATTGAAGAAAAATTATATGAATTGAGGTTGCAATTTAATTATAACTATTCAGTTTTATTTCAGAGCTCTTGGGATCTGAAAAAATGCAAAATTTCAATTAGAATTTGAAGCCTTCTGAAGATTCTCCATGAATTATTTTATTTTCTTAATCTGAAGGTCATATTGATCATCTGTGTTTGAATTTTTTTAAAAATATTATATACTTAAAAACTGTAATAAACTGTATTTTTAGCTATTTGGTCATTAATTAGCCATTAGTATTTATCCTGTTAGTATAGCATATAATTCTTGTCAAAGTTATGTTTGTTATTGTCAATGATGAGTCCTGGAAAAACTGATTTTAGAACATCTATCAATTCATTGCTGATATCTTTGTGTGTACATTCAATACAATTTAATCATTAGGGAAATGAGGGTCTTCTCAGATTTTAAGTTTTAACCTAACATAAAGAAGTTGATACTTGCATTCTCAGTTTTGCATAGTCAGTGTGTTCAGATAGTGATTGAGTGCCTCTTAACTCATTTATTTATTTGTTCTTGTTCAGCAGTGCTGGGGATTAAGCAGGAGGCTGCAGAAAGCTTGCTTTTAAAAAAATTATTTTTAAACCTTGAAAATATAAACACAGCTGGGACCTACATGTTTTTTACTAACAAGATGAAAGAAAAGCAGCTAGGAAAAGAGTTCAGAAATATATCTTGATTCTAGTAATAGTATTTTGTTGTTTTCAGATATTTTATGTTAGCAAATCTCATTAATCTTTATAGTGTGTTATAAAAAACAGTGCTACCAGCCTGTAAGGTTTAATATGTGTTATTGGTACAGGCATGAGTGTATATCATCATATTTGCTCTATATGCTTATTTTTACTTCTTTTTCTAAAAGTATTCTAAAAGGTTCTTAATATTTGTTTTGGGGGAAGCTTAGTATCCAGCATTGCCCTTGGGAGAAGCAGAGCAAAAACTCAGCAACACTTGAAGAGAAGCTGAGGATTGTAGGTGTGATCGTACCCAAGATTCCAGCCTGAATTCAGGGCAGGACATGGAATTTCCTGAGTGCACCAGTGTGCTTTCCTCCTGCCTCTGACCATGGGGACAACAAAGCTTACCATCTCATCTGTACAGCAAGACTCAACAGAAGCATTCTCTGTAAGATGTTGTGAGTTAGCAGGAGTTTCTCCATGTGCTTTTTAAGAGATGCTCCAGCCTGAGGACCACCTGCCTTATGTGTCTTCTGAGGATGAAGCAGTTTGTTCTGGTTGGAATTTCATTTATGGAAAAGTGCTTGAATAAGCTAAGGTTTTTCAGTCTTGTCTGGCTTGATTTTACAGACTGAATATTTGTTTCTGAAAATCTTCCTTTCTAAATTAAATTCTTAGACTTGCCTTCTTTTCCTTTCTTACTCTCTTCTCTCTCCAGCTTTGCTTATTTTGTATATGAGTATTTGTTTCTAACCATTAGCTGCGCAGGGCTGTATTCCAGACCTTAAAGAACATTTTTTTCTCAAAACATTTCAATTTTATCTGCAGCAGTGACAGGAAGCCTGGTTGTAAGGTTGGGATGCAAGATGGAGACACAAGAGAACTAAATGTGTTATGTGTTCTGACATAGTTTTCTGTGGGATCCGGGAGAAAACCTCTGTAATTTCCTATTTCTTCCTTCCTTATCTTTAAAATAGAGTGGTGGGACTGGAGTTATTTTGAAGATAACCATAACTTATATACAACACTTTGAAAGTGGTAATCACTTCCGTAAAAATAAATCTGTCTCTTACTTGGTAACTGTGCAAAACCATATCATAAATTAGAAATCCTTACTAAGGTGCAGAGATATGAACACATTCATACAAATTGAGCTGTTGAGTAACAGTATGTGCTATTTTAATAAATGAAGACTAAAACCAGCAAGATTAAACTAGAGTTCCATGTCTCTTGAAGAAAATTACTTCAGGAGATAGAAGACACTGCCGAAAAAATACAAACATTGCAAGTTTTTCATCAAGGTTATTTCAAAAGTTTCATCACTAATTTAGACATATATTAGATTTCTCCTTTATTCCACTAATGGATAAATAAATAGAGTGTCATTATATGCAACTAAAAATATATTGATTAAGCTTGTTAAATATAGAGTAAGGATACTGCACTTTCTGTGCTATTTGATCAACTAAGCCTAGATGCATTCAAAGTGTGACCTCTCTAAATTGCATTTATGAAAACTGTGCAATTTTTTTTCCACTGATATTGAGCAAAGGTCTACAGAATTTTAAAAATATAGTATTTTATATTTAAGCTGAGGGTGGTGATTACTGAGCAGAACAAAGAACTCCCAGATGAAATTTTATTTAGATTTCTAATCTACAAAGACAGTGAAAAGAAAACAAAAAAAAAAACCATTTAATATACTCTCTCATAACAAGTTTTATTTCACTGACTCTTTCATTTATAAGGACAGGTCTGATATAACAGTCTAATTTCCTTAAAAAAATATAATTTAAAAATAAATGCAATAGTCCTAGCGAGACCTTAAAAAGTTCCCATGCTGTCTTCAGCAACAGAAATTCTTTATATAGAGTCTGTTCTTTATATCATAATATGCATCTCATTGTTCACAATTAAATGGATATGATTAAGAAATATCATCAAAACCTATGTAGATATTATTTTTAAGAAACTTCTCCTTTTATATTTTGTATTTATAAGGCCTATATAATTATTTTTTGGATTACTTTGTTGTGTTCCTACACAACAGATAATCACTCTCTGATGCTAACAGCATATGTATTTTGGACAGTTTTATTCATGAACACTGCAGCCAGCAGCATTACTTTTAAGTTATGTATTATAAGTAGAGCATGCCTTTGTAGAGAAAGGAAACAAACTGTTTCAACTGTGAAATGCTGGCTGTGTAACAGCGCAGCTGTGGAGGACATAACAGAACAGGGAGAGATTTTCACTTACTCACATTTATTTCTTGAAATATGGAGTACTAGCCTGTGACACTTCGTATGTAGGTAAAGATATGCAGCAATAGGTTTCTTTCATTCGAAGGGTGAAGTAGGATAATAGTGGAAGAGAAAGAAGAGATGGTTTTTCTAAATGAAAACCAAAAGTTTTTTGTGGCATGTGACCAAATAGGGGGGAAAAGTGTTAATTTTTTTTTTTTTAAATAAAACATTGAACTTGTTTCAAATATTCATTTCATTGTTGCCCTAAAAAACTTAAATGATGTCAAATGCAAACAATTTCAGGATCAATTATTTTTTGAAAAAATATATTCACAAAATATCCTAATATAGGTGTTTTCAGTTTTTCATTTAAATAGAATTCATCAACAATTATTTTGTTAACTTTTCATATAGGTATGAAACTTCATATTTAGCTAGTAATGTATTCTCCAAACGTTACTGAAAAAGGAGATTTTCTCAGCAAGTGTATATCTGTTAGTGTGAATAAAACTAATAGAAAAAACCAAAAAAACCACCAGAACAAAACAAAATTAGGTGTGTACATAGGTCTAGAAACTGTCATTACTTACAGAAAATGTCACATGAAAATCTGACTCAAAACCAAAACTTGTTTTTCAGGTAAGAGGTAGACCTTCCAAAAACTTAGCAGTGTGGGAAGGGTGATTCCTAAGAGTCTGCAATTTGCTGTCAGTTATGATCCAAGTTTGCCTCAGTTGCTCATGATAGTAAAAAAGTTTTAAAATCTTAAAAAATTTGGAGTCTTAGAAAGAAAGTTAGGTTTGGAAAGCCCTGGGAAAAGTAGGCCCTGGGAAATGTTAGGACTTGTGCTTGCTAAAGACCAGGTCAAACAGCACCTGTGTATTCAGTATATGATAAATGATACAATTGTTAGATGTGATTAGATATAATTATTGTTTAAAGAACATGAGGAACAATGTTGGGGGGCTAAGGGGGGATCACGAGAAATCCATGCTTGGGTAAAAACAATGCATACAATAGAACAATGTAAGTTTAATAATTAATATGTAAGTTGTATAACGATAGAGTATAAAACATGTTCAACGCAAAACCAAATCGGGTCAGATTTGGGTATGTGTACCCTGTCACCCAGAGCTCTTCAATAAAGCACCTTCATATAATCATTTTGATTATGTGTGCTCCTGAACGCTAACACGCAGACTCCCAAGGGTGCTGCAGCTAAAGGAAAATTCATGCTAGGAGGTTAGATGGGTCTTTAGGCTATCTGCACTGAGTCTGGGAATGGTTGCACCAAAACTGTTTGCAGCTGGC
Organism: Pseudopodoces humilis; assembly: GCF_049639895.1. NCBI lineage: Eukaryota > Metazoa > Chordata > Aves > Passeriformes > Paridae > Pseudopodoces > Pseudopodoces humilis. Next base: position 77,130,102 of record NC_142200.1, read on the forward strand.
TATTGACAAATCCATAGTCTATAAGGCAAGCCCTGGAGACTTAAGATGCACTGGTGAGAGACTGGTGGTGGTAGCACATTCACACTAGAGTGTATGTGATTTGAACTTGTAATAGGAGAAATGCTTGATTTTACTTCTCTGTTGTGACTCTGCATTTCAGTGAGAGAGAGCTGTTTTCTGTTTGTGTCCTTGTGACCAACAGCATTTTATTCTGTAATGCTGTTATATCTAGAGTCCATCAGTAAAATTATATTAATTTTGTCTTTTAATCTTCTACATTTTCTGTAATATTTTTCAAAGTAATATGCCATCCAGATCATCTAAAAGATAGAAGCATAACAAGTTGTGTTTCTAATACTATTGAAAATACTTCTCTTATATAGCAGAAGTTATGATAAATAATCTCTGCTGTACTGTGCAGGTTTATTGTGAAACTGCAAGTGTTGTTGAATTGAATACTTTACCAGAGCCTGAAATTACAGAGGGACCTTGCACAGTAGTTACATATTGCTATGTATTATGCAACTACATATTTACCTACTTAGTAGCAGCTAAAACTAACTCTGATTTATTAGTAATATAGCAAACCAGAAAATAGATGTACTTAACAGCTGGGGAAAGTGGGGGAGGTTCAGCAACAAATGCTACAGTATATAAAATAATTCCTAAGGTCTGCTTTACTAGTCTTGGAGTTTTTACTAACCAAATAGACTTTGGTGAAAGCCTTGGAGGTACTTTGTTGCAAATGCTTCTATCAGAAAAGAAGACAGATAACCTGTCAAATGGACAGCATCAAACTGACAAGTAAGTGCAGCCATGTGCTTGGTCACTAAAACAGTGTAAAACTCAAGAGGGATTTTCAGAGTGTGCCTTGGAAAAATACCGAGAAAATAGAGGGTTTCAGTAAAGAATTTTACTGTGTTTAAAAATCCTTGAAAATCTAACAATATCTCTTTTTCATAATGTCAATTTACATTTTAAAATGTGGCTGTAGATAGTAGAAGTTTACACAAGTAAGAACACATATTTTAAAATCAGCAAATTTTAAAACTAGAGTTTTATTCTTGTACGGAAAAAACTTCCTCTCATTCCTGTAGTCCAGTGCTACTGAGATAATTGAGTCTTTCTATAGTAGAAGATTGCCAGAATTTAAGTTTTATCAATATAACTATTTATCAGCAACAAGATAATTAAATGCTCAATAAATCTGAACACAGTCCTGCCACAAAAAAAATTATAATCAAATTATACATTCCAACAATAAAAAACAAAATAGGCTTTCTCAAAGTGATTGAACTGCATGATGTTAGTACAAGATGTCATATATTGACCATTTTGCTAGAGGGTTATTTTTCTAACACCTTTATTGAAATTTCATTGAAATTTTGAAGAAAGATTCAAATAATACTTTTTTTTTCCTAGAAAGCACTCGTGAGGACAGAGTCAAATGAGAAACAGGAAATAATAGGTAGCATCAGGAGCAAAAACAGCAATCACAAAAAGACCCCCACAATTCAAGTAATTAAAGGGTAAGAGAAAAAGAACTAAGAAAAGTGGGTATGACAACAGTTACTTAATTGCCAGGCAAGTTTCTTAATTTTGTATTCTCTTTTCTCCTTTTGTGCATTCCTTAAGAGAGCAAGTTTCCCAGACTTGAACAGTTGCAATGAATTATGCTTAGTTTTGGTCAAATACTTTGGGTTCAGTGCAGATTGCAGTACAGAACAAAGAAGAATTTCACTTGTTACAAACTTCCAGTTGGTGTACAAACCATTAGCCACGATCCTCTGATTCTAATCATTCACCTTTTATTTGTCCATCTAACAGTTCAACCATCCAGACTTTAATGTGGGATTGATGAAAGCCTTGTTACTGTCAAGGTATTTGGCATCCATAGCTTTCCCCCTTGTCTACAATTCATTTGACAAGTCATTTTATTAAAAAAGCATAATATGACCTTTTAAGGGAGGCACTTAGAAGACCAGGACACCTGTAGTATCATGTACTGATATAATGATACATTATATAGTATCATTCTCTGAAGTTCTCAGTAGTCAGTCTTGTTTTGGAAGTCCTAGGAAAAGCAGATTTTTAAGTGCCTGGTTTTGATGGGCTGTAAGAAGGAATTCATACTCTTCAGAGACTGGAAATTCCTCTTCTATAGAAGGCCTATACCTAACAACACATCCCATGGGTTATGTCAAGTACCCTGAAACTTGTGGTGAGTGGCAGAAGACTTCTGTGAACCTGTCTAAAATTAAAATTTGGTGTGACAAGGACCAACTGAGATTAATTGCACAAAGTCTTAAAAGATTCAGTGACCAGCTAATGGCATAGAATTCAATGTAGATAAATTTAAAGTGATGCTGATGGCAAAGGGAGTGGAGAAACCTTAAACTGCCGTTTGAAATAGATTTGCAGTCATTGTAGCCAGATGGCAGATTTCAATTACAAAGGAGGGAGCCACAAAAATGTAAACTTCCTCATCACTGACAGTCACAAGAGAATTGTTAGGGTTTATTAGGAAGGCAGTAGAGATCAGAGCAAAGAAAATCATCAAACCGTTCTATAATTGCATGCTTTTCTGGAGGATGTATACCTTGTGCAGTCTTCCTTCAGCTTGAGAGAAAAGAATGACACAAAGTGAGAAAATTTAGGGAAGTACAACAGTTGTAATCAAAGACATGGAAAAAGTTTATACCTGATAAATAAGTAGGCTTGACTAGGGTAGGCTATTCTTTTCAAGACTCTTCAGTCTTGAAAAATTATGTCTCAGAATGGATATGACCAATAGGTTTATTGAGTTTCCATATGGGTTATTGGGAAGAGTATAAAGGCATGATTAAGCCCTCTCTCTTCTCATGTAAGAACTTGGCTACCATTTTAAACTAATAAGAGTCACATTCACAGTGAACAAAACTGCTCTTCTTATACTGGTTTGCCTGACAATGGAACTGGCAGCCACAGCACATTAGGGCTTCTAAAAATATATAAAGACTGGGGCAAGACTGAAACAATTACAAAATGTCTCCTAATGTGGTTTTTGTTTCTGGCATTCAAACTACATTGAGTGATTTTAAAACAAGCTAAACATAACATACATATATAACTCATGAGTAATTTCAGTGCTTTGAGTACTGAACTCTGATTTGAAATGTACAGTTAATTTTCTAAATAGGATTTGAAGTGGGCATTGAGAATACACCTTCGCAAATTGTTTGCTTTTCAGAATTGTTTATGATAAACTTCTGTGTATTATTAAACACTCCAAGTTAACTGTTTTTTTTCCACCTGCAAGCTTCTCCTTCAAAGAGCACATGAAGAAAAGACTATGCAATTATCTGGCTGCATTTCGCATCTTTTAACAGTTCTGGTAATCTAAATTTAAACATAGTACTGAAACCATTGTTATTACCTTTTAAATTGCCTAGTAAATATGGTGACCTATTTCAATTTGGGCTTTCCTTGGAAAAAAAAGAATGTTCTGAGGTGTGCATTTTCCATTTTGTGTGTATTGAAGTTTTTCTTCATAATCCTTCTCAAACACAGTAAGATTACAAAAATTCTAAGGAAGAATGCTGATGAATAGTGAATAAAATAAACCTTGTTTGCAACTTTTGAAGTTCAGCATATAGAATGAGGCAGGAAATACAGCCCAAATGGAACCAAATAAAAGAAACTCTCAGGGAAGTGTGGATTTACTAAGGAGAGAAGTTTCGCTAGTTTGTTTAAACCAAATCCTTCTTTTCCTCTGTTTATTCAAAAATGTAGTGGTTGTTACATTTGAGGTGAAAAAATATGGTTGCTAATTAACATTTAGTTTAAGACATGACAGGATTTTTAATTTTAAAACAAGAGGCTCTTTTAAATTACACAATAGCTTAGAAACTCATTATGAAGCAGTGGTAATTCAGAGCAATATAATAGTTTTAATATTTTTTTTATTGAAATAAAATTACTCCTTAAAACATATTGTTTTGTTGAGTAAGTTCTGCTGGTGAGGTTTACAAATTTATTTTTTGCTTTCTCCATCCTTAGTGTTTCTGTATTTTATCCTCAGAGTTCAGTAAGAATTTAATCTAACCAAAAATTATTAAAAAATATATGAGGCAAAGTGAAATCCTGAATTTTGCAACTGTTTCTCTTAACTGTTAAGAAAGTGTGGCAGAAGTAGTGATTGCTGTTCTGACTATGAGTCATGCTCTCTAATGTAAAGGCTATGATTAAAAATTACCACAAATTATTTAATTGAAGCTATATTCAGAGTTGTATGTATCTATAATAACATTGCATTCAGACAAGAATCTTTTTATACTTCTTTCATTAATAATATCAATGTCAAACATTGAGTTGTAACTCAGTAATAATATTTTCCCTGAAAGTCTAAAGTCAATGTCTTCTTTTTAATAAATATTTTTAATGCACTTCCCTTTCTTGCTTGCCATTAGTAAGATTGGTAAATTATCTGACAATATGCAAGTTTTAAATGTATTAAAATCTGGGCCCTGTTTTTTTGTTAGTTTTGACTTGGAGATTTTGGTTTGGTTTCTTGGTTGATTTGTTGATGTTTTTTCTGAAGCAGAGAACTGAACTGAGAAGGCAGAATTTTTTTTTTTTAAAAAAGAAGTTAAATTCTACAGGCATTTTAATGTTACAGTGTGAAATTGTTTTATGAAGGCATAAAATTTTTGGAAACTTAGATTATTGGTAAATTTCATGTGACATCTGTTTTTACAGTTCAGTATAAGATCCAAGGTGAAACAACAGAATTTCTTAGGAAGTGAAATTTCTTGTGTCTAACGTGATTGATCATGAAAGTACTAAAGATGAAAATGCTACAAGTCCATGCAATTTCCCCAAAGAGTCAAAACTGATCTATCACTTGTCTCTCCTGTTTAGTCTTTAAGTATATGTGCAATTAAGGCTATGATGTAGTATCAAGTTTTAACAGCTTTTACTTATGCTAAGAAAGGAGCACAAGTTATTTATCCAATATTTTCTGACTGTTTATGTCCTCACCTATTTTGAGATAGGTCAGTCGGCATATGGTTTGACTGAATTTTGCACATTTGGTTGTGCTAAAGAAGCCTGTATCTGTGCTGATATTGTGGCAGGGTCCTGGAGTATTTTTATTGCTTTCTGGGATTTATTCTTCCCAGAAATGTTTTTTGTTGACATTTCAAGTGCCAGTCAGGTCTACTGAGCATTAAGGTGTTTTGTTATTTGCTCTGCTAGTCAGGGGTGGGAGATGATGCTTCTGCTTAGTCTAGGGGAAAGTATTGCATGTGTGAATGGATATGCCTGGGTGGATTGTGCTTTCATTTTAATTTAGTTCTTGGTTCTGTCATCCTTTGAAGTGGAAAGCATGTTTGAAGCCTGGTTGAGGTGACTTGTGAAGCTGAATACCCCTTTTTCTCAGTTGCTGAGCTTTGGGAATTGATGTGGTACTAGCCTGCAACAGATATTGCTTGAGTTCTTATGCGTATTAAGCATTTATTCCTGGAAATGCAAATTTAGGATTTATATGAAGGATTTGTTCCAGTCACATTAGTCTGTAATTAAAACTGGAACTTAGGTTTCACTCTGTGATGGGTTGACCTTGGCTGGAGTCAGATGTCCAGCAAGATTCTCTACCACTCCCCTCCTCACTTGTCAATGGGAAGAAGATATGATGGAAGTCTTATGGAATGAGATAAAGGGACTGAGAGATCTCATCATCATCCTGGGCAAAACACACTTGACTCAGACAAATTAATTTAATTTATTGCCAATCAAATGGCAGTAGGATAATGATAAATAAACCCAAATCTTAAAATTTCCCCCCTCCCTTTACTCCAGATTTTGTCTATGCCCTTGCTAGGTGGTGGTGCAGGTATATGGATGCTGAATGCAAGAAAGCAGGCAGGGAGCACAGAGCGTGTGAAACTAAGTCACACAAGGTTCTCACTCTGGCCTGAGAAATCATAAGGAGGAATTCAGAGTCCTTGGAGAAGGAAAACAACCTTTGCAGGTGTTGTTTAGATTCTTGTTGTTTACTTGCAAGAAACAACCAAGGGGTGTAGTACCTGGTTGACCAATGATGGTGATGTGTTGATTTAATGACCAATGAGAGTTTTACCTCTCAGTCTTTCCCAGACCTGTCTATAAATGAAGATTGGGAATAATAAACCTTGCTCTCTATGGCAACCCAGCTGAGAGAGTCAGTGTCATACTTTCACCGTTTCTAATATAGTGAGACGCAGATGGAAGGCAAATGGGGGTTGTAACCAACCCATATGTTGTCTCTGCTGTGTTTCCTCCTCACCTGCTCCAGTGTGAGTCACCCACAGGGTCACAAATCCTACCAGAAAACCTGCTCCATGATTGACTCCTCTACCTTCAGGTCCACAAGTCTTTCCAGAAGCCTGCTCAAACATTGGTTTCCCATAGGGTTGCAGTTTCCCCTCTCCAGCTGCAAATGCTGTTGTACAGTATTTTTCCTGCTTTCTGAAATGCTTTATCCCAGGCTTGCTACCACCATCACTGATGGGCATGAACATGGACTTGGCCAGCAGTAGGTCCATCCTGGAGCTGGCTGGCATTGTCCCTGCTGGAAAGATAGGAAGCTTCTGGCAGCTCCTCAGAGAAACCACCCCTGATGCCCCCTGCAACCAAAACCTGGCCACTCAGACCCAATATACATTCCCTGCGCATAATTATTCTTGCTTATATGAGAGATTTTTGGTAGTCTTTAGGATTGATCGTGAGGGAAGCAAAATCAATTGGGACACTGTATTTTTGTGTCTTGCAGGGTTCTGTTTGGCTTTTACCATGTGACTTAACAGAAAGCTTGCAAAATGATGAGTGAGGACATGTATTTTCCCAGCACTTTCACCTTCTAGCACTCTGGAGAGTGCAATCTTGGATAAATCAAGATTGAACAATGAGGATTTTTTTTAAGTATGAGACCTGAACGATGTTTGTCTATTTCTTCTTCTTCTTAAATATATTTTTTTATTAAGTGTTTATGCAACAAGAATGTGTGGTATTCTTTCACTCATATTTTTTGTTGATTTCAAGGATCACAAAGTAGTTGTATATTTTATTGCTAATGCATATATATCACGATGGATATCTTTACATGAAGTAATTCTGTAAGCATTTCCAAGGTAGTGTCCAAATTTAAAATATAAATGACATCTCTTTTGAGGAGTAATGTGATAATTTCTTTTAACATTATATTTAATATATCCTCAGGTCAAGACTAATTTCCATAACAGATATATGAATGTTTTCCTTCATCTTTTACAGAATTATTAATTTTTCACAGGTATTTTGATAATTTTTAATAGTGGTATTCAAATGTTGCTGATTTTATGTCAGGTTTGGTTTTTGGACTCTAGGGCACAGGGTTAGGCAATACCACCTTCCCATTTTTCTCTCTAAAGATTGATGGAGTTGTATTTGTTGGTCTACAGGTACAGGACACATACAATATAGTAAGAATCATCTCTTTTATTAGAGATGTATGTGTTGAAGAAGCAGGCATACATTTTAACCAGTAAGTGATGAAAACTGTTTGTTTTTTTTTCTCCAAGATATTTCTCCAGTCAAACTGCAGATTTAATAGGGACAGGGAAGGAAGTGTGGTCAGTGTGAGCAGGAAGCATCTGTGATGTCCCTGTGCTGGGCAGTGAGATTGGTTAATCCGGCAAGATCTTCAGTGAAGGCTCAGTCCCCACTGTTCACACATGAGCTCCTTATTGCCTTATTCCCTTTTATCACTGAAGTCAGTCTTGAATGCTGCCTGCTGAAACTGAGGCATGGTGTGTCTGAGGTGACACAGCATTACAATATTAATCCTCAAGTTATCTGACTGTTCCATGGAGGCTGTGGAGTAGTGTGTACATCTTACAGAAAGGAATCCTGTCTTTATTCTGCCTAATCCACGTGATAACTGTGATTGTTCAGGTCCCTACAATGGGCTTCTCCACGGGCATGAAAAATGGAAACTCCTTTCTCATTTTGGTGTGAGGGAGAAATAGCAGTCTCAGGAGCATCTTCCTCATAAGGTGTATCTGCCTCCTGCCATCCAGCAGGACAATACCAGCTTCCTCTGAGCTGGAACCAGCAATAACAACTTCATGATGATCACCACTGGTACCCCTCTCTATGGCTTTAATAGCTTTAAAGTTTATCCATTCAACTTATGGTTGAAGGAGCTGACATCTATTCAATATTTAGTTTGTATTTAATTTGATTAATTTCTGCAGATTATTGTCTATAGAACACAGATTAGTAATTATGTAATGAAGTGGTAAAGCCACACATGCTTCTATATAAAATAATATTTTTTAAAGATTTTAGAAGATTGTCTCAGTATTTTTAGCACACAGAAACTTTTATGTTACATTTTTCAAATGTTTATGTAACAATTTTTTAATTTAGGATGCCTATAATTTTTGCTCTTTTGAACTGTGAATGATTGCTTTGTAGTTCACTGACTATTTCATGGAAGTCTGTTTCATTTAGTGTGCTAAATGATGATCACTACCGTCCAAAAAAATATAACTGGATTAGATTCCAGGTCTTTTGTATGTAATAGCTCAGATGATCTTACAAGTTCCTTCTCAATTTAGATCTGAAGTAGCTCTGTTAAAATGATTAAAAATCAAAGTGTGATTAGTGTGTCTCTCACTGTCCCCTTTCACATCAGCACTGGGTACAGTGCTGTGCAAACCAGCTCCCTACGCCTGACGCAGCAGGAGTTGCACATCATGCTCCCCCCCTTGCAGTCATTTGTTTCTGTATTCCCTGTATTGTGTTCTTCCTTATGTTTTGCTGCTTGACCATTTTAATTTAAAAGCTTTATTAGATTGAAAAGATTAGTTTTGTAGTGTTTCTTTTTTTGGTGTTATTAAGGGTGACCTATAAAAAAACAGTAAAATGTAAATAATCTATGCATTCTGATGAACAAGTTCCTTGGGGATTAAAAGAAGCTTCAGCACGTTCACTGCAGCACTGTAACAATGAATCATTAGTAATGCCCAGTTTGCCAAAGTCCCAGGCATGCAGCTTCCAAAAGCAACAGACACAAAACCAGCAGTATTATTTTTTTCTCATTCATCAATTTTTGTGAAGTCAAATTGCCTTTCTGGAATCCCCACAGCAATTTGGAAATGATGTATGAAATCAAATATTCTTACCTGCACAGTGCACAGGGAAAAGAAAAAAGAAATAGCTTTCCTATCAGTGCTCTGACATGTTATTTCAGTGATACTTGATACCCAGTCAGAAATAAGATATTAGTTCCAGATGCTGGGAAAAATCCCATTTACAAATACCTTTGTCACACTTCCTTCTTCAGCTTTCCTGTTTGTTCTCTCAGAACTATTAATCTTGATAGTTTTGAGTTTTAGAAAACATATTTGTTAATACAAGTCCATCAAGACTCTTTGGAAATTTTGAAGTGATTTTTCTCTTGATTTTCTCACTGGTGGCTTGGGGAAGTATATGAGCTGTATGATCTCTCAAGGTATATTGCTGTACTCTATGATTCATTAAGATTACTTATGCATTTTTTTTCCAGTTTTCCTTGCATTGTGTTTAATTCCCTAGATATTTTTAATCTCTCTCTGTAAGCAGAAAAAAAAACCTTTTGCAGTGTTAACTTGTCTTGTTTCTATTATTCTTTTAATTTTAATAGGAAAATTGCAGTTTTCCTTCCATATGACATGGAATACTTACCACAGAGGAGGTTAGAATTGGTATACTGTCTTAGATTATTTAAAACTCTGCTTTTTAGTTAAAAAAAAATTAATTTTAATTTTAGTTAAAAAAAATATTTCTGTTTTGATCACTAGGATCAAAGGTAAGGTGGTAAACTTAAAGAGGTGATATGTTAATTAACATATGATAGATCTCCAGAATTTATTATTTGTTTAGATGATCTTAATACAGACTTTTTATTTTGGATTCAGATATGAAAACAAAGAAAAAATTTAAAACAAACAAAAAAAAACAGTAAAGAATGTAGTAAATGCTATGTAATTATCATAGAATCACACAGCAGTTTGGCTTGGAAGAGACCTTTACAGGTGGAATGTAACCAAATGGAAGAAATATTTTAATTTGAGGTTTAAAAGGAATTCATGGTAAAACCTTATCTTCTTGTTTCTGTGCACCAGCTCCCTGAGAACAATGAACACATTTGGAAAGTTGTCCCAACGTAGTATACTAATGAATGAGGCTATTCCTCAACCTCACAAAACTGTGAAAGTCATTGGACATCAGTAGCTTTATTCCTTCTTTCCAAACAGCTGGGAAGTACTGTCTAGTGGTTAGTGGGCTCAGTAACCTTCTAGGGCAGATACTCCTCCCAGTCACAGCTGTATGCATCCAAGCCAGAAACACGGTGAATTACTATGCAGATCTCCACACAAGCATTGCAATATTATCATATTTTCACTTTTGATACCTGAGGAAGGATGTCTTTTCTCAGCTCATTCTTCATAGCACCACATCATACAGTATAATTGAAAATAAAAGGGACTGTGATGATACTCTTCTTGGAAAGTCCCTGTCAACTCTTAAGTATCTTTATCCTCTTTATTTTATATTCAGCTCTGATGGAGATAAAACATCTTCAGGAAGGAAAAATACTCTTGTCTCTCCTTCTTTTTCTTCAGGGTTAAAGCTACTTACACATCCTAAGATTTTAATGACAGAACTGTGTGTTATCAGGATATTATCATTTTATAGCAAGTACTTCAAAACATGGAAAAGGATATCTATAAGTAAGAAACTCTACTATGGGGCTTGTAAGGTCCACTACAATCCTTTAGAAATAAAGCATGATTAGTTATCCTGGTAAGTGTAATGCTGTATTAAATATGTTCTGGGGCAATTCTGCTCTTTCCTGACTGGGTACTTGATGACTGAAGGAAACTGGCATGTGAGTTCAGCCATCTCCTGAGTATAAGCAGCTGCATATTCTCTCTTCTCTGCCAGGCTTCCTGTTTGCATGCAGCTGCTAGAAACATAATGTGTGTGAGATCTCAGTGTTTTTGGCAAATGGTGCAATTTTTCCGTGGAAAAACCTAATAAAAATGTTTGCAGGTCAAACTTTGTTTAGGAGCTATTAAAAAATACCTTGTGACAGATATTTATGTCCTATTTTCCCAAATTCTTTTTTTCTGCTTCTGTTGAGACTCTGGTTATCTGTATCCATGCAAAATTAGGTATCCATTTAACCTGAATGCCTAAATGGATATTCAATTTGATCTCAGTCAACCATAGTTAGTGCAATGTAGTTTATCTTCTTGGTAGTAAACTTACCATTCCACTGTGTGTATCAGTAATGCTCTTTATTTAAGGTAAAATTCCATCCATCTGACAGATCAATAACTCGGATCAAATTAATGATGTCCCTTGAAATTTGATTTCTAAGGACCAGAGTATCTTTTTTAATCAAAGTTGCAAAAACATTTCTGAAACACCATGTATATTGTATCTCATTTATATGGCACCCAGAGACAGGACAAGGGACAATGGGCACAAATGAAACACAGAAAGATCCATCTTAAGATGAGGAATAACTTCTTTACTGTGAGGGTGACAGAATAGGGTCACAGGCTGCCCAGAAATGTTGTGGAATGTCCTTCTTTGTAGGTATTGGAAACCCATCTGGATGCAATCCTGCACAATTTGCTCTAGGTGAAACTGCCTTGCATGAGTGGTTGGACAGCATGATCTCCAGAAGTCCTTTCTACCCCCAACCATTCTGTCATTCTCATTCATCCCAAACACACAATGCATGTTTGTGCACTCTCTGCACTAAGAAAACTGCAAAAAGAACTGTAAAAGCAATGCATGTGTGGTCTCTATAAGTTATTTATTTTCAGATCACCTATTATACTGGTAAAAAGTCTTGACTTTCTCTGCATTTTAAAGCTCTTCTCTCCATCCTTTTTGGGGCAGATAGAGAAAAACCTGCAGAGAACTAATCCCCTAAAATTCAGTTTTTTCTTTACATGGTATATGTAGCCCACATAAGGGAAAAATGATAGTTTGGGATTTGACTATCTTTAGCATGGATTGAATGGGTTCAAGAAACATACTATTATCATAAGGAAATTTATTTGCCAGATAAGAAAATTAGCTCCTGCTGTGATCTTCACAAATAAGTAACCTTAATAAGCTATAGATAGATGAATTTATATGAAATTTCTCATAGATTAAACTCATGGACCTCTTGGGGAGAAGAAAAAATAAAAAAGAGCACTTTATATGTCACATTGGCTTGAAATTGCATCTAGCGCTAGGTTCAGTTGGATTAGCTCATCTGCTTTGTAATATATTAGATCCTGTGTTCTCTATCTGCTTTCTATCTCTGTGCAGATAGAGATTTATTTTATATACCTAACCACACCTGCTGCATGACTTATTTCAGCTGGTAAACCCTTTCACATAAGGAACTATCCTTTAGTATAGGTCATACATATCCTTTATATGCATATTATATAGTAATATTCCATTGTGTTTGAGGAAGAAAAAATTAAAGGTTCAAAAAGTATACTATGTCAATCCCACACTCATTAGATAGTGTATCTAGTAAAACAGTATTTTTTTGTCCTGTGGATATGGGGAGATTTCTTGTTTCATTTCATTAATGCAATGGTACAGAGAAGAAATTTTCAGATGGCAGATATAATATGAACTTTGAATTATCAGTGTTGATTTTTTTCAACTACAATTTAAGAGCACAAAAGAGATGCATTACCTAAGGTTCAGAGAAGGGCATTATTATAAGAGAAAAAAAGTTGCTGTGGGTCAAACTAAAGATTTATCTATCCTACTAACCTGTGCCCATCAGAGCTTTTAGATCAAATGTCTAATAAGGACAGGGCAAATAAGGGTTTTCATTTGAACTGTTTTCAATTTTTAACTAGCTTTTTCTCACAGGACATTCTGAACCAAATATGGTTTCAGAGGCTTTTTCTTGCATGTAATGTTACAGTTTACCCTGGAGGTACTGTAAACTCAACATTTTAAATATCTTGTGGCACTCTTGCTTTGCCTGAGCAACTGCCTCCTTTGTTTTGAAACTGGCTTATACTAGTTTCATTTTATGTCCCCACTTCTTATATTGGAAGAGACAGTGTGCAATTTCTGCATGTCTACTGTGTCTATGTCTGTTTGATTTTATAGTCCTCTGTTATCTCTATCTCTCTTTCTGAGACACAAGAGTCTTTTGAAGATGCCAAGCCAGTCTGTTGCTTTTCATGTGGGAGTAGTCTAATGCCACAGAATGTTCTTACCAACATGCTCTGGACCTTTTCCTGTCTTACCAGATCTTACTTTGAAGGACTTAAAAAGCAGCATAGTAATACTTTTTTTTGTTCATTATGCTTTTCCTAATAATTTCTGTTTGGGTTTTTGACTACTGCTGAGTACTGAGCAGTGAGCTGCTGGTTTTAGAGAGTTATGATAATCCTACAGAGCCCACCTAGTCAGCTCAAGACTCATCATTTCATATGTATATCACTTGCATATGTACGCTTCCCTTGTGCTTCACTTTACATTTACCTATTCATTAGTATTTCTGCTGCTGCTGTCTCTGTTCCAGGTAAGCTTACTTGTCATGTTACAATAGAGCAGAGAAATCACAAACCTGGACAACTTGTTTCTTTTTCTCTCCTGATGGGCAGTTAGCTTTCCTAGGATTTGAAAACATTGATTTAAATGTTTAGATGTTAAAATATTGCCTGTAAACAGACAATGAGCCCATTTGTATAAATAACTGATGCTGAAACTTGAAGGTCATTTTGGAAAACACAGGCTTCAGACATCTCATCTAGTGTTTCTTCTATCAATCCTTTTCTGTCTTTGGCAAATCCACAGAGCAACATCATATACAGCCACTACTTAGCTCTTGAATGTATGCTCCAGTTAAGCAATATACACTTGGCTCACTCTGCATTTGATGAATTGTATTTCAATTACAGATGTTTTTCCATCTTACTATGATGTTTATATGCAGAATTAATGTTTTCAGTAAGATTTAATAAATTATTTCCTCTGTGACACTTTACCTTTTTTGCCTATTTTTCATTCTTTTCTATTCTTTTGGAATAATTTGCCTCTAATATTGTGGAAGGAATTCTGTCCAGTTTCACTGACATTTTCATCACTGTCATTCTAGCAATTCTTTTACAAATTGGTGTTATTAGTAAAAATTATTTAGATGTTCCTAACAACTCACCATCACTGCCTTTTAAGCTGATATTTACTGCTTTCCCTGAAGGCATAGAAAGGTTTTAGTGGTGTACCATACCATTAAATTTCTCAATTGCCACAATAGTATGCGTGTTGTACAATGTCTTCAGGGAGAAGAAAAGAATGATTTATCTAGGTCAAGTCTTATAGTCATTGATTGATTTTTAGCTTGAGTATTAGAAAAATTGCATCTGTTTGAGGAAGTAGGTGCTTAGGTGTCTGATTCAAAAGTCTCTGACTGAAAAACACATCTATCATAACAATTGTACTCATATAAGTTGTTCACAAGCTATTTATTATATCTATCAAACTTTAAAAAATGTATACCACAACTCTAAATGTTATATGCAATTATTCACTTTCTCTCATTTTAGTTCAGAAATTATTTTGAAAAGTATCTCTTTAGAGCTTGGAATCTTCAGCTTTAATTTTTTACCCAGCTGTGAAGTTGATTCAGAGCTCCTTTTCATCTAGTAGTGAACACACAAAGTTTAAAAATAGAGAAATTATTTTATTTTATTATTTTTTATTTTAATTTTTATTATTTTATTAAATTCATTATTAAATTTTATTATTATTTTATTTGCACAGACAGTTTTCTGTCTGTTGTGTTGTAAAGTCTTAATCAAACTTATTTCTTCTTGTAAGATAATTGTAGAACAATTTAGCTGGAAAGGACTAGAGAGCTCTCCATCAAGTTGGTCCAACTTCCCATGCAAAGCTGGGCCTGCTACAAAGTCAGATGAGGATGCTCAGGACTTTGTGCAGTAGAGTCTTGAAAACCTCCAAGGACAGAGACTACACAGCCTCTCTGGTCAACGACTCCACTTTCCTCAGGTGATTTTGTGGGTTTTTTTATCTTATGTCCACACTTTACCAACCATGATTCATGCGCTTCTCCCAGGTGTGTGCATGAAGAGGCAACTTCCATCTTCTCAGTGGCCAGCACACAGGTATGGGCAGGCTACTGTTGCAAGCAAGGCAAGTAATTCAGCTTTATTTTTGTCTGCTCTCACTTCAGGCATCTGCCCTATAGAATAATACATCTATGTATTCTCTTGACAGGTTTTTCCTGTTAACACTTGAAGCTCTGGTTGTGCCTGTTTGACATCACTTGCAAGTATCATCTCTAGGTGACCCTTGTCTTTCCTCACACTGTCCTTGCTTGTCTGAGCTATATAGTCTTCCTTGTAAACTGTTCCTACTTCCCCATTCTGTGGTCTCTGTTTTTGATGTGAAGCGCAGTCATGAGTTCCTTGTTAAATTGATCTGCTAATCTGTTTCTCTTCCTGATTATTATGAGGGACCATTCCTGAGCTAAGAGATTGCTCTCAAAGATACATCAGCTTTTACAAGTTCTTTTCCCCTACAGAGCTGCTTCTCTTAGGGTCACTCATACAAATTTATTGATTATGCCAAATTTTTCACTTCTAGCCCCCTGAATCTATAGTGTGCTACTTACTGTCTTCTCTTCCCTCCCCTGGTATCTTGCGCTTTTCCATTTCATGGTCACTACAACCAAAGCTGCCACTGATTATTATATTCCAAATCAGTCTGTCTCTGTTAGTGAATATCAAACCCATTGTGCATTTGCCTTATCCAGTGCTTGTATGAAGGAATTATCCCTGATACCTCCCCAACAACTAAACTGCTTGGCTCTAGCTGTGTTGTCCTTCCAATAGATTGCAGGAAGATGAAAATCCATCCTAGGAATCTGTCTCTATGGTTTAGAGCTCTTCTTAATTTGTTTAGTAAAAGACATGTTAGGGTGGAAGGTGGTCTATATCTATTTCCTACCACAACAGCACCCACACTGGCACCTCCTGTGATTCTGACCTAATTCTCCTTTGAAGATGAGCATTATAGAGAAAGGTAAAAGGAGACTGAAAAAACCAGAATCAGTAGACTGACTAATTATCATTTGTATGACTTGAGAATCAGTCTTAAACCATGTATACTAACAGCTTGTAAAGTTTTTGCACACTTCACAATATATATTATTAGTAGACCTCAAACTTTTAATAACACATTTTTATCTGTTAACTAAGATTCATATACCCATATAGCCTGTGTCTAACCTGGTTTTGGAGGAAATTCTGAAAAACCTGGTCTAAGCATCTGTCTTAAACTGTAAGCATGTTGAAGTATTTTATTCATGTAGGCTTTCTTGCCTCTCTTTCACAAGCATCTTTCTTTTCCAACAACTTTCTTTGCATTTCTCTTCCATGATTCCTCTAATAAATTCACAGAAAGAGACACTGAGCATTATTTGGAATTGTTATTGTAGTAGGATGACTCTTTCTAAGTCCTTTTCCTATATATATTTAAAGGATGCTAAAGAACTATTGTTTTTTTTTAGCCAAGTAAGAGTGACTCATTAACACATAGTGGCATAACTGAATTTTCCAATTAATAATAGTGAAATGTTTTTTGATAGTCTGAAGTTATTTGAAGATAACCTGAAGAAGCACTGTGTAGAGTTTTCATATTGATGCTTATGTAAAATTATACTTCTTTCGTTCTCAATGCTGTCAAATCATCTAATTCACACAATACAACACTCATCATGTCTTGCTATTTCTATTTGAATTCGTCATCGCTTTGTTATAATTCACATTTTAGCTCATCTTTTCTTGACAGTCTTTTTAAAATTCAAGTGGACATTTATTTGCAGAGTGTTTTCACATTATATTTTTGTGTTCTTGTATTTTCTTCCATACATTGGGGGGAGAGAAGAATTAATAGTGGTGGTAGTTTTCCTCTATATAACAGAAGCAGCTAATTTATTTAGAGATCTAGGTTCTGTTTATGACAGTGAATTAACTTTTTTTTTTTAATGCAGTGTAATTTAAAGTCACTTTTCTGTAATTCTCCTTTTTACTTTTGCAGATAATTGCTATGTGAAAAATGAACACATGGTAAAGAATTGTTAAATGAGTAATATCATTTTAAATGCATTTATTCTATTAGCTACTGTGTATCTGAGAGGGCTGCACTATGTTTTGGCATATACCCTGGGGTGCTAGAAATCTATTGGCATAGAGTTTTTGCACAATCCATTTATTTAGTTTAACTATCAATTTTAGCAGATTTTGGTGTTTCATAAGTATGTAAACTTTCTGTTTTATGTGAAGAACTTGATTGCTGAACCACCTTGACATTCAGTCATTCCATAGCTGAGGATATGAGAGTTATTAACCTTCCTCTTGAAACAAGCAGAACAGTAGACAATAGAGGTCTGAAACTGAGATATTATTAACAGTCTTAACAGAAGCATAATCCTGAAAAATACACAAATGCATGTAATTAACCATTTTCTTGATTTTTTTTTTTTTAATAAACCTTTAGTGTCAAAATATATTGAGTGAACAACAAAGTAAAATGTGGCCAGGAGAGACAAGAAGTCTGCAGGGATAGAGTCCTGTTAAATATTGCAGAATTCTGTTGGAAAAGGATTCTTTATTAAGAAAAGCCTGTAACTAGCATTATCAGGTTTCATTTTGAGTTACCAACATTATTAAGGAATCTTAACTATGATACAGCTTAATACCTCTGCAAGATATTAAGCCTGTGGCTTTATCTCTGCTAAATCTTTTGTTGCTTCTTGTACAGAAAAAAAAATTGTCAAGAAATAGAGAGAAGTTATTTTAATGAATATACAAGGTCATGATATTGTAAAATTCCTTTTCATAAGGAGAGCTGCTTTTTCTAAAAGACCAACTTCTTGAGGGTTTGGGATATATTTTTTTTTTTTTTTTTAGAACCAGCTGGACCTTCACATTTGTTTCTGCTTTTCAAATTAGCTAAACTAATAAAGTGCTAGCATTTTTAACAAACCAGAAAATTTAATATTAATCAAATATACCCAAATGCATGTAATAAGCAGAACAAAAGATATTTCAGCTTCTTCCTAATATCCACTGATACATTTTATATTTGCTTTACTAAATCAGGATTGGAGCTAAAATAATTGTTCCTATTTCTGTTAATTTTTCTAGAACTAATGACTGGATCAGAATTAGACAGAAGACTACCAGATGTGATTTATACTTCATTTTAGAAAAAATTAAAGAGTTTTTTTTGTTTGGTTGTTTTTTTAATACAAGATTTTAATAGTTTTGAACAGTATCAATTTTTAATTTATGTGCTTATTTGGGGGCATTTAATATATTGTTTTGCAGCCATCAGTAGTATTGTGTTCTGAAAAAAGTGCTGGATTTTTAATTAAAACTGTCTGATTCTTTCTAGATCCCATACACCAATGTAGTACCAAAGAACTAATCTGTCCTTGACCCTCACCATTTGCACATCGAGATGACAGGAAGGGGGAATTTCCCCTGTGAGGCTCATGGAAAAAAGTATTTGTGAGTTGGGGATACTTTTTTTGTTGCAGTTGTTTTGTTGATATTGTTATTACTTCCCCCAAACACCCTTTCTTTCTGCT
This sequence comes from Pseudopodoces humilis, assembly GCF_049639895.1. Taxonomy (NCBI): domain Eukaryota; kingdom Metazoa; phylum Chordata; class Aves; order Passeriformes; family Paridae; genus Pseudopodoces; species Pseudopodoces humilis. Next base: position 77,148,802 of record NC_142200.1, read on the forward strand.
GCTACAGAAAGAGAAGTATTGCTGGCTATCATATGTACAAATGGATTCTGAATAAGTTGTTTCTGGAGTGGAAGAGACTCAGAAAGAGATTTCAAGCTACAAAGATTTACCAAGTTTCTGAATATTTTTTAGTTTTTTATCTTGAAAAGCTTAGTGTAATAAAAGCTTCAAGAATGTAGTTTCTTTGTTTCAGAGGAGGGTTTCCTGTGGTCTGGCTTTATTGGGTTTTTGTACCCTTTTTATTTCAGATATGGTGTTGTAAAAATGTGTATATTTAAAAATGGCCTACACACTGGTTGTTAATGCTCCACTATATTTGAGCAGCTCTAGAAATAACTTCCTTTCCCTAGAGTAGTAACATATTCTCTAGTTCCTCTTTCCTTAAGCAAAATGTGCTTAGACTATTCGTGACTGCTGAAAGAAACTGAAAACAGCTATTTCTTTGTTCTGAATACTAGAATAATTGGCTCAGTCACTCTTTTGATTTGCATCTTACAATATATTTAATGAACCAGGAGGCATCAAAAAGAGTCATTTCAGGCACACCATTCTGTATTTCCACATCGTGAATGAGAATGATACAATCTTTTCAGAATTTGGATTTTAATTTAAACTCTTTCATTCAATTGAAACTAATGATAATGTCCAATACTTTTGAAGGGTCTTATTTATTTCTGCACTTTGGATAAATATTATCTTTTCCTGCACAGAATTGCTGTTTCTCCAACCTTAACATGAACATTATGTACGCCTTTAGAAGCCAATTGAACAGTCTTGGGATTTTGTGTAAGATTGTATTCTTTGATATTACTGCTCTTCATGGTTTTGTGGTTTTGTTTTGGGGTTTGAATCTGAGTTGTTTTTCACCGAATTTTTTTTTTTTTTGCATTCAGAAGCATCAGCTTCATTCTTTAGTTAATCTTAGAAAATATTTTTATTTTGCTAGAGAAATAATTTTTGCTTTTTTTCTTTCTTTCTTATTTTTCTCTCCACTTTGTTTCTGTGGAATTTTGAAACATAGAAATGACACAGATATAGTCAGTCATTATAAGTTATTAAAAATGTCTTCAATGTGATCATGAAAGCATAGAACAGGTCCATTCCATTTTCTTGTTTGTTTGGTTTTGCTATGTAAAGACAAGATATTTATGTTTTATTCTTCTTTTGGTTTTAGTGTACTACTGAAAAGATTAAAATAAAGTAACTTAAACCCCTTACCAACAACTCTTTGAAGTCCTAGTTCCATTTATTCATGAAATCAAGAAAGTTACATCTTCTGAATATGTCAAACTTCATCTTGAATTTTACTTTTAATTTTATCTGAAAGGGTAATGTGGTGGAACTGTGCTGTGTTTTTTGTCTTCTCACATTTATTAAATCTGGATAGCTCATGCCTTTTAAGTATAGCATTAATCTTGTGATGCAATGAAACACCTGAATAAAAATACTCTTTTATAAAATAAAAATTAAAGGCAGCACTTACTGTCATAAACCAACTGTAACACATCATTGAGTTTCTATAGCAAATCTTTTCATGGTTGGATCCCCAGCTCTGTATGAGACTGAACTTTACAGAAAGCACATTCTTACTCCATTCTCAATGGGCTTTGTTCTATTCTTAGGCTGACATAGGCTAATATAATTTAAAGGGGAAGATAAGGAATAATGACAGCTCAATGAAACAAGTTTTTATTTCTTGAATAATCTCTGGATTATCCTGGATTCATTAGGATGCTGGGAAGGTAATCTGTGGGGGTGGATTGAATGCCTGACCTTCAAGAGGTGATCTCTTTCATTTGGAAAAGCAAGGAACCAGTAGTCTAGGAAAGAAAAGCATAAACTCATAAAAATCTACCTTTGTTGAACTGACATATGGGAATCATAGAATAGTTTGGATTGGAATTGACCTTAAATATCTCTTAGTTCCAAAGCCTCTGCCACAGGCTGGGACATCTTCCACTAGACTGGGTCCCATCCAACATGCCCTTGAATATTTCTAGGTAGGGGGCATCCACAACTGCTCTGGACAACCTATATCTGTGCCTAAACACCCTTAAAATGAAGAATTTCTTCCTAATGAGTTTGAACTACCCCTTCCAATGACTTCAGAAGTTTGCTTGTGGAGTTTTCACAAATTTCTGTAAGCCAACTACTAAGGAGTTACCTGAACTTTGTTTTTAGTATGGGTATGGAAATCATATATCAGGTAAAAGGAACACAAGTCAAATGATGCCTCTGGCAGAAATTTAGCAATTGCTTAAACAGTGTTGAAACAGGAACTTGTACCATATTGCAATAGGCTCTGTTAAAGAATCTTGAATACTGAAGACAGATATAGTAAACCTGTAAAAAATAGCATGGATGACCTTGGTGACGATCTTCATTGTAATTCTATCCTTGTAGGTTGCTCAGTGCATGCTACACTTATGTGCTTAAATTTGCAGCAATTTAACAATGCTTACTTATTGCTAATGATGTAACTCAGTTTTGGAAATTGAAAATCGCTTTGTGGGGATCATAACCTTCTCCTTCAGATTGCAGATGATACTGTATTAAGTATTGTAAGTTTATGAAGTTAATCTGACCTAAGAAGTGGTTTTGATTTTTTTTTTCTTTTTTTTTTTTTGTGAAAGAGAAATTTAATTATGGGAGAAGCAAATGAGTAGGCATATTGCTGTCAAATGGAAAATGTTGCATGTTCTGTGATGGAGTCATCAAATCTAAATATGTAACCTTTCTGCTAACCTAGCTTTCAATGATAATTGTCTGACATACAGGTGAATCACACTGTCTTAAAATAGAATTAATGAGCATTTCCATTGAGGGTGCAATCTACTACATTATTAAAGAGCATCTGTGTTCTTTTAATTATGGTAATTTCACTGTTTTAAGTAGTGTTTTACATTTCCTGATGGGAATGTAACTATACCCAGCATATGCTTATTAAGCTGCTTAGCAAACACAGTTGTCTAAACGAAATCCAAGGTGTGTTGTTTCCTCCCATATTCTCAAAACCTGCAAAACAGAAATTCCAAATACAGGAGCAGAATCCCAGGTACAGAGCACACTGTTTACAACAAGTCATGTCCAGCTACTTGGAAGTCTACATGAATGGTTTTCATCCTGTATTTCACAGCATACTTTCAAGGGATTCATGAACAGTAGCCAAGGATGAATCTATATGTATACATAAAGTTTTGTCTGTGTATGTGAAATTTTAAAAGGGCTCTAGCTGCTCATTAAAAATCATTACAAAAATATGTATCTTTTGGCTTGCAGTTATATTTATTAGAGGTGAGCCGCAGTTATTCTACTGTTTTGAGGGTTAAATGGTTTCCCTTGACTCAGAAGAATTTTGAAAGTTCCTCAATACCTTGAAAGCCAGGAGTGTTTTAGAAAAAAAATTAGTGGATCTCACCCAGGATGCCTGGGCCTATGAAAGAGTCTCTTTTTCAGTTGTACTCATGGGAAAGAAACCTACCTGTGTCTTGCAAATTACATCTGGAGCTCAGTAGAGTTGGAGACTGAAAAGGAGGATGTAGTTTCTGGAGTAAAGGAAATAACGCATCTTTTTATATGATACTTAGAGTCTGTAAAGAAGACTGAAAATGAAGAAAAGTCATTTATTATCTAGTAAGTCATCCTATTACTGATGGTATTTAAATGCATCCTGACAGCTTATTATAGAAGGGTATTGGTATCATTGATGCCTCGGACTAAAAGATATTAGGGCACAGCAAACTACATTGTTTGTAGTGCTTTTTTATTTGTTTGTTTGACATGTATTCCTGAATGCATGTGCAAATTTGCTTTCAAGTATCCCATAGAGTGGTTACTAAAAAAATAATAAAAAATTGCAACTCTCAAGGAAGGAAGCTGCAATAAAGAGTCGCAGCAATATGTGACAATTAGGCAGTTATTTTGTATCTCCTTGTGGAACTGTATTACTTTGAAAATGTATATCCCAAATAATTTGTTTCTAAATTCTATCAAAGGATAAACATAGTGGTTTTATTTGTCAAATATCTTTCCAGAAAAAATTGAAGTGCCTCAGCCTCTATTACACGGTCTGAACAGCTTAACATCTTATTTGAAGAAGCAGTGTTCATTTCTTAGACAACTGGAGCAATTTTGAGAACCTGCGGGACCCAAAAATTTTATTAAGTAAAGCTGTAATTGCAAGAAGACCCAAAGTTTTGTCCTTTTTTTTTCATGTCTTCAGAGAAGCAAGCCATCCTTTTTCTTGATATGAACAGTTCAGTACAAAGTTCTATGAGAAGGCATTAACTTGTAGAGATAAACAATTCACTTCAGATTTATGGGTATGATAAGAAATGTCAAAGTGGCTGCTAAAGCCAAAAAAGTGAAAGAAAGTGTTCTCTTTGATGAAGAGTCACAAGTTTCTACCACAGTAGTCTGTATCATAAAGGATGCTATAGTCCCTCTGACCTTCAATGAACCTGAAATATTAATTTCACTTTCAAGAATACACTAAATCTTGTCCTTTTTATCCTGAGCTTCATAAAGCTAAATATGACCTCATAATAAATATCAAAAGTTTTTTAACTTTGTTACATTTGTTTAATCAGTATATACCTGGATCTCAGTTTCTACTGATACACTGAGTAGTCAAGCATAGTATGACAGCTATTTATTTAACATAAAAAAGATTTAATGACATTCACAAAATTATAAGAGATGTACTCATATATATGGCACTAGATTTTTAAAAATCATTTGGATTTTTCTATTAGCAGAAGGATCCTGTATATAATGGATAAGTTATATATAAGTTCTTGCTGTTTTCATTTGATATAAATCCAAGGAAATAATTTAGAATTCTTGTGTATGATGGAAACCAAATTTTACCAGACCTGCCTCATTATTGAGTCAGACTAATAAATTCATCACAGACCATCAAGAAGTTTCCTTTAAATAAAAAATCCAAACTCTACTGCTGTTGGTGTGGATAGTTTTTTGATAGCTTTAAATATTTACACCATATAGGGAAAATATGAGATACCATGAAGAAGCCTTTTCAGTCTATTCAATAAGAATCTGTACATAGTTTTAGGCCCTATTTTTCTCTGCTTTAATTAATTCAAAATAATCATGGCACCTAAGTCACCTGAACATAAAATTGAATGAAAATTAATGCAGATTTTTTTTCTTGTGATACACTTGAAATAACTTTTTAATCTTCAGTTGATTTAATTAATTTAATTTAATTTAAATGTAATTAATTTTATAAATACAACAATGTTATTAATTAATAATCAATAATTAACAATATTATTAATTATTTCTGTTGTTCACAGTTCATCAGTTATCATGATTCAGTTCAGATTATCAAGCAGCTTTGAAGCCTATAGCTGACTGTATGCAAGTTTGCAAAATACATATCCTAGAGAAAATTTTTGACTTTTACAGTGCAGATAAAATCTTTCTGTAACTAAAAAAATGGAAATAAACTGGTGTTATGGGGTATCTTTACTTTTAAAGTGTTTTTGAGAGCTAAGGAAGTTGAAACTGCTGGTGGATAGGAATCTTTTCTCCTGACTAATTTTCAGTCATTTCTAAAATTGACAGCAGTTCTGACCATTAAAAAGTGAATTCAACCTGTGAACACCCCCTTAAGAAGTACAGTCAGAGCTCTCTTGTCCTCTTTTGTTTCTGGCTTTTGAGAAGGTAACAAGGCTCTGTGGTAGCCTCCTCCATCCCCCCCCCCCCCCTCCCTCGGCCGGAGAGGAAGAAAGGGAGGGTGGGGGGGAGGAAAGGAAAGCAGAGCTGGCAGCCTGGTTTGGTTTTCAGTTTCTGCTGCTGGACTGAAACCTGACACCATGAACTCTTGCAGCTTTTCTAAAGCTTTTAATTTTTTTACTACCTGGATAAACGTACAGATTACTCCTTTTTCCCAGAAAGATAAAGAGAGAGACAATCATCATGAAGAAGACATCATAAAACCACCAAAACCAGTGAGGAAAAGAGTTAAGTTTTAAATAGGAGAGAGAGAATAAGGAGATGCTTTACAGCTGAAATATCTTTCTGTTAAAGCTATGGAGATGGACAATAGTAGTTTAAAAAGACTCCTTTAATTCATGACAGAGTATTGGGAGGAATAGAGTGTTCAAAGTGTGGACTTTTGAGAAAAAGAGAGAGTACTTGTGATACAGTGAGTTGCTGGAACTGGGTAGAGTGAAGATTTTGAAGCCTTGGGGGCAAAGAGAAAACTGTTTTCCAGGAAAGCTCACAGAGACAGATGAAGAAGACTTTTGCCTTTGAATAACTCATCCTTAAAATGACATCCCTAAACTCATGACCCATACACACCTCAGAGTGATGTGAAATGGGAGGAGAAGAACTGATGACAGATTTCCGGGCAGCTGACATCAGAACAATAGAAACTATAACAGAAATAGTTTCCTTGTGAAAAACCCATAAGTTAGCAGAAAGAGACTTCTGTTTCTCTACAAAGACTGATGAAAAGACTCTAGCAAGAATTGAGACTGTTTTTAACCACCAAAGTTCTAAAGTTTGTTTGTCTCTATGTTGTCATGTGTACAAAGAAATGGTCAAGTAGTGGGAGATAAAAGGGTTTTCTGGAAGTTTATTCTAGTGTTCTTATTCTTGTAGTTTGTTAATAAACTGTCTTTATTCCTTTTAAGTTTTGAGCCTGTTTTGCTCTTGTTCTAATCCATATCTCACAGCAAGAAATAAGTAATTTTTTAGTTACTGGTTCAAAACCACCACAACTGGCAATCACATTTAATTCAGGGGTATTTTTCTATGTTCTGTTAAGTTTAAACTGTTTAGTTTAAACAGATGCAGAACTGTGAGTGCATGATGAAACAAACTTTAATCCAAAATTCTTTAAATAGCCTGGCAGAGCAGGAATGGTTTTCAACATGCATTGTCATTTCTACAGATAAAAGTCTTCACTCATTGTATTTGGATGACCTGAAAATAGGTTTAGCCTTTGTAGCCTCATTTACCAAATATTCGAACTGGGAGCAAGCCCTTGGTACACATTGGAATTTTCCTTCAAAGGAAAGGATATAGCTGCTAATTATTTTAGGTTAGATTTATAAAAAGGAGTCATCCATATGGAGGAAGGAAGATCATCTTAGGCAGCTGAGCAATGACTCATTATAACTTGTCTTGCTGTAAACACACACCTGATATCCCAGTATATGCTTAACAAAATCTGTCCCTCTGTTGCCTTATTGCCTTACTGCATTGCTATGTCATCATAACACTGTGGTTGTCTCTGTTGTGGAAACACAGTTAAGAGTGCTGTCCTTGATGTGGGAGGAGAAGGGTTTTTGAATGAGCAGGTCAAATGTGTAAGTCAGAAAAACTGTTTGCAGGACTTGTCAGGAAATACTGGCAAGGTGAAAAAAATCTGTAAAATATGAAGAATAGATGACCAAAATGCTGTAGCTAAACTTGGACTGGAAATACAGATACTATCCCAAAAAAGAAGAGAGGAAAATTAAAGGCCTCTCTTAAGTAGATAATGCTGTTAGAATATGGCTTGTCTGCCTGTGATTATCTACCATTTAAAAGTAATATGAATTTTTACAAGATTTTGCTAATTCTTTGTAGAGTTTGATTTATATTCATTTCTCTAGTAAAAATGTTCTGGTTTTTGATTCTTTGTCTCCTAGTGTCTATAAGCTATAGTATTAGCAAGGTTCCTGTGTTAGTAAATACTCCTTTGTGACACCTGTGAGGTAGATGGCCACCTGTCCTAAGACAATAAGGTTGTTAATATCAATATATTTCACATGTTAAGTGTTCATTGGTTTACAAATATTCAACATCATGTCTTTCTTATCCTTCTCTCATTGTTCTTGGAATGCTGGGAAAATGAGGATGAAAACAAAGCAAAACACCATGCTATCTCTAACTAGCAAGTTAACAATCCCAATGAAATTCAGGACTACAAGTTCTTTTCAGAATACGGAATAGGAAATTTTTTTTAACATTTAAGTTGTGTTTGCATTAATTATAGCTAAGTTTTATATAGCTATAACTAGGTTCTTGCAGAGTAAAGCTATTAGAGCTTTGGTCTCCTGGATTAATATTTAACAATATGAGCGTGGTATATGGTTAATGAAAAGAATGCAATACAATACTTAGAATATTTCATGGACTGCTGGACATACATAATCTTATAACCTGCAAGGCGACATAATTTATTATTTCTATTTTAGAGCTGATTAAATTAAAACTATGGGGAGTGACATTAGGGTTGTTACATGAATTGCTTCACCCACAGAGTACTCAAAACAATAAATCATTGTTATTAGTGATAAAATGCTGAAGTTTTTTTATAATCACAAAATCAGTACTACACAAAGATAGTTTATCACTACAAATATTATTATACATTGATATAAACAAAAGGGTGAAAAATTGAAGATGGTTCAGAATGCTGAGGAGCTAAAAATCTATTTAGTTGTTTTAGTTGCTCTTTTCTTCAAAGTGGCACGGTGAATATGAAATGGAAGCTTGTTATGAGCAAGTGCACAAGGCTATAACAAACCTACAATAGAACAATTGAAAAGGGGAAACAAACTCTCAACATTTCTCAGCAGAGACACAATCTTTGAATTTGGCTCAAAATAATTCATCAATGGGCTTTTTGTTATAGAGCTCATATGTAATTCATAATCCAACATAGAGTCATAGAATATTCTGAGTTGAAAGCAACCCATAGAGATCAGGATCCAACTCCTGGCCCTGCACAGGACAACTTGAAAGATCATACCAGGCTGGTTCAGATAAAGACATTGAAGAGACCTAGCCCTAAAATGGAGCTCTGTAGAACCCCACCAGTGGCCAACCTGATGTAACCCCCTTTACTATAATATTTTGTCCAGAAAGTTACTGTGAAAGACAGTACCAAAAACTTTACTGAAATCCAAAAGAAGTTTTAACTTAACTTTTCCTATATATAATCTTTGTAATATTTGTCTTATTTTTGAAAACTATCCTAGTGACTTTAACAACATTAGGACAAGGTTCCTTTTACAATATTAAATACAATACCTAAGCCAAACTCTTCAAAGTGCAATTTTTAAAATTTTTCTTCATGTGCTATGGAAGTACTATGGTTTTCTGAGGCATGAATTATTTTGTATATTCTTGTATCATAAAAAAAACAAAATAACCTATACACAAAAAAAACCCTGAACTAACACCAGCTATAAACACCCAAACAATTTTCTTGCACATCAGGAAGATAAGATTTTCATGTTTTAAGTGTTTTCAGCTACAGCAATTTCATATGTTGTTTATTTTCAGAAATTCATGCATGCCATCTGGTATGCAGTTCATACTGAAAATTTTACTCAATTCTTTTTGAGGCAAATGCTGTAGGAATATTTCTTTCACAGCATTTATATCAGGAAAGAAAATTAGTTTAATAAATAGGAAGAGTCAGCATAGGAAGGAAATTGGGCAGGAAATTTTGATGGCTAATGGAGGAACTAAGAGATTAAGAATGTGAAAGTCTTCTGCTAATGACTAAACACTGGAGAACTGGAAAAGGAGGGGATGATATTTTCCAACAAACTAATACTCCTCTTCAATACTATTAAGACTTTTTTTAAATTTTGGGATGATTGTTTCCACTAAATCTAGGTATGCATGATAAATGGATCATTGACATATATACTTAGATGTAGTGGAAATAATACCCAGTCCAATGATAGCTTTCCTTTCTTGTTTTGATCAATGTTATTAAGCTTTGAAGTTTTTTTTAAAAATATGTACTAAATCCTTTGAGGCCTACACTGTAAACTGATACAAACTTTCATCACATCCAGTCACATTGAAAAACCTCTAAATGTTGCATTGTGTCTGATGATTGCTTAAGTGTCACCTCAAAAACTGCTAAAAGAAATGTTGTTTTGTTTACTGTTACGTGTAATGTTTTGAAATTTTTTCTTTCAATGCAAATTTGCCTTTGATCATCAGATAAACTACATTACAATGGTTTAACTTTCAATGATTCAATGCACAGTGAGACCACTGACTAAAGCAGTACTCCAGAAACTTTGGTTGTTATTTCCTTGTTTTTCAGCTTTTGATAAATATTAATATGTATTTCCTCAGATTAATCAAGCATTTAAAACACTCAAAATTCTTTTCTGTAAGAAGCAAAAAAAGTCAGTGTCAAAAAATTCAACAGAAATTTTAAGTAGAAATAGATCCACTAGCCACATTTATTTTGGGTTCTTCCATATATTACAAGAGTCATGAAATTTTTCTTGAAAGTTTGTGGTAATGACTGGACTTCCATGACAGATACAGCTCTCCAAGAGAGACTTCTTTACTGAGCATCAAGTCCTGTATCCCATAGTATCTAATACATCATTTTCAAATGACAGTGCAGTTGACAAGTTGCATGAGAAGAACATGAGTTAAAATTACAAGTGGAAGACATGAAAGTTTTCTCAAGTGTGGGAATGACTGAAATCAGCTCATCGATTGGTCTTTTTCTACTGGCAGACAGTTCTGTAAAGCAAGTCTGCACTGGGAGTGGAAGGGAAAACTAAAGATTCTGTGGAGGCCTTCACCTTCACTTCTTCTGTGATCATATCCATCACAGCAGCATGTTCACTGTGGGGAAAATGGCATAAACTATGTGATCATTTTAATCTTACACAGAATGCGCTTTTTTCTTCTTCACAGAACAGCTATTGGCATTTTAGAACCTGACATATTGAAAAGATTAAATATACTTGATACCATAATGAAGGAGGAAAGTTACTTTTCTAGGAAAAATGGAGAATGTTTGGTTTAATTCCAAACCATGGCATGTTTTAGTTCATTTGTATCAAGTGTAGCTCAAACTGCAGTAGCTATCAAACTGTAGCAAAGTGATATGGGAATATGCTGTGTATTCTTCTGTCTAAACATGTAAATTTCCATAAAATAAAAACCTATGAGCAACATGAATCCAAAAACATTTTCAAAAATTGTTTTCTTGAACTTTAAGCTTCAGCATTTCTTTCCTCTATTTTCCTCTTTATGTTGCAGACTGAAGAAGTAGGAAAGAGCGTAGTCTATTTTAAACTAAGGTAGGAAGAAATTAAGTCAATATAATACTATTTAAAATAGTGTTATTTTAATTATGCCAGTAGTTATGCAACTAGAAAATAACTATTCATGTCAGTGAAAGCTGTTAATCCTGGAAAATTAGTGTTATTTTCTTTATTTGAATTATTGATTAAACTGCATTTTCATATTGTGGAAAAGAACAACCCTCTTATTATTTTTTTGGCTCACCAGAAAACCTTGAAGTCTGTAATCCAGTGCCATAAACTAGACTGTTTGTTGCATATATTTTGTATTTACATTAAAGCAGTCTCTTGGAAGACAGAGATTTGATTTAAGGCAAGAGATTAACAAGATGAATATAACTATTAGTAGATATTTTATGCTGCACTGGTATTTCTTTCTTGCAATGGAGGTCATTAAACTGTAAATTTCTTTAGAACAACTCAGAGCTTTATCACTTGCTTCTGCAATTGTAAGATATTATATGATGCCATTACCAAATACAAAAATATTCCTGTTTTAAAATGCAGGTTATTCGCCTTCCTTCGTCTCTGATGTTAGACTTTGGTCACTGTAAATTAAATTTGTTTCAGTAAATTCAAAAATGGTGGAAAAAACAACAGGAGAAGGAAGTCTTCCAGAGTTTTCTCTCATGTCAAATATTATTTCATCTAGACTGAAATGAAATTAATGATTTAAGAGACCAACTCTACTACACGGTGGTTTCTTGTCATGTTTATCAAAGAACATGGTGGTTGTAGTACCATATATCATCTTCAAATACATTAATATCTAAGACTCTAGGAAGTATAGTGCTGACATGCTTTGCAGGCCGTACTCCATGTTTTGTCACAAAAATGTCATTAGAAATGTCATTCCCCTTTGCACCAATCCAACTAATTGGTCACTATGTATGCAATGCCTTCTTTAAAATCTAGTGAAAGAGTTTTCAAGTTGCTTCATAATAAGCCACTTTTCTTCAAAACATTTGAAGGGAAGTTTTCAGTTTGAATTCAAATTCAGGAGATGGCTGAATGCTGCCTAGGAATGGACATCCCTTAGTATATCTAGAAGGACATTTTGAGCTTTGGTAGATTTATTACTTTCAAGGTATCTGACTACTCAGATACCTCAAAAGTACCAGATTCATTCAAGGTACCTCCTTTTTGCTACCTAGGAGCCTAAAGGAGGCAGCACAACTCCCTGTGGTGTCATTGGTGAAGGAGTCAGTTTTCTGGCTTGAGGGTCTAAGAAGTCCTGCTGAGGATCTGACATTCTTTCACTATAAAGGGACTCCAGCTTTCTCCTTTGGATGCCATATACTATCTTAATTTATCTTAATTATGAAATATTGAAACTGGCAGTCTCTTACTGAATTACTTTCCTATTGTAGGAGACTGGTAATCTCTTACTGTTAATTTGTGATAGATAAATGGTAATAAAAATATTTTTATTGTCATTAAATATTATCTGATTCTCCAGCTGGCACAGGAAACAACCAATAACTTTTATTCTTTTAGTCACATATTGGAAGAATGTAAAGAATGAAGTAAAAGGGTTTTTTTTTAAAATGCTACTTGCATTTTAATGGCTAAGTAACTGTTTCTCTGAACATTTTTGACTGTTAAATAGTCTAATGATTACCAGATTTCTACATGTATATGAACCAGGGAAACATATGTTAAACAGTAAAATTGAATATCTATGGAGTACTATTTGTCTATAAATACAGAAAACTTGTTATTATCACTGAAGATATTTATTAAAATCCAGAGATGAATAAATCAATAGTAGTTTATATACAGATATTTTCTAATTTTTATTTTTTTTTTTACTTTCAGGTTGATTCTGCTGAGGACCTGACCCAGCCTGAGTCTGACTCATTATAAATCCCATCTCTAAAGAAAGCCATAGAGGGCCTAGTACTCGCGAGGTCTTACACAATCCTGCCTTTCTCATATGATGTACAAATAGTGCTACCACACAGGTGGCTTTTCTGGACCAGGCCCAGGTTACCAAGTTCTCCAGTGCAGGATGTACATCCACAGGGATCATGCTCGTGTCTGCATTTCATGATAATCGTATTTAATTCAGCTCTGCCTTTTTTCCTACTCAGGTGATGCCTTAAGTTTTAGCTTTCACATTTTTCATATTCTGTGCTTCCTAGGTGTGTAGTTTTAAGCTGCATATTAAGTGTTAGTGAGCTCTCTTCACAGAGTAGGCAGACAAAACAATTCCTTTTCTAGCTTGATACAAGGTACAAGTGTTACAAGTTTCAGGCCCCAAAGCATGAACAATGGTGGACTGAGGAGAGAAAACAAGAAGGATGGGACTTCATAACCTGAAGCTGTAATTGGACAATTAACCCTGTTATGCAGATGGACCAAAACATATAAAAATGTGAGACCTTGTGACCAGTCATCCATTTTGTGACCATTTTTAGGTCCCTCTTGGGTGTAGCCCCTGGCCAGGCTCCTGTACTGCCCAAGGTGTAAACTTTAAGACCTTTCAATAAATACCTACTTTATTCCAAACTCTGTCAAGCCTCTGTTCTAGGTCAGCCTTCTCAAGGCATCACAGGTGCTGATGTGAATGGATGGCAAGTTTGGCCTCCAGCCTGGACTAGGAACTATTCCTTCAAAGAAGTGCAAATGAATCCACTAAACTTCTTCTTAAAATTATCCTGATTTTGTTTGTTTGGGTTTTGTTTACTTTGATGTTTTTTTTCTTGTTACATGATACTTAATTTAGCCATATAATTTGTATTTATGTTATATATATTCATAGGGAAGAATGTGTTTAGAAGTCAATCTTAAAGTTCATTATTAACTATGCACAGGATGCAGCTCACAGAGAAACTGAAATTCAAAATTGAGCTTGGAGTTTTTTACAGGAAACTAGAAAATTCAAAATTTTCTTTTCACTGGATTCTGAGGTATATTGTTGGTGGTCTCAATTAATTTTGTGTTATATTTCATGGAAAGGTCCATCCATCTGACATTTTTATTCCTGAATTCAAGAAAAGTCGTGTTGCTTCATGGTTTTTGGTATATATAAAAATGTTAGAGCATTTATTCTGGAGTGATATTCTGATGTAAAGGTTAAATTGTCAGTGTTGTCAGTACAAGAAAGACTTTATGAGCAACATTTGAATTAAAATATTTTAGAGATTCTTAATCTATTCATTCACATTGCTTTTTAATATGGTCATGTAACTTTTTTTTGCATCTTTTTTATTTCTAGTAAAAAAACATATTCTTATTTGTAACAAAACATTGCATATTACAACCTGAGAAATTTTGATGCTAATAAAAATCTAGTATTGATTTATACAGAGACATTAGTGATTAATGTTGACAGAGGTAAAAATGAAACCTAAGTAATTTTCTGTACATAGACTAGTCTCTGCAATATAAGAAATATATCATACATTTTGACAGAAACTAGTAAAGTTGAAATAAGTTGCTGTTTAAGGGTTTTTTGCTAGTTTGGGGTGAGTTATTTGGATTTTCTTCAGAAAATGTCCTGGCAAACTTTTGCTTAAATGATAGGCAAGATTTTTAAGATTTTGTTTGTTGTTTCATTCGGAAAAAAGAAATAACGATGATGAATTTCCCCTCTCCCTTTCTCACCTAGTTATGTTTTCTGCAATAAAAAGCAGATACTTTTTCTGAAGTCTGGTATACAGAAGCAATTATATTTTTTGGCAAACAAAGACAGTATTTATATTTTCAAAATGGTTTCAGTATGCTATCCATTGTTTTGGTTTTTTTTTAATCTCACTAATTTAAGAGAGTCTCAGGGAAGCACTTCCCTCATTTTCGGTAAGCAACATCGTTCTTTTAATTATGTGTGTGTGTGTGTGCCCACATGCATGCACAGGAGAAACTAGTTAGTGCTCTGACCTTGGTTTTTCTAATTCTTCAACAGAGCTTTTCAATTGCATGGCCTAAGCTCGTTTGTAGCTTTGTTCTGCGAAGATGTGTGTTTGGCTTTTTTTTTTCCTTTCTAATTTTATAGCTCTCATTAAATAAAGGTTCTGTTAATTGTTTATCAGCAGCTCTCCAGGCTGGCAGCTTTCCAGCTCAGCAACTTTAGCAAAACTGTGTGACCATTTAGTCTTTGTACTTTGCTGCTGAAACCTTATGGCCCAGAAATAATAAGTGTCCATTTATCACCTAAACTTGTACATTAATGCATCCTTCCCCTGTGGTGACCTTTCTCAACAGGAGAAGATGTAAAGGTGATCAATAATATTGTTATTGACACTTGCAATTCATGTGAAGTGTGGTGAGTTGATCCTGTAAACCATTCTGTCTCAAATTCCTGATGAATTTAGTGGATCTTAATCTCTCACTATTAGGTCCTTCTTATCCTACCTTAAATATTTAAGCAGTGCAAACTTCTGTCACCAAAGCCCATGTTTCTGTGACTGATACAGGCATAGGTTGCATCTGTAATTCTCTTGACAAGTTTCTTGAAACTTAAATTATATTCTGTTCTTGAAGAAAAAGCTTTGTTTTTCCCATGGTTTTGTCTCCATTTTGAGAAATTCAGGTATAAAAAGCCCCTCTATTCTCTTTCTGTAAAATAGTTATATTTGGCACATTTTTATCTGGGTTTCCAAGGTAAGATTTAGCAAATCAGGGTGCTCTCCATTAATGAAAATGGTGGGAAAATCTTACTGCTAGACTTTAGATGCTGTTTGGTGGACCCCAAGCACCACCTGTGCATGTGTGTGATGATGTAGCCTGGGTGTCTGTGCTATCTTGAAAAACAGCAACAGACAGCAGCATATGATTGGTAGCAATTGAACTAGGATGTCCTTGCAGAGCATAAATGTCAGCATCTAATACAATACATTTCTTCTACTCCTTTTCCAAACACAGTATCTGGTGTAAATATATCTGTTTTAGAGACAGCTTAAGAGATGAATTCAAGTTCGCCCTCATATCCCAGTGCTGTTCATGCATCTTATTTAAGTGGACATAAGCATCCTTTTGCTGTTTTAGCCTTTTCATTCCCAAGAGACAAGTTCTAGGCCATTTCCATTTAGAATAACTTGGAGTGGTATAGTCTTTTGAGGCACTTTTCATGAAACAAACTCAAAGTTTATTGTCTTCCATTCTACAGCACACAAGGTTAATGTCTTCTCTCCATGTTCAATCTTGGTAGTATTCCCAGCATTTTGTATTAGATGTATTAGTTTTTGAAGGAAAAAAGGAATATAAAATGTGTTTAAATTTATAGTGGCTGTAGCAGAACATGCACAACTAAAATGATAAAAAATACTGTAACATCTGTTTGTGTACCAAAAGGGTAAGACATGCAAAAAGCATTAGTTACAAGATCTAATAATCTAGGAAGCAGAAATGCATAATTTAAATTTCCCTCATATGCATTTAGATTTTACTAAATTCTGTGCTGTATGATAACTTGCTGCAGTTAATACTAATACTAATAAAAGCCAATACTAATATATACTAATACAAATACTAAAACATACCAGTATAAATACTAGTACTAATATTATAATGATAAAAGTACTCCCCCCCAGAAAAAGCAAAGCAAAAAAGCAGGCGAAACACAACTCTATTTTCCTTATATTCCCTAATTGTTAAATATTTGCATAGTTTGAGTCTTGGTATACACAAAAGCCCTTGGCAAACTACATTTTCTTTTTTCTGCCTTATCTCAAATTGAGCTTCAGATACAATGCATAGTGAGCATATGTTATTGACAACTTGTAAGCCAGGTTCCTGACACTTTAGGCATGCCTATAAAAAGCTTTTAATGCATTCAAATGGGACTGTTTAAAACATGTTCTTCTCTTTCCCACGTTTTAGTTGTTTTGAGCTGAACTAGATGATGCTAGGGTGAGAAATAATTATGAGCCTGATCTCATGGGGCACTCAGTGTACTTAATTTACACTGACTTCAGGCCATATTGCCTGGAAAAAAAGCCAAAGAAGTAAAATCTAATGAGATCTGAGTACACTAATTAAACATCCCAAGCCAAAGGGTTGATATTTATAAACAACTGTTGTATCTGACACTGCTCTATTTTGTTATTGTTTTTCTGAATATTTCTCTATATTCCTCTGTGGCTTTCAAGTCACCTTTTTGTTCATTGCTCTCAATAATGCTTTTTGAGGGGAAAATTCTTGGGATGTTGTTGCCCTTTTTCATGGGTAATGAAACAATTAACCCATGCTGAAACAACCTTCAAACTTCTTAAGATTTTTTTTTTTCTTATCAGGTCTAGTAATTCACTTCTATGGAACCTTGAGCTATGTGCTTGATATTTTCAATAAAATGGCAAGTCCATGTGGAAACAGATGCAGTGAAGCATCCAGTCATGAACTTGACCTTTTTTTTTATTCTTCTGGTTTGATAACATTTTTACAATACGTGAAATCATTTTTAACTTAACCAAAGTGACATTTTTACTTTTTCCATGTACAAACAAAAGTAGAAATGTAATTTCATTGTGCCTTACTTTTCCCACTGAACTGGCTAGACCTTTTCAAATACCTTTTTGGATTATCAAAAGAAAACAAACATTGTTTTCTTCATTGTTGTAAAGTATTTCTGCACTCTTATGCAGATGTCAGTGGTTGTATAATTTAAGAAGGTACATAAAAATGTGACTATAACCAGACAGCTCTTTCTCCCAACACGATTGTGACAATGAACAAAGTAATAAATACCTTTTTGTATTATGAAATATTTATAAAGCATATTTTGGAATATTCTGAACATATTTTTACAGAAGAATGCAGAAAAGTATGATATTCTACCAGTCTTCTGCAACTAAATTTATTTAGTTTGTTTTTCATTTATGAGTAGATCCCCCTTCAGACTCATTCTGCAAAGTCACAAAACAGCTGAGGTATACAGGGATCTCTGGATTATCTAAT
This sequence comes from Pseudopodoces humilis, assembly GCF_049639895.1. Lineage (NCBI taxonomy): Eukaryota > Metazoa > Chordata > Aves > Passeriformes > Paridae > Pseudopodoces > Pseudopodoces humilis. Next base: position 77,166,792 of record NC_142200.1, read on the forward strand.
TCTTGCCCCTGCTCCAAGGCAGGGTCAGCTAGAGTCAGTTGTTCAGAACTTTGTCTAGTCAGGTTTCTAATATCTCTAAGGATGGTGATGTCACAAATTCTCTGGGAAACCTGTTCTAGTATTTGATCACCATCATGACAAGAGGTGTTTCTTTCTCTTTATTCTTTTATTTTCAGATGCAGTCCTCTTCTATTTCAGTTTGTGTCTGTTGCGTCTTGTCCTTTCACTGGGTACCAATGAGACAAATCTCTCTTCATTCTGGAATGTACAAATACACAGAGATCCTCTTTGAACCTTCTCTTTCAGATGATAAGCAGTCCAGATATCTCAGCCTCTTCCTGTATGATAGATGCTCCAAGACTTTAATTGACTTCATGGCCTTAAGTCATGCTGATGTTGTTATGGATTTTCCCTTTATTTCTATTGTATGATCTCTGTATTCTTCACACATATATGTGTAACTCTGTCACCTATTGTATTAGTGACTAGTTTTCCCAGTACTTTTCCATGGCCTTTCCCTAAGAAGAAGGACAAAACAAATTCCAGAAACCTGACCCTTGGTGGGGTACAAGGCCCCTGTGCTATCTTGGTTCTTCCTGGGAACCAAGGTTGAGAACAACTCTTCAAGATACATTCTCATGGACAAGGTACAACTAGTGTTGAGGTGGGGACTCCAGAGAAGGGGCTTGACTTTGTGGGGGAAATTACATCATGTCTTGTCCTCCTAATTGGTGTTTTTTATCAATTATGCTAATTTCCTAAAAACCTATAAAATATACTCACCTGTGGGGGAGGTGGGCTTTTGTGGACATCTTTCCATATCTGCCTCTGAAGACCTTTGAGTAAAAATACACTTTTATATTACCCCCTTTCTAAAATTACTTAGAGTTTCATTTCCAGGTTGGGAAACAGGAAATAATGCCTTAGAAAATAAAGCTTTTTCTATATAAAAACCATACTTCCTAGAGGACAACATATCTCACATATGTATTTTGTTTACTTGTGTTTCTGCACTATCTAGAGAAATGTATTACTTCTAGTGCGGTTTAAAGCAAGAAATCTGGATCTGGAGTCTCTATATGGAATGTCTAAGTGTTGTAGATTTAGTTCTTATTGTGTATAAATAATCATAATCTGTGGTGCAAGGAATTCCTACCATGTGCATGGGTAGGGGTTAAAGCACTATGCCTAAAGTGATACCAGTGTTCCCTTTGGGTTTCGAGGATGCATCAACAAAGAGTTTTGCATTTTTGCTGGTGAGCCAGCAAAATTTGGTTCTAAGTGCTTTAATCAGCAGGGTTAACACACAGTCAAATTGCCAGTGATATTTGCGGCTCGTTGCAGACTTTTGCAGGGAATATAAAACATTGATTCAGGGACTGTGATAATTTTCTTTTGTTACAAATGTTTGTAAATATTTATGAGAGTAATTGCCAGTGTAGTTATAAATCTGAATATCATGCAACTGTCTTTTTTCAGAAACTTTTAGTAGTTTTATCATTCATTACTGTTACTGCATTACTTCGTATTGTCCTACTGCCTGGCAACTATAAATTCCATGTTGCATCACAATGGTAACACTTCTCTTAAAATTTCTCAAAGGATTCAAAAATAAATAGAAATATTGACATTAACACTTTACATCTCACAGGATTTTATTTTAGAGGATATCAACTGACATGTAAATTTTACATCTACTCTTTAGAGTTTTTACATTCTTATCCTGAATAAAATCAGAATTTTAGGTTTTATATGGAGCTAGTAGTATAATAAGAACTGGTTTGGCTTTAGTATTTCTCAGTGCTTTATTTCAATGAAAACATCTAGTTTATTGAAAAGTTTCTCCTGTTGAGCATTTTCAGGTCCAAGATGTTTGCAGAAATTGTATACTGGCTTATTGTAAAAATATTCAAAGTATATAATCAAATCTATAAAGGTGAGGAGGGAAATGTGCTGCATTTTTTCTTACATGTCTTTTTTTATTATTACTTCTTTCTCTTTAGCCTCTGCTTTTCAAGTAAGTAACAGCTACTTTCCACCATAATCTCACTCTTCTATTTATTTTATGGTTGGTTTTTTTGGGGTTTTTTTTGGTTTTTTTACTGCAATGTGTGTCTTTAATTCCAGTGAAAAAGGCACTTAGTGTAGATTTTTAGTCAAATCAGTAATATATCTGGCCACAGCTCTCTAGTGCTGCTTCTATTAATTTTCTAATAAATTAGCATCTCACATAAATTCTAACAGACTTATATCTCTTTAATTAGATGTTAGACAGTTACAGATGCCACTTACAGCTCCTCATGTTTCTGGAAGATGGAAGACCAGAGTGAGCTGTGGGCTAATGAGAATTTCCTTATTAGGATTAGTTTTTGGCACTCCACCTTGAAACAAGGAAAATAGATTGTTTGCAGCTCTTACAAAAGGGTAACAAGACTTGTGACAAAACTTAAACTTAGGGCTACTAGGTGCTTTTTTTTTGAGTTATTTCAGTTGATATCATAAAGATCATTTGATCAGTATTCGAAGGGGTATATAACAAGCCATATTTAAAAATTATTTTCTCTTCCTTTTCAGTAATTCCTTTCAGAAATTTTTCCATATCCCTTTTGAGATATGGCAGCATAACTCTTCTCTGCTTAAAATATATTTACCCAGTATATATTGGGACTGCATTACTCAAGGTGTCTGTATTTAGTCTGAAAGAATATTACATTCAGCCATGATTCCTATTACACAAGTTTTTAGAGTTTTCCAGATCTTACTAGCAGGTTCTGACTCTTTTAACACCTATAATTCCATTTAAACACTTTTTTGTTTAGCTTACAAACTGAAAGAGTATGCTCTGACTGTTTTTAGAGAGATACATATTTATAAAACATAGACAAAAATAATCAGAAATGTGAAATTCCATCTGGTTTTCTCTCAAATAACTCTGAGTTACAGAACTTCTCTCTAAAACTCCAAATATAGCAAAAATAAAATGTTTTAAGGATAACATTTTAAAATTTAGATATAATTTAGACACTTTAGCAGAAGAGTATGCAAGACTTTTTATAAATGAGCTAATTTCATTAGCTAATTTTGTTTTATTATTTTATTTTGAGTTTTGAGTAGTCTGAAGGATTTGGGTATGAGAGTACTAAGTTCACTGCTTAGAATTCACTACTGCTTCCTTTTTTTGGGGGATACAGGGGAATGGGAGGAGGAAGGGAACAAGATTCTTTCAGATCATCATATTTCTAAAAGCATTTTAAATACCAATATCTTAACCACCATATTTGCATCTTCCTCTTAAAGAGGAAAATAAACCCTCACTTCTTTCTTGTGCAGATTTTGAACAATATAAAAATCCATGTTTTGATTGCACCTCTGATGAAGAAAGTCTAAGGTTTAATATGAATATTACCTAGCCAGTTAGCAACTCCAGAGAGTAGCACTATATTTTAAAAGAAAATACACATAAGATTCAGCAAATACCTAAATTGTTTAGGAATAGTATGATTCTATGTCATTTATTGCAGAAAAAAAGCATTGGGAAACGCATAAATAAACATGCCCTCAAAAGATTGCTTGTCCAGTTGAAATGACTTGGTTCTTAAATTTTGCAGGAAAAGGAGACTGAATAGTCTACAAAATGGTAGAGCATAGAGGAACCTCCAAATTATATATTGTTTGTGGCCACATGAAGGTAGGGCCTGTGTTTCTGAACCATTTTCTGTCTTGGGCTTGCAGTACTATAGAATCCACAAAACTCCATGTAAACAGATCCAAGGATTTATTGTAACCTGTAAAGACAAAAAGATGACATGGATGAAGGTATTGAGTCGTTCCTTAGTAAATTTGCAGATGACACTATGCTGGAAGCATGTGTCAATCTGTTGGAAGGTAGGAGGGCTCTACAGAAAGACCTGGAACAGTTGGATGGATGGGCAGAGTCAAAGGGGATGAAGTTTAATAGGTTCAGGTGCCAAGTCCTGCATTTTGGCCACAATAACCCCCTGCAATGTCATAGGCTGGGGACGGTGTGGCTGGACAGGGCAGAAAGGGACCTGGGGGTACTGGTGACAGCCGGCTGAACATGAGCCAGCAGTGTGCCCTGGTGGCCAAGAAGGCCAATGGCTCCTGGCCTGGATCAGGAATAGTGTGGCCAGCAGGAGCAGGGAGGTCATTGTACTGTACTTGGCACTGGTGAGGCCACACCTGGAGTGCTGTGTCCAGTTCTGGGCCCTCAGTTTGGGAAGGATGTTGAGACTCTTGAGCATGTCCAGAGGAGGCAACGAGGCTGGTGAGGGGCTTGGAACACAAACCCTGTGAGGAACGGCTGAGGGCTGAGGGATATCTTGGAAGTCTCTGATCACTAGTCACTTCCTAGTGATTCTGTGTGAAATTTATGTACCTCTATGTAACAGCAACTTCCCAGCTTTCTATAGCTGTTTCTCATTACATCTTCATCTGTTCAATTATTTGGTCATCTATTGAAGTAATCTTGTGTAAATCTGAGCTGGGTAAACATCTTTACTAAAATGAATAGATTTTTATTTTTTCTTACTAAAGATTAGCTATTTCAAATAATTAATAACTCTTCTGGCTTGCTTCTGAAACTAATCCAGGGCTTTCTTAACAGCTTTCAAATAAAGATCCCAGAAATTCTGATGTAATATGTGATAAAGCTGGGCATCAACTTTTACTTGAGATTCTCACATTTATTACATTATAAAGCATTACACTTTGCTTTTAAACTTGATGTTCTGTTTAAAGCTAATACTGAGTTATTTCTGAACACCCAGGTTATTCTGAATTAATACCTAAAATATGTGGAGCTGTAACTATTAGATCACTGACGAGATATCCCTATTACATGATCACTGACCCGTATACCCCCATGATTTTAATTCATCTTTTTAAGCCTGCAGTTTAAATTTTTGGTGATGATTAAAGTATCCTTATTAGTCATTGCTAGTAAACAGTAGCCTAAAGTTTGGAAAGCACTGCTGTGACAATTTTCAATATGAGGTTTGTATTTTGCCTAAATGAGAATTTTATAGGAAAATTCCAAAGCATTGCATAATTGTTCTTATAATGCGTACCCCAAAACTCAAACAAACAAAAAAAACCAACTCCTCTGCAGACATGCACAATAGCTGACACAGTAATTTTCACTGAGGAGTTTATTCTCTCAGAAATATAGTATCACACCATCTGTTGCAATGGGCATGCATTCATATGGCAATACCCAAATCAGACCACATCAAATAGTTGCAAGCAAATTCTCTTGGTTTTGTAATTTACTAGTCAGTGGTCCTGTGCTAAGTAGTCATGTCATCTTCCATAGATTGTCCACTTCAGGGCTGTAGTTCACACCTGCTGATAAATATTTATTTATAGAGAAATTACTTACTTTTGTATAGAAAATAGCTGTGTTGGTAACTTGATCACCTAGAATTCAATTCTGGAAATAGTTTCTCAAATAAGCAAGAGCAGAAACTTATTATCAAAAGAACTGGAGTCCCATCTGTACAAGTTTGATTGTTTACTTGCATTTGAATAAAGGAGTCTTCAAACCCAAATTTAGAGTTGGATACTTGTCATCTAAGCTGCTTTTTCTATGACTTTTCTCTATGGAATTGTGTATCTTCCCTCCTCTGCTCTTGCAGCAACTAAAATAACCACAGGCAGTGACTCTGAAGTTAGAAAACAAAGCAACAAGAGGCAATCCTTTCCTATAATGGTTATTTGCAGGAGGTATGTAGTGATAATTCACTTGATTCATGTTACTGTTGTGTGACTTCAAGACAAAGTTAGAGTGGTAAAGATTTGCAAATGCATGGCGGGGACACAGTGACTTCACTTGCAAAAAAAACACCACACTGAAACATGTGAACCCCAAACCCCCAAATTCTGACTGTCCAAATTAGGTACTTTTAAACAACTCCAACTATAATAAGATCTACAAGTTGCAGAGTACAATTGGATTTGAATATGTTAAAAAGGTATTTCAGATGTATTGTTCTGTATAGTTTAAAAGGTAGACTTTTTTCCTATTTTTAGCTCCATTTTTCTTTGTGTAGATTGGAATAGAATAAGATTTGGAGCAAGTTATGAGGGATATCCTGGTTACACCACTTGCTGCAATGTTACAATTTATTGTGGTACCAAGGATTGCATATTTGTACTACACAATAAACCAGCCAAAATAATAAAGTTTAGAACAGACACAATGCCCACTAGTGACATAGTAAATCCAAAAAATTCTTTAACTATTTTTCTATTCTTTAAATTTGTTTTATTGACTTGTCCTTTAAAGTCATGCCTAGGTGAAAAGATGTTTTGAAGACATGAAGGAAATGAGACTGATGGTCTTAAAGCAAGAAGAAGAAAGAATGAAGTAAAAATTGGAGGAAATTCCATCAAAAAACCTGCAATTTTCCTATGCTTTCAGACATTTTGTTATTTATTTTCTTAATTTAAATTGCTAGTTACCTTTTGAAATCATATCACAAGCACGGAAATAAGTGCAAACAAGTGAAAAACCCCATATTTATGGGCTTCTGCATGTTTTGTCTGTCTATTAAAGTGCTATAGCAGTACTTGAAGCGTGAACTGAGGATGTTTCTATGAATATCTAACATTGCTGTATTAAAGTACTGTATTTCTTTCATAAATGTGAAGTCTGAAGGAATCAGATCTGTTAGTCTTCATTCCACTCTCATATTTCCTCATGAAATAACATTTTAAACACTTTATATTTAATAATTGTAATTGTCTTTTATGTGTTTTATTAAAATTTGGTTAGCAAGTCAATTTAAAAGCTTCAGGTGCTATTTGTGAAAGAGACTTCATTGAAACCCTTGGCTCATACAAAAAAAAATCATCTGGAAAATTGTGAAATACTAGAAAGTATAAAATCTGTAACCCACCACTGCACTTAGGTTTTAAACAGATAGAATAGTTTAATCAGAATATGGAAGTAAAAATTGAGAGGCAGTTTGAATGTAGCTGTCAAGACAAAAATATTGACACTCATGGGAAGTGAGCTTGAGAGATGTACTTCTGTCCAGTGTGCTCAATCAAAGATCTGGCTGAAAGCATTGCCTGTTCAAACACATGTGGAAGAAGGAGCAAAAATAATGGTGAAGAAGTAAGGGAAATCCAGGAAATCAGCAATCAAGATATTTATGGCGTTGCACAACACTTCAAGACAATAAACCCTCATTTGTATTTTTCTCCCCACACACATATCTGTTTTCACCATGTTTATGTAACAGCATGAGAGCTGTCAGGTGTACAAAGGTGTACAAAGTCATGGCTGAAATTAATTTATAGAACTTAGTGTGAATGCATATGAGTTTTCACTGGTGGCCTTTCTACTTTTTCTTCTGCTTGTTCATTTAGTAATCCTTGTCATAGGCTGTAGGGTTGAAGAAACCCACATTTCTCCCTTCACTTAAAAATGACCTGGTGCTAAGTATCACAGGATGAAGCGATATCTGTTTAGTATCAGACTACCTTGTAACTTTTCTCTAAAAAATTCTTTTTCGTTTCTTTTTTCTCTTTCTCTGATTCTGCTGTACTTCTTCTGCACTTTTTCTTTCCTCCTGGATTTCTCAGTCTCCTGTGAGTGGAGCTCCTTTGGGATCTTCCCTCGTGGGGAGTCCCACTTATCTCAGTTCTCTAGGTTTGAAGAAAACTCCTGAGCTTGTTAGAATCTTGTTTCTCATGTTTATTAGAAGGTCATTACAAAACTTGGCAGGTCTCTTGAGACTGGCTGCACAAGGTTAATTCACCACAACCAGGCTTATTTTCTTCTGTTGTTACAGAATGGCCTTGTGGCTCACTTTGTGTTTGAAAGCAGAAAATGTCCCCGAACCATGCAGTTGTTTTATCTTTATGCTTATTTTTATCCAATTAACAATAGACATGTATATTATTTTTCTTAATGACCCAATGATCCAACACCTGTGTGCTGCACTGTGGCATTTTCTGTCCAATCACTTACTATTACCCAAAAACCTCTAAGAGAAGAACATGAAAAAGAAAGAAGATGGACAAGAGACAACACCCTAAATCCTCCATCTTGTCTTCTGTTCTCTAAACTAACTTTTTCACCCAGTGACTTAAGAAAACTTTCTGATCTACACACTTACACTTTTAGCTTTTCTATTTGACTTTAACAGTTGTTTTCATGTATTACCATGAAAACATGCTCATAAATTTCATATTATATGAAATTCAGTGTTTTTCTGGATCTTAGAATTAAGTATCAGAAACAAAGGCACACACTCTGTATCTGAGACTCCAACACTACCTGTTGCAGTAAATTAAGCCAAAAACAGTTCTTTGCATAATATTATTCATATTTTGAAATCTTAACAAGTATGTGTGAAACCATTTATCTGGATGTTGATGTTTGGCTCAATGGCTTGAAGAGAGAAGTGCTGTCCCCCAGCCATCTTTTTTAGAAGGATTGTTAGCTATTAAGTACAAGAGGGGTGACCTTTAGGGTCACCGGTGCTCTTGTGAAGTACGAAAGAAAAGTGTTGCCATTTTGTTGCATCTCAGACTCAAACTAGGTTAAAATGCAATGTTCAACCCGTTGGAGGATAGAGAATTCCACTCAGTCCTTAGCTTTTTCCTAATGGCTGTCATTGCTTTTCCTACCTTGGGGAAGCTGTGGTGTGGATATAGGAAGCAGTAGCTCAGGGTGAAGGAGCTGCAATCCCTGCCCAGCTGTCTGTGTCTGTGCTGCCTGGGCGTGCACAGGGGAGGTCCACTGGCACTGTCCTAATCTCCAGTGGTTTAAATCTCAGGTCACAGTGGTTTAAATCTCAGGTCAGGTAACAAGACCCCCCCTTTTTTGCTGAGCTGATTCAATTCTCATGTTAGAATGAATGAATGAATGAATGAATGAACGAATGAATGAATGAACACTGTTTTCCTTCCTTGGTAATCACTTTGTTCCATTTTTACCCCCCAAACAAGCTCCAGCTCTCAAGGAATCATGCCTTTAGCCATGGACAATTTGTCATTGCAGGGTTGTTTACAGCCCTGTCTCTTTGTGCCTGTCTTTCAAATCCCTGTTCTCATCCTGTCCTTCATGCTGCATTTTTATTTGTCAGATCACAGATTAGTTTATTCTACAAAGAATTTGTTACTACTGCAGATCAGAATATATGTTATGTGCATTTCACCTTGTAAATTAATTGCTGCCTTCCAACTGCATTGCATCAAATGTAAGAAAGCCGTAACTATATTCCTCTAAGTGAAATAATCCTAGAAGTGTGTTCTTCTTCCCCTAAGTGTGCACTTCAATGTGTAGCCAGGTTTCTTCAATTCTTTTGTTTTGATGTGCAAAACATCGTGTAAAGAAAGAATGAGCTGAAAGTTGCCAGATAGTACATTAGCAAAAACAGTCCCTTTCTTTGTTTCCTTCCTCTCCTGCAGGCAGCACTTGCAGCTTCTCAGAAGGGGACTATCAATGGTATCTGTTTTTCCTACAGGTCTAACAAAAAAATCATCCCCTCCCTCCTTTTGTAGTCACATTATTATGGTCAGCAGAGAATTAAGAACCAAATGATTGCATGCAGCCAGGAAGACAGCAGTGTGACTTTGTAGGTAGTTAGACTAAAGAACTGAGCTGGTTTGCTGTTGGTCTCCTTCCCTGAGAAGTCCAGAGGTGATTCCACAGCAGTAGGAGTGGGATAGACTGACAGTGCCCTGAAGTATCCTGGTTGCTACTGGCTACAGTGAAAACAAATTTAATTATTAACCAATCAAGATGCCAGGATCACTCCTTTAGCCTTTTACATGGTTCCTCTGTCAATACTGAATGTCTTTTCAACTACTCTGGGACTATTTGGTGGAAATTTTAAAATTTCCTGTAATAGCCCAAGGGCTTGTGTTAGGCTTGCCTGGAATAGAGTTCATTTACTTCAATTACAATTACATAGCAGCTGCAATTGTGCCATGTTTTGGATTTGTGACTAATAGTATCGTTAACATAGGCATGTGAATACTATAAAAAGTGTTTAAATGGTGTCAAGGCCTTTTCTGTTTCTCGAGGTGCCCCACCACCAAGTAAGGGGTGCACAAGAAGCTGTGAAGGGACATAAACAGGACAGCTGACCTCACTGAATTAAGAGATATTTCACATCATACGATGTAATGCTCAGAAATAAAATCTGGTGGAAAGGAGGAGCATGAGACACTCATAGGACTACAGCATATGTCTTCCCAAGTAACCATTACTCGTGATGGAGCCCTGTTTTCATGGAAGTGACGAAACACGTGCCAGCCAGCAAGAATCAGTGGATTAATTTCTTATGTTGCTTTGCTTCTGTGTGCAGCTTTTGCAACAAAATTGGTTCAATCTCAGTTTACAGTTTTTTCACTGTTATCCTTCTCATTCTCTTCCTGATCCATATTTTGGGGAGAGTGAGTGAGCAGCAGAGTGAAGCTCAGTGTCCTGTTTGGGTTAGCTCACAACAGTGCTACAGCATGAAAATAAAGAAAAATCTATCTATATAAATAAATGTTAGACTAAAGTTGAAATTTGCAATAAGCATATGTCTTTCTCACCAGGATTAACATGACAGCAAGGTATAAAATGGTTGGATTTTTCACACAGTAATTAGTTAGGGTTAGTAAAGTAAGTAAAGTAAGTAATTAGTAAAGGATTGCCACTTTCTCTCTACAGCACATTTAGGTTTTTAATTTGCTTAAGTGTGGAAAGTATCCTACAATTTGCTCACTACTTACTTTAAAGTGGACAGGAGTTTATTTTTAGGTAAAGGTTTGCAGATTAACCACTGGGCTCTTGTCACTCACTTTCCTTCAGACTTGAATGTGAGACTGGACTATTAGAAAGACTTAGGTGTGATATTTGTTCATTACTGATGAAACTGAACCTCTTGATAAACAAATCTTAGCAGAAAAAAAAAATCAAAACATTCATATTTCTCTACATACTTAAATCTCTAGTTAAGTAGAGACCTTCCTTTTTAATGATAGCTGTTGGGTAAAGCAGGGCAGACACCAAAGCAAAATCCACAAACACAGGAAAGCAGAACAAAGTACATGTGATGCTAAAATACACTTTTCTTGTGGAAATTTTTAAAGCCCTGAGAATTTTTTCTGACTATGCCTAGAACAGTGTTCTACAAATTTAACTTCTCTTATTGTACCCTCTACTGTGTTGGTATTACGTTATGCAGAAATTTGGGTGTAAAGGTTAATAGAATTGCTCAGTTGGTGATAACACTCAAATCAGTAACTGCCTCTGGATCCTGAACAGAACAGAAATTATACTATTAACATTGGCTTTAATGCTTACTCCAGCAGTGGTCACGTTTTTCCCTTAGAGAAATAATCAGCAGAAGGACAAATTGGAGATGTATTTGCAGATTTAAAATGCTTACCCCCTACAAATCCCACAGCCAGCTGAATTGTGGTCAGGTGGAAGAAACTGTGCTGCCTTTTGAGAACCATCAGGCAGTATTTCCAGGTTTGATCTTACATTTCTAAATTTGTTTTTTATACTCTGGAGTTTTGTCTCAGGAATCCATTCCTCCTTTATGGAGGAGTGAAAAATAATGTGGCTCTGCCACATTCACTGTATTTGCCTTTTGCATTTATTTCTGTAGGAGATAAACAACTTTTGACCATTGATAAAAAGGGCAGTAGAGACTGTTTCTGTCCTTGGAGTTCTTTCCTGAAAAAGTAATTGGAATTCTGAAGTAACAGAGACTGATCAACATCCTTGTTTTTCTGACTCATATCCATACCTTCCTGAAAAAAAAACAAAAATCCCTAAATCCCTAAAATATTTTGGAATAGAAGTGTTAGCAGTCACTGGCAATTTGAAGTTTGAGAAATGCTCTGATACCAAATACATAACAAGGATATTCATTGTAACAATTGTGATTGGAGCAAGACCTCTTTATTTTTGGGTTTAATTATGGCAGTGCAATCCTGGTCCAGTTGAATACAGTGACAAAATTTCCATTAACCTCAGTAATGCAGAACTTTGCCTGAGGAGTTTCTGTTGCCATTACTAATAGAGGTATAAGCCTCCAATAATGCAATCAAGATCTATCGAGATCAGATTCTGTGTTGTGCCAAACTAATAATATTCAGGAAGCAGATCACAATCTATAAAAGAGTGCAACGTGCTAAGACTTACATTCTTTTCACATCTCCATTAAATTAGAACAGTAATACAAGCTTGTTCAGTACAGTAATCCCATTCTTCAGTGACAACATGCAGCTTCTCCTTTCAGTAGGCTCAAAATAACTGCATGATCTTTTCAAAGACTCAGTATTGCAGTGTGAAATCATGGCAGTGCTTTTCTCAAATTCAGGTTATGTTCTTAACTAATTTAGCTGTGTCCATCAAACAGCAATCTGTTTCTGTATCTGAGTGCCGTGGAAGTAAAATCTGTCCTTCAAAAAGGAGAATTAGTTTCTCTATTAACCACTGGAATGCTCATAAAAAAGCTTAAACGGACTAACTCTTGACTATATGCTCTAATCAAAAGTTATGTCACTCCAGGCAATTGAGATGTGTGAGTCTGATTTTAAAGCAGGTGCTCATATCTTCAAAATAACCACTGTTTTGTTATTTGCTGGGGTTTTTTTTCCTGAATTAGTGGTCTAATAGGGGGTAGAGAATGTACTGAAAGATAAAATAACTAGCTTGAAGTAGCAAGAAAAACAGAAGGAATCTAAGCCTGTATCTGTGTTTTAGGTTAACATTTTCATAGTTGTTTCCTTAAATTTCTACCGCTCACATTGAAGTGTATTATATCATTACAGCCCCTCACTCCATAGAATGTTGACAAAAGAGGTCACAAACCTTGTTCTGTAATTGCAAAGAATCCTGCCATAGTACCTCTATATCTGCAAAGTCATCAAGGACAGTGCATAGTACATGAGTTAACAAGCTGAAAATAAATAGTACTGAAAAATGAATATGATATGATTGAAATTTATTTTTTTAACCAAAAAAAAGTGTCTACAAACAAGATGTGAACATAAAACACAGCATCATTCTAGAGCTTGAAACAAAAGGTGGAGAATTACCTGTTTTTACAAGAATAAATTATCAGATAAGGTAAAGGTAAGCACAAGTTACCAATAAAATATTTTGTGTCATACAGTAACAGATTTTAATTTATATAATAGAAACTACATATGCTTGCCCAGCACAAGCAAGTTCATTTTCCACAACAACAGCTTTTATGTAGAGTGAGATTTAGTAGAGATCTTATTTCTTTAACACACCTGAGACTCCTGGCTGAAGAGTCCAAGCCCACACGACTGAGGACATTTCTTGTTGAGCAACAAGTTTGTACAGGTTTTGACCTGCATGAAAATTAGTTAATGAGAGGAGATTGTGCTTGCAACTGACTGCCAGGTGGGTCTGTGTATTGGGTTTGCAAGGCCAGGTTATGGTAGTGGCGGGGACTACAGGCGTGACTTCTGTGAGAATTTTCTGGAAACTTCTCCTATGTCCCACAAAACCCATGCCAGGGGGCTCCAAGACAGGCCCTCTGCTGCCCAAAGCCAAGCCCATCAGAGACTGTGGTAGCACCTCTGGGATAAAGTTTTTAAGAAGAAGAAAAAAAACATACTGCACAGCAGCAGATGGGAGAGAGGGGTGAGAGGAGCAGTCCTGCAGGCAACAAGTCAGTGAGGAAGGAGAGAGGGCAGAGGTGCTCCAAGTGCTAAAACAGAGATGCCTCTGCAGCTCGTGGGGAGGAAAACTGTCTCCCTGCAACTCATGGAGGTTCATGGTTGAGCGGAGATCCACCTCAGCCCATGGCAGTCTCCATAGTGTAGCAGGTGGGTATGCCCAGGGTAGACTGTGATCCTATGGGAAGCCCATGCTGGAGCAGGCTCCTGGCAGGACCTGAGGCTCTGTGGAGAGAGTATCCCACTCTGGAGCAGCCTATTCCTGAAAGACTGCATCCTGTGGAAAGGACAGGCTGGAGCACTTTATAAAGAACTGCAGCCCAAAGAAAGCACTCACATTCCAGACGTTCATGGAGAGCTCCCATAGGAGAAACTCCATGGTGGAGCAGGGGAAGAATGTGCAGAGGTGTCCTTCTGAGGAATAAGGACAGACTGAGGTGTTGAACTGACTGCAGCCCCCATTACCTGACACCCATTGCGGGGGGGGAGGTAGAGATTTCTGGAGTGAAGTTAAGCCCAGAAAGGATGGAGCAGTGGGTAGAAGGTGCTTTTAAGAAGTGGTTTATTTCTAATTATTCTACTCTGATTTGATTGGTGATAAGTTAAATTCCCTCAAGTTGAGTCTGTTTTGCCAGTCACAGTAGTTTTTGAGTGATCTCTCACTGTCTATCTTGACCCTTGAGCTTTTTGTTATATTTTTGATTCCCTGCTCAGATGAGAAGGGGAGTGATAGAGCAGCTTTGGAGGATACCTCACCTCCAGTCAGGGTCACCCCAATACAATGATACAGTATTGTATTGTATCTAGGTAAATCTAGGAGTAAATTCCAGGACTGCTATCTCTCTCCAGGTGGTGTGATAAATGGAGAGCAAAACTATAGAGCAAAATAGGATGCCTCAAAATAGAAAAACAGTGTCCATAATATCTCTCATGGAGACAGTTTCCTTTTTCGTCTTGTTTTTGTTTAAGGGAAAAGAAAAACTCTGATACAAAACTGAAGTAATAACTTCAGTGCTGTGGGTTTGTACTTCAAATAGCCTGATACGGCTCAAAGAAAAGCAAGAGGGTTTCAACCCTAAAAGGCTGCATAGGTAACAGACATTTTCTAGTATCTTCCTTAGAATATTCTTGCCATCCCTTAGGAAAGAAAGCATTTTTTTCCCTACTGTCTATGTCATCTTTTTTGAATGCTCTGAGCAGGTGTTTCCTGGCCCCTCCATTCTTTGAGTTGAATTTTCTGCTTCCTCTGTTCATGTATTGTGTCCTTCTTGGTAGCCAGAGGTGAACAGCTAATATTTTTGTCATTATTTTTTCCATTCAAACTCTGTTCCCTCATACAATTCCATTCACATTTTTATTCTCTGTAATGTTTCATTCTCAGCAGTCAGAATTAGTTTTGTGACCATCGGCCATCCAATACCCATTAGACCCAGAGAGGAAATATAAAAAGTGCTTGGAAGGCATTGATGGTGTGAGCTTCTACAAAGGGAATACCTCCATTGAAGGCTCATCTGAGCTAATTAGTACTGGGATTAAAGTGTTCCAGTCAGCCTAACCTGAGTATAAGCATTCTCAAAGCAAGGCCTTCTGTGTATGGCTGTCCCTGAACAAATGCACCTGTGTGCCCAGGAGAGCAAAGCCCTGCTGCTTTGTGCTGTTATGTTCTGGGATTTGCTCCTGTGCAGCTGAGTCAAATGTGAGAAAATGTCTTGCTTTGGAAAGGTCAACACATCTCTTTTGTTTCTGAGGACAGGTTCTGGGCTAAGCTAAGGGACATAATAGCTGTTAGTTCATACAAATAGCTGAAATCCAGTGTGCCTAGGGTCAAGTAAGTATACAACAAGGTTGTTCAGAGGTAAAAATAGTGGGGTTTTAAGACTAAAACCAAAGTCTGTAGTGGATATGTTCTTGCCTACCTAATTTATAATCTGGTATCTGGTCATACATATGACCAAATAAATATGCCTACATGTAGTTGAACTGTCCACCTTTACACTAAAGAAACCCCTAACATATACTTAAGAATCTTTTCCAATGCTGCATGCACCAAAGCTTATGGAAAGCCTAAAGAGTGATATTGTTACTATTTATATTTTTTCATTTATAATAGTGAAGAAAGTTCAGGGTCATATTTAGTGAAAGCTGATAGGTATTTGGAACAAAATTAGATATGATAATGCTGATATTCTAAGTGATTGACTGGTGAGAGTTTTTAATATGGTGATATTTCTGTTGACAATACAGATATTAAAAACTCTCAGATAGTTTCAGATGACTTGTGATCCAGTTTGAAAATGGCATATTTGATAGCAAAAAGATTACTGTCAGGCTTCTCTGCTTGGAACAGGAACTTGCTCCTGATGTATAAGTGTATGCTTCTAGGCAGAGGCTCATATTCCCAAACCTCCTTATATTTGGACAAGCCTTCTCCTCAAATGTTCAGCTAGAAGATTTAATTTTAAGAATTATATCTATGGGTTACTTGTAAATGACTTAAAAATGGGAAAGTTTCTTACAATATTACAATCAAATGATCAGCTACTTTAGGGCTCAACTTGACATTACAAGGCAAAGCAAATAAAGTCTAAAGCAGATTTGAAATTTTCTACCAAACCCATATCATGGTCAGGATAAGAACTGAAGGTAAGAATATGCTTTTGTAAATGTACTTTGCTTAAGGATTTATAAGGTAACCGAAACCTACAGCAACTTCAAGTTTAATGGAACAACCTATAAAAATTATTTTTTATCTAACTAAAATTTTATTTAAGAAAAACATGGTGCAAGGCAGAGTACTCCAAATTTATCCCTTCTTAGAATGATATACCGTTAACTTCTTTGGAGTCACTAGTCAATAAAATGTGTGTAAAATATCACATTCTTGTTTAAGGACCAAAAAAAAAAAAAAAGACAGAAGGGTGGGTCCATATATTTTCTGGGTTTAACAAAAAAGAAGCAATGTGTCTTGCTGCTTATCGCAGTCTACCAAAGAATCTGACATCCTCAGACTGAGATGAGTGAAAAAGGGAAAAAGTGTAGAAAGTAGAGGAAAAGAAGATGTTTCATGGAAAAAATAAAAATACTTGTCAATAACTAATTGTAAATTTTACCATGCAAAATTCATAATGTAACAATTTAAATATTATGCTACACTTTACACATATCTTACATATATATTTCATACATGATAACATATATCATAATGCTATGTTTATTATGAGAACAAAAATTTGAAAGCAAAAAGCTCTCTTTAGACAAAGGTGAAAAGATTAGATTTTATGTTTGTTTTTATAGCCATATGATAAGCCTACTAAATTATATTCTTCAAATGTATACAGGATATTTCTTTAGTCATTTTTCACATCCCATTCCCCTTCCCCTTTCCCTTTCCCTCCCCTGCCCCCACAATTTTTCACCATTAATTCCACAAGTCACTGGCTCTTGGAGACAGTAAACAAAGATACTCAGTGCTTTCAAAAGTTGTGTTTTATGTTGTTAAATAATGCAGTGGTTTTCAAAGGGGTAAAATTCTCTCCCTTTAAATAAAGGCTCTGCAAAATTCAAAAGGCTTCATAGTGGGTTTTAAAGCTATTAAACAGCCTATAGCAAGTACTGTTATGTAATCCTTTAAACCATCATTTGTAACAAGCTGGTTTTCCCTGGGGTGCATAGATAAATAGGTTTCTGTAATGCTCTCATGCAGGAAAAAAACTTCTAATCTGCAGATATAAAACCAGGAGAAGTTTTTTTTTTCTTTTTTCAGTAGAGAGAGAATGGTTAGTAAGGTGGGAAGGGTTCAAACATCTGATGGTGTAGTTCTTCAGAAACCCTAGGTCTTCCTATCAACTTTAAATTACAAATCTGGATAAAAAGGTAATTTATAAAGTTCATGTTTTGAAAATTGTTTCAACTTAATAATGAACACAATACTGAGACAGTTGGAGTTCATGGTGGACATTAATATTAGTAGGAGGAAATCTGAGCTACTTGTTCTTGTTGTGGTACTTTGAGTTTTTTAGTTTGTTTTGGGGTTTTTCTTTGTTGGTTTTTTTTGGGTTTTTTTCCATTAATCTACAAGCAGTACTTTAATGAAGAGATATTTTTAGATAATATTTTATATCCAGCATGAAACTCTTCTGTAAAGGAAGAAAGCACCTTCCTGGTCCATCATGTCTGTCTAGGCATTTTCCACAAATAATTGTATAAATCCTGTACCATACCTCAACTTTTTATGCATCAGGACACATGAAAGTAGCCATAAGGATTTCATCATATAACACAGAGCATGCAAACCAGAACTTTCATTGAGAACCATCCTGTCATCTCCAAACAGAAATATTTGAATTTCATACAAAAACCTGCACATTCTTGAATTTTGGAAAATTGATTTGTTGGCTTTATAAAAGCAGGGGTTTTGGTAAAAAAATATTTATTCCACATAAGGGATGAATAAGTGGATACATTTAACCAAATCAAAAACCTCTAATTTCTGAGAGAGTGGGATAAAGAAACATACCAATTGATGTCCAGGTGGGTTTGCCCCCTATTGGTCTTATGCATTTAAATATGCTTCCCTAGAATAGGCTTGCTGCATTCCCAAGTGTAAGGATGCCAATTTTTCTGCAGCTATTTCTTTCTGATGTTACTTACTAAACACAGCCAATCTGGACTATACTGACTCAGGGAAAAAAAGATATTCTTGCCATGAGTACAGATGGATTGTTAGACAGTGAGTGTGAAAGTCTACTATATAAATGTATGCTTATATTATGGTAATATCTTTCAGTTGATTTTTCAATTGTTTCTTGTTTTGTTTTCTTTTGTTTTTTAGGGTTTTTTTTTAATGTCTAGCTCGTTATGTCTCTGTTGGTTTTGTTCATACTTGTTTTCTTCTCCCTAAATACCAATTTTCCACCTTCCTTCGATTAATATATCACAGTTGTCTCCTTTTTATTGTGTTCTTCATTTTCAGTTTCAAAGAGGAAAATGATACTGAGGGATAATCAACTCTCTCTGCCTTTGCTAGTGGAGAGCATGATGGAGAAGAAATGGGATAAATCTTTTTCTCCTTCAGTGTAAAGCAGAGGTTACCCTAGGGCTGAACAGAGCTCATCCTTAAAACCACACAGAAAAATATTGTAGTTTTGATGTTGGGAGCTCAAGGGAAATATAAGTTCATACTATGCCAAATACTTCTTACACAAAATGTTTGGTTTAGGTTTGTTTTTTGTTTTTTGCCTTTTTTTTTAATTAATTTGGTTTAGAAATAGTAGCAATAATAGGAAATGGAGGTTTACTTGTACATTTATGCTGATGCCTTAACTCTTTAATGTTGTACTTGAAACAATTATGTTTCTGAGGCTGTAAACAAAAAAAACCCTTTTACAGTTTGTCATTTTGGGGTTGGGGGAGAGGGGTAAGGTAGCCCTTTCTGACATTTTATTTTGAATCTATAATGGAAATTTTGTTCTCAAAATTCCATCCTTCGTAAATAATTAGTCTTATTCCTCTTAAACTAACAGTTATTATTTCAAATGTAATACCATTTGGCTTTTGGGAATATATGTCAGTATTTAATGATGTATGAAATGAGTAACAGCAACAAAGGTGCTGTTCAATCTCACACTTTTACTATTAGTGTACTTTTAAAGAATAGGATATAAAATTCCAGCAGGCAAATATCCAAAACAGTCTTTTTTGGACAGAAAATAAATCAAATTTCCACTTTAATTTCTAAAAAAGTATTTCTGAGAGAGAGAAAAATAATGAATAATTAGGAGAAGAGCGTGTCAATCTCTTCTAGATCCCACATATGCCCCAAACAGAGAGTTTGGGCTGCGTAAAGCCTCCTGGAGCACCACAGTAGAGCTACATAGATGCTGTAAGAACCAGATCTTAGTGGTGCCCTGATGGTGGCTCAGTCTAGCAATGGAACTATCCTCTATACCTTACTTAGATTTTGTCTTGGAGGGTGGGGGAAGACAACTGAGGGTAAAAAAAAAGGTAATGGCATGGAAACTAAAGGGGAAAATACGATTCCTATCCCCTGGACGGAACACAGTCAACATATCCAGCCTCCCACAAATACTACTAAGGGAGACTAGATGGAGAGTGGAGCAGAGCAGACACCACAAGCAGGCTCTGTTGAAACCCTTGCAGAGGAGGGAACTCAGTGGTGCCTTTCAGCACAGCAGCTGAAAACCAAGGGAGATAAAGGAAAATGTCCTGCTGCTGAATCAGCAACTGTGGTGAAATCATTCTCCTTGGAGTGCTGCATGTCCCCATCCCAGGGTTATCTCAGATACCACACTGAGATACCCACCCCTAAGGTACAACTACCCTGCACTGAGAAAGATGCATGACTAAAGTAACTCAGGCTTCTCCTAAACACAAATAAAGAATTTAAAAGTGAATTAGGAATGAAGAGGTGTTGGAGAAGGCTCCATTGTAACCTGTGGGATCAGTCAACAGGCTTCACCTGTCTTCTCCCTTGTAAAGAAGCCTACTGGGTAAGAATCATACTCTGTGAGTGCTGAATGATGATCTCACACCAGATTTTTGGGGGATTAGAGCTTGTCTGCAAAGTGTTTTGAATTAATATATTGCTTTGAACACATTTTTGAAGTCAGACATAATCATAGCAATCCCTTAACCTTAAGCCATCACAATTTTTTTGAGTGTTATTCCGTGAACTCTTGATGTGAGTCCTTCAAGAGCACTGACAGTCACTGGCAATGGATAAAGGTGTGGAGACTCAGGAGAGGATCTCTCTTTTTGGAGTGTGACCCTGAACAAGTTAGTCAAGCTGTCCTCCAATCCAATGACCTACTCAGTGAAGGCTCCCCATAGCAGGATGGACAGATTGGCTGGGCAGAAGGGTCTCAGCCTTACAGGGCTCTGACAAACTAACCAAACACTAAGGGTTTGAATAAATCTCTCCTTTTCATATAGCAGAGAGGCAGGAAGCTACTTCACTTGGACAGAAGCAAAGACTGAGCTGACTAACGTGCATTATATTTTATATGGAATTGATATTTAGGAGAGAACAGAAAAAAAAAAGCTATTTTTCTGTGTACATGTAAACAGAATATCTCTCTCAGAAGTATAAATAATTGTTAACTGTTCTTTGAAGCAATTTTCTTCAAAGGGAAAGAAGACAGAATCTGATTGTTTGAAATCCATGAAAAATTATTAGAACTACGTGTAATTATTTGCCACATAGATGAAGATTTTGTGCCTGTCAATACTCAAACAATAACTGTGGCAGTTGTTACTAAATATAAAACAAATATTTTTGTAGATGTACACTTTGGACACAACCTGAAGTTGCACTCAAAAATTTTAGTGTTGTGAAAAGTCACTAGCTTACTCCACACACACAAAACCTTCCTCATCAGGAAGGTATTCAAATATTTTCAGCAAATTTGTCTGAGGTTCTTTTTTTTTTCCTTCAGTGATGAATCAGGTGCTTAAATATTTTCCATAGAAAAGTTAAGATCTTCTATTATACTCCTGGTTTTTAATGACATATTAAGCATGAGATATCTTTGCAAAAACATTAAAAAAGTATAGCCAATATATTTAGGGTGGAATTTACTTTTGTCATATTTAATCATTTAATGTATGTGAACTTCCATCTCAGTTACTGACTTAAATGGTCTCCAAAGCACATCTAAGTGCATTTTTTTACTTTTATATTTATTTTTTACTTAAAAAGTAATCTTCCTGTCATAAGCTGAAGGAGGAAAAAAATTGTACTAAATCCAGAAACTGCCTTTCTCAAAATAATCTGCTAAAGTTTCAGGGTTTATTTTTTTTTCATTTTTACTTTTTTGATTTTCATTTTCTGAAGAGCAAAGCTCTCCTTGTAGTTATTTAAAAAACTGTCAGAAGTCTTTTCTGTTTCTAGTAAACCTGTGGCTTATTTTTAAATTGAGTGATTGGTTTGCTTTTCAGATTATTATGATTCTTTGTTAGTTCTGTGCTGTAAATCAACTTAGTAAAAGGAAACTGTCATGATTTGTGAAAGAATATTTCACTTCAAGCACTTTGCTCCTTGTTGATGATTTCACAAATGGGATTTACATTTTTGTTATTTTTTTAATAATAAGTATGTAATATTTAGGTCCAATATGTTATCCTTTTATCTGTTTTTTTTCCTAATATCAGCTTCTGCCTTTCTGAAGACCTCTCTTGTACAGTTGCACACATTTTTCTGTAAGTGTTTTTCCTTTCCTTGCAGGTTAGCTCTCCCAGTGAAGTCCCAGGTCCCAGTGATGTCAGTAGGTAGAATTTGAATTAAAAAAAAAAAAAAGAAAAAAAAATAGTTTAGAAGCAGAAAATTAATTTGCATGCTTGTGATATCTTCCTGGAACAACCTGTGTAAGAAGTATGAAATCAGTATTAATCTCTCTACCTCCACCAACTGCAGGGATTAAATACAGCCATTGCAAAAATTAGTTACAGACATGTTACTCTGTTTGAACCAGGTTATCTGAAGGTGAGTGTATATAACTACTATATTTCTCTGTAAAATGTTGCTGTGAAGAAACACCATGGCATGTACAGGAGAAAAGGAAAAACAAACTGCCCAAATTTCATCTGACCCAGATGAAAAGTTAGTTATAAAGGGATTGAATTTCTCTTTCCTAATATGAACATTTCAAGTAATAGAGGGTAAGTCCTTCCACAGGCTATTCTTCTGATTATATGGGGTGTTATTTATAATATGCAAGAATGAGAATGTTTTAATTTAGTCTACTGTTTTCATTTAAATAGCGTAGCAAGTAGTGAATGACCTTATGAAAGGAGATTATTTATATGTAAGTGTGAATTTTCACCTGTGCAGATCAGCCAGTTGACTTTCTCTTGAATCCCATCCAGAGCTTGCATCTTTCTACTTTTAAATATGTCCACAGAATGTCTTGGATTGAAAGCCATGTGTTTATCAGCCATGCTCTGTGGAGTCTGTGCTGAAGACCAGGAGCTACGTTTTAGTGGGGTCAGCTGGAGCTGAGGTAAGTCTACCTCTACTGAAAATGGCTCTCCTTACCTTTAGATAGAATATTTTTCCCTGCAGCTCATATTCTCCCTTTCACTTAATATTCTGTGAAGGCAATTTACTAACATCATGTTTGTATTGCTGTTGTATGACAATCTCCTAAACACATTGATTGCTTTAATTTCACCACCCTGATATGTAGCAACATATTGTAATGCTTTGTTTCTCTAGATTCTCTATTATAATTCTTTTTCACTAATTCCATGTGAATATCAAGCTATCATTGCAATATCTAAGCACGTCTCAGACCATGCCAGTCAAATCTTGTAAGGACAGCAGTGCGCTTGTTCCCTTGATGTCACAAAAACCTTATGGGTTTTTCACTGTTTTGTATCTCCCATGTCTGTCTGGGTTTGATGTACAAGAGCTATTAGCTGTACAGAACAGGAAAATTAATATATATGTCAAAAAGTGTCTTTTCCTTTAGTCTGATAACTTAAGCCTACTGTAGGAACACTGCAGAAAGCTCCAGAAAGAGTATGATCAAGACTTTGCAGGTCAGGCTTCCTCTCTTACTTGGCAAATGTCCTTACAACCATTTTGATGGGCGGCAACCCAGCAAGGAATGGTGAAGTATTCCTAATTTAGGGATAACTCCAGGCATCTCACTTTTTCATACTGCATAGCATACCAGTAAGATGTATCCTGAATTTTATGTTCATTGCTACATATGGCTTTAGCTGTTTTTATCCATAATTCCTCTCTGGGGTGAGGCACCTGCCTGTGGCTGAGGGGCACAACCGTGCCCTGCACTGGGGACACTGGAGCTGCTGGGATTGGCTGTGCCTGGGCATCCCACAGATGGACAGCCCCTGCAGACTTTCTGGTGCTGCTGCTGGCACCTTCTCAGGTGAACCCTGTACAAATGAGTACTTTTAAATAAAAGTCTGAATCCTATTTTATTCTCTGTGAGACAAAGTAAAGGGGAGCATCATCTTTCCCCTGGCACTCTGTTAAAAGCCACTGTCCAAGGAGTAAGAGCATTGCTTCTGCATTCTCATGGTCCAAAGGAAATTCCCATCAGAGGGAAGGGGTCCAAGAATGTGTATCCTCAAGTGGTGGGAGAAAGAAGGCATACTGACTGAACTGTGTTGTTTATATTGTGCTGTGTAACCTATTATTAACCAAATGCATTATCATACATAATAGCTATGCAATTCCAAGTGTTCAGTGAGATGGTTCTCCAGATGTCACTACTGTGAAGTACAAAACCAGACCACAGTAGAGCTATAGATCACAGTGCCAGATGTACATTTAGCTTGGTCTGCTCTTTTTGCATTTGAAGATTTACTAGACAGAAGCCTCAGAAATCTTAGTGTTACTAAAAATTATCTGCTGATTCTCTGTACTAGAAAAACCATTAGTCAATGTTCAAGTATTCCTGATGCTCCTAAATATCAAAGAATCTGCTTTGCATTGTTGAATAGATGGGCTTGTTTAGTTTCACTTTTCATCTGTTGGGTCTTAATAAACTCTTTTGTACCAACTCTCTGCAATCAACCTTCTGTTCCCTTGGAGGCTTTTCCCACTTGTAAATGAATTATCTTTATAGTCTTTCTGACATATTAAATAGATTGAGCTCCTGAAAGACTATAAAGCATGTTCTTCAGCCCTTTAGTTATTCTTTTCATTATGATTTTCTTCTAGTTTGCTAGCAGACTTTTTGAAAAAAGTATCCTCTGTCATACTCCAAGAGACCTTTGTAGTAACTTCTTGTTTCTGTTTGATACTTCTTGATTTTTAACCTAAGGGCAGACAATTAGACTTGAAATATTTATAAAAGAGATTTATTATTATTATTATTATTATTATTATTATTATTATTATTATTATTATTATTACTACTACTACTACTACTATTACTACTACAAAGTTTTCTTCTTTAATATATGATTCTTGGATTTTTTTTTTTAATCTGAAGCTATGAGATGATGCAGTAGGCATAAAAACCCTAGTACAATCATCCCTCAAAAAACCCCCAATACCTGATCAGCCACTCCCAAAATCCCTTCACATTGTTAGATTTGCCTGCAGGTGTCATCTATTATAGACCACAAAAAGTGTCCCTTGGTCATATGTGCTCTTTCTGTTCCCAAGTGCATCTTGAATTGAGGGACCCAGAACTGAACACAGGATTTGAAGTGTAGCCTCATGAGTGCTGAGTACAGGGGGACAGTCAGTGCCCTGCTCCTGCTGGCCACATTATTGCTGATACAGGCCAGGATGCCCTCGGCCTTCTTGGCCATCTGGGCACAGCTGGCTCATGTCCAGCTGCTTTTGACCAGCATCTCCATGTCCTTTTCCACTGGGTAGCTTTCCAGACACTCTGTCCCCAGTCTGTAGCGCTCCCTGGGGTTGTTGTAGCCAAAGTAAAGGCTACAGCTTGCACTTGGCACTTAGTCTTGTGGAACCTCACACCACTGGTCTTGGCCCATTGATTTGTCCTGTCCAGATCCCTCTGCAATGGCTTTCATTCAGCAAGAATGGGAGATGAGTTAGATTTATGCTCTTAGGGAGGTCATAGAAGGAGTGCCACAGTGTAACACTGTGTAACACTGTTAGTCAGAATCCTACCATCACAGTATTCTTCAACTGCAAATTTCTTGTTGACTGGAGAGCAAATAATTGCATAAAAACTCTTTACAAACTCCTAAGCTGATATCTCACATCTACTCTCAAACTAAATTGAGCAAATTCTGAATGGAAAAGTGTTTTTACAGTTTGATGATAAATATTATTTTTTTTATATTGCCCATCTGTGCCTTAAGTTGGATCCTCTGTTACTTGCTGAATGGAGAGAATGTAAAAAAGAAAAATAACCCTTTTTCAGATAGTGGTAAAACCAGTGTAATGACAAAAAAAAATGCTTGCACATTCAAAGCCATGCATTTATGAAAGGATGTCAGATAGCTGTGGGCATAATTAGCTCTTTACATTAATGGTTGCCAAGTTTCTGTGCGCAATTTGGATTCTGATGTCCAAAGTGGAACTCATACAATTTCTAGACTTACACTTTATCTCAAGGAGTCAGAGTGATCTGAAACATGCTGTCAGTCCTCACCAATGCTCTCCACACTGCTGGAGCTGGGCAAAATAAATTATATATAGTGTATTTCTTGGGAAGAATGACCACTTTATAAGAAGAAATGTCCTTTTCAGAAATGTAAAAAAAAAAAAAAACCAGAAGAAATGCAAGCAAACAAAGAAAAACAAAGCAACCAAAACAAAACCAAAACAAAACCAAAACCAAACTAAATCACCCAGAAAAAGAATCCAAATCCAGCAGGTGGAGGAAAGGGTTGTTTTGTCATAAAATTTTAAACAAATCATGCTTAGCATCTCTTAAGTGGCAGAAACCATTAAAAAAAAAAATCCACACTGTATTTTATGCATTTCCATTCTCTGATTTTCAGTATAGAAAATAAATTGCAAAGATTCAAATGTGGATAATACCCTTGAGATTTAATAGATTATTTTTGTTTGGCTTTTTTTGGGTTGGATGTGGAGATTTGTTTTGTTGTTGTTTTTTGTTGCAGGGGGTATTGATAGCTTATTATTAGTGTTGAAGACAGAGGCAAATAAAGCATTAAACTGCTTTGCTTTGACTGTGTCCCTGTTTGTGAGGTGACCATCCTTATTTCTGGTCTCCCTTTATCTATAACTTAAAATGTCCTTTTTTTCTTGTTCCCAAATACAGCATGCACTGCTATAATGAAAATTCATGACAGCAGTGCATTGTCATGGCTTTTCCTGTGAAAATTTCAGTAACTTAATGCCAAATAAATCAGATAATTCTCAATTTGGATAGAAGAGTGATAAAGGTAAGTTATCAAGCCAAATTGCTACTGGCAATTGGGGGTTTTTGTCAGTTACTGATAGCTAGAAATGGTTTAAAAATGGAGATAGGTAAATTACATGAAATGTGGTAATAACACTTACTTCAGGGATTTATAATCTGAAGTGCTCTGGGGATTTCTCCCCCTGCAAACAATTTGGGAATGTTTGCTTGAGAGACTAAAAAACCTGAAAGGGTAAATATTTCACACACTTGGCAGAAAAGAAAAGGAATGTTACCATGCCAACGAGATAAGGTGTAGTTAGAAAAGAGGGTCTTGTAGAGGCAGGATAGTACTTTTCTGGGACCAGCTTCCTTATCCTGGACAACTATCTCTAAACTCAAGTTTGAGACAACATTGCTCTTGTGTCCCTGACAGAAGGAGTGAGATTGAAAACAAAAGACTCTCTCAATCTACTTCTGAAAAGTTTGAAAATAACAAATTGTGCATGTGGAAGGACTAGCCTATAAATAGCACAAGTGAGAGGGGCTGGGTGTTCACCCACTATCCAAAGGAAATGGACCAGGCATGTCTCTGGAACCCTGATCTTTTCCTCTATCCATTTTCTTATCTTTCCTTCTTCTTCTCTTCTCCTTGAAAGTCTATGTTGCTTCTGTGGTGGCTTGTTCAGCCTGGCATAAGGTTAAAAGTATAAACCACTGCTACTATGGGTTGTTCAGAAATTGTTGCCATGTGCTGTTGAGAAAAGTTGAAGTCAGACAAGTTCAAACTGCTCTTCTGCTCAGGAAAGTTTAAATCATTGCCACTGTGGGCCGTCCAAACTACATTCATGTTTAAGGTTTAAATCATTGCTGCCATAAATAAAACTTTCTTGTTGATCATTGTGCATTGTTTGGCCTTAATTTAGTACAAGAGTTTACCATGCCTTTTTGACTGAACACGTTACTGAACACTGTATGCCTTAACTGCAATATTTGGAAAATTATTGTTTTAATCTCACAAGGCAGAGTTTGGAGGATGGGACTTCAAGTCATGTACAACTCGTTCTGTATTTGTAACAATCTATGTTCTGTTTACTAGAAGCAGGATGGTAAGAGACATTTTTTGTCTGCATGCAGTAAAAAAGGAGCACAAATATATTTCTGACAGAAGAGCACTGGTTTCAATAAAACCATCACATCACTCCCTCAAGAAAAACAGGATAAATCATCCAAACCTGTCATAAAACAAAAACAATGACATATTGAGAGACCATTTTATAAATGAATAATAAAGGAATACCTTCTCAAAAATGTGGTAGTGTGTGTGGCACATCTGAGTATTATTTCTTTCTATTTAAGACTGTTAATCTCAAAAGTGTCAAAATAAATCCTGTATTTTTGGAAGCTTTATTTAAGCTTAATATGCTTAACACAATTGTCTGCATATGCTTAAGCATATTCTAAGTATTCAGCAAGACAGTAATTTCAAAGAAGTCCCACTACTATTTATGGAACATGATCTGTCATGCACTGGCAATTTTCTATGACAAAAAATGTTGTACTTTCTCTTGGAAGAAAGTCAGGTACTGCAGGGATAGATGTGAATATGGGGATTTGGAGCTTTTAAAATTTAGAATTTAAACAGCATCACTGAATTTAATGGCTTACTGGTGAGCATTGTGATAGGCATATTTTTGCATGTAGGTTTCTTAAATTATTTTTATAGCCAAATTTTATTTTAAAACTTGCCAAGCATCCCTGAAAATGCTAATAAATCTTTAGGGCTCTTAAATTACATGTCCTCACTTCTCTTAAAATGTATAGCTTTAGTATGAATCACACAGTCAGAATTCTTAGAAAATGCTGGAAATGTGCAGCTGCATGCAGATTCTTAGACTTCAATAAAGTTTTGAAATAATTTGAAACTGAAAAAAATATTTTGTGACTCAAGAATTTGCGTAGATACACGAAACACAGCATTGGGCTAGAGGTTTGTAGATGCATAACCTCTTCTTTTGAAATCATCCAAGTGGTTCTGAAAGCATGTGCATTTTTGTTATAGGGTTCAAATTCTATTTTCTCTATCATTGAAGTAAGCCAATAAATTTCATCTGTATTTAAACACTGAAGATGTGAACATAAATTCTGTATAAAGCTTTTCTGGAAAGACAGAATCTCTTCTAAAACACAGTAAGGAAAACCACAAAACACTGGGTCCTTCTTCCAAACTTCTAAAGTGTATTTTGAAGGATGAAAAATTCTTAAGGTAATAAGTGTTTACTCAAATGTGTTTCTCCAATTCTACAGATGGAAACTGGACAGTCCTTTCAGTGGCCAAAGTGAAAAAAAAAAAGAATGAATGAAAGAATATCTTGGGCATTTAAAACAGAATCACATTGAATTTGGCACATATTTACTTTATTTTATTTTTAGCTGAGCTGGGAAATAGCAAAATTAGTGAAACTTCTTTACTCTGTGGATAGAAAAGCATTTGGATTTTCATGGGGAAGACAGACCAGTGATGTACACATTTGTAAATTCTTTTCATAATTGTTGGAAAAAATTAAATCCTGCTGAGTCACTTTATTAAAATAATAGAAATACATATCTGAATGTCCTCTTTAGCCAAATCAGGATGAATTCTGCTGCCATTATTTCAAAGTAATGCACCTCAAACTGCAAGCTTTCCATGGGAAACAGTGGAAAAAATTGTAAAGCAACCTCAAAGCAATGTCAAGCAATAATTCAGATGCTAGGGATCAATTAATTTCTTGAGCAGTACTGCATTCAGGTTTTAGCTTTTCAAAAGAATAAGCTATAACAAAACCTGTTTCTTGCCAGCAAGATTAAAAGGGGGCAAAAAAAAAGTCCAAAGCTTGATTTCTGTAGTTTCTGATGCTTTTGGAGTTGGTGGTTCTTGTGGATCCCTTCCTACTCAGCATATTCTATGTTTCTATGATTCTACAGATTCTACTTATTTTTCCTATATATTTTTTTTCATGCTTTCATGCATTATCTTCATACTTTGTATTCAGACCTTACTGATATTGACAATCATGGGCAAAACTACTTATTTCTTTTTTTAATGCACCAAAAGATATCTTCTCACACGCATGCATTTTATGGGTTGTGATAATATGGTAAGAAATTAATATTTATTACTTACCGGTAGAATGTCCATTTGAACTTTTGAACTTCTGGAATGGGTGCTCTGTTCCATGTTGGAAAGGAAATATGTGATGCCATTTCCTAAGGCTATCCAGCATATGCTTCCCCATAGACTTTTTCTACACATATAAACAAACTGAACTGAATTTTTGTAAATTTTCTTCTAAATTGACTTTGTTGAATAGGTACAACTCTGGTTATTCTGAATTAGAGCACATTCATTTAGCTTGCTAGAGAATTAAGCTAAATCAATGTAATTCACTTATACTGATTTAAGAGAGTTGAATTGATGCAATTCCTTTGTGTGTGGCTTTTTTAACTATTGAGAAAAAATGTATGGAAGTTCATGTCATTTTTATGTGTTTATGAGCTTATAATTAGTATTTTCACACCTTTTTTTCAAAGAAAACCAGCTAAAATGGGGAATTGTCTTAAAAAGAAGTAAGAAAAAGAGAAAAAGTACAACATGTTCCATATTCATGTTAAATATGGGAAATTCAAGCCATGTTCTTAGGGCTGGTCTCCAGTCTTAGCCCATGGCAGTCATGACTTACAGAGAATTTCTCAGATGAGCTGTCTCACTATCCCAAGGAACCCAACAACTTGCAAAGCATGAGAAATCTTAATCTATGTTCATCTTAGATATTAATACAGTTTTAGTTGTTTGTTGATAAATTTCAATGCGGATTACAGATGGCAGAAGAATTTACTCAAATAATCTAGCATTTGTGCATAAAATGAAATCATATGAAGGTATTCCATCCTTCATAATACTATCATGGTGTGTGAAAATTTAAACCCAGTAAACTTAGTATGTTTAGTAAAACACAAAAAATTATCATCTTAATTTCTTCACTACCTCTATCACAGTTCTATAAAGGATTTGGAATGCTTTCTGAATTTAGGCCCTTGATTGTAAATTGCCTTGCAGGATAACAGAATTTTAATCATCAAGACAAATTACAATTAAATTTCATTTAAAATAATGATAATTTTCCCTTTTTTTGAGTTTTGATTAAAAGTATTCTTGACCAGGAAAATAAAATATTTAAAACAACCTGGATGGCATCATTTTTATCTTTTAATTTTGTGATCACAAGATTTGTTCTAAATAGCTGCATTAAATACTTGCTCAAAACTTGTATTTCAGATGTAGGACAATTATTTTCATAGAAGGACTGCATAAATATATGTTTTTCAACTAAATTACTTTAAGAATATTTAAATAAAGCAAATTTTATTTATTTCATAGAAAATTTAAGTGAACTCAGTTTTTTTGGCATTTATTTCAAGTTAATTTAAGAAAAAGAGGAAATTCTTTAATGGATTAGAACATAATGGTACCCACTTAACCATTTTCAATTTCTTTATTGTACTTTTGATGGTTGGCTTTGGACTATTATTCATGGTTTCCTCCAGCTTCAGCAAATTCCAGCACAATACAGGGGAAAAAGTTAGATATTCAATTATTGTATCTAAATGTCTGTAAATTATAGTATTTTACAAGATGAAGAGACATTCCGTGTTTTGTCCATACTGATGCCTACTTATGAAGTGAATGGAGTAAATTGAATTTTAAGCACATGAGTTAAGAGGGACTCATTTGTCCCTTCCAACTCCTCATTTGGCAAGAACTAGACATCAGTTAGAGCACAATAAGGCAATAATCTGGTTGATCTCAACAATAGAAAAGAAATGGGTCATATTAATAATAATATCCAACTTTGTTATACTGTGCATACTTATACTACTTCCAAAAAGAATTCAGTGTTAAATAATTTACTTGATATCTCCATTTCTATTAATAGGTGCTAGGGCCTAAAATAAGGCAATATCATCATACCTGAACTATGCATTTTTAGTGCACCATGACATGCATCACTTAGACTTTCTTGAAAAGATGAAAAACTTGCAACACATTCATTTTTTGACAGCAACAAGTACATGTTCTTTAAAAAAAGAAAATAACAAAAAAACAAGAGGCAAAAAAGCCAAATCCCACCTGAAACAGGCAAAGGATCCTGCTGAGTAAATAATACTTGATTTCGATACAGAGCATGGCTGCTTTCTTTCTTCATATTCTTTTCTAAATATTGCAGCTAGAAGTGTTACTGTTACAGGCATAATAAAAGAACATTCCTGGAGTTTCTTTGCTCTACAGTGACATTTAGATCATTAAAGCTTCTTTGATGGATGCTTCCTGGTGGGCAAATCTGTTGTACCTGAAAACTCTGATCATAGTGTTTCTACAGCATATGTTATTATCCTTTCTGATGTTTAGAAACTTCAGTTAAGCATGAATTTCAATGATAGTTATTTTTTTCTCAAGAACCAATACATTTGCTCTCCATTTGATTTTCAGGGTCCCTTTAAGTAACTCCCCCTCCTCCCCACTCTCAACTTCCCCCTCATTCAGGAAATTACTTCTGCCTTATAAACAGAAAATAATGTTCTTCCTTGCTGACTTCTGGGGAGATGTGCATCCAAACCTAATTTTGTGGCATCAGACAAAATCCATGAAATCAAAGGAGAGGTGTAGGACTTATGCTTGAAGATTAAGAAAACTTCTTTAGAAGCTTAAATCCATTTTAGTCAAGATTTAGTTTCAATAGGCTGATCTTCTGTGTGAGTGCCATGAATAGTGCAAGCAAGGTGCAATGGTTCCCTGGTTAATTAACTGCAGTTTCCAGAAGAACGAGCATTCATTTTCTTTCAGCTTGAGCACAGGGTGTTTTGCCAAGACTCGTACATTGTAAATACTTGGCTATTCTGATAGTACAGAATTTCTGATTTATGTTTGCTGACTAAACAGTGAGCAGACTTGGCTGTGAGCCCTCCATATTGAAGGGACTGTGAGCTCTTTTCCTACCCTTAAAGGAATACCTAGTCTTATTACAGGTGAGTTGTTTTGTTTGGTCACTGCCTTTACACTCTCACTTACTGTCTGAAAGACCCCTTGAGTTGCAGTGCTTCATTGTCACCTCCCATGTTTATGCTCCTACATGTCTGTAGTACACTCCATGTTCTCAAGGACTGTTCATCCCCTTCATCTCAAGGATATTCAAGCTAGCTGGCTTCCACTAAAATGATTCGTGTGAAATAAAATGAAATTTTCTCTTTCTTCTTGATACCAAATAGGAAGCTTAGGAACGCTTGATCTCAATGGCAGAGGAAATGATTTATACTGCCACCTCTCGAAGGCTAGCAGAGCCATATCACTTGATTTAAAAGGAAGTATTTAAAAGAAAAGAAAGTTATACACCCTTCACCCCTCTTGGAGAAGAAAAATAAAATTATTTCAGTCACACCATTAACTAGTATGTTGAAAATCATACTACTTAGACTGAAACAGATTAAACTTATACATTTATCAGGAAGAAGGATGATGGCTATGAGACAGGTATCTATGATGCTTGTTTTGAGAATCCACTACACTGCATCTCTTTAATTTTATCTGTCAAATTCTAATTACAGAAAAAAGAATTACAGGAGCCAGAGGAATGGAGGGATGCGGGAGGATAATCCTCTCTGGTACCAGTATACACAGAGTATAAAGAAAACCTTTTTCCCTGTCTACATTCAGACACCTGGAACATGACAAGCACATGTGTTATGACTGTGGTCTCAGCAAGAAGAATTTGGGACTTTATTTTGGTGACCGCCTGCATTTGCAAATTGTAGTAACATGGACCCTTTTGGGGGAAAAATAAAGATAAGTGCAAAGCTGTCTGTACTTACATTCTACATTATATTCTATATTCTGCAATGTATTTACATTACACTGTATCTATCATTCACAGTTCACAGTTGTGATGCACTTTAGATTCAGATCAGAATCCAAGCATTCTGTTATCTTTTCTGAAACTCTGAAAGTTTGGTGACAGTAACATCCTGTGAGACTGGAGCTAGTAGGGCCTCAGTCTTGTTTTTATCCTCTTTACCTCTCACAATGGGCCTGAACGCTTTGTGGCAAGTCCTAAGGTCTGGTTGGCAGTTTCATCACCCACTGAAGGCGAAATACCAAGGGAAACTCCTCTGGCCAGAAACTCCTCCTATCCCAGAAAAGGATACTTTCTCAGAATATGTAATGCTCCCAGTAATGGATAGATTTTTTCTCTTCTAATATGTTTCCTGCCTGTTTAGGAGAAGTTGTACACCTTGGGAAGAGAAAATGACACCCAGGTTTGGTTCATTTATATTAGGGATTGGTACAGCAAATTAAAGCAGCTACACTCCTACCTGAGGATGACTTCTGGATAGACTTCTATTAAAAAAGGAAAAATAAGCCTTGAATGCAGCTTAACTTCTCATTTTGGCAGAATATTCCTGCAATATAGTACTTTCAGTACTGCTTCTCCACGTTTTTCCAGATCTAACTGAAGCATCATGTTTCCCCAGAAAATTATTTTATTAACAGTAACCTAATAAGTAACCTAAAAGAATTCATGAAATGGTGGGTTTTGTTAAATCTGTAAATTAGAATTTGAAAGTCATTTTCCTTGTCAATACATTGGGTTCATTGTTTACCGTGGGGTTCATTGTTTACCGTGCATCCAAACAGTGTCATGTATTTACTATAATATCTTCCTGTTTTCCACCATCCTTTGGAATCAGGTGGCAGTTCATGTCATTATTACCATGAAGTAATGAATGTCAGTGGCATCGACATGAGAAATGGCAATATGAGTAATGTATGATACTTGACTAGAGAGCTCTATTGAAAATGCACTATACTGAAGCAGTGAATTGGCCATGATATATTTCTGATTGCAAAGCAAAAATCAGAAAAGAAATTTCACTATATCTAAAGAATAGGAATTAAGCATATCAGGACCCTGAAGGCCTAATTTTGAAAAAAAAGAATGTGAGAAGACTCATTTTGCATCAGCTGAGGTCCATGCACAGAACTTGCTTCTTCCCTTGCACCAAATGAAGCACTGAATTTTGAATTGGGAAGAAGAAGAAAGAATAACTAGGCCATATCTTAATGCTTGAATATGTATGACTGCTTTACATAGGTGTGTTCTGTCTTCTTGGTGAACACAAAAAAAAAAAATCACAATTCAAATCTAAAAAGAAGAAAAAACAGCTACAAAACAATCAAATAAACCAAACCAAAACATCAAAAATTCAAAATACAGCTACAGGCGGTTTTTTGGAAACTCTTTTTCTATTTAGGTTAATACTTTCTAGTCCAGAAGAACTATCTTATCCTGAGCTGCATCAAACAAAGCATGACTAAATTAGATTATTCTGTTCCTCTACTCTACCCCAGTGAGATCCCACCTGAAGCATTGTGCCGATGTCTGGAGCCCCCAACACAGGAAAATATGAAGCTGTTGGACTGAGTCCAGAGAAGGGCCGTCAATATGATCAGAGGGCTGGAGCACCTCTCCTATGAAGACAGGCTGAGAGAGCTGGGGCTGCTCAGCCTGAAGAAAAGAAGGCTCTGAGGAAACGTAACAGAAGTTTTCCAGCATCTAAAGGGGCCTACAAGAAAGATGAAAATGGGCTTTTTTATAAAGGACATGTGCTAGGACAAGATGGAATGGCTTTAAATTGAGAGTAGGTTTATATTCAATATCAGGAAAAAAATCTTTGCAGTGAGCGTGGTGGGGCACTGGAACAGGTCACTCAGGGAAGTTGTGGACACGTCATCTCTGGAAGAGCTCAAGACTAGGTTGGATAGGACCCTGAGAAACCTGATCTACCAGAAGTAGTCCCTGGCCATGGCAGGGGTTTGGAATTAGATGGTCTTTAGGATCCATTCCAGCCCAAACCATTCTATGATTCTAATATGCTGGCCACAAGCATTTCTGTTTAGTTTAGTTTAGTTGTGTGTTTTAAGCTGGTTGTGCTTTGTGAGAGTTAAATAAGTTGCTGGATAAACAGAGCTCAGGTAAACTTATAAAGTTTTAATATCTAATTACTAATCTATAGTTATATATATCATAATAAAATTATATTATTTTATATGTATTTTCATTTATATATAATTATATTTTATATATTATAATTATATTAAATATAGATTATTTAATCTATATAATTTAATAACTAATTACTAAAGAACCTCACCAGTTTGATCCTAGCAAAACTCTCACTAACCTATAGTGAGTCCCCCTGCTCTTAATGCTGAATTCTCCCATTCTCCTTACAAGGCATTTATTTTATAAAGGCATGATGATTTTATCAGACTGTGCTGCTTAAGTGATGGAGTGATTGATGCAGTGTGGTGGCCTCAGGCAGGAAAGTCCATTTCCTTTTGTGACATGAGAACTTATGTTGGTCATTATGCAAATAAAAGCATAAAAGCTTAAACTCCCTGCAGCTTTTAATTCACAGGAGAAGTTTATTAGGGAGTTCATCTGTCTGGCTTTCTTCATCTTCCACAAAGAACTACCAAGTTGTCTTCTGCTGGGTTTATGTTCACAGTCTCTGGGAACACAGCTGCCTGCTGGCACTTGCTGTTGCTAGAGCAGCAGGAGGAATTCTGACAAGCTTAATTGCTAAAAGTATTGGGGCTGCCTGCTGCTGAAGATGGTCACAATATCCCCAGGCTTTTTTCTTTCACTTATTTTTTCCTTTCCCCTTCAAAGGAAGAGCTTCCCTTTTTAAAATAAACTTGTTGGAACTGTAATTTACAGTTCAGTTGCTCATATATCAGTATTCTCATGTAAATTTAAAATATAATTACCTAAAAGCACTAAAAGAAAATTGTCAATTTGTTCTGAAAACCTGTATGCTGTGTCTCTGACATCCTTGCTTATAACAAGCCAAGATTAGGAGAGGAGGAGCTGCTTGTAGAGAAGGGAGAGATACTGACTTTTTTTGAATCTTCCATCACACTATCTGCAGATAGCAGTATGAAAGAAAAATGCCTTTTCAGATAAGCCTGAAACTTATTTAACAGATTAGAATCTTTTCCAAAATAGCATATGTTAAATGCCAAACATGTCTGAATGGTTATGAGCAAAAAGTAATACCAGGCTAATGTGATAAGATAAAATAAACAGAACCATTTTTCAGGTTGTGCTCAGAAGCAGTGCAGACTAAAACACTGAAAATAGGTAGTTTAGGCTGTTGCTTTCTGTACAGGGTTTGTAATATCAATGAAAAATTATGCTTCCTTTTTCTTTTGGTATTGTGAACTAAAACCAGTTTTATCTTATTAAGTAGTCTGCGTGTGATAGGCCAGCTAGAGCAAGAGCTGCAGGCTGGAAGGAGAATGCCCACGTGGGTTTTATGTGAGGCACTGGGGTCCTGCCTTTATTCTGTAAATAACAACAAATGGTTAAGTCCACACAAATAAAATAACTGCAACAGGAAAAACAACTTGGCCTTTTCTAGGCATTTTCCCTGACAAGATTTCTACATGGGAAGATGGTAGGTGCTGCTATTTATTAAGCTTGTTTGGTCTCTTTGGAAGTTTCTATTAAAAAATGAGAGTCTGTTGCTGGATTCCCTATGGTGTCTGGTAGTTTCCTTGATGGTGGAAGTAGCCTGGGACATCATTCTACACAATAAATATAAGAGTTTTAATTGAGTAGAATGAGAAGCCGTGCAGTGGCAGGCCAGAGAAGAGTTGTTGCAATATTAAATCTCAAAAATTTTATCATAATGGTAGTGGATGTTGAAGCATTGTTGATTGGTTTGTGGAAAGCATGCTTAGCTGTTTATTTGTTGTATTTCATTTCTGGTTTTGTATCCTTCCCTTCCCAAGCCAGCCCTACAGTACATACTCAGGAATATATAACAAAGACTCAACCACTGAGCAAAGGTTCTGAGTTAACTCCTGCCCTACATAGTTAACTAAGCCCTACATAGCCGCTTTTCTTTCCCCAACCAGTAGGATGGGGGAGAGAATTGGAGGGGTAAAGCGGATTGATAAACATACTTAAATAGAGGGAAAAAAAAAAAAAATGTGGTTGCAAGCTGAGCAAAATAAGGAATTCATCCACTGCTTCCCAGCAGCAGGCAGGTGTTTGGCCACTTCCAGGCAGGCAGTGCTCCACTGTGTATGACAGTGAGTTGGAAATATGACTGCCATTACTCCAAACATACCACCCTTCTTCCTTCCCCCAGATTTACGTGCTGAGCATGTTACCACATGTAGGGAGCCTCCCGCTTTTGTGAGTTGGAGTCAGCTGTCATGGCTGTGCTCTCTCCTGATTTCTTGTCACCCCAGGGTGCTCACTGGCAGAGTATCTGAAGCAGCAAAAGACCTTGGCACTGTGTAAATACTGCTCAGCACTGTTTAAAACATCCTTGTGTTATCAAAATGAGTCCAAGGAGTAGCACTATAGCAGGTGTTATAAAGAAAATTACCTCTATCTCAGCCAAAATCAGTATGTCAGACAAGAGAAAACCTGGACATTCTCAGTAAGAGATTTAATCCAACCTGTATGAGCAGGGAGCAAGATGGAGTCCTGTCAAGTGCACAGACACATTGAGTAGGTTTCATATACTGTAATTCAATAAATGACCAGGCTTGTCAGCACTGGTTGGCCTGTGTTCCACTGCGCCTCTTGAGAATCTATTTCAGACCCTCACACCATAAATGATTGGGAACATTCTTCTAGTCACCAGCTTGATTTATTCAGACCTTGTTCTTCTGCCAGCCTCTTTGTTTTGCTGAATTATCTCTTTCTCTCCAGTATTTGCATCCTGATTTATTTGCAGGGAATGTTTCCATTCCATCTTAGCCTTTGGTATGGTTAATCAAGCCAAGTTTCTTTAATTTATTTATGTCAATATAAATTCAAGAAAGATTAACATGTGTAGTAGAATAACACTCAGCATTCTAAACAGGATTTTTCCTCTAGAAATCATATGGTCTTGGCAGGTGTAGGTCTTCTAGAAGAGCTTCGCTGGATAGATACAAAGATGTCTCTTTTTGGGGAGCTTGGTTAAAAAATTCTTGTTACTTCTTAAGGATGTATTTAATTCTGGATGATGTCTGTTCATCCTGGCCAAAAAAATGGTACTTCAATCTTCTATATTGAGGTGCTACTCATGTTTGGATCAGAATTTAATACTTTCCTGGCTTTTTGGTGTGACAGTCATTTCAGATAGCATGACCTATAGTCATCCACATAAATAGACATATTTAATGAGATACTTGAATATTCCCATATAAAATCTTCTGAGTCTAGGTGTCTTGCAACAGCCCTAGGAGAAAATTTTCTGATGTTTTTTTCATAATGTTTTCCAATTTTTGCTGCTTCATTTGCTTAGTTTCTTTAAGCTAAGAATGACAATGTTTCTTTTGTTGTACCGAGAGATTTCCTAATTTTATCATTGTATAAGAAAATACAGGTTCTTTGTACAGACATGCCATTGTAAAAAACAATCCACTTAAGTCATAATGTGGAATACATTAAGTTGATTGGCTCTTGCAACTTAGCATATTGACAAGGAAGGGTGAAGATGCTACTAGAAAGGTAACTTTCCTGTACAAGTCCACTTTCAAAAATGGAAGAGGCTGGAGATCAGTCACAAAAAGAAAAAGAAATATTAAATTGTAATTATTGTGGTATCATCTCTTCATCTTTAAACAACTACACAGAATTATTTCATTTAGATATTTGAGTCCTGCATTTTTTTTACATGAAATAGAAATATTGATATAGGATGCAAGTTGTACTGAAAAATTTTTACTTCACTTTATGGAGTGAAGTGTATCAAGCATCTATGAAATGTAAATCAAATTGCTAACAAGCACATTTTTATTAAATGGAAATAAAAAAACTCAGAAATAGTAAGTAAACACAGTATTTAATTTTTAATGTAAAAATAGACCAATAATATTTTACTGTGTTAGCTTCTTCAGAGGAAGCAGCTGCTAGATCAGTTTGTTGCTTTTCCCCTCCTGTAATAATTGGCACCCCCTGCTCAAGGTTTTTGAAGCCTTGATGTGGGGTTAGGCTGTATTTAAGCTGAGTTGGTGCATTGGTCTCTCCTGTTTCTGATTTTGTTGTGTCTCATACTGCCAGCCCCTGCTCTTGCTGTTCTGTATGAACTATTGCTCTGCTTCTCATTGCTTTAGACATGCTTCACATAACTTCTCCCCCGCCCTCCTGCTCTCTCTGCCTCTGCCTTCTATCACTTCTCTTGCTGGATGTGCTCCACAGTGCTATGTCCTCGCATCATTTTATACACTGTGACAGCTATTCTAGTCAATTTCAGAGCTTTCCTGGTATGGTGGTTTGACCTCAGCCAGCAACTAAGCACCCACTAGCCACCCTGATAGTAAAAGGTTCTAAAATCTTAGAAAATTCGGAGACTTAGAAAGAAAGTTAGGTTTGGAAAGCCCTGGGAAAAGTAGGCCCTGGAAATGTTAGGCCTTGTGCTTGCTAAAGACCAGGTCAAACTGCACCTGTGTAGTCAGTATATGATAAATGATACAACTGTTAGATGTGATTAGATATAATTATTGTTTAAAGAACATGAGGAACAGTGTTAGGGGGCTAGGGGGGGGATCACGAGAAATCCATGCTTGAATAAAAACAATGCATACAATAGAACAATGTAAGTATAATAATTAATATGTAAGTTGCATAACGATAGAGTTCATATGTTCAACTCAAAACCAAATCGGGTCAGATTTGGGTATGTGTACCCTGTCACCCAGAGCTCTTCAATAAAGCACCTTCACATAATCATTCCATGATTATGTGTGTTCCTGAACGCTAACATTTTGGCAACCCAGATGGGACCTTGTGAGTGCTGCTGAGCCCGCTCGCGACCCGATCATGCTCCAGCCGGCACTGAGGGATTCTCGGGGAGCCCATCTGACTGTGACCATCTCCGCTGCTCACAACGTCCCCGGGAGAGAAAGGTAAGTTGCTTTACTTTGGTTTTGGTGCCTGCCAGTTAGACGCGGCGAAAGCTGTGCGTGGTTGGGCTAAAGGAATTCCTCTTGGTATTGCCTAGGCGCCGTCCGTAAGACAACTGCAAAAGCATCGCAGGTTCGGCATTTGGTGTTTTGCAGTTGCAACATGGAGAAGGGTTTTGGGCTGCTATGCTCCCATACCAGGTACTTCTCCTTTGGGGTGCTTATTAGCACACTGGAAACAAGGTAACTTTGGGGAAGAATTACATAAGACTAAGATAATTTCGGCCGGATCTCCCACAGAAAAAGACCCCAGCAACCCCGTCTCGTCTGTTGGTAGCTATAACCTCTTTTGTCTTTCTTTACTTTGTTTTCCTTATCTCTCTCTCTCTCTCTCTCTCCTCTATCGCATAACCCTTGTTGTTGGCACTAAAATAAAGGTACATTATTGTTGTTATGATTTAAACTGAAATCCCTTTGTGTCCTTTTGCACTCTGAGATCATACGAACCTCTCAAGAGTCCCACTCGCGTTAGCGAATCATGACATCTAAATTGGCATCATGGACAGGATTTCTGACAGACAGAAGGGGCTGCAGGTTTGTTGTGCAGTCTGTATTAGGGGAAAGACGTTTTGCTCCAGCTGCACCTAGCCTGACACTCCCAAAAGAGTAAGCGGTGTCTAGAAAGCAAGGGGGGGCGACTCAGATTTCCCGCAAACTGCACACGCCGAGGTGAAAAGCACTCCACACTCACTTGAGGGCTCTGTCTGCAGAATTTCACAAAAGATCTCTTAGTGCAAAAGGGCGGGACTCTTTTTGATGTTGTGTGTATGAATTTTGACTGCTTGGTGTAGCAAAGAGACATACAGAATTTTAAACTGAAGGAGTGCCTCCCAAGCAGATTTAGTCTTTTTACCCATACAGGGAAGCAAAAAGTTGTGTGTGTGTGTGTGTATAGTTTAAGTTTATACCTCCCTGTGGTTTTTCCCTTTGTAAAAATGACTGAAAACGGCAGTGCAGAAGTTAAAACTGCATTTTATGCATGTTATGCTCTGTTAGCAAAACACAATGCCAGACCTTCTCCAGGAGGGAAAAGTTGATGCTTAATAATTGGTTTAATTTGGAAAATGTGATTGACAGAGTATGTTCTTTACAACATGAAACAAAATTTCAACTGGGCAAAAATAAAACTGCACTCTGCTCATTTTTGTCTTACAGCAGCTATAGAAACTCTCTGTAAGTAAAGAAGTGAAGATAAAACTACCTCCAAAACCTAGTTAAAATTTTGCAAAAACAATTGGATGAAGAAAGAAGTAAGATCAATCTGTTGCGAGCAGCCCTCCATAAGAAAATTCAAAAATGCTGACTTGCTAAAAGAAACAAGAGAGGGAAACCCTTCTCATTAATCAAATTTACCCTCAAAAAGAGCTAACTTGGATAAAAATTGTGGGGAACACTACTGTCCTAGCTTGAAACCTCTAATTAATACAATATAATTATATCAATGATCAAGATCTTGATCCACATATAACCACTACAAATAGAAAAAAGGAAAAAAAAGAAGAGAAAAAAGGAAAAGAGAAAAAAAAAGAGGAAAAAAAAGAGAGAAATGAAAAAAGGGAGTACGGGCGTCTCCCTCACAAGTCAGAGACAGAATACGTATTCCGAGTGTCTCACTGGAGGTGATCAAATTCGATTGAGAGAACAGGAATCCAGTGGGTACTGGGGACATGGAAGAAACAGACGTAACCCATGGTCCCTAACGCGGCACGCAGCTTATTGGGCAGAGGGGCTTAACCCCTTGGAAAGGGGGGACTTTATTGCTATAGTTTCTACCCCCAACCAACTACTGAAAAATATTCAGAAAGCTGCCTGCTTACAAATGATACACAAAAGAAAATTAATTGTTGGTTATGAATCACCAACGTTGTTACCTGTGAAAACTGAAATTATGGACCTGTAAAAAATCCCAGAAGGAAAAAAAATCAGAGAAAGCAAAGGGTGTTAGATACATTAGTTCTCTTAATGAAAGCCCAAAAAAAGGACAAAACAAATCTCTAATCGCCAGTATTGGTGGTCACTAGAGATAAAGAAAGGGGTCTCCAAAAACATAATGGGTGGCTTATCACTTAAAAGTTGAGTAAAGTAGTCTCTAATTGGCACTGTCCCAGGTTCATTTTATCGAATGCCCCATTGTATAACCCAGCACACCTCCACAGGCTCTGGGCTGTGAGCCAAAGCAGTCTCCTTCTCAGCTTCTGGGAGTGGAGCCCAAATATCTTCAGAATCAGGGAAACTGGTAACTCTGCCTCTCATAGGTGAGCAGAGAGGTGGAAGTTAGTTGTATTTAAAATGCTCACTAGAAATAACAAAACTGGAGACATACTGATTATAGCAATAGTGGGTCCTAAACATGCACCTATTATTTTTGTAGTTAACACTAGAGCCCAAATTTCTGTGTTGACCAATACAGACTAGTACAGGATTTGAGAGCAATAATAGAATAACTAAAGATATTTACCCAGTGGTAAATAATCCTTGCACACTGTTAACATCCATAAAAGAAAAATATAAATAGCTTAAGGTAATTGATTTAAAGATGCCTTTTTCTGCATACCCCTTGACAAAGAAACTAGGAAACTGTTTGCCTTTGAGTGGGAAAA
The DNA here is from genome assembly GCF_049639895.1 of Pseudopodoces humilis. Lineage (NCBI taxonomy): Eukaryota > Metazoa > Chordata > Aves > Passeriformes > Paridae > Pseudopodoces > Pseudopodoces humilis. Next base: position 77,209,985 of record NC_142200.1, read on the forward strand.
TCCAGAAAATGGAAGGAAAACTCAGCTCACCTGAACACGACTCCCACAAAGACAGGAGAACAGTCCAACACTATTTAGAAGTCAGCTGGCAAAGGAGCTGAGAATGGGCAAGTACCGAGAACAATACCTGCCATTACAGTATGTTGATGATATACTGAGAGCTGCAGAAGAGAAAACAACCTGCATAAAGGTAACAACTGAAATTTTAAATCAGCTGGGAATGGGAAGATATAAGGTGTCTAAAGAAAAGGTACAAATTGCCTGACAAAACTGTGATTTACCTGAGATGTGAAATCTCACAAGTGCAAAGTAAGTTGGGTACTAGTCGTATTCAAGCTATTTGTGCCATGCCAGAACCCCAGAACCTACATGAGCTACAAGTTTTCCTTGAGATGACAGAGGGGTGCCGTGGATCATGGACTATGGACTAATTGCAAAACTCCTGTATGAGGACCAGAAGACACAGCCATTTACCTGGGGCAAACCACAGAAGGAGGCCTTACTCAAACTAAAGGAGGCATTGACAACTGCTCCTGCATTAAGATTGCCTGATTCACCCATGGATTTTCACCTGTTTGTGCATGAAAGACTGCACCTAGCACTGGGAGTACTGACCCAACCTTTGGGAAGCTGGAAAAGGCTGGCAGGCTGCTTTTCCAAACAACTTGACCACGTGAGTGCTGGATGGCCTTCACGCCTGCAGGCAGTTGCAGCCACTGTGATGCTGATACAAGAAGCTAGGAAACTCACGATGAGTAGACACATAAATGTCTACATGTCTATCGTAACCACTGTTTTACAACAAAAGGGGGGCCATTGGCTATCTCCAAGTAAGATGATAAAATTCCAGGTAATCCTGACTGGGCAGGATGATGTCACACTAAAGACAACTAACCTCTTGAATCTAGCTTTGTTCCTAGGTACCACAACTGAAGAAGGCCCATTAGAGGACGACTGTGTAGAAGTAATAGAGTACACCTATTCAGCAAGAGAAGACCTGAAAGACATCCCACTGGAGCAACCAGAATGGGAGCTATTCACAGATGGAAGCAGCTTCATGGAGAATGGGACCAGATACGCTGGATATGGGGTAACAGTCAATACAATAGTGGAGGCAAAAGCATTATCACCAAATACACCTGCCCAGAGGGCAGAACTGGTTGCCTCAACCAGAACACTAGAACTGAGTAAAGGAAAATCGAAAAGCAGACTGGACAGCCCGACAGATTGCCTGAGAAGTGCAAACAACAATGACATTGATACCTTTAAAGACTAATGTATCTCAATTTAATTTGCCTCCAAAACCAAAATATTCAATAGAAGATGAGAAATTGGGACATTTGTTAAATGCACAAAAGATTTCAGAAGAGTGGTATGTAACTGCATAAAGACAAATAGTGTTAACCCCCTTGATAATGAGAGAAGTTCTACAAATTGAACATAACTAGTGTCATTGGGGTGCAGAGGCATTGGTAAAATTGCTAAAGCAAAAATTAATCTCGGTGCGGATGCTAGCAATGGCAAAATCAACTCAGTGGCTAGACACAGGCACAGCTAGGAAGGATTAAGATAGGAATAGAATCAAGATAACACTTGGCAAGAACCTTCTAGTAGAGTGAAATTTGGGTGGGACCTAGAGCAGATAGCAAACTATCAGAATAGAGAAACAGGTCAGGTAGATAGACTAGCAAGAGTCACCCGGGAAAGATTTAAAGAACTAAACGTACAATTACAATTTATTACTCCTGAAAGAGCATGGAGTGTGTGTTTTCTTTTAAAGAATGGATTGATCATTGCTGCATCCACATCCCAAATGTGACTGCATATGTAGAATATGACATCAATCAGTTGCAACAAATAGAGCATGGAGCACAGGAAGAGCAAAAGGATTTGACTATAAATTGGTTAGGCAAAATCTTTAAAAGGTTAGGGTGGAATGTGAGTTTATGGATTAAATCTATCATTGAGAGTGTGATAATCTTACTAATTGTATTCTTAGAAATTTAGTTAGTTTACAGCATCTTAAAAGGGGAAATACAGAAGAAAACATCCTAGAAACAGAAAATAGTAAAGACACTGACGCGAGATCCACACCCACCATCTTCTAGTTCTCCAGTTCGTGACAACATCCAGGACAGCGTTTACATCAATCAAGGATTCGAAGAACATCAAGTATAAACTCAGAAACAAAGGACTGTATCGAGTGAAAACATTTGCACTTATAGTGAAGTGAAAATGCTTTCAAAGGGGGGAATGATAGTAAAAGGTTTTAAAATCTTAGAAAATCCGGAGACTTAGAAAGAAAGTTAGGTTTGGAAAGCCCTGGGAAAAGTAGGCCCTGGAAATGTTAGGCCTTGTGCTTGCTAAAGACCAGGTCAAACTGCACCTGTGTAGTCAGTATATGATAAATGATACAACTGTTAGATGTGATTAGATATAATTATTGTTTAAAGAACATGAGGAACAATGTTAGGGGGCTAGGGGGGGATCACAAGAAATCCATGCTTGAGTAAAAACAAGGCTTACAATAGAACAATGTAAGTTTAATAATTAATATGTAAGTTGCATAACAATAGAGTATAAAATATGTTCAATTCAAAACCAAATTGGGTCAGATTTGGGTATATCCCTGACACCCAGAGCTCTTCAATAAAGCACCTTCACATAATCATTCCATGATTATGTGTGTTCCTGAACGCTAACAACCCCACCGCAAGGTAAGTGAGAGAGTTCAAAGATCATCAAGAAAACCCTGTGAGTCACTACACTTTAATAAATGAAGGAGGGAGAGGGGATGTGGAGGAGATTAAAAAAATAAAAAAAATAAAAAATAAAAAAAAAAGTTTCCACTTTTTTTGGGGTGAAAACCCCAAATCAAACTCCAAGTGATGGTAACATAATCCCTCATGACCAGCACAAGAAGGCCCAGCTATGCTCTGAGCAGTGGCTCCTTTGGAATGACTCCCTCATGGCTGTGGTTGAGCATGATGATTCATGGTGTGATGCAGGTCTTTTGTGTTCAGTTCAGTCACTTGTCCCAGCAGTGTCCCCTCCCAGACTCTTGACCACCCTTAGCCTATTTGAGGGTGTAGGGCTGGGCACCACAGGATGATAAACAGTAGGCCTGGATGCTCTTTGGTAGCACCTAAAACACCGTCGTCAGCTCTCTCCCAGTCACAGGCCTAGAGAACAGCACCATATCATCTAGCACTATAGCTCTTTCTTGACAAGCAATTCTTAATGTTAAAGCCAGAATTTCCTTCCTCTGATGTCTTCCTTTGTTTTCAGCCTTTCTATTGCAACACTGAAATCTATTAACAAGGATTGCTGTTACAATTATTCTAGATACTCCTGTATATTAAAACTGTATATTGCCATAAATTCAGAACTTTTTTACCTCCTTCTAAACAAAATGCCTCTCAAATATCACATGACATGCAGATCAGTTATGCTTTAGGCTTGCTCACTGATCCTTCCAGCTTACCTTCAGTCCTCAACAAACATTCTTTCCTAAGGATAGGAAACAGTCTTTGTTTAACTAAAGGATTGACTGAATTCTCCTTGAATAAGCATGAGGCTGGAAAAGAATTGCAGATGAAAGATGAAGCCTGCAAGGACTATCTCAAAGGAAAATAATCTTGAAGGGAATATTTGCCACAAGAACTAACATTGTTTACCATGAGGCAGTTGAATGATACCAGTATTACTGGTAGTGTCTTTTAATGGTGGAGCTCCAGGTTTTCTCCTGTGGCTGAGTTTTCTGACAGGCTTTGTAGCAGCTATAGCTGATAAAAAACTTGAAACATTTTACCACCTTTTCAGAAGAAAGGAGAAGAAACAGGAAAGACAGCAAGGTAGACAAATGAGGAACAGGAAGGTGGTTTGGAGGTAACTCAGGTGCAAATATTTTAGGTATAGTTCTGCTTTCATTCCTTCGCTTGTATCCTTTATGCACATTTATATATTTTATTTCATGTAGATTTCATAGAAAAATGCTTGTTATGTTTTATATTAGTTATTTTTAAGTTGATTATTTAAGTACTTGGGTAAAAGCAAGGTATTGCCAATTTAAAGATGTTCTGAATTTCTCTAGGTGCTGCTTGAAGGAACTACACATGAGCTCCAGGTGCCCACCATGGCTTCTGCCATATGAACCAGATGGAGGTTCAGGGGCCAGGGGCAGAAGGAAAGTGGTCCAGCAGCTGCTGATGACAGCTCAGGGGTTTGTGGAGTTTGGCAGGTTGTGGGGAAATATGTTAAAATCCTAAGGACTGTAGAAAGCCTGAAAAAGTCACAGGGTATGTTGGGTGTAAGAAATGGCTTTTCCTCTATATATCTAGGGGTCTAAGATACATCTATCAGGAAAAGGAAGGCAGACATATTTTACAGAAGGCAGCACAGTTAAGTACTGTGGAACACAAGTTCCAGGTAAGGATCCACCAGGGATGTATACAGTAGCATGGTATAAACATTGAGGATTAGTTTTCATTTGACTTATTTATACATTATATGTACTTCAAAATAAATTTACTCAGTAACAGATTCTTATGCTAATGACTGCTACAGATTATTGACTTGCTGGTAATACATCACTACTTATAATTGAAAACATTGGTTTTTTACTCTTCCAAATGAAATATTGTGAAGACTATATAACTGAAATGCTAAATTTGGAGCCTTGAATATACATCACCTGTATGCCTGTTATGAGCAAATCGTATCATCTGAACAAAAAGAAAACATAGAGGCATATAAGAAAATCTTCAAATATTTTGAATGGTCTTGGGGAAGTAGTAGATAGACACTAGAGAGTAAATGCAGAAACTTGGGGATTAGATTTTTCTTTGCAGAAGGTCAGTCAGGATAAATCTCAAAGTCCCTGTTGCTGTTAGGAGCTATAATTCCCATTGATAATAGGATAGAACTTTGTGTTACATGCCTAGAATATTCTGGACCATGAGGGTTGTCCATTATATGCTAATCAAATTTCTCCCTGTTTTATGCATAACTGACATTTTTAAATTTTTAAAATTTCAAAGAACTTAGTAAAAAAATTATGAACCCTGCTTACAAAAATATTGGTTTTTTACCTTTTAATGTAACAAAGTGAATGGACTGTCCAGACTTATTCTCTGGAAATGCTAAATAATATTCTACTACAGCCCACTACCCTACTAGTTTTGTATTTTAGCAGGTCAGAGTTCTGGACTACCTGAATAAAATTTATTCTGTGAAATTTAGAGTATGTAACATGCTAAAAGTATCCTGGAAGTTTATTCACTTTTAAGAAGTTATTTTATGTTTTCTGCAACTATAGAATTCTTGGCATAATATTCCACCTACATGTGGCACTGATAAATATATATTCAGGGAGGTACAAATGAACCGTGATTTTTGGGTCCTAGGTAAGAGAAAAATCCAGCTTCTTTTCAGTAATTTTCATCTTGTTTAGTTGAAAATATATCCTTTATATATTAATTATTTACAGTTTTGAATAAGGAAAAAAAACCCAAAAGCTTCACACAACAATTTTGCTGCATGTCGAGATGCAATATGCATATTTAGAATATATTAGGTAAGCCACTTTCTCAAAAGCTAGTGAAGCTGATGACTAAGGAAAGTTACTCTAATTCTGTGGTATTCTGCAGGGTAATTAGATGCATATGCAGATGTTCCATGACGAGATTTATCAGCCTCCTCACTCTCAGTCTGATGAAACGGCAATTATGTTTCAGAAGGCCTTGCATGACAGTTTCTCACCGTAGTGGAGGTAAGGATGAGTCCGTAATTGGAGAGATCCACATAGAAATTACTGGTTTCTGGTGTTTAAACATCACACATGAACTCTATGCCAACTCAGTGGCAAGTAGAATGTTTTAAAGGCAAAGGTTTGGAAGTCTTCCTTTTGGTGCATATTAATATGAATAAGCCTTTGTAAATGTAGACCACTGAGGAGGCTCCATAACCAAGCTATTTGCCTGAGACCCAAGTCTGGGGAAAATTATATTTTGGGAAACCAGGAAAAAATCAAGTCCATTACTACCAAAAAATATTTTTTATCTCTGTTAAAAATATAGCCCACTTTTTGAAAGGAGAATCTTTTTCTGATACCTTACACCAACAACTATACATCTTCCATTCTGACAGAAGAGAAATCAACTTTTCATCAAGTATTTCTGCTATATACCAGAAAAAATGCACACATTTATTGCTTTCTTACTTTCTTGATTAGTGTATTAGATGTGGTCCTTGTAAGAACAGCCTTTCTCTTTTTCCTGTATAGCTAGTGTTCAGAGTGGTCGTCAGAATTGTATTTTACAACATGAGACCCATAACACTCCGCTGTTTTCCAGTCTTCTGAACCTCTTGTGCCCATGAAAGCACTACTGGGGGAGTGGATTTGTAGCAAATGTCAGGCTTAGAAATTGAGGTGTCTGAGACAAGACTGATATACTTGGAGTAAGTTCTCTTTATAGGAGTATATGACTGCAGCTGGACACCCCAGCTGAATATGCTGCGAAGTGCAGTGGGCTTGTCCTTAGCTGTTCACACTTCAGAATGGCTTATCAACAACATTAGTCAGCAAGTTCACTGGGATACTCCAAACCCCCTGCATTTGTATAAATTGTATAAATGAAGCTTTTCATTATCCACCTGATGGTATCTGGTACAGGACATAACATTTAGCCTTCAAATGAAAACACATTGTGGGGAGCAGGCTGAAACAACATAAACACAAGTGAGGGACAGCGGAAAGTGGAAGTAAAGCACATGTTTCAGTGAGGTTTAAGAAATGTGCTGAGTTCTAGAGGATGTTTGAAATTGTACTGCACCTTATCTTAAGAAAATTTTAGAAAATCTTAAACCACTGTGATGTTTCTATTAGTAACAGCCCTGTTAAGCAGTGGAAGTTGCTTTAAAAAAAAACCACAAAAATGACTGACAGGAAGGTTTTTCAGGTGGTTATTGTGAAACTTTTCCACATTCTTTTTGGGTGGTAGATGAAATATTTATTACATTGACAAGAACACATATCAATACATTTAGCTTCAGCTTTGCTTGAGAATAGCTATTTTGGACATGGCAGTGTCTATTCCATTTGAATTTCATTCCACACCTGTGTGTAAAGTGTTTGTCTTTACACTAACTGGTAACTTGCAGAAAATGCTGGTGCTAACCTGAGTCATGCAGCTATGTCCCTTCTTAAAAGTCTGTCCTTAAGGGCACATTTGTGCACTAATGCAGAAATGTGATTCTTTGCAACGAACCTGAACTTGTGTGCATGTGTGCCATCTCTGCTCCTCCAGGACTATTCCAATGTCTTCTCTACTGAGACACATTCTCATTGTGGATAACCGTGGTAGTTAATTTTTAATTGGCTACCATGGTAAACCAGAAAGAGCTGCAAAAATTAACATTAGCCAAATATCGAGAGATTTCTAAGGCCTTTGCTCTCTTCAATAAATGGTCACTCAAATCCTGACACCACTTATCCTTTTGTGATATATGATTCTTTAGTAACTTCCCCATTTGTGGAAGGCCAGAGAAGTAAATCTATTGTCTTCTATAGTTTTCTGAAGAATTAAGGTAGCACAACAAATATTCTTGCTCAAAATATCTCCTTTTTGTGATTGTACTGAATGGCTGCTCTCATTTTTACTTCCCAGACTTGACACAAGAAAAGTTCAAAAGTTTACAGTCCAGGTAAAGTTTCTTTGAGTATCTTCCCAAACATCTGGCTCAAGTTGGATGCCTGGGGGGAAGTACAGAATGACATTTCCAGTGAAAATGACTACAGCAAAAAGCAGTGTATATGGTACATACCAGTATGTGATACCAGTGTCTGAGAATGTGTTTTCTCAAAGTAGGAAGTGTCTCTGAAATATCACATGATATACATTGTGCAGTTTCCTCCTTTTGAGAATGGTAAATTTAGAATAATATCTATGTGGAAAAAAAATCAGCCTTCTTACTACAAGTTCTTGTAACAGTTGCAGACACATTAAAAATTCTCAGTACCTTAATTGTTTTGGGGTTTTTTTGGTGTTAACTTTTGAGGCTATACTGATTTTATTGTTCTGATTGATTTGTGTCTTCAGAGTATATATTTTAGTATTTTTGCTACTCCCTTCTGAAATGCTTTTATAAGATACTTTTTTTGGTCACCAATCCACTACTTTCTGATTAGCTACAGTCATGATTTTCTCCTCCTGTGCCGTATCTCATGTCTTACCATAAGTCACTCCGTGCAGTGAAATATATTAACAGGTTTTTGTCCCTAAAATATTCACAGTTTGTATTAATCTTCTTGTCTAAACCTATATCTTTTTTTCCTCCTTTTTCTTTTTTTCTTCTTCATTTTTCCCCTGTTCTATGCATATTCTTATTCACCTTTTCCTTATTTGCATTTTTAAATATTCCAGGAAAGGTCCTTGTCCTTCTGCAATCTCATGCAAGGATCATGCAAAGTTAATAGGCTGCATGAATGTTTCATAATAATGATAAATAATCATAGAGATGTGTTTTTTTTATAATTATGAAAATTATGTAGCTGCGTTCATATTCTGTGATATTGCCGCTTTAAATATTGGCACTCAGGATCAAACTTTCTGAAATAATAAACTTTTCCCTGCTTATCTGTATGACCAATGTGTTGTCTAAATATATGTCTGGCGTTGATTATACTGTGCAATGTGTGCAGGCAGACTCCTAAATCTGTACGGTAGCTACCTACATAAATCTTGCTGATACCGCTGTCAGCGGATGGGCTTCTATGTGTGTTACAGGAGTCTGCAAATCAAGCACATAAATACCTGTCCACCCAGGAGTTTTCTTGCAAAATTAGAGATACAGAAATGGAAGTTTGGATTAATCTGGCATGCTGCAGTAGAGTTGTAAACAAGGAAGACGTACAGCTGCTCTCTGAAGCAGGCAAAATTTTTGTTCCTATCAGACTGTGTGTTGTGTACAAGCACTGACAGGCTAACCAGATTTGTTGATGAGCTTAATCTGTTAAGCAATTTAACATTTGCTGGCACATTTATTTATTTCAACTGACAAAGAATTTTGCAACTGACAATAACCTAATTTGGGGAATTTGGGAAGCAACCCCTGTCCCTTCACCTTCCCTGCAGTTAAGCATTCAATACACAAGAAGTACCAGATCCCCAGTTTCCTTTCAGTCCAGGTAATAAGGCTGAGGGAGGCAGGCTTTAAATGACTCCCAGCTTTTAAAAATTTGATGTTATTATCTTCCAAATGGCCCGCTGTGTGCAAAACCTGGTTCTGGTATCATTGGCTTCCAACCAGCTCATGGGTAGTAGGACTTGTTGCCATGTGAGCAAGCTGAAAAATTACCTTTCCATTTATATTAGCTGTTAGAAAAAAATCATATAATTTTTTTACATCTCTTTTCATGAGAAGCAAGGTTGAAGTAGATAGAAACACATATAGAAAGCAGTAACAAAGTTGGAATGCAGCAGAGGCTGTAAACTGAGGAGAACACACCATGCAGACTTGTAAAGATTATTTAAGGAAGGCATTTGAGCAGTCACTCAGAAACCCATACTACACATGTGCTGGTGCACTGGCAGTCAGATTTTATGTTTGTCTGCTATGAACAACACTGTCATTACTAGTTTCTAGTAGGTATCTCATCCTTTTCCTGTTCGTTCCGTCTTTGGTAATATGTATAAAATAATAATATTTCTGACTTCCTAGCTCTATCAAGAATTTGTTGGCTCTGTCGCCAGTGTTTTGGGTTGGTTTATTTTTCTTTGCGGGGGGGAGTTACCTGTGTTATCGCTCAGATGTGTTTTTCTTTACACAGCTATCTATCACTAATTTTCATTTGAGGAAATTCATTACCTCACTCTTATTTTTATTCCAAGAAACCTTCCTTGTTAAGCAGAATAGTGTTCAATAGCTTAGTGTTTCTTTTGACGGGTTTCTAGAAGGTTTTATTTATACCTACATTAAAAGTATATTTTGTAGGTGTTTAAACAATAGGTTATGTAAATAACACTAGGTATGTACATGTTTGATAAACACACAAGATTGCACACACACATATACCTTTTTATGGACTTACTGTTGTCCAGCTGTAGTTCCCATGGACACTGTTAGAGTTTACTGTTAGTTTGAGGCATTTCTTTAAAGAAATCCCTTTGATAAAATTGTCAGAAAGATGAAGATAGCATTTTTCTCATTTTTGCTTAAATTTTCTAAACTGAGCAACAGCATTTATAGTAAAGAAACTGAGGTTCAGTGTAATGCTTCAACACTGATAACTGGCCTTCTTTATTTGTGTCCTGCTGCTCTCAACCATTTGAAGATAGGCTTTTAATTACATGTCTAAAATCATAAGCGTTAGCTGTCTTTCTTTTCAAAATTTTTCCAGTTAACCACCATTGCTAGTAATTTAGATTTCTGTGTTAATCCTGACTACTCTTTTCATACCTCTTCATTTACCATTCCTCTAGCACTGTCTGTGTAAATTACCATGCCATTCCATTCTACTGTTCCCTGTCTAAGAATGGAATCCTGACCCCCTGAGAAATCAGTGGCAAGTACGTCAGCTTTGCTAAGCACAGGAATACATCCTACCAATTCTGTATCCTGCCATCCCTTGATTTGACACACAATGTCCTGTGTCATGATTTCAGACCAGAATATTTTTCATTAAAAGCAAGGAATCTGCCATTTGCTCTCTGATTCTATAAAAACTTCCATAGAAGTTGGATCAAATATTATTATGCAACTGAAGACAAGTCAAATTACTGTCCTTTCCAGAAAGAGAAGCGTCATGGTTTCAAAGCAGAAACTAAAAAAAAAAATCACTAGAAAACTTACTTATTTCTTGCCGTGAGATATGGATTAGAACAAGAGCAAAACAGGCTTAAAACTTAAAAGGAATAAAGAAAGTTTATTAAAAAAACTATAAGAATAAGAAAACCAGAATAAAACTTCCAGAAAACCCTTTTCTCCCCTACTACTCAACCATTCTCTTGTTCTCATAATAACAAAGAGACAGAAAAACTTTGGTGTTTAAAACAGTCTCAATTCTTGCTAGAGTCTTCTCATCAGTCTTTGTAGAGAAACAGAAGTCTTTTTCTGCTAATCTATGGAGTTTCTCACAAGAAAATTAATTTTCTTCAAAGTTTTCTATTTCTCTGATGCCATCTGCTCAGAAATCTGTCATCAGTTCACTCCTCCCATTTCACATCACTCTGAGGTGTGTTATGGGTCAAATGAGTCTAGGGACGTCATTTTTAAGGATGAGTTATTCAAAGGCAAAAGTTCTCTTTATCTGGCTCTGTGAGCCTCTCTGGAAACAGAAGTTTTCTCTTTGCCTCTACAAACCTACAAATCTTCAATTATTACTTCTCTCCCCTCTGTTCCAGCACCTCACAGGATCACAACTACTTCACTTTTTGCTCAAAATCCACACTTTGAACTACTCTATTCCTCCCAATATACTCTGTCATGAATTAAAAGAGTTCTTTCAGAACACTATTGTCCATCTCCATAGCTTTAACATAAAATATTTCAGCTTATTAAAGCATCTCCTTATTCTCTACCTCTTCTGAAGCTTAATTCTTTTCTTCACTGTCTGATAGCTTATAAAGTCTCTTTACATGTGGATTATTTTATCTTTCTCTCTCTAAAAAAAAAAAAAAAAATAATCTGCAAGTCTCATCTGGGTAATGAAAGGGTTAAAATCTTGCCCAGGCTTTGTAGATGGTTCTGTGATCTCTGCCGGAGCAGGAGCTGGAGTTGTCTGCGATGGAAGATTCTTCATGGCTGCTCTGGAGAGTGTGGTCACTGTCTCAGCCCGCCGCAGGTCAAGAGCTTCTTTTCCTTTCCTTACTCGACAGTGTCTGGTGAATTCAGTCACACCAAAAACTGCAGCTGAGCCAGGGACCGGCCTGGCCCGGCCAGAGCCCGGGGCAAGCCCCGCAGGCCCCATCTCCCGGCCGGGAGCCGCTGGGCCCAGCCCAGCCCCCGCCCGGGCCGCATGGCCTGGGCAGGGGAATGGGGGGGCCAGCTGGAGCTCTGTCACCTTTCACAGCCAGGAAACAAAGAGACAAAGAAATTCCCAGGATTAGGTCTTAAGGTGGTGTTCAGAGGTTGATCTCAGTTTTTAATGGCCAAAACTGCTGTCAATTCTTAGAAATGGTCAGTTGTTGGCCGGGAGAAAAGCTCCCACCAGCCTCCAGCAGTTTTAACTTCTTTAGGTGTTTCCCTAGACACCAGTACAGATGACTCCTTTCTTCTTTAACTGGGGCTTGAATGACACTGGGCAACATGCACACAACCCCTGCAGATCTCAGCTACCAAAATTCTCTCGTTAAATGTTTTTTCTTGCTATGATGTCAGACTGAATTGTAAGTATATATTTTCTCCATTCTTGTGCTTGGTATTCAGACAGCTACTGAGAAAGATAAAACTAGTATATGAACAGAGCTTAAAAGTGTCACGTTTCATCAATAAAATCTACTGCGGCCTATTTTATGTGTTATGCAAGCTCCAGAGAAGTGTGCCATATTGTTAAGGGGTTGTAGGTTTTTGAGTAGATATTTTCATAGTAAGGTAAACATAAGACATTGAGTATCTTTATAAAAGGACCAAAATATTCTTGACTACTAATTGACATTCTCAATCTGGTAAGACCTTTTTAATATAAAGAAGCTACTTATGTCAATGAGACAGCTTTTAAAACATTACTTAGCATGACCAGTAGTAGAGAAAATAGTGTCAGAGTCTGGCCGATAATTACTGTTTACAATGAATAAAAACAAGTCTTTTATTTGCAGTTTTGAAAAAAGTGCAATGTTTCAATATTCTGTAGTATTTTCTTTTTATATTTTCTGATACATGTCATGATGTATCATTGTGTAGTTATTTTTTCCTATGTTTCTTATCTGATTCTGGCCAAATATTAGTTTTTTTTAATATGGCTTTCTTCCAGCTTCTTCATTTACTATCAATTTTTAAAAAAAAACAAAACAAACAATGTAAACTATCAGCTCTTTTATGTATATAATGACATCGGGAATTTATTTCTTCTTTACTATTGCAGTCACTTACTAGCCCTTTTTAGCACTGAAACAAGCAAGTTATATGAGTAGACTCAATTAGATGCTCTTTGCTGTTAATAGAATGATTAAAGGTAAAGCACAAAAAGAGTATAAAGCAGCTGACTTTCATGAATTTTAACTAGCAGTTCTGAGAGTTATTTTGTATAATTCTCATTCCTCATGTTTCAGTCTAAATAGATAGACAATATATGTATTTCTTGTATACATAAGTGTATGTGTGAGTTTTGTGTCTTTATCTGCCTGTTTGTTGATCAGACTCTTTTCTTTATACTTTCTGCAGCCCAGGGTACTTGCACTAACCACCTGCAGTTGTAATAGTACTCTCCTGAAGATTTAATTACCTTTAATGTAGTTGCTGTTTCTCAGATTGTTTCAGGCTATAATTACCTGAAACCTAAATAACATTGCTCTGTGTGTGAATGCACATGGTCAATGGAGGGATTCAACCTAGAGCAATATAATGATTAGCAGTTAGGTCTGATCTTTACCTGCTTCAGTAGCTATTCAAAATAAAAATTGCAAAAATGTAAGATTAATTACTATTTATTTTATTATTAATGTGTTTTGTATACTTCATATCTGTTATCTGCAGCCATGAAAAATGTTGGGTTTTTTAAAGTCTAACTGAATTATTAGAAATTTTCTGCAAAAGATGGTCATGATAGAATTGTTTTAAAATAGATAATCAAATTATGTAGAGATTTTAATACCCAATTTATTTAATAATCTAAATATTATGTAAGAAGCATGCCACTTTTTTTCATGAAGGCAGTGGCATAATTAATCATCTGATGGCTTTGCAGTGAGAAAGTTGTTTCTGTGTTTATGAAGCAATTAGATGAACTCCATCAGGAAGTCACTTAAATTGGAAGGAACATCTAGGAGTCTGCAGTTACTTGAGGCTGTTTCTTGTTGGGTTTTGCCTGTCTTAAGAGAAAAAAATACTGCACATCTTCCTTCTTGTGTTTGACCACTTCAGAGTTTAAAAAAAAAAGGTTTAGTTGATTTTGTTTCCAACAGTTAAATGGAATTTTTTGTATTTCATTTCGTACTCATTGCTGCTTCTTCACTTGCTATCTTCATCTGGGACAGAGTTCAGTTTTTTTATAGTAGCTGGTAAAATTCTGTGGCTTTAAGATTTAGAATTTGAATAATGTTGATTATACACTGATGTTCTCCTAGGCACCACTGAGAAGAGTCTGACTACCATCATTATTCCTTTAATCAGGTACTTATACACATTGATCAGATTCCCTTGATACTTTGCTTCTTCAGGCTGAAGAGTCCCAGCTGAAGAGTCTCAGTCTTCCCTCACATGAAAAAACAATGGGTTTCCTAATCATCTGTGCTGGCCATTTACTGCACTTACACCAGGAAGTGTACTATGACCCTTTTGTAAAGAGATATCCAGACCTTAACACAGGTCTTAAGGTGTGTCTCTCAAGGGTTGAGCAGAGAGAAGGGTTCACCTCCCTCAGACTGCTGATGATACTCTCACTAATGCAGTGAAGGATGGATGCTGTTGATGGTCTTTGTTGCAAAGGCATATCACCCGATCATGTTCTGCCCAGTGTCCACCAGGACATCCAGATCCCTTTCTGCAAGCTTGGTTTCCAACCAGTCAGCCCCAGTGGAGTTATTTGTCCCCAGGTGCTGGTTATTCTGTCACCAGGATTTTGAACATCTCTTTGTTGAACTGTGTAAGGTTCCAGTCAGCCCATTTCTCCAACCTGTCAAGGTTCCTCTGAATGGAAGCACACCCACCCCATGCTATTGTTCCCAGTTTTTTTATCATCATCAAACTTGCTGAGGGTGGCTTTTGGACAATCATCTGGGTCATAATGAAGAGGTAAGACAGTAGTAGATGCCTTATCAATGCTTAGTGACACCACTAGTGACTGGCTTCCAGACGAACCATACATATGCCATTTGACAAAATCCTTTGAGCCCAGAAGTTTAGAGAGCTGTCAACCCTCCCTGTTGCTGTCTATTTATCTGGTATGTACTTAATCAGTTTTTATGTGAGGATGTTATGGGAGACTTTACTGAAAATTTTGCTGAAATCAGAATAAATTATATCCATGTCTCTCTTCAAGTCCACTGGTCCAGTTCCGTCGCCAAAAAATGTTGTTAGATGGTTAAGCATGATTTTCCCTTTGTAAATACACCTTCCTATACTTAGTACTGAAAGCTATTCCATTTCCAGACATGCTGCCTGCTCCACCACCTATACAGTAATGTAGGTGAGGCTTACTGGCCACTGATTCCCTGGATTGTTTTTTTTTCCTGACCTTCCTGCTGATAAATGTGACATTTGCTTTCTCCCTGTCCCTGGCTATCTCCCCCAGTTGTCATGACATTTACAACACATCTGAGGGTGGCCTCACAGTGACATCAGCCAACTCTCAGCACTAGGGAGTACATTCTGACAGTTCCCACAGCCCTGTGTACCTCCAGTTTGTTTAAACACACCTTAATTGCATACTATACCCCTGAGGGTAAATCTCCCTTGCTCTAGACTTTCCCAGGGGTCACCACCTAAGCCAAGTTGTTGCAGGTGTTGCTGTGGTCGAATTTTCATGAAGGTTAGATGGTTTCAGACCATTCCTGGATGGAAGGTTTCCCTAGATAGTAGGCAATATAAAATTGCTCCATTTCCTGATAATGTTAATTGAATATAACTATGCAAATATGTCCTTTAAAACCTCATACAGATTGATAATGATGATTGCAACATTTCTTTCTAATTGGAACTATGGCTAAACCCCAGAAAGAGCATTAGGAAATACTAATGGTGATGAAATACTGGGTATCACTCTTAGTGGACAGATTTATCTGATTCCTGCTTACATCTAAGATGAAAAAAAAATAAATAAAAAAGCAGATGCTTTCATGTATCCATTTATTACAAGTTCGTAAAACAAATTTATTGTTGTGGAAACAGGATTCATTTTTTAATAAGCCTCAGTACAGGACTGATTTAAAGTAATCTGATAAAAATAATTAAGGAAGAGGACACTTTAGGTAATACACTCAGCAGGAATACTTGTGTCATTCTTAGTAGTTTGCAGACCCTTCAGTGGGAGGTGACTAACTTGATACTCCGGGTGTTGTGATTTATGTTTGTCATGCTGTGCATCTTTGGAAATTGAAATATTCATCCATGTCACTGAACCAACAGAGATGGATTTTTCTCATTAACTGAATCCAAACAAGATAATCATTGTAGACTTGAAATGGATCTGTATATTTGAAGTTTATTATTCATTCCACCTAGGAAAAGCCTTTAGCTAATCATATTTTAATGACCTAAGAGACTTCAAGGGAATTATCATTAATATTCAGAAAGTAGTTGTATTTTCTTCTGGAATGTGCAGTTTATTAAAGGGAGCAAGCTGAAAAACAAAACACTTTTTAAAAGGTTATTTTTAATTGAAATCTCTTAGTGGAGAGAGTTATCTCCATAAAAAGAAAGTAGCTGTTTCTAAAAGTTGAGTAAAGACCAAATGATTAAAACCTTTTAGCTTCTGAAAATAATTTTTAGTCTGTTGTTTTGGGTTTTTTTCCCACAGTCACAATGCTTTTAAGGATTAGAAAATGTCATACTGATGTCTAGCTAAAATTTCTAACCATGTTTGGAATTGTGTAATGCAAGCACGACTGGTTGATTTTTGGTTGAGAAAAATGTGAGTGAAAAGATCTCAGGGACATGTACCAGTATTCAGTATAATTTACTGTTTTTTAATGTTCTGTACTACTGCTGCTTTGTTTACAGCCTGACATGCATTGAAAGTTCCAATGACTGATGGAAATACACTTTTTAAAAGCCAACTAATTCAAGTGGTTTTATTTTTATTTTTTTTAAACCTTGTCTAGAAATGTTGCTATTTGTGACAGAAATGGTTAAAACATGCTTAGTCAAATGAAAGAATCAGCTTCTTTATAAAATGCTGGCATCTGCCATTTTTTCACCTAGAATATTTGGTGATATATTTCACATCTCAAATATGGGGTTTATATACGGGGTTTTGGGGGTTGCATAGGTCTTGTACATAGTGCAGTGATATGTTTAGTCATTGACTGGATATAATATAGTTGATAACAATGTTTTCCACGCAGGAGCTTCAGACAAGGACCACATCTTTAAAACCTTCAGCGATGTAAATTCTTGTGGGAGTGTGATTTCCTGAACTGATACATAATATCTACTTTTACTCAGTTAAAAAGAACTGGTTTGGGAATCTCAGCCCAGATCTGTACAGGTATCTATATCTGTGTAGCTGTACTTGAAATCTGCAAAGAACTTCTGTAGCAATCTGCCATGAAATAAACTTTGGTGTTTTTCTTTTTTTCCTTTGGTTTTCTATCTGAATATGTTTGTTTGACAAATCCTAATATTTAGCATTTCTTAATTGATGGAAGGTAAAATGTGTCTCTTTCATAATGTCTTAGATATTTTCTGGTTTTACCTTGCTAGTACTTTGCCAAGTAAAAAGAGCTAGGAAAGAAATCTGATTATTAATTCTTTATCATAAAAAAAATTTAATATAGTTCTGTATGATTTAATGCAATTTTCTCTTGAGATTTTCACTTTAATTCACACTTTTTCCTCACATCACCTTCAGGAGTGTCTCAGCGGGTGATTTTTTAAGTGATGTATAAAGTTTAAAAACCTGACTAGACAAAGCATATTTGAAACAGAATAAAAAATGGTTTTTAAGTGTTACTTGAGATACCAGAAACACTTTCATACATTCATACCTGGAGATGCATAAGACAGTACTTCAGTCTTGCCGACATCTCTGCCAATTCTTCCTGACTTTCAAATATGTGTATATTCAAATGCATTTAATATTTGTTGTAACTTTCTTTACATTCTTTATACTAATTTTTCAAGGTATATTGATAACTTTGCAGCAATTATAAAATAGATGAGGTTGTTTTGCTGTGAGATGAGTTTTTTACTCTATCCTGTATCCACTTTAAGCTTCCTTGCAAATGAAGAAGGGGGGAAAGATAGAATAGGATAGTGGAAGGAAAATCAGACCTCAGACCCCTAAGAAGATTGCTTAGCTTCCGTGTGTGTGTGTGTGTGTGTGTGTGTGTGTGTGTAATACTTGATGCCTTACTTCAGAGAGAATATAAAACCTAAAAGCCTGAACTCTTCTGTGAGAAAATAGCTTTCACTTCATACATTTGCAGATAGTAATTTGGGACTATTTTGAAATAATCAGAAATTGACCAATCCCAGGATACAACTCCAGCAGTTGTCTCTTTTTCAGATTTGCAAAGACATCGCTGAAAACATCTCCTGTGTCTTCATTGACATTATTCAAAACCTGGGAGTTCTTCTGATTTTCCTAGAAGGTAATGAAACTACTATTAGATATATTTAGTGACTACCAGTTTACAATATGGTTAAAGTATTTTACTAACTTAACTATCTAGCTATTTTATTGACACTTCCTATTTTTTTCAGAGATTGTCTGCTTGAGGTTCCAGTTGATCATTCAGATCAGAGACACACGTAATATAGAATTCTTCACTTCTTTCAGTTTGTTTTGTGCTCACTAAAACATTATGCATGGCATACATTCTGTGTATCTAATTTCCTACCAATATATTATGGAGTCTCAACTTCTCATGCTTTTCAAATGAACGATGCTCACTTCATCTAGTTTTCAGTGTAGCTTACTCTGGCTCAAGAGAATAGTTGAAAATAATTCCAAAGAGGTTTAGAGTATGGTTTAGTTTACAGAGAATTGTGGTAGGCCCAGTTGTCCTTCACAGAATTTAAAAGAACTCAAAGAGTTGTGTTACTGCATACTGTGGAAATCACATCTAGCAAAGTGCACACATAACTAAGTTATATGTCTTGATTTACCCTTTTTCTTCCTGAGTCTGTGCAGTTCTCTTACAACTTCCCTGGTGTGAAACCTTTTCTTTTTTGCCAAAACCAGTTTTTCTTGTTGTACTGGGTTTTTTTATTAAATAAATATATATTTTGGACCATTTTTTTCTCCACATAATTTTTTTTAAAAAAATACGTGCATTATCTAAATTACTTTAAGTCATGTTCATATACAATATAGAGGACTCAGAACTCTGAGTGATGAAGTGAACAATCTTAGAATTGCTGTGGTATCTATTCTATCCTTTCCTATCTTTTATCTTCTTTCTTTCAACACACCTTTTACTCTTAGCAAGAATCAGATTGTGCCACTTAAATGCCCTAAGACATGTTACAATTAGAGGGGACTAGATGATCATTAAGATCCCTTTCAATCCCTAACATTCTATTTTTCTATGATTATTTCAGGTTTTTGTATTTACTACCAGAAAACCAGAAATATTTCAAATTCATTTTTTAATTTTATGAAGTATTTTATATGTTTATTATTTCAGAGTATTAAAAGATACATCATGTCAATTACATAATTATATGCTGACATATTTTGCTTTTAAAATTTTTTTAAGTGTATCCATTGTCATGAGAAGTCCAATTTCCTTCCAGCTTAAAAGAGCTGGTAGAAATTAACATTATTTCACATTATTGAATGGGAAAACTTGTAAGGCACCACAGTGGGTCATCAGGTCCAGCCTCTGTGGCCAAGTGGGACCATCCTAGAGCACATTGAAGAGAATTAAATCTAAAGCATTCTTGAATATCTCTGGTGAGATATCCACAATCTCTTTGGGCACAGACAGCCGCACAGTAAAGATGTTCTTCCTAATAGGAGGAATTTCCTGTGCCGTTTTCTGCCTGTTTCCTTTCCCAGCATCACTGAGAAGAGCCTGGCTTCACCTTCTTGACAGCCTCCCTTCAGACACTTGCTTACACTGCTAAGACCTCCTCTCATTCATTGCTTCTCAAGAGTGAACAGGCTCATTTTTGTATCTCTCTGCTGGACTTATTCCAGGAGCCTCATGTCTCTCTTGCACTGACAAGCTCAGAACTGGACACAGCACTCCAGATGTGCCTCACTAGGGCACATTAAAGGATCACCTCCCTCAGCCTGCTGGCAATATTATTCTTAATGCATCCCAGGATACCATTGGCCTTCTTGGCCACAAGGACACGCTGCTGACTAATGGACAGCTTGTTGTTCATAAGGACTCCCAGGTCCACAGAGCTGCTTTCCAGCCTCCAGCCTGTCCTGGTTCATGGGATTACTATTCCTCAGGGGCAGAACCATAAACTTGCCTTTGTTGAATTTCAGAAAGTTCTTCTCTGCCCATCTCTCCTACCTGCTGAGGTACTTTGGAAAGGCTGCACAGCCCTCTGGGGTATTGGCCACTCCTCCCAGCTTTCTTTGCCTTTTGTTTTGAGTAGTATTTAGACTGTAAATTATTAGTATATTTTTTTGTTCCTCATTACTATTTTCATTTATACATTTAATCTTATTTTCCAACACTGTGATTTTGAACTGAGAGAAAAGCATGACTAGATTTGATTCTCAACAGTATGCAAGTTCACTGTCCTCATGAAAAAATCTTTATCTTGCAGGTATCTTTATGCATAAGCCTCCCAATAAAAAAAAAAAAAAATGCTATCTCACAAAAAGTTATTTAAAAACAACTTCCTGATAATCATTCATACTCCCATTTGATGAGGTGAAGGAAACCTGGAGATGCACAAATATTTGTAAACAGCATAGATGCATGCATTTCAATTTAAACCAAACAAATGAACAAATAAATAAACAAAAATTCAACACTTCAAAATCCTTTCCTGCTGTCTGTCGTTCTATTAGGAATGGCGAGAAGAGCAACACAGACTCTCTCAGGAGTCAGTCAGGAGAATTTCTCTCAGTTTATTACTTCAGGTCTCTTTATAGACCGATACGTGGAAAGTACAGAAAGGAAACTCTTATTGGTTAGCAAACTACTACATTGCCATCATTGGTCAGTGGGGCTCACCACCCCCCGACCTTCTCCTGCAAAGAAAACAAGGAGCAGACAAACAGCACCTGCAAGGCTGTTTTCTGTCTCTGAGGATTGTTTTAAATCCTCCCCACGAATTGTTAGGCTACTTTCTCAGGCAAGACTGAGAAAGCTATGTGGCCTGCAATTTCTACAGCTCTCTGTTTCAGAGTTAGCATCCACAGCTGTCATATCTGACAGGGTAGAAATGAGTATTGGAAAAATGTTTATTCATTTGCTTTCTCCAGGTGACAATTCTTTTCTGAAAGGAAAGCATTGAGAAACTGCATGTTGAAGGCTCACTAATATTTCTGTAGCTGCAGAGAGATGAGTAGATTGTTTGTAGCTATTGAGCAGACTTTCCTTCCATTTAAGGTTTTATCTGATCACTGATCTGGAGATATGTCTGAATGCAGCGATGGTCTATTACACTTTTACATGCTACATTAAGGTGTATGTTATGAAAGTGCTGCACTGAACCATCAAATGATAATATTTGAGAGAGCACCTCCCTACTATATAATGCCTCTGCAATTATATAGAGAACATGACCTTGTGGAGGAGAGCATTTTTATTTGCCTGTGTACAGAAATCCAACATAAGGGAATAGATTTCAGCGTTCAGTGCGATTGCCTAATGAAAGATGAAAGAAAGGCCCTAACTGCTGCTATATGTAAGGAAGGACAAAGCTAATTTTTTATCCATTTCCAGAAAGATGAACGGTGAGCTGTAGCAAAGCATATATTGTTCTTTTATTGCTACAATACAAGCTTTATTTCAGCACATTTTTTCCTATTTACTTATACAGCAAATTAAAAGGATTCTTAAAATGCTAACACAAAACAGGTGAAAATAAAAGAAGGATTACTTGGGGAGAAGAAAAAATGAAGCATCAAATCCTGAAAGATATTAAACGCATAAGTGAGGTGCAGAAAATTTGCGTGAGAGTTTGTAGTTTCCCGAGAGTTTTAGTTTTCCAAAACTAAAAGACGACTCCATGTGTTCTCAGGAATTGATATCTAACTGTAACCTTGTTATTCAAAGTAAACAAAAGCTAAACAGTTGCAAAAGTACCTAGATTATATTTGTAAGCAATTAAATTACAGAGTTGCATAGTTTCTTTTGATTTTGAGCTATTGTCACAAAAGGTGTGAAAAATGATGCTCAGTGCTTGACAGAACCAATAATAATGGATTCATAAATCCCCATAAGCTCAGAAGTATCTAATAAACCAACAAGCACCTAAGCAAATACCTAGAATGCTACAGAAGTTTGGGAGTAAAAATCAAACCTTAGCTTTCAGGGGTTTTTTTTGGTTTTTTTTCAAAATTATCATGTGAAAAGGGGAGATTTACTTAAACCCTTCATGTTTGATTAGTCTGTCAGAGCCCCAGGAAACCTGAGACCCTTCTGCCCTACAAGTCTGTCAATGTCCTGCTATGGGGAGCCTTCACTGGGCTGTCCACTGGATTGGAGGGCAGCTTGACTAACTTGTTCAGGGTCACACTCCAAAAAGAGAGATCCTCTCCTGAGTCTCCACATCTTTATCCACTGCCAGTGACTGTCAGTGCTCTTGAAGGACTCACATTAACAGTTTACAGAATAACACTCTTTGTTAGTAAAATTGTGACAGGTTAGGGTTCAAAGACTGCTGGTGATAGTATCTGACTGCAAAAACATAATAAAAGTGAAGTAGTAACAAGACCTAATCCCTAAAAAATTATAGCACAGGATAATCATTCAGCACACATATAGTACAGTTCTTGTTCCCATGGGGAAAAAGACAGGTTCAGCCCATTATTAACTTACTTTCATACTCTTTATTTGTGTTTGGTGAAGCTTGAGTTGCTTTAGTCATACATCTTACTCAGTGAGGGATGGCCACTGGGGTGGGTAAGTCAGTGTAGTATCTGAGATAACCCTGGGATGGGGACATGCAGCACTCCAAGGAGAATGATTTCACCACAGTTGCTGATTCAGCAGCAGGACATTTTCCTTTATCTCTCTTGGTTTTCAGCTGCTGTGCAACTTATCAGCTAAAAGGCACCACTGAGTTCCCTCCTCTGCAAGGGTTTCAACAGAGCCTGGACATGTTGTTTCCACTCCATTCTACCCTCTGTTTAGTACTCCTTTGATTGTATTGAGTGTGGGAGGTCAGATATGTTGACCACATTCCATCCAGGGAGTAGCAACTGTAATTTCTGCTATAATTATTGTATGACTCTCTTTTTACCCCCAATTATTTTTCCACAAAAGGCCTCTCAGTAGACTTCTCCAAAATACTAGTGCTTGTATATTCAATATCATCATCAGGAAGGAAAAAAAACCCAGGTAGGCTGGAAATTTGATTCCAGTCAAAATTATCTTTAAATTACTTGGGATAGATAAGCTGGAACACAGACATTACTGGTTTCAAATAACAGTGCCTTGTGAAACTTAATTTTGGTTGGTTTTAAGAAAATTAAGAAAGTAAATAGTACACCATCAGTTTCCATCAGGAATTCTGCTTGATATTTATTGACATCACATTCTCTTGAATATAATGATGTAATACACTAGTGATTTACAAAAAATTCGGTAATTTTGTTGACAAGCATTAACCATGGCATTTTCTCTTTTTTCAGTCTGAATTAAGTTGTTAACCATAATAAATTGCAGGGAAGGGAAAGGGAAAATAAGAGGCTACAGGCTCCTTCTGAGCTCTCTTTTATTTCATAGTCTTTGACTCAAATGGGAATTAGAGATTTAATATTCTATAAAGTTCCCAAAGGATAAAAATGAGACTCAGACTTTGATCCAGCTCTGATTTCTGAATGCTTGCAAAAGGAAAAGAGGTGTTATAAAAATCTGTTCCAAAAGAAATATTTCTAGACAGAGAAAATGTCCGCAAATGTTCATTATAATAATTTTATCATCTTTGGTTATGGTGTAAAGGGGTGGACCATAAAGCATAAATCATAAACTATTAGTAGGTGTAAGAAGAGGCTGAACTGAGCTCTGAGTTGTTGTAAAGTGAAATTATGAGTTTGTGACACACATATGGGTTCAGAGTTTGATGCCACAATGAAGATGATGATTCCAAAGTTCCATGATAGCCATTTGCTCCAGGCTGGCTCTTTTATGGACAGTGCTTTTGTGCAAAGCCTCTGTAACCAGGAGGAAGAATTCATGGACTCAGATTTTCTTCATTCAGGTGCAAGTCTTCCCACTTTGGGATGCCACTTATAGCTATCCCCTCTGAAAGAAACAGTCACAAGACACAGTAATGGTTTCACTGACTTTTTGATATTTTTTTTTTTTAATTTACCTTGACTATTTTTTTCCCTCAAATGAACAGCTCATCCAGTAGACTGTGCCTGACTAACAAATGTGATCCACACACAAGGAATCCTGGTAACACCAGCAGCAAGGCAACTATCTTGATAGGAACATGGTGGTGTGGTGGGATGACTCCCATGACTAGAGTGTTGAATGGAGGGATGCAGGATCTTTAGGAAGGACAGGCCAGAAGGAGCACAGAAGCCAAAACTGTGTCCAGTCCTGTTTAACATCTTCATTACTGATCTGGATGATGGCACAGAGTGTACCCTCAGCCAGCTTGTTGATGACACAAAACTGGGAGGAACAGCTAACAGGCTGCAGATTGTGATCACATCCAGGCAGACCTGGACAAACTGGAGAAATAGGGTGAAAGGAACCACATGAAATTCAACAGGTCCTGTACCTAGGGAAGAACAACCCTGCACATCAGTATATACTGGGGACAACCCATCTGTAAAGCTTCTTGTCAGAGTGAAGTTTACCTGGGGGTCCTGGTAGTTACCCAAGTTGAACATGAGGTGGAAATATGCCTTAGACACCAAGGATCAATGGTGCCCTGCACTGCTTTAGACAAAGTACTGCCAGCAGGCTGAGGGAGGAGATCCTTCCCTTCTACTCAGCCCTGGAAAGACCACATCTGGAAGGCTGTGTCCAGTTTTGGGCTCTTCAGAACAAGAAGAGCATGGACATATTGGAGAAAGTCTAGCAAAAGGTTTCAAAGATGATAAAAGGACTGCAGCATCTCTCCCATGAATAAAGACTTAGAGCTGGGACTCTACATCATGGAGAAGAGAAGGCTCAGGGAGATCTTATTAATGTATTCAAGTACTTGAAGGGGGGGCACAGAGAAGATTGAGAAGGGATCTTCTGAGGTTCCCAGTGGCAGGACCAGAGGAAGTGGACACAAATTGAAACACTGGATGTTTCCTCTGAGCATCAGGAAACACTTTTATATTGATGGTCAGTGAGCACTGCACAGGTTACCCAGAAAGGTAGTGGGGGTCTCTTTCCCTGGATGCATTGAAAATCCACCTGGATATGATCCTAGTCAGCCAGATCTAGGTGTCCCTCCTTGAACACAAGGGGTAGGACCAGGTGACCTCAAGGGTTACCTTCCACCCTCACAAATTTTGTGATTCTGTTATATCAATAGGCATTAACTTTTTTCCTACAAACATACCTCAGAGCTTATCCTAAGCTTACTTTTTATTCTGCTGCTGTGTTAGCAGTATCAATATCTTATTTTGAGAGGCGTTTGTTGTTCAGGGTTTTTTTATAGCTGTTTTTACAGTTAGAGTAAGAAGTGCAGAGAAGGTGTAAAACTATCTAGACTTCCCACTGACAAAACACTTTGGCATTACGAAATTCACTGCTACAGTTCTTTAGAGCAGCAGCAGATGTCTTGGTGAACCAAATATTTTAAAATAATTGCACCATTAAAATTATTTTGGGACTTCGTACCTTCTGCTTTTGTTAAGTGTAAAATTGGAGCCTAAGAGAAATGGAGCTATTCTCCTGCATAAGAATTTGTTCCTGAATCCTGTGTAAAAATACCTCCTAAAATGCTGGTGAAATTTCAGGTCTAGGGTACATTCAGCCACTAATGGGCATATAGGCCATACATAACTATGGAGAAAGCTATAGGTTTCTATCATTTGAGACTTAAAATTTGAGCTTTGAGCACATGATTTGCATGTGTCCTGTAGTCTGTACATTTCTGGAATTTTGGGATGTATTTTGCTTTTCAATATAAAAACCCTTGTTTTTACTGCCATTAAGTAGTGGCCATAGTCAAACATCTGGGGCAGAATTGACTGTTTCACTGTTACTTTTAAGCAGAGTAGTAAAATGATTTTTTTTATTTCCTTTTTTTCAACCTGAACTACTGAGTGAGTTTAGAACTACATTAAGGATAAACTGAATAGGGTTTTTAATTTAGCTACTTTTTTCCATCTTGTTATGTAGACCAGGTAGTTTTATTTTATATGCCTATATTGTTAAAGATCAGGTGAGAAACCACCACAAGTAATAACTTGTAGATGCTTAGGTTCACCATTAAAAATTAAGGGAGTTTTATCTGTCATCCTTATATTTTATGTTAATTTCTAGAAACTCAGGCTTCAGAGCCTGAAGCCACCTTAAAATTATAGAATGGGAAGTACTGTGCTAATGTGAAACAGATTCTGAACCATGTAATGACAGTAAGTGAAGAATTCAGAATGTTCTTTTTCTTTCTCTGATATGGTTATGAATTATATTTTATATGTAAGTTTATTTCAAATAAATGATAGAAGGGAATGCATGAGAGGAAATACTGAAGGTATTGGTAAATAGAGATTCTGCTTTTTTAACTGCAAACAATCTTTTGGGAAAGAATAGGTCATCTATCCAGAGTTTGATATGGATTTTCTGCCTCCTATCAAATAACTGATATTATTGCATTGATACAGGATTTGAAATTTCTCCCATGTTTTCTAGGCATGCATACCCTAGTTCTAGTGAGACATTTTTCTTTTCTGTGTGTACCTCAGCAGCTATGTGCAGACAGACTCCTCCATCTACACTAAGAACCATTCAGATGTGTCAGCTCTCATGTGAACTGAGAAATCACATACATGTATACTTCCCACTGCAATGCTGCTGATCTGGAAAGGGAAGTAAGGGCTTGGAACCTTTCTCAACTTTTGTATCTGCACAGCCTCTTCTTTTCTATATGTTTTGCCCCCCACACATACTTCTGACAGTAAAAAGTGTAGTAGGCCTTCTATTTGTTAGTCCCAGGTTACAACCTCTACATGACTGGTTAATTGAATATTTGATACCAGAAATCTATGAATATCCCAGTTTATGGATTTTAATTGCCTTCAGTTTAAACAAAGAAAGCTTGTTTCTACAACTGGTGCCGTCATTTCCATTACTCTACCTCAGGATAACAAATTTTATGTTAATTTAAATTCCTTGGAAAATTGAAGTCCAAATATGTTTAAGGATATTGGTATTTCTGACTTTGATTTGTAAACCTCATTGATCCTTTATCCATATGTTTATAGATATTTTCACTTTTTAAATTTTGGCCTTTCTGTTTACTTATCCAAGCAGACTGTCTGCCTTCTGATTTTCTTTTTCTTTAGGAGGACTCCAGATATTATATTTCTATTTAAATTCAGTACCTCTACCTTGATATTCAAATCTTTCTGTTATTCTGTTGATTTTATTTATCATCCTCCTAATTTTTCTGTCTGCCATACTAAAAAACCCAGTTCCTTAGGTTTTTATCTGTTTCTTTCTTTCTGTCAATTTGAAACAAAATTAATTATCTTGAGATCAAAAGATGAGTGTTTCTTTTCACAGCATTTTGAGTGTTTACCAGGGCAGCACAGGTGAATTGACTTAGGAATTTACTACTCATTTATATCAAAGCATGACTGAGAATTACCATTGTGATTTGATAGAGTTTGGAAGAGAAATGCTAAGAAATCAGTAGAAATAAAGGTAACACTTCTTTACATATCTCACATAAACTTACAAAGCCAAATTAACCATTTTTCAGCCCTGATGCAGAAGTACTAGCATATACCTGAGAAATCTTCCCCAAAAAATATGTTTTTTAAAATTTATTATATTATCTTTATTTAATCAGTCATTTTTGTGAGTACACAGTACTGTACCACCACTTTTAATTTTAATTCCATCCTTTCTAAGCAGCTAATTCTTTCATCCAGCTCTATCCCAGTTACAAATGGTCTTGTTTTGCATTCCTATTATGGCTGTAATGAATGGTTTCATATCTTTCATACATATCTTCGACAGAAGTTGTTTTACAATGCTGAACTCAATGTGTTGGCAAACAGCTGTTTGTTTCCCTTTGGCCTCATCATTGTTTTCAACAGGAGGTAATTTGCTGGCTGAAATTTCTTACAGAGTTATGCTTGTAATAACTGAAGGTTTATCCTTTTCCTTAGTGTTTCATTTTCAATTGCCACATTATTTTTCAAGGGATTTATCTTCTGCCATGAAGCTTTGAAATTTAGCAGTCTTTCAAATTCTTCCCC
Organism: Pseudopodoces humilis; assembly: GCF_049639895.1. Lineage (NCBI taxonomy): Eukaryota > Metazoa > Chordata > Aves > Passeriformes > Paridae > Pseudopodoces > Pseudopodoces humilis. Next base: position 77,238,381 of record NC_142200.1, read on the forward strand.
TGTCCCCAGCTGCAACCCCACAAAGCAATGGTTTCTTTTGAATTCATTTGGCATTCAGACTGTATTTGGTATCTCTCCCCCAGTGCATTCCCAAAGTTTCACCTGAGAAACAGCATAGTCTTCAGCTGCAACTTTGGTTCTCCATCAATCTCTTTCATGAGTTTTTCAAGTAGTAGGTCCTGCAGCTTACACTATTCACTTCAAGTCAATATATTTATAATTTTATGATGCTTGATTTACTTCTTGTCTTCTTTCTTACTACCATTGTCACAGTGTTCCTCACCCAGGACAAGGGGTAATGGTTTTAAACTGAAGAGGGTAGATACACTTGAGTTGACTAAATATGAGTGAATTTTTTTGCAGTGAGGGTTACATGAGGTAATATGAGAACAGGTTTCCCAGAGATACTCCATCCCTGGAAACATTCAAGGTCCAGTTTGATGGGGCTCTGAGCAACCTCATAAAATTGAAGATGTCCCTGATCACTGCAGGCATGTTGGACTAGATGACTTTTAAATGCCCCTTCCAACCCAAACTGTTCTGTGCTTTTATTATTCTATTAAAAAGAAGGGAGGGGAAGAAAAAAATAGAAGAGGCCACCCAGCCACATATTTTATAAACATGTCTAAATATTGGAATTCCTAGGAAATAGAAAAACAGCTGTGTAAATATATAAAATGAGAAAAGGTGCAGGATTTAAATTTCCACTTCTAATTCTATGATTTTAACTTAGCATTGGCTTACCAATTAAGTCTTTCTTATCACCCTATCATAGCTGAGGTTCTCTTTTAAGACACAAATATACCAAGCTTAATGGTTTCCCAAAATAATATACATACTTTTGATAAGCTTATTTTTGATTTTTAAAGAAAGTTGTTGTTAATATGTAACACCTGCTATGTTCCTTTCTTGAGTTTCTCACTCAGCTTTAAAATAAGAGCTGATTTTGTTAAGATTTGAAAGTTTGTTAAAATGAATACTATAACCTATTTTCCTATTTATAGTGATTATGGTTCCTCTATCTTATTGGTAAGTACTACTATTATATCTCAGTACAGTAGAGAATATTATTGCTACTGTAATAAGTGATTTATTGGTTATCATTTCTAGAGTACATGAATAGTTGCCAGTACCTTTTGCACCTGCAGTGAGAATAGAAAATCTCTTTAAGACACTTCTAGCAGAATTGTAAAAAGCCTGTAACAAGGAATTGATTTTTGAATAAGTTGTAACAGCTGTAGCTTTATCATTGTGTCAGTAGGTACAGTGTAAAATCTGTCCTTATGATGTGCAACTAATACACCCACTCTCTGCATTCTGTCTTTTCACAGGGGGCTATATAGAAAGGATTTTTCTATTGGGAAGGAGAGTAAAGCAGCCTTGTTCTCCTACTTGTTAATTTGAATCAATGCATTTTGTACTAACTTCCCGTAGTATAAGGACTTGCCCTTCCAGGTACTTGTAGTGCAGAATCACATCAAGTATGTCTCTATGGAAATCTCTGAATCTCAAAAAAAAAAAAAAAAATTGCTTTGTGCAGTGTGTTACTTATTTTGAACAACAGCTAGCATTTTTGTGAGAACCAAATGCTACCTGTCATTGAGCTACGAATTTTAACTGTGATAGATTTGCAGCTTCAAGTGAGTTTTCTGCACTACTTCACATGGTCTTCACATAGACTTCTGTTATCAGTAGAATGTGAGTTGGTGGAAAGCTTTTTATATTGGTCTTCAGTAGTTAAAATCAATATATTGTTACTAGAAAAGCAGACTTGATCTTAATCTTGTTATCTAAGGGACAGCACTTAATTTGTCTACATTGCGAAACTAATCCTTACTGTGAACATTTCCTAAATCAAAGGAAAATTTCCAAAGAAACTGTATAATCTGATTTAGTAAATTCATGAACTTAAACAGCTCTTGTTTTACTCACTTTAAATAAAATATAAAAGAAAACAATTTCACCTTAGTAATTTTTTTATAAATCATGCAGGTTTGCATAGCTTTTATTGCTAAGTTTTCTTTCTAATATACTAGGTTATTTCAAATGAGCTATTTTGTATCCCAAAAAATTGCATAAAAAAGAACACAATTTTATTATGCATTGAACTATTAATGGTTTTGTGTGTGCAGACCACATACTAATAAAGTTATATCCTTCTGCCATCTCTGCCATCTAGCCAAACATACAGACTGCTATATAGACTGAAGATTTTTTTATATTTCTTATTTCATTTGATCATGGTTTATTATACAAATATTATCTGAATTGTATTGAAAGTATTATCACACAAGTCAACTATGTAAAAAAAGAATTATTATCTTTGTAAGCAAGCTGTTCACTCAGTTTTTATTCCAAGATTTTTTACTGGATAATAGGCAATAAAATATTTGAATAGCCTACTTTGAAACCTATGCCAAAATCAATACTGTTGCCCTCTCTATGAACTGATATAAACCATCTTTGCCTTCCTGTCTGCCAAAAGAGCCAAGCTAAATCTGTAAATCATCAATTTGCAAATTTATTTTGTCTCAAGATTTACAAAAGTGATTAAGCTTCTGCTCCTGCACACACTAAGTATATCTGGTGACTTCCATGTCCATGAAGAGCCATGTTTAGTCTGAATACTTGCATACATGCATTTTAATACATGTTCCATCTTTGTCAGCAGCTGAGTGCAGTGGACCACAAATTCTGATGTAAAAAATCAGTATTATACTTCAATTCTCTTCTATTGTGTCTGCTTGAATGGAGACTACTTTTAGCCTATATTTTTCATCCTTAAGTTGTTGACTGAATAACCCTACGATAGCACCCTAACTCAAAAACTGGTACAAAGTGGATTCTCAGGTTATTTCCCTGAAAATAAAAGTTGTTTGGATATATTCTACTAATGCATAATGGTTTCCAGTGCAGATGTTCTGTTCTGCAAGTTAGATGCTTTAAAGAGTGGTGTCAAGATGGTTTGTTGCTAATACCCATTTTGTTTGGAAGAAAGGAGGATGGAGTTACAGGTTGAGATCAAACAAATTTCTCTTACTTTCTAAGACCAACAGTCATAGTTTCTACTTAGTTATTACACTGAATCCTAGAAGATGGCAAGGACTAAGTCTGTGACCTCTGGATTTAAATTCAAGCAAGATTCATCAGCTCAGTTGTCCTGTGAAATTGCTGCCAGAAGAGGACCCTTCCTGGGGTCAAAGTACCAGATTCTTCACTGGTGGTTCATTTACCAAATAATTGATTGTACTTTGAAGTAGCATGCAATTCAAATTAGTCTGTAAACATCCACCTGTGCACAAGTGTGCAATGAAGGCTTGAACATACTGTGCAGTGATAGGCTACCATGTCTTTGAGAAGGCTATATGATAAACAAAAAGAACTGATTGTACAGGGAAGGACAGGCTATGTCCAAGGAGTCACTGAAATTAGACTTTAAGTACAGTGTATTAGCTCAGTAGCAAGTTATAACACTGCGTTTTTTTCTGTTTTAAATGGTCTTTTTAATACATTCTGACACCTCACTCAACCTAATAAGTAATCCTATGTTAATAAAAATTAAACTGTTATCTAATTTCATATTTTAAGAAGAACTTAGTAGGTGCTATTTCACTTAGTGTTTATGGTGATATTAAGTTGTACTTTTCCCTGCTCTACTAAAAATCCATTAATACAGAGTCATTAAGTTCCACTGAAAAATTACCAGACATTTTGTCATGTCATTTCAGGTCAAAACAACTGAAGTAACAAAGACTGGTTACTGAATTTAGCAAACTAAAAGCTATTCATTCAAAAGTTCATGATAGTACACAGATTTCAATAGAAAGACTCCTAAATTAATGAAGCAAGTTCTACTTGATATACTTGGTGTTAAAAACACCTCCTGTGTTTTGATTTTGCTGACTCACTTATATCTACCAGCAGAACCTTTGAACTGGAACATTTTTGGTCAGCACTCCCTGTCTCGAGTTATCCTGTCATGACATTAAAGACATGGATTCTGCCAGTATTTCAAAAGTGAGTATATTTTTCTTCTGTGCATCCTGGATTTATGCAATCTATCTGGAACATATCTCAAATATAAGAAAGAAAAATCTGTGTTGATGATGACTTTCCTTACCACTTACTTTTAGACACATGGATGTGGGGAAACAGAGCAGTGAACAGTAGAACATTCTTTAGGGAAGATATTATTTCTGGAGAAATCGGGTGGAAGATAAATGACGCTTCAGGATAATGATGTGCCCAAGAGGTATCTGAGACACTTCATCATTTTCAAATTCCTAAGCACAGAATACTTCCTTGTGCTCAGGCTAACCCAAATTTATACCAGAGTGTACAATAACATTTCTTTAATTGTGTTTTTCAGAGTGGGTATGTTCCCTGAGAGTCAGCAACTGCTTGAAATGAGCCATGTTTCCATAAAAATTTGTATCTAAATATCTATGTATACATAGAAATACTTATTCCAAATGGAAATTTTATTTTGAAATTGTATTTATATATTTCTTTCTCTAAAATGAGTCAGTCTTCTGCTTTGAACTGGGATATAGATTAGTGGTTTTCTTGTCTGAAATTCAGTAAAGTAAAATAATCTATTAGAATTACATATTTAAAATAAGTGATCTTAGCATAGTTTTTTTAAGGTTGTGGTAGTCTGTTTTTCTAAAATCAGGACTGCCGAAAGGTTGTGCCACTAGAGAGTGATGAAAACTGCAAGTTGGTCTGATGCTGATGTTGATGCTGAAGATTTGCTTTCACTGAGAAAGACATAGTTCAGGCTACACTTCTCTATTACACTCTTGATTCAATAAATACATCTAATATTTTCTCACAATATTCTGTCAGGTATGCTTACACCAATTTATATGATTTGCTCCTCATGACAAAAAAGGGATGTACCCAAAAGTGTGGATATCATTGCTAGGTCATTCTCAATTGGCATTGCATGGTCATAGTGATCAGGACAGGTGCCTGAGGGCTAAAAGAAAGTAAATGTCACCTCAATGTACAAAAAGGGCAAGAAGGAGGCCTTGGGGAACTACCAGCCAGCCTTTCAGCCTCTCCTCAATTCCTGGAAGAGGAATGGAGCAGCTAAACCTGGAGGCCATCTCAAAGCACATGGAAGACAAGAGCATCAAGAGTAGTCAACATCTGTTCACCAAAATGAAATCATGCTTAACCAATCTTATTGTCTCCTATGTTGGGACAACTGGCTGAATAGATGTGGGAAGAACAGTGGATGTTGTTTACCTCAACTTCAGCAAGGCTTCCAACACCTGTCACTAGTGGTGCCCCCCAAGTACAGGATATAGGGTTATAATGATTGAAGTGGTTAAGGCTTACGCTCCCCAGAAGGTCCTGTGGGAAGGAGCAGCTGCTGGACGGACATTTGGAATCCGGCTGAGGGGTGAGAGGCAGCTGAGTGACAGCTGGGAGTGAGAGTGTGATTGGCTGGAGGGGCGCGTGGACTGCATGTGAGCAGGAAGCTGATTGGATGGTAGAACCCGTGGACAGCAGCAGTACAGCTGGGCCAGCCAATGGGTGCCCTTCTTCTGTTAAATTCTCTTAAGGCTTGGTTTGGTTTCAGTTGTGTCCAATGGAGATTGAAGGTGTAAAAAGGGATGTTTTCTGTAATAAAGTGATCTTCGGATGCATAAGGGGATCCCCATTGCTACACCCAAGGTTCAGCACTGGGCCCAGTATTGTTTGACTTCTTCATCAATAAACTGGATGAAGGGGTAGAGGCCTCCTCAGCAAGCTCACTGATGGCTGAAAGCTGGGAGGAGTGGTCCATACTCCAGAGAGCTGTGCGTCCCTTCAAAGAGACCCTGACAGGGTGGAGAGATGGGCAGAGAACATTCTGAAATTCAATGAGGGCAAACCCAGGGTCCTTCCCCTCAGGAAGAATAACCCTGTGGACCTAGACAGGCTAGGGGCTGACCTGCTGGAAAGAAGTTCTGTGCAGAACTGCTGAGAACTCTGGGAGCCCTGGTGGACAAGTTGTCCATGACTTGGCAATGTGTCCTGGTGGCCAAGAAGGTCAATGGATATCCTGGGGTGCATTAAGAACAGTATTCCCAGCAGATTGAGGGATGTGATCCTACACATTTTCTCAGCCCGGGTGAGGCCATGTCTGGAGTGCTGTGTCCAGTTCTGAGCTCCTCAGTATGACAGAGATATGGAGCTCCTGGAGCAAATCCAGCAGAACTCTACAAAGATAATTAAGGGATTCAAACCCCCCTCTTATGAGGAAAGACTGAGGGAGCTGGACTGTTTAGCCTGGAGAAGATTGAGAAGGCATCTTGTCAATGCATGTGTATTGGAAAGGCAGGTGTCAAGAGGATGGAAGTGGACTCTTCTCAGTGCTGCTGAGCAATAAGATGAGACACAAGGGGCAAAAGCTGATCAACAGGAGTTCCACCTGAATTGAGGAAGAACTTGTTTAATGAGAGGGTAACAGACCACTGGAAGAGGCTGCCCCAAGAGGTTGTAGAGTCTGGTTCCCAGAGATATTTAAAAGCTGTCTGGACATAATCCTGAGTGACATGATATGATGTGCTGCAAGGGAAATGGCTTGAGCAGGAAGGTTGGACTAGATGACCTCCAGTGGTCCCTTCTGACATTACCTATTGAAGATTTTATGATTCTGTCAGAAATTTAGATTTGGGCTAACATTTTGAATTATTTGGCCATGTAGTTATGCTGTCTTACAGGAATCCAAAAAGTTCAGTTTGTTTCTGTTCTCTTTTATGTAAACTGTAGTGTAACCTGAATGAATATTAAATGTTAACTTTCACAAGCTTCAGAGGTGATTTTAGACCTCATGTGACTCAGGCTGCCTAGTTTCAGAAATGTCCTTTTGCTCTAGGAGACTAGGTTGCTCTAAAGATTCTGGCAATTTCACTTTTGAGTTATCTTGTAATTTAGGGTTACAGGTAGTTTCATCTTGCCTATCTTTTCCTTGAATTTCTTATGTCGCTATAGTCAGCACAAAAAGAACTGAGACTGGGAGTCAGACTTTCCACAGATAATATTTGGTTTTGGTCAAGAAGAATGTTAGATAAAAACTATGGTACTTTGGATAGTTCTGTCTTTAGGATGCTAATAAATGACTTTCAACTTCAAATCTCTTTGAGCTGAAGTATGCCTATAACTACCAATGGAAGACTCGAAGAAAAACACAGGAAGAAAGAAGGCTTCAGCTTCTTTCCTCCTTCACTGTGTTCCCTTTGCATGCTGACACTTGTACTTAAGAGAACACTTCACCACTTTTGATGTCATGGGACATATTTCATAAAGTGGTAGGGAACACACATGAAGAAAATAGCTCAATCACTATTTTACACCAATACATAGAACAAGCCAGGGGACTACAAAACAAGTTGTTTACTATTCACAATATCATGATCCACAGCAGGTGTTCCTGCTTAGAGTGGATAGAAATGAAAAGAGATGTTTCTAGTAAAATGATGAACAATTGTGCCTCCGTATCATATTAAGAGACTGGATCTTTTCTACAGTCCAAATCAAAACTGCATCATTGACAATATTGAAACAGGGAGTATATGTTCAGGGCATTGGAGGTTTGGGGTTTTTAATCTTATACAATAGTTTTCAATCAGAGAAAAAACTTTGATAGATTTTTCTCTTTTTATTTCCATTCACTCTAGTAAAGAACTTGTGCCATGGACCATCACACCTTAGGGCATGTAATTTGTTTGCAGTACAGAGGTCACTTATGCCTCTGCTTTCCCAGTTTCCCTTTCCCTCCTACCAGCCATTTTTAAAACACAGGTACATTGCAGGGTCAAGAAAGGTATCAAGAAGAGGTCCTGAGGTGTCACAGACTAAATGAGGAAAAATGTTAAAATATCATCCTAAGATTATTGATATGATTAATCTTGTTATTTACTGTCTTTGAATAAATAGTTGGTTTGTATTTTATTAAACCAACACATTATATTAATAAGGCAGTACACTGAATTTTCACAGGTGTTATTGCATCTATATGGCAATGAAAAGATGTTTTCAGAAAGTTTATTTTCATTGCTCCTTCTTATGGGTCAATGGTGGCTTAAAATAACCTGAAAATAGTTACCTTCAAAATGCTTCCACTATTTGTATTGTATAGAAAAAGAAATCAACCTAAATAATAGAAGAATATCTTCTTCAAGCTATTTTTTTCACCCAGAGCAGAGCATATGAATATCCTGGAAAATAGGCATGAAATTGTTCATCCTGATGACTTATATATCCATTCAGTTTTTGATGCTAGGTCTAAATCCCAATACATATAAAACTGTGTGGGTGAAACAGCAATATCTAAAAACAGAGACAAAAAATATGTCTGCTGCAATTGTGCCCTTTCTAGTTCCCCAGTTATCTGTATCACCAGAATGAAAGAGAAACAGCAAGTCAGTTTTAGGATATAAGTATTAGCTTACTCTTTTGTTGAGTAGGACATATCATTAAAAATCCTCATGAGTGTTTTGGGAATATCTCCACAAGAAGTACATATTGAATTATGTTGTATATCACTATTCCCTCCTAAACTTGTTCTTTAAGTACTTCAGCAGCATGAAAGATCTAATAACTGCTACTGTGAATTAGTATTAGAGCTATTTGTACTTTGATTCCCAGCCAGACACAATAGACATGAGAATAAAACATTCTTTTGGAATTTTGGAATTTGTTTGAGTGAGAATGTGAGGTTTCAGCAGAATAGTTTGTACATAGCACCGACCTGAAGAGTGTGGAATGTGCTAGAGGAGCCACTGGAACTTTCAATGGCACAACAATTTCCTAACCAGCACTTGGACCTGCATAGCTCCACTCCCACAGGGCCTAGAAGCATACCAATGAGTTAGAAATATTTCAATTTTTTTTGCATGCCTATGCTGAGAACCTGTACCTAAATAAGGGCTTCAGTATATGCCTTAGACATTCTGTTCAATTTTCCAAAGTCTGCCATGCAACACAAGCAAATAGAAGACTGTGATGGTCTAGGAGGAGCTCCTGCTCAAGCAAGGAACATAGTACAGGTCTTTTGTTAGATGTTACTGAAGCTTAGAAGGATTCCTAACTGCTTTTTCCTTGGCAACCTTTGTAAGTCCACACTTCTCTTGGAAGGATTCAACTTCTAAGTAGAGTGAAAACATGGAAACAATTCATCATGTCTTCCTATAAATTCCTCTGTACCACTTAGAGCATCAGCTGAAAGAATGACTTGTGCTCTGTGCATAACTGTGAACATGAAAGTCTTTCTCATATTTACAGTCAAATTGTTTAAACATATAGAGACAAACTAGAGCAGAAGCAAGTTTTAAGAAAAAGTAATTCCATGACAAATTGACCACTCCCCCAAATCAGTGAACAAAACTGCTGGCCCAGCACATATTAGATGAGGCATGATAATAAGGAAGTATCACAATCATGGCTGCTTGAGCAGATAAGTAGCTGGTTCCCAAAAAGAAGTGAGACCAGCTGAACCACAAGATTATGTCTTCCTTTTGAAAATACTTGGCTGTAGGCAGATTAGCTGTTTTAGGTTGCAATGCAAGATGTAACTAAAAGTATGTATTGTATTACCATTTGTTAAAACCAGGTGGGGCAGTGTTCTTTATCACTTCCATGACCCATCCCTCATAACTCCAGGAGGATATCTTCTGTTAATGGATCAGCTGTTAAAGCCAGGTGTGGCAATGTTCTTTATCTCTTCCATGACCCATCTTCCCTCCAGGGGGATCTCTTCTGTTAATGGGCCATTGAGTCTCCCTGCATGACTGATAAAATTACATCATCCCATTGGGAGATGCTCTACCCAGGGGGAGGAACCAAGCATTCCTACCTGGATATAATCTGAGACTTGGAACACCACAGTCAGCCTTTTTCCACTGGATTCCCAGAGGAAAGATTGGACCCATCTACACCACTGGACCTTCAGAGGAAAACTACACCTTTCTACAGGATCACTGCTTCAACAGAACCATGTCTGTCACTCCAGGAAGACTGCAGCCACCATTTAATCAGACTTCTACCAACACCCTGCCCAACAGGGTGTCAGGTTGTAATCTGACTCTGTCAGTGTTTTTTGTACTACTGGACTTTATTTTTATTTTCCTATTAAGTTGTAGGGTATTTCTTATTTATACATACTAGTAAAAAACTGTTATTCCTACTCCCATATCTTTGCCTGAGAGCCCCTTAATTTCAAAATTATAATAATTCAGAGGGAGAGGGTTTACATTTTCCATTTCAAAGGAAGCTCCTGCCTTCCTTAGCAGACATCTGTCTTTTTGAACTAAGAAATTACTTGAAAAGATTTCTCTGAATCCATCAATGAAGCTACAATGTAATTATCTTGCTCTGAAATGGTTACATTTACCATACAAAACTATTTCCTTTTTCTAGATACACTGTTTTATTCTGGTTTCTACTCTGCAGATGCAGGGCACAAACAATGCCCCTTTATTCTAGACCAGTCTTGGTAAATCTCTTTTCTTATCACAGTTGATGCATTACTCAGTTTTGTCTGTTGGGATTCACAAATTCCTCTGGGAATGTTAATTATTTGGCAAGGAATATGTGCACAGCAATTGCAGTGATGTTATATTTTGTAGAATAGGAAAAAGTAAGGAAAGGATCAGTCAGTGTCTGTATAATTTGAAGATATATTGTGGAGGGGGAAATGAGAATGCAGAAAAGTTAATACTAGGAGAGGAAAACGCTACAAAATAAAGAAAAAGAAACCAGAAGTTTCTGGGGGAGATGGAAAAAATATCTTATGGGATGAAAAAAATGTATTTTGAAATCTTAATTACTGTCAGGTTTTTAAAATGTGGTTTTAATTACAGTGCTGTCTTTAAACCACTCAGAAACAGAAGAAAGGAATGAAATTGGAGTGAGAAGACACCAGGAAAAGAAAAAACATATACAGGCGAGAAGAATCCAGATAGATTACACTGTTTTAAGGCTGGCCAAATTGAATGCAGGGGCTGTTGTCTTTCTGTTTTCAGTAAAACCAATATTTCAGCAGTGTGTACGATTGTATAAGGTCCAAATTAGGCCAGCCCTACTCAGTTTCTTGTTTATTAGCGGTCCCATTGGTTTTAGTACATGTGGAGTGAATTATATATGTATGATGGACTGACCCTAAGATATTAAAAAGCACATTTTCAGACTAAAATGCCTAAAACAACTTTTAATGAAAAATACACTATTTGGAGGTTATTTTAAGTATATTAGACAAATTGCAATTTTATTCTTGCACAAGCACATACCTTTCTAATGCTATACAATAACAATAAATAGAGGACAAAGAATGGGACTGATCATTACCCTGAAAATAAATGCATTAAGCTATATGCTTGGTTTATTGAGTCCAGTGCTCTCAGAAGCAGAATGCTGTTGATGCAGTAAAATCTCTCAACTCTGTGGAGGCAGACAGGGTTTGTGTTTGTTTTAATTTTTTTGTTCATTTTTTAATTTTTTTTTTTTAACCTGAAATACCTGTCTGGAAGTCTTTGGTCAGGATTTTAATAAAAGGAGATAAACCTTTCCATTTCCCTGGTTTAAATATCCCACTGTGGACCAGGCAATAGACTCAGGTGAATTAAGTGTGATTCACATAAGAGTTTTTCTCATGTCATCATTAATACAATGTGTACTCTCACTAATTTGGTTTTAATTTATTTTGCTGTGTTTTTTTAGATCTAATGAAAGAGATAAAATTTTGAGTGCAAGTGTTAAGTTCCTGTATGTATCCAGTGTCTTTGAAATTAGCTGTTGCTTTTAGTTCAGCTCCTAGCAGACTCAGGTGCCATCATTAAAGTGATTGGTTACTGTTATCCATTATTAAATCTCTGTCTGGATATCATGCATTGAAAGGTAAAAGATAGGAGTGCTCTTATTCCTTGAAGAATCTCCCTTGCCTCAGAACTGAGGAACAGTGCTGAAGGAGAACAGAGTAAAATGATTTGACCTATTTCCCAGCCTGATGTTTGCAGGATAAATAGAACTGCTACAGCTAAATCCCAAACTTTTATGTTCCTTATTATGTGAGCTACAGGACAAATTTGTTTCAGCAGTTTTGGTGAAAGAATTGGAAATTTTAACTTCACACCCCAACAGTTTCTTTCTTCACATCTATAGCCCATGAGGCCTTTTTTGTCTGTCCAGTTAGAATAATCCACGCTAAAATGAGCTCTGCAAGAAAACTTCATTATTTATAAGTATTTTTCGTTCCACATACTGTTCTTTATTAACTGCAAAAAATTTTAGATAGACAGAAGTATCCCAAACTTCCGGAGTGAAATCTACTCCATCCCAAGAGAATGTTTTGTGAAGAGAAAATTGTGAGCCAAGATTAGATAGGTGAAATGAAGCATCTGCTTCTGCTTGAATTTGCAGAGCCTGAAATAAAACAAGCACAGGTCTAATCTCTGTGCAGAGGTGACAGGGAGTTCAGTGAAGGCTTACACTCATGCCAATTATAATAGATGGGTTCTATCTGCTTGGAAACATCAAAAAATGTGGCTGCTGACAGAAGGAGTTAACCCAATAGGAAAAGTTGCAATGCTCTTCCAGTCAACTGCCTAGATTTGAGATCCCAGGGAAGCCGATACAGACCTTTGTAAAGAATCATGTAGGTCAGTGAATATAAATAAACAACTAATCATTTAACCACCTAAAGACACAACAACAGAGGAGCAACTTTCTTGCTGCTGGGAAAGAGGAAGAATCTGGGAATTAATTGAGATACCTGCATGCAGAGGTTCTGCTGTCTTACATTTTGAATCATGCCTGGGGCTCTTGTATATCATATTATTTTTGCTTAATGTGATGCAGAGTGTCAGAAGCTAATGTGAAATGTAACAGATAGGGTGCAAAATCTTTCTATAGGATTCATATCACTCTTATGCTGATCCTGAACATTTCAGCAGGTGCATAAATTATTGGTATATTTGAATTTTTACAGAGGCCGATTAATTGAATTATTGACTGCAAAATAATGCTTACTTGCTAAAATACTGTTTTCATATTATTCCTGGTAAAAGACTTTTAAAATAAATTTCATTTCAGAAAAATGGAGTGCAACCTAAACGGCCTGTCTTATTTATGCTGCATTTATTTTTGATCTCTGGGAAGATGAGGGGGATGAGTCAGAGTTCCTCTTCTCCTGCTCTGCAGTGGTGCAACAAACTGTTAGAGAACCATAGGTTACGTACAGCATATGAAAAAGGTTCTCATAATCCCAAAGATTACTCCCTCATGCTGGGGAGTCATTGAAGAATTTATTTCTGTATTTCTGGACATTGAGCAGCTTGTGTAAGAGAGAACTCCTCCTCTCTCACTCAGCATCTTTGGCAGGATCCCTGACTGATGGGCTCAGGTTTGAGAAAATCTGAGGGAAAAATTGAGCATAATGGTAAGAGCCAGAAGGAACTTCGCAAGAGCTGATTTCAGAGAAAAAAAATAGGGTTTTTTCATGTTTTCCCCGAATTTCTTTATTACAAAAAGAAACATTTTTTATCCTAATACTTGCATGATGCAGAGACATGTATGGCATGCAGTAGTTACATGAGTGAATGTATTTCTCTACATTTTTTTTTACTGCTGACCTTCGGTTCTGCACATCTCTTTCATGGCATGGATTATCAAAATGAATGTCAGAAACTTTCCATAAAACCTTTATTTCTGTGACTGATTATTCATTCTTTCCTTTACAAAGAAGAGAAAGCTTTGGGGTGACCTAGTTGTGGCCTTCCAGTACTGAAGAGAGCCTACAGGAAAGATAGAGACTTTTTACAAGAGAATGTAGTGACAGAACAAAAGGGAATGGGTTTAGACTGACAGAGAATAGGTTTAGGTTAGATATTAGGAAGAAATTCCTTACTCTAAGGGTGTTGAGACACTGCAACAGGCTGTCCAGAGAAGTTGTGGATGCCCCATCTCTGGAAGTGTTCGAGGACAGGTTGGATGGGGCTTTGAGCAACCTGGTCTAGCGGTGGGTGTCCCTGCCCATGTCACAGGATCTCAAAATAAGTGATCTTTTAGTCCAACAAAAAACACTTTATGATTCTATAATTCCATGAAAAATGACTGATTATCTTACTCCAGAAAATACCTATGTTAATAGCTTCTCTGCCCAGAAGTGAAAAAGAGAAATTAGGTTTAACCTATTTTTGTTGTTTGTACTTAGAGAAGTAGCAAAGATTATTTTATGCTAATAAATCTTCTGTTAGAATTCGATATTTATCACTCTTTTTGAGTTCTTAGATTTAACTCTCTCCAGAGGATCAAGTGAAAAGCAGTATGTTTGATTTTTAAATTTAGCAATTCAGCAGGCAAGGTAAGAAGATAAAAAGAAGAAAGAATAACTTTTGGATACCAGTGTTCAAACTGGCAGTAGAACACAGGGGAGTAAGGACAAGGGTCTCAGCCTTGTAGAGAAAGAAGAGGCTATAGTTCCTTGTAGAGAGAAACTAATCTAACCAGAATGTAACAATAGCCATTTCTGTTGTGAGGCTTAATGCAGGTCTTAGGTAAAAAACAGAATTCAAAGTTTGTTGTGTTTAAGTGAATTAAAACATGCAAAAGCAGGGGAATTATTTTGCTATTTGTAGCATTTTTGTGAGTCTTAACTCTATGAAAGTTACTATTACTTAGCGTTTTTCAAGAACGCAGGAGTTTTTTTCCTTTTAAAAATATTCTGGATTAAAAGCTTTCCAGAGAGCTGGAAAGCTTGTTTGACTGTTATTTGAAGTTTTTCAATGAACCTCAGTAGGAGCAAAATCAGACCTTTCAGATTACCAAATGTTTGTGACTGGAAAAGCTTAGAGAAATAATGTTCTTAGGATAAAAGGAGAAGGGAGAGTCTGTGATATTTTGTGCTGGAATTTCTATTACACAAAAATGTCAGAGGGCATGAAGTATTTGAAGAAGGAAAAGAAAGAAATATAATGTCAGGTAATGCTGGATCTAAAAGCCAAATAGAAAGTGTGCATGATGTAAGAACATGTTTAAATCCTAAATTATTCTTGAGTTTTAATGAATAGCCCTGTTAACATTCTTTATAGACTAAGTAAATCTTCTTAGATTTCTTCACAAATTGGAGCTATTTTAAAAAATTACTTTCTTTTGACAGCTATTTTAACATATGTCTTTGCATAAAAAAGTAATTTTGAATATTTGCAATGTAATATTGGGATATAAGTTATAAAAAAAAAGATAAGAGGACCCAGAAATATAATCTTCTTCTTGTAATCCTGTATTAATCCATCCTGTACTGCTAAAGTTTTTCTTTTCAATGTGGAGCTCACAAAGATTCTGGCAGAAGCAAAAAAAAAAGAGAAAGGAAATGAAAAGTCTTCTGTATATAAATCCCCAGAGCTACACCTATAAAGAATTTTTGCAATCTGCAAAGAAAGGAACAGCCCCGGGAACTAATCTCTTATTGCATGGATTTCTCTCTTTTTGTCCTGACCTTGACTCTTCCACAGCCCCAGTAAGTAAGTGTGCTTCTGCCTCGTGATGAACTCTCTGCTGCTACTCCTGTCTCTCAGGGCATGCCTTTGCAGCATCAACTTGCTGTTTAACTAATCCCACACTGAGATCACTCAAATGCTTAAAAGGGGTTTAGTTTCACTATCAGATAGACCTGCTGAGATAACAAATCAATTGATTTCATGGCACGTGATGAAAATGCTAATGTTTAATTATCAATACAGTTAGTAAACTTCAGTCTGGGGTCTGATCTAAGCAGAAAGTGGATCGCACAGCATTGGCTTGGAGCTTCAGCCCACTTTAAAACCTAAGAATACCAAGAACATGTTTGCCTCTACCATTTCTGTAAACACTGGCTTAAGGAAGTTTAACAGGAGAGTTAAAATCTGTTTTTAATTCTGAAGTTTGAATCAACAATTTCAGCATTAGAAATGGATCAGGTTTAAATTTCATAGAGTGATAAGTCTGAGAAGTTTTTTCCTAAGGGTAGGAAATCGTAATGCTAAAAATGCTAAAATCATAATGCTAAATACTGCCTTTGTTATTATTTATACTCTTTTTATTCACAAATAATCTATTTATTTCACCAGAGTGAAAAACATATCTGGAAACTGAAGCACATGAGAGGACACCTTGCCCAAAGCAGGCATTACAATAGTCCTAAATTTGAAGCATTTATATATTTATTGTTGTGTATCTTGCACTGCTCATTCATAGTTCTGGTTTTCCACAATGTTAGATTTCATCAAAGGTGTTTCTTGGATATATTTTTTTTCTTCTCAGGCATGGAAATAATTATTTCCTCTCTGGGAAGCCAGGCCTGTTTCAGTTCTTGGGACACCTCCTCCATCTTGTCAGGGCAGCCTGTATTTCGCTAAGGGGCTGTGTTCACAAACCTCAATTTTCCTGTGTTGTTCTGACAACAGCTTCTCTCCATCCCCTCTTTTATTGTTACTCTTCATCTGTTCAAGGGCCAGAAGACTTCAGAGACATTCTGCTTCTACCAGCCAGTATCTTGTCATATTTCTGGCTTCACAAATTACTTTTCTTTCTGGGTAATTTTGATCATCTCACAAACTGTCTTCATTTTGTTAGACTATGATCCACTCGCCAGTGGCATTTGCCACAGTACCACACCAAAAGTGACATCACATGTCAAAAACATCAATTAAAAAGGAAGTTTTATATCCAAAACCACTTATTAAATGTGCATATTTATGTATTATATTTTTGTGCCTTCGCTGTTGCAAATAAGATTGTATTTAAATTATCTCTGTATTTGTTGATAGTATTTTCATATTAACGCTGGCTCCTCCTAATTTCTTAGCATCACGTTTTAATGTTTGCTCAAGAGCACTGCTTCATATTATTCCCCACATTTCACAAGTGAAGACTGTGGAAGACTTCTCAGCTACTACTTATCTCCTACTTTCAGTCCTATTTTTCAATTTTCTTAGAGTGGGCACTATGCATTCAGGGTTTTGATGTTTTTAAGACAAATTTTCTTGACCTTCATTTTTAGAGTTTGGCAAACAATGCTGCATTTCTAAAATTATCTTTATGCTGCTTGCAGTTCATGGGCTGGTCCTTTTTTTAGTTTTTTTGAGTACCTTCCTGTGTTTGATATTTGCACTTTATACTCCTACCACTAGATGTTTTGTATTCTATGATTTTTTTGGTACTAGGATTTAGCTGACCCTACAAATTTAGAACTTTAATGAATAATTTAATCTTAGTGTGAACTTTATATATATTAATAAGGGTAAGTATGCACATTATTTTCCAGAATAGAGTCATTGCTGGTGCATAAAATAGAGATGAGGTGCATAGCATAAAAATCCTTCTAATCCTTGCTGCAACTTACTTGTGTAGAACCCACTGTATTTTTTCTTTGCTTGCTAACTTGAAAGTGCTGAATAAGTAAACAAAGTTTGGTCAACAGTTTTTATTAACAGTAACAGTACAGTAGGAATATTTTCTATTTATCTAATTTTAGAAGGTCAGAAATTTTCAACTGTATTTATGGACCATGTGTGATTCTTAGTTCAGTGACATTACTTCATTTTGATAACTGTATTTACAACTTAATTATTTCCAAAACTACATGAAATATGTTAGAAGTTAACAAAAAAAAAATCCTATAATATACTTCTTTATCCACCCTGTTGCTGAAGACAGCTAGCTTATATTTATAATTTGTACATAGCTCATTTTGCTTTTAAAATTATTTTTCTTTATAATTCTTAACAGAAAAAATATAGTATCATGAGGGAAAAAAAAGTATATCCATTAAAAAAAACAAAACACAAACACAAGATTTTGTTCAGTTTTGGTTTATCTTCATCCCAGCATTGACTTTATTAAAATAATGACTTCTCCAAAAGGGGGAGATTTGAACAGATGGGCTTAAAGATTCTGCAATATATCTGCCACAAATGGTTGAGCACTGCTACTAAAGCAAGACTAAGATATACTAAAGCAAGACTGAGAATAAAGAACTTTCAGATTGTCTGAGCTCTCAGTGAAGGAGTCTTAGATTAAAAAACAAAGGTTGTGATGTAAATGAACATAATTCTAAGAAGACACATAGTAGAATCTTGCTATAAAAGGGAAATCCACTTTCTTCTAAAGTAATAAAATTTCAGTGTGCTGTAATGGGAAAGCTGCAAATCCTGCATTGTTCTGGGGTTATTTTTGGTTTTGTTTGATTTATTGCCAGTCCTAGTTGAGATATGTTTTCCCCTCTTCTGTGTAAAATAATTTCAAAGAACACAGATGGTTTGCAGTGTCACCAAAAATAATGCTGTTGAAGCTTTACATTTTCATAGGTATCCCTCCTATGAATCTTCGTGCAAGGTCAGAAGTAGTTCCTGTTATCACTCTTTCTCCATTATAGATTGTTTTTTTCCCAATAATGCATGGAAGAAATGAAAGAAGTACTTACAACACCGTGTTTGGATGGACAAATCACTTTAAATATGTAGCTACTGAATAAAGGTGTCACAATGAAGGCAATTTTTTTTTTCAGTTTCCACAAAATGGTGATAGATCTAAACTGATTGAATCTGAACTGCGCTGTTGCCTAAAGCCTAGTGTGAGAGATGAAATTCAGCTCATCTGCACATTTAAACATTAATGATCAAGGAATTAGACAAAAAACGTCATGTAATTTTAGTCTCTATATTTTGTTGAGGAGTTCACTGCCCAGAAGAATTGCAAAACAGTACTTTAGCATATCTCTGACTTGGCTTTCATTACAGGTGAAACTGGGTAGCATTGTGGGTTTCTTTGTGTTGAATTTTGAGATGTAACTTGATGTGTTTTTTCTACAAAAAGACATATTTCCTCTGTATGCAAAAATATCATACCTTCAAAATTTGTAACAAGGCTTTGCTTCATATAGAGAAAGGTTCATATAGGGGTTATATGAAAACTTACTCATCTCTGGCTGTGAGGTATGGATTAGGAGAAGGGCAAAATACTTAAAAGGAAACTCAAAACTTAAAAGGAATAAAGAAAGTTTATTAACAGAGCTACAAGAATTAGAAACCAAAATAAAACCTTCAGAAACCCTTCCTCACCACCATCCAACCTTTCCCTTGTCCAACTGACAACATAGAGACAAAACCTGGTGATTAAAACAGTCCCAATTATACAATAGTAATTTCATCAGTCCTTGTAGAGAAAGGAGTTCTCTCTTGTCATTTCATGGAGAGTTCTCCAGAAGAAAGCAGTTTTCTCATGGCTTTTCATTCCCCTGATGGCTGCCTTCTGGAAAAAATCTCTGCCATTGTGCTTTCCTCCCATTTTCACAACACTCTGAGGTGGGTTGATGAGCCATGAACACAAGGGGTATTATTTTAAGTGTGAGTTATTCAAAGGCAAAGGTTCTCTTCATCTGTCTCTGTGATCATCCATGGGAACAGAGGTTATGTCTTTTTTCTCCTTGTGAGCCAAGGGTCTTCATCAACTCTCACTTCTCTCTCTCTGTGCCAGCATCTCATGGGATCACAACTACTCCACCATCTGCTCAGCTTCATCAATGGGTACCTTTGCTCAGATCTACACTTTGAAATACTTCATTCCTCCCAATTACTC
This sequence comes from Pseudopodoces humilis, assembly GCF_049639895.1. NCBI lineage: Eukaryota > Metazoa > Chordata > Aves > Passeriformes > Paridae > Pseudopodoces > Pseudopodoces humilis. The sequence continues at coordinate 77,257,986 of NC_142200.1, forward strand.
TTTCACGAATTAAATGAGATTTTCAGAACATTTTTGTCCATCTTCATCTTACAAAAAGAATATTTCAGCTCATTAAAGCATCTCCTCATTCTCTTTCAATCTGAGGCTTGACTTCTCAGACTTCTTTTACTGACTTTGATGGTTTATGTTGTCTGTTTACATATTGATCACTGTCACTTTCCTCTCCCTGGAGGAAATCTGCAGGTCTCGTCTGGATAGTGAAAGGGTTAAAATCTCTCCCAAGCTGCAGCAGGTGTTCATGGTGCCGGATTTCAGCTAGGCAGCTCTGGAAAGGCAGTGGACTGTTTTCAGCCTGGAGCCGCCTGTGCGGGCCATGGGGACGAGCAGCCATGACCTGGCCCAGCCCAGTGCCGGGGCCACAGCAGAGCCCGGCCCCACCTGGGATTGGGAAATCCCCACAGGCTCCATCCCCTGCCCGGGAGCTGCTGGAGTCCAGCTCAGCCCTCTCCCCCCAGGCCTGTCCAGCCTGGGTGGGAAATGGGGGCCATCTGGACTTCTGTTACCTTTCAAAGCCAGAAAACAAAGAGAGCCAGAAGCTCCCCAGGCTTAGTTTTAAAAGGTGGAATTCAGAGTTGATCTCGCTTTTTAATGGTGAACAATACCATCAATTCTCAGAAATGGCCAGCTATTGGACAGGTCTCAACCAGAGAAGAAACTACCAGCAGCCTCTCTCAAAGCCTTCACTTCCGTGTTTCTACTTTTTTTTTCCCTAAAATCCTCAAATACAGATATTGCTTTAAATATTGAGTTTAAATCTTCTGGAGATATGATAAATAACTGCCTGGTCTCAGTACCAAGATTAATTTCTATGGAGAGAAATGCTTATTGATGTATTTTCACTGTTTATTTTGTTTTACACAAATTTAAATCTAACAGTTTTACAGCAACGGACAAATGCTGCTGCCTTATTCAAAAAGCAACACAAGACGCAGGTAAATATGCAGATACTTATCTGTATTTACATGGAGTGCAGTGCACAAAACTTGACAACTTTGCTACAGCAAAGCTCCACTTTTCTAAAAGTCAGTTTGGTCTTTATTTTTTAATTGAGGTACCTGCTGCCTACAAAACCTGAAAAGAGAACTGGAAATGAATATTCATGCTCTGTGATTCTTGAATTGTATTTGAGAGTATGGTCCCCTTTCTTCCTTGCAGCTTAGCTGGTTTTTGGAGGCCATCTCACTGGAAAGGCCTGTTGTGAAGGAGCAGTCAGAAGAAGCCCAAGCAGCAGCTCAGTCCTCTGGTGCTTGGGGCAGTGACCAAGATCATAGGGTCCTGTACTTGATCTACATCTGAGCTGGTCTGTGGACACAATGATGCTCCATCTGTACCCCATCTCCTTACTCCCTTGACCCGATCTTCATCCCAGCCTTGGCTTGACAACTTGGCATTCTGGTTTGACCTTGGGCCTTTCTCCTGGCTATGGACTTGAAGGGTTTTTTCTGGACTCTTGGCTGATCCTGGTTACCATCACTGAGCCTGATACAGACCCTGACTTATGTACTTGGTTTTCTGGCTCCATTAAAGGGAGGCTGCTGCCCATGCCTGCCTTGTGAGGCACAACTCCTATCTTGCCTTCTACAGGGCAGCCTGCCCTTGCTGCTTCCTGACAGGGTTAAAGGAGAAGAATCAAAGTACCCTCTAAACCCCACTATTTGTATTATTTTGTCTGCGTTTCTGCTCTTTGCTACTGTCACCCAATCACTGAATCTGTCCTCTGGTAAGTGACCTTGAAGCAGCATGAGCAAATACGTATGGGTATTTATGTTCTCCCTATTCCCTGCTTCCCACGTTTAAATCACTGCATCCATCATGAAAGTGCATGTCACTTCACACTAATGGTTATTTGATTAGCAGCAAATTGAAATTATCTGGATGAATTGTCAATGGCAATGATTTAGGTATAAATCAGTGTTAATACCAGGGTAAAAGATAACGGGGATGAAGCATTGAGGCTGCAGTGGACTTTAGAAGAATGATCAGAATAAAGGGTATGGCCATTAGTCTCAACTTCTTAACACCTTTATTAGAATGAGGTAAAGACACAGTTTAACGGGTTTGAAGACTGCTATCATTTTGGGATGCTGCATGCTTAATTTAAAAATGGTCATTAAGAATTAAGCAGCTAGTCCAGTTGCAGTGATTCTCCTAGGAGGAGGCTTTATTATCTGAATTACTGTGCAGGAAAATGTGCAATTAAAAATGCAAATGTTCTCGTGCTTCTGATTCATTTGAGTATTTCTAGTGAAGACAAAATGGTGCTTATAAAGAAGTAAACAAGAAAAAAGAAAATATGTTTATAAATAAAATATTGAGGAAGAAATAGCTCCATTCCTTCCAAGCTCGGATAGTATATTCCATCAGACATTTAAAATAAGCAGCTTTGAGACAGGAGATATTTTAAGAAAAAGGACATATGTCTACATTCTTAAGATATTAGATTTTAAATGATTTTTTTCTCTGCCATGAATATCTATGTGATATGTCTTTGTAAAAGTGCTTTAAAACATTTACTGAATTCAAGGACAGGGGAATAATTTGTATTCAGTCTACAAGGTAGAGAGATTATATGTATTTATTTGCATAATACTGGAGCATAAAAACCAAGACCATATTCTGTCATAAACAAAATAAGATTGTACAGCTATTAGTAACGGGTGAATACAGAACCAAAGTATGTACAGGTACTTTATGGAGGAGGAATTATTTTATGCTTGAGTGTAGCTGAATGGAATAATAAAAGGGAGTTTCCACTAGGATTATACCTACAGATGGGTCTTTTTAGCTGTCAGCTTATGCGTAGAGAAAAAAAAAGTAGAAAGAAAAAAAAATCTAAAGAGGTTTATCCAGTGTGATTTCAAACACAGCCAAATAGGGGTCGGGATTGCTCATTTTGAGAAACAGCAGGTTAGGCAAAGGCAGGGTACCCTTGAAACTTCACGTGTTCCCTGTGAAGACTGCCCGCAAGGCCACACCCAAGTCCTGCCAGCTTGTGCTGCCAAAGGCAGTTGGGTCAGCAGGACAGAGAGCAGGGCTGCAAAAAGAATTCTAGGAGGAAAGCAAGGATTTAGAAAGTCTTGCTTATGGTATTGCTCAAGAGAGAGTAGATGATGTCTGATAGCCCAGCATTTCAAGCATGAATTGCAGTGAAGTAACAGACTCCCTGGTTTTGCTGGCGCTGCAGAGCACAGTTGTGGCTTAATGTACACATAAAGATAACATTACTGAAATCGAGACTGAAAGATCTGTGTATTTGTTAACATTTCCAATTACCACAGGATGAAGCAAAAATGTGCCTAAAAGATAAATTAAATTTACTTAAAATCTTAAGCAAGAGATGAAAAGTGACTATTTAAATCTAGGAAAAATATCAAGGAAGAAGGTGAATACGGCAAGAAGACCTGTAGTAATCCAGGTATGAATTTACCTGGGAACCTCCAGAAATGTGAAGCATTCTCCTTCTCTCTGTGTATGATTTCTGCACACTGTTCAAACACCATCTCTCTGATTAAATCTGCTGCAAGCTCCATGTTCCATGGTAAGTTCATGTGCCACAGTATATGGGATGCAACTTAAATCATTCACAAAACTTATTTCACAAAATCTCCCATTCAAAATGTTGAGAGGAACACATTTCTGTTTTAAGGGTAGCATAGAAAATAACTGAGTATATTCTCTTTTGAAATCTAAAGACCAGTTAATACAGCCTGAAGACAGGTGTTAACATATCAATATGTCAGCTATGTGACAAGGATAAACAGAATCAAATAGGTCAGAAAAGGTCCTGCAATTCAGAGAAGTTGTTGAAAAAGAAGTCTCAAGGAGCTTACTGTCTTATCCACATTCTTCGTAAGCATTTGACTATTAGGACAAGGGAGAAAGCACAGATTTCTGTTAATTTTTCAAGGTCTTCTATGTGTTTATCTTAAAGTGAGCTTTGCAGGATAAGTTAGTGATATAGTGATGTTGACCTGATCACAAACTATTTAACTATAACTCTGTAAAGGGACTAGATGTAATTAAGTTTGAAGCAACTAACTAGACATGTATTATATATTAATTACTTTAGGGTTTACTGAATCAGTCTGTGAAGCTACTTAGGTTTTGAGAAAATTGTGAAGACAAGGATTGAGCAAATGATTGCACAAAAGATTGTTGTATTATGTAAAAAAAAAAAAATCTTTTTCATGGAAAAAAAGAAAATATTTTGATTTTTCATAGGAGTGTTTAGACAAAGCATATTTTTCAGGTCATGTGCCAGTGATTCCAAGTGTTAAAGATGGCTTTTTCTTCTTTCATGGAGTCCTCAGGTATGTGTGAAAGTATTCTTTGTACATGACTGGACAGAAAGGAAAAAGCTACATACACATAAGGATACAAATACAGGAGGTTTTGTGGGATTTTTTTTGGTGAAGAGGTATTAGTAATTGTGTTTTCCTAACCCTGTTTTTATGCTGATATCTGTGTAAAGTATCATCAAAGTGAAGAAACAGAGAAGGAAAACTCACTTCTAAAGCTTGAGTGAACAGACATTTGCCTTTGAAGATTACTCAAGATATAAAGTTTAGGTGTCAGTTAAGAAAGAATTGATTATAATTGTAATTGAAGGGGGAAAATAGAATAGATCTTAGTATAAATGTCAACGACTTCATACACATATATATATGTATCTGAATGCCTCTGGAGAGATTGCACCTGAAGAAATAACACAGCTAAGACAGACACAGTGACAACAGCTGAGCTAAAGGCAAAGTCTTTTGCTTTTGTCAGAAATGCAGTAACATTTCTTTCCAAACATAATTTCTTTTTTAATTTTATTTTTTAGGAAAATTTATGAGGTCTTTATTGTTCATGGGAAAGTGATGATACATGTAGATTTAAAAGAGCTGATTTACATTTAATTTTTTCAAGCACTCACAAGAGCACTTTCACCATTACAAATAATATTGAAAAAAATGCTAGCAAAGGTATCTGGTAATATAATTTAATTTTATTTTATTTTTCAGTTCTGTTCATTTTAGACATTAGAGTGAGGTTCTCAGACTTTCTAACAGGTAAGCTAGATGCTCTGCTCTTACTGATTTTTTTTGTGGTGTTGGGGTTTGACAGTCTTATGAGTTCATTTTGTTTTGAGACCTTGAAGCGACCACAGAATAATATAATTTTAACAGGATATTAAGCCTCAGTATATGTGGTTAAATCAAAGTCTGGTCTTGATTTCAAGTATACTATATTCATTCATGTATCAAATTGTAGGTAGAATTTGTTCTTGTTGGAAGAGCAAAATTTATTTTACTATAAAATTACTTCATTGTATTATATACATTGCCTATAACCTTGCAAAATATTGATTTATTAACTGAAATAACATTATACATTTCCCAGACTGTTTTCTAATTACATAAGGTCTGAGAAACAAATGTTTTGATAAAACTTGAGGATTTTGCTGTGAAATAGTAAAGATTCAAGTAAATATGTTTAAAATTTATAGCCATTTGGTTTTGGTAGCCATAATTTGGCAGCTTGAAGTAATTAAAGTTGTAAACATTTATACAACCCTCTGAAAGAATTTAGTTACTGAATGTCAAGTATGGGGATATCTGAACTAAAATAATAATGGTCATTAGTTGCTCAGCTTTGATTTTGTTATCACTGACCTTGCTGAGAAGATAACTGACCTTATGAGAAGATAAATATACTGAATAACTGTGTGTATTCAAATATGTAATCTCTTCTTTTTCCAGCACTCTGCAGTAGTGAGTACCATCTGTTTCTGTGTGTGTGCATATGTGAAAGAAAATTTGTTAAAATTTAAATTTTAGCTTCATAGTAAGAAATGTTTCTCCTGCTTCTTAAACATCCTTGAACTTAAAGACATATTAAGGGTTTTCCAATACTAAATACTCTGTTGGCATACGATTTTACAAAACTCGAGGTTCTTTTGCTGAAGTTTGATTATTCTTTTGGTCTAAGGGACAAAAATTTGAGGGAAAGAAGGGGAAAGCTATATAATATTATAATATAATACCATAATAGTATAATTAATATAATATTATGTATGTTATAATATGACTGCCAAAGCAAAATAACCGGTCACATTTGGTCAGGAAGAGCCCAAACAATACTAAATGACAACAAAAATAATGTTCATTTGTTAATAACATCAAAATGTTAATCTTAATTGCTCTTTGCAGTTATGTTCCACCAATATGTACTGCTTAATCCTTGTTCTGCTATTTGACAATACAGTATATACATATATCTGCTGAAAAGGTACTTTGAAATATGATAAAATGGCTATGAGTTTAAGACTGCAATGTATTTTTTCAATGCATCAGTGTGACCAGTATGAAATAGACAAATCAGTATAAAATTTCTATATTCACTTTCCCACCTCTGACTACCCTGTGTTGTGCTGTGGGCAGCCCATGCTCCTCTGTAGTGGAAAAAAGTAGTCTTTGGATCTTTGGACGTTCAGCCTCATATATACCATATATTCTTCCTGTATTTACCTGTGGAATATTATTTTGATTAACAACCTGGACTTTGTGTTTTAAAATTTTAAATTAAATCCCTCATATATCTTACTGAGAGTTCTTTATTTCTATTCTTTCTTGAACTGTGTTCCCATGTCACAGCCAGAGATCAATAGAGTGTAATCTCAGAGCTTTGGAGCTGCTCCTGGTAATTTTTTTCCTGTGAAGAGACTCACCTTATGTCTCTATCACTCGGAATTTCTCTTTTGCAGTATTGATGTGCATATTGGCCTAGAGCTGTAGGCTTCAGAGTTTATCTGCCACTTATCCTTTGCCCTGATACCATGGCAAACAACAAACAATAGTTTTAAACCTTTTTGGAGAGATGGTAATTTAAGCATTAGAACCTGAAAACTGCAAGAAAGCTTTCCTTTTTATTGACTTCCCTCTTTATTTTTCCTTTACCCTGTGACATATTTTGTAGGGCAAACTTTCTCGTTTACTTTTAGTTAGTAATAGGCCTTGAAGTTTTCTTTCAGGTCAGGGAAGACGATGAAGTGCACTAGAGATGCACGTACTTGTGTCTGAAGCTGTATCTTCAGAAGGGACATCAGCAGATATGAACCTTTGCCTATTTCTAGAAATAAAATTGTACTTTGCATTTTCAGTACATCACTCAGAAATATAGAAAATTGCCACTAATGAGTTGTTTAAAGCATCACTTTTGCTGCCTTATGAGCTCAGGCTAGTGCTTTTCTTTGGATCTTAACTGGTTAAGGCAGGCTATAGCCAAACAAAATGAAAGAGATGGAGGGATTCAAAATGGATGGCATCAAAAAGTGATGAAAAAAGTGAGATCTTCCTACACATATCTAAGTTAAATTAAGTATTTTAGAACAGAATTATGGCCAGAACAATTAATTTCCTCTTATTTTATTCACCAAAATCCTCTTGCACTGAATTTTTTCTCAGTTTCAAACTGCAATCCTGTAGTCTAGAACAACCCTCTATTATGGTATTGCTTCATCTTTGTGTTCAATTCAATTTAGTCTAATTTTTGGTATAGTTTATGAAACAGACAGAAATAGTTTCTTGTCACAATAAACTTTTAAGCCTCTGCAAGGGTCTTAGATCTACTAATGTATTTTCTTTATGACTTCTGCACTTTTATGATATTTCCTATAAACCTAAAAGTCCTCTAATGTCCATGAAGATTTTCTGACCCGCTGTACAATAGCCTATTTTATTGTCCAAAGTCTGACCAGAGCAATGCACCACTTCTTTGCATGTAAGCAGAAATTTTTGTGTCCTTGTAGGAATAAATGACAATTCACTTCTGAACCTGAATGATAGTGTTATATCAATTAGTTAACTTGTTTTTACCTGTTTCTGGTTAGATAAGGAATCCTACCTAAAGTTATGAAGGTTTTTGGACTCTGTGAAGTAATTGATTGTGTCCACTTTCATGAAGCTCATACCTCAGGTAGGGAGCTAACCTGTTTCAATAGCTCAGACTGAGTCAGATGTAGAGTTCATAGATCTGATCTGAGAGAACAGAGCTCTTCGGGGTTTTTTTCTTCATTAACTAAGATTAAATAATTCCAGATTAAAATAACTAGCCAGCAGCTAAAGGCTCTCAGAGTCAATTTACTTTGTAGCAATAGCAGAAGCTACCTCCCCAGAGTCCATTTTTAGTTCAGAAAATATGTTACATGGAATTATAAAGAGTAAGATCTAGAGCTGATGTAAACTCGTTTTGTTCTAATGAATCAGGAAAGCAGATTACAAAAAGTATTAATGTACATTTTGGACTAGATTCTGATGTCTAGAAGCAGGACAGCTGGGCACCTATGTACCCATCTAGGGCTACAGCTACCTTAATGTTTCAGGTATCTTTGGAAATTTTCTAGATAAGATATATTTGAACTTTTTGCTCTAAATATTTTCCATATGATCCAAAAAAGATGCACATATTTTAGCTTGACAATTTCATTTTCAGTAGGATGATAAAAAGGTAACAAGATGATAAAGACTTTCTTCTTCTGTGTCTATATTAGAATTAAACTGAGAGGGACAGCTTTCTTCCAAGGAGTATTGGTTTTCTAAAACTTAAAAGGTACTTATATCTTTATTCCTACTTACAGTTCACAAGCAATCTTCATCCTCTTCATCCTAAATTGCAAGTCCATATCTATTGCACTGATGGACTCACCAGAAGTTTGCCTCTTAGATTTTTTAAATGAGCACTGAGGTGTTCCTTCATCTCTGAAGAAAAAGCTGAAAAAACAGTACCTTTGAAGTTTCTAAATGAACAATCCATGCACTTCTGATCAATTTTCTTATGTGAAGACTGGTAGACACAAGCCACTAAGAAAATTTTGGTGGGATTTGTCAATTCAAGTGGAGAAGCTTGGTTTGGAAGAGGTGGACCTCTGGAGGTCACCTGCTCTGGTGGCCTGCACCAAGTGGAGCTATCCTCCAAGTCAGGCTGGGCACCACAGGCAGAATATTGCCTGGCTGTGCTAGGAAGTCCTCAGGACAGAGGCTCCATCACCTGTCCCAATGCCCTGCTCCCCAAAAGGAGGTACCGCTGGCTCCTCTGCAGATATACTGGAAATAGAAGGGTTTTATTCTAAGTAATTCTGAACAAATATGACTTTAGATGCTTGAAATGTGTATGTTTTATTTAGCATGTCAGGACTTTGAGTTAACATGATGTCAAAAAAACCCCAATTGTCTGTTTATAAAAATGTTCTTACTGATGTTTATCATTAGCAAGCACTGACTGAAATAGGTGGAGCAAGTAATATTTCAAGCCTAATTTATTACTAAAATTACCTTAAGACTTATTTTCTTGAACTTTGTAAGAAAATTATTTAAGACAGCTTATTTGCTATATTAAGTTTGCAGAATACCATCATTCACTTAGGATTCGTTGGCTATAATTTTAAGCTTATTTAAACTCTGATTTCTAATGAAGACTGTTATACAAATCTAATGCATAGTAAGATATGTTTTTGAGTTCTGCATGCTTATCATGTATGTCAAGGAAGAAGTTTGGTAAATAAAAAATTGGTAAATAAAGTTATCTTTCAGATATATTTTTTTATTAAACTTTTTCAGGTTTGTCTTAAGTGATATTTTACTTCTGTTTGGTCACTGGGTTTTTTTTTTCCTTAGAAATGTCTGTATGTGTTTGCCTTTGTTACAAACTATGAAGGTGGAAAAGAATAAAAATTGCTTGTTGAATAGCTTCAGTGAAAGGTCTTCTGATACAAAGACACAAAAATTTTTCTTCTAAATATGGTAGGGAACAAAAAGAAACAAGGATCTTTCTAGTTCGTTTTTAAAATATTCTGTATTGCAAAATAAATGTGATTTTTTTAATGAAAACAATTTTTGTTTGTGTTGTGCTACACAAAAAACAGCCCTTTAAAGATTTTATGACTTTATTAATAAGGTCAGAAGAAGAAACAGATTGGAAGACAGCTCAGATAATTCATTTTAAAATGGTAATTTTTTAAGGTATTACCTCTGTAATACCTCCAGCTTCCCTCATTTTAAAGCACTGCTCTATTTCTTTGGTGAACTACAAAACACAGAACAGCACAACATGTTTTTAGTAATCATAAATTGTCTTTACAAGTGATCAAAATATAGAAGATATTTCTTAAGTCTCATTGTCCATTAATTGTGCCTTTCTGCTTTCTACTGTTCTTGTTTCTGGGCTGCAGGACTGATTTAAGGAGCCAGGATTTGGTGTTTAGTCTGCAAACTCATCCTCCAATTTGTGTCTGTAAAAAGTGTACAACACTTCATTTCTTTGGTATATCTTTCTAGTTTTTACTTCAAGCTCTTTAAGGCAGAACTTAGTACACTTAGGACCTTCTCTTTATTTTATGCTTTTTTAATGTTTTCTGGTTTCCAGTATATTAATCATTAAAAGTATTAAGTTCACTTTTTACAATGTCCTCAAGTTTCTGGGGATATAAAGGTGAAACTTTTCTTTTCTCAAAGATCAAGATAACTCTGTCAGAAGGTCATGAAAATGAACACCTCTGACAAAGTTTTCAGTGGAAATAAAAAAATGTCTTAAATAAAAGCAAAAAAACCATTAGCTGTTAAGAGAAAGACTTCATGTGATATAATTTGAAGAGCCAAGTGAGTGAGCAGGGTGAGCTGCATAAAAGGTTTCATCTTGTTATGAACATAAGCAATATTTACACATTCATCTTACAAAGAGGAGAAAAGCTTTTGATTGCCTCCCTGTAAATATAGTAGAGACAGAATTTGTATCTTTTGTGAAAAACTCTTTCCGATCCCTTGAAAAATAGTGTCCAGCAGGCTGAACTTCTCTATACCTCACTATTATTATTATTTATTCTTCAATAAATTTTTCAAACACAAAAATTGCAAGATTTGTGTTTGATTGGTCTCTTTTTGTTGAAAAAACACAAAATTGTAGTTATTAAAAGATTAAATGGGTTTTGCAGATTGAAGAAATGTCTTCCCAACACTCATGATTTTAAACACAATCATTTTAATTGTAAAATTACAAAACTTTCTGTGCATCCAAAATAAGGACACAAATAAAAAGTTCAGGGAGAATTCATAATTCAGTGATTATGGCAATTCAACCTTCTTTTATCTGTTATTGTTATTCTGGTATTTTGTTTTGGTTTTTTGTAGATTTTGATTTTCTTAGTATCTCAGTGCAGATTTAGGAAGCTTTATATTGAAAAAAAAAAAAGAAAGCTGGACTGTTTCATGGGAAAACTATGTATATAAGTTGTATGAAAACTACGTATATAAGTTTATATAAGTGCATATAAGTTTATATGTATCTTAACATTGGTTATATATAAGAGCAAAGCAGTGAAAGTAGACTCTGACCTCAGTTTCAGACTTCCATCCTTCTTTGACCTTCTCTTGTTCTATTCATTTGTTATTTTCACAAAGAAAAATGTTAAATTTTAACAGGCATGAAGAGTTGAGGAATCATGTTCCCCAGTATAAATAAGCAATTCTAACTGAAATTGTACAGAATTTGGTTATTCAAATTAGGTTTGCCTTAATGTGACAAATGCTCCTACTAACAGCAAAATGAAAATGACCTTTTTATTTTTGTATGGTAATATATATAATATAAGAATAGATTGGTCTTGCAGATGATAGAAATAGTAGCACAAACAGGATTCTGTCAATGTGACTCCTTCCTGAGGCACTTGAAAAAATCTCTCTACCTGTATTTGATTCCTCTCCAAATTCACCAGCTGCTAATGTGAATTCTCAGAGCAGGGAGGCAGTTACTACTTTATAAAAGAGCTAGAGAGTAATTTATATGTTTGTTAGTAATTTGCACACAGATTGCCCATAGAGGAAAAATACCATTCGTAGGCCTTGTAGGGTTTTAAGTATAGTTATGGCAGTTTGTATGGATTTGAGTTTGTATGGATTCAGTAGGAAGAGATTAATTTCTCTAGAAAGGAAATTCAGAGCCATTTTCTTGCCATTATCTTCTATAGGAGTTTGCTGCTCTTTTATACCACTGTCAAGTGATATTACTGGATTTCCTTTCCACAGAAAAGAGTTGAGTAAAGGTATGGGTTACCATTTAGAATCTGAAGTCTCATGTGGCCACTGTCAGCTTAGTAGAAAATTTGACTGCGGATAAGAATTTGACCTTAAAATACAGTTCAAATAGTAAAAAGTAAGAATCCCTTTGCATATAGATATATTTAATTCACATATGCACACATTTGGGAGTTTCAGAGCCAAAGTGCTTTTAGCATCTACTCTTTTGAGGCATCTTTATTGATGTGGAATGCGCAGGTTTCATTGCTCTCCAAGCTGTTGTGCTACAGCCAGGTTAGTCATGCAATCCTATGCTTAAAATCTCTCGCTGCAGACTACACACAAAAACCTTCACATGAAAAATGTATTTACTGGAGGGTATAAACAAATGAGAAGGAGCTGGAAAAAAAACCAAAAACCAGTTTGTTACTGTGTAAATGTGTACAGTCTAAGATTTCTGGAGAAAGAGAAATGCAAAAATATTGCATAAAACAGACAAGAAAATGTGAAGTTTGAACAAGCCATGTTCTATTGATGATTTAAATATTCATTTCACTAGAGAAAAATAACTAACTTCCGAAAAATAACTGTAACTTCAGATGTAGAAAAATTTTTGACAGATGTGAAACTTAATATCCATAAAAAATGAACTTGAGTTTTCTGTCTCAATGTACCTAAATAACCATTCTGAGGAAGCATGCTCTCCAGTTTATATAATATGTAAGTTGTCTGTCCATTGTGGTGAAACCACAGGAGATAAATCGCTATCCACAAGGGTTTAATATGCAATAGCATGATGCTGATTTATTCATATAGTGTATCAAAACCTGGTTTCATTTGGAGATTAAAATTCAACACTGAAAATACTTCCTCTAATTCTCCTCCTAGTTTAGTTGTTGTTGCATTTACCTTGTGAAAGTACCTGGCTTAGACCTTTCCTTGTGGTATTTTATCCTGATGGATTTCACATACAATATTACTAAAATTCACCCATAAGAAACTGGAAAATATTTTGCAGTTTTCATTTATTCTGTTTTATGGTACATACTACATCACAAAATATGTCAGAATTAGTAAAAGTAAAATTTAAAAGTATTTTATACTCACAATTTCAGCTGAAACTACTTGGTCAGCTTTTGGAGGACTTTTCTGTGACCTTTAAGTTCGGGTTGGTGAACTTCTTCCTGCAGCTGTCAGTCAAGGATGTCACTTGACAGTTAGAGTTAACCTTGGCAACAAAATGCTCAGCCTGGAAATAGGTTTAAACCTGCTTGAGTGCACTCTTTTTGCTCTCCTTGATGCCTCTCCATCTCTGTCATTTGAGTTAAGCTCCAAAAAACCTTAATGTGACCCAGGGTGGCATCAAATGGCACTCTTTTGAGCCCTTGTTCCTGCAGTCTTGACTTAATACAGCTGGGTACCATCACTCTGGTCATGGGGTGGTGGTCAGGATTGAGTTCAGGGTTATGTCTGCACCATACAGACAGACACAGGAAAGGCAGCACATAATGCTTCCTATCCTCTTCCTCATTCTTCTGAATTAAGATACAGAGTTTCTTGCAGCCTCAAGGCAGGAAGAGAGGAGCTGAGGGCTCACTCTGCTCTATTTAATATCAGGTTTTCAGTGCCTGGGAGGAGGGATACCTGGGATCTAGCTCTACAGAGATGACTCAGTGTATAATACTAAAGATAGTCTGCCTGCCAGACAGCACTTCCATCCAAGGGTGTGCATGTATATATTCACTTGAAAGAAGAGTGGTTACATGCAAAAAGGTTTTGATGTAGGACAACAAAGTTGTTGGTCTCCTAGTGAATACACAGAAGGATTCAATGATTCATCTGGAGCAAAATCTATGAATTTAGCTTCACAAATGTATCTGAATATACAGACACCTGAAGTCTAAAACAATTATATATGGGGATATAGTGTTTTGTGTAGTTGCAATGAGTTGTCTCCCAACAGAGGGAGATGTGGACTTTCTAAAGAGGTAATCAGAGGATTTAGTCATTTGATGAGAAACTAATTTGAATCGTATGCTCATCATTTACAGACAGAAGCCTGCGGTACAAGGATTATATTATCCAGTATTACCAGTACTTTTAGTGAAACCTCTTATTAACCTGGAGTTTTAAGATACCACAGAGTAAGTATTTATAGCTGTAAAAAGTTATGTCCTTCAAACATAACTAATGTTTGTTCATTATGTTTTAAAGTGCTGGATTTATTGTTAGTAATAAAGCTAATTTTATTACCTCTACCAATAAAGGTCATTGATTATAACAATTTTTCCTTTTTGCTTCCCAGCCATCAACACTAAGCTATTTATTAAAAGGGACAAAAAATATTAGGATAAATATTTTTGTCACCGGTTTTGCATAAACACATAATTTCCTGTCCATTAGCTTGTTGATGGCAGAAGGATAGTGTCACAGTTTTAGTGGTATTGCCACTAAGAAATAGGCTGGGAACAGCACTAGCAGTAGTAGAATAGTATCTATTCTCCTGTCTCTCTTTCTATAGTAGCTACACCAAGACATGCAGACTTCATTAAGAAATTCAACATGAGTCATGCAGACAAAAGTTCTTTACAATACAAAAGTCTTGTTCTTTACAATTCCCTTGGCTTTAACCAGGCCACCCACCCTCCGTCCTGTTCCACCTTGTGGCAAGTATTCTGGGCACAAACTTCTATGGAGTTTATTTCATAGATGAATTATTAATGAATTATTAAGAGAAGTCATAGTTGTGGGGTCACCTAGAAGGGTGTTACTAATGACCAAATAATGATCAGACGTTATTTAATCAATGGCTGAATGAAAGTGGCAATCAAATTATGATTATGCAATAATTTATTTTTTTTGTCAACCAATGATTAAACAACAATATGACAATTATTTATATTATAATTTAGGCAGTAACTAGATGATGACAGACAATGATTTGGACAGCTGTCAAACTACTACTTCCTCCACTTCTAATAGTTAAGTTTGTCTCTGGCTGTATAAAAATGTCAGTATCATATAATCTACATTTAGGTCTAATGCAAATTGCCACTTACTTCACTATAAATATCAGATGTCAGGTAAGGGGCCTCTCAGTCTCAAGGAGCAATCTTGAGTGGAGTTCCTCATCAAGGGGGAATTCAGCATGCAGCCTGTTGCCACACACGATAGCCTGATGTGCTCAGAAAGTCTGCAGATTTTGTAGCATAGAAGTGATTCAGTGGTAGTCAACCTTCCCTCTTTGCTGTGGGTGCCGTGATACACCTGTAGCAGTTTTAGCTCCACGTGGTCCCGGCTTGAGTTCATATTGTTGCCTTCTGCTGAGACACAAATTCTTTAGTTCATGAGAAGAGGCAGACTGGCGCAGATCTCATGGTTTGCACAGCAGGGCTGATTTCAGTCAGGACCACTTGTCAGTGGGGACTGAACCACAGCACCGGGCACTTGCTAAGGCTGGCTGGATCTGTCACACTGATTGGGTAATTAGAGACCCTGTAAAAGGGCTCAATCAAGGTTAACTACTAGTCTTAGGGTTACTTTTGGTATATAATTTCTAAACCCACTAACAGAAGAAGTTTTTGCATCTGAAATAACTAATTTTGTTTATTACCACTGTCAACTGATACGCAAAGGATTTTGGTGCATCATCACTGTCACACTACAATATTTACTTTATGGCTCCTTTTAGCTGTGGTAAATACACAGGGATGAAGTTGGTCTCAGTGCATGTGAACATGGCATTACTGACATACAACACTTCAGTAGAGCTGTGCTGTCTTAGCACTACATCTGACTACTGCTACATCTGTAATATATGTATGGGCTAACATTATTATACTAGTGTAATTTCATTTAGAAACACAATACTCCAGTGATTTTCCTCTTTAAAATGATCACCAAAGAACATTCCTCCAATTAAACATTACTTTAGTCAAAATGTGCTTTACACTTCTGAAAATAAAATTTAAAGTTTAATTAATAAATAATTTTGAAGCTAAGCTTCTTTATAATCATGTTTCTTTTTGTTTATTAAAAAAGAGAAAAAAAGTAGAAGATTAAAAGCATTACTGCTATATTCATTAACTTTATAGTGTGGCATTTTAATATTATGTGTATAATGCATATCTTATTATATAAAGTGCAACTCTATTAGAGTGGTGTATTCTTATCTATGAAAAACAATATGCAAAAGCTTGATTTAGTGAAATATTTGGTTGTTTTGAAAAGTTTCTTCATAAGCTATTAACTGTACATATTCCCTAAGAAACCACTATTAACTATGTTGTTCTTAGAAAACATTGACATATCATATATATAAAGAGTATAGGATTTGTTTTGAAGCTCTTAAAGTTTTTCAAAATAGTGGAGTGTAACCTCTCTTAATTAAAACTTTATTGCTTACATTCACCTGGTCTTTCTTTTATTTTTTTTTTTTAATATCCCCAGGGAAAAACACCCAAAAACTTGCTGTCAAATAACATTACATGGGACAGTTCATTTGAAGTTTCTGCTGGAGTGTATTCTTTCATCCTTTGAGAACTGAAATAAATGCTCTGTGAGCTCAATTTCCTTCATTCCATCTAGTTTTCACTTTTAGTTCTGGTCAGAAACTGGGATTATACCTCTTGGAACATGCAAGTGCAATTGGAACAGTTCTGTGATATGAACAAGCTGATCAAAAAGGTGTCCAAATGTGCTCTTTTATAGTTTTGTCTTGTTTTAAAGGTATTTCTTAGCAAGCAGCTTTTCAGGAGAAAACAAGCTAAAAATAAATTGTAAAACACTGCAGGTTTTCTTCCTAGCAATTTCTTCTCTGTAGGCAATAATAATGCCAGGAACAAAGAAGTGACATAATTTTTTTAATAGGAAATGCACAAGGGATGGTTACCCTTTGGCTTTCTTTCCTTTGTAACATTTATCTTCTGCATATATATAGTTTTAAAACAAACCGCAAACAACCAACACTTCCTGAAATCATAACCCCAGGAGCATTTGGAGCAGTGATACAGTAAATTTTGTCCTCTGTGGTTGTTTCTATACTAAGAAAAAAGATTTCTTCTAAGCAAACAGTGAATGGCTTTCCACTGAAAATTATCTTTAGAACCCTTCTAAAGTAAAAAGCTGTCCAGAAAATATGGGACTACTGAAATAAAATTATTCAGATGTCTTTTCTAATATTAAAGTGGCAATTATTTTGTAGTCATTGCCTCATTTGTGAAGTAATCCAATTTATTTCTGGTTTAGCCAATAATGTTCTCTTTATTAGTATGCCAAAGTTTTGCTGAAGACTACAAAATCCTCCCATGCACAGTTTCATTCCTGCCTATAAAATCTATTATATCAAAATTAAATAGTGCAAAGACTTCAAATTGGTGCCAGATATTGTTTATAGTAAATCTATTTGCATTTTTTTGGTTTTAGTCTTAACAATGTATTTAATGATACTCTAAGTTTTTAGATGAAACCTGGCATGTTTTGAGCCTTTTAGTTGCCTGCATCTCCTTTACACTTATGGTGATTATTTCATTTTTTTTTCTGTGTCTGCTACTAGAAAATAATTTGAATAGATTTGCTCAGAATGTTTGCTGGACATGTTTGTCATTTAATGTGCCAGTTTTTCCAGGGCTCTGGAGATTGTCATTTTTAAAATTATTTTCATTATCTTCCCTTAATTTCCCCAGTATAAGCACTTCCAGTTTTTATTACAGTTTGGATATGAAAATTTACATATGCAGGTTTCTGTAGTTATTCTGCCTTTGCTCTAGTGTTACATACTGTTGTTCAGAGAAAAAATTTTTTTATTTTAGGGTCATATATAGAGATCTCTCATCTTTAATGTATTAATCTTACAGAACAATTCAAGTCTAGGTCTTATATTTGTTTATATAATCTAAAGGATTTGCAGGAAAGAAAAAAAGACATAAAGAAAAACTTGTTCTTAGGAGTACAACCTCCATTTTAATAGATGTCCTTCTCATTTGAACACAATTTTTATTAATTTATAAAATATATCTTTTTCCATTTCATATACCCTCTATGGTTGTTATGAGGTTGTGATGCATATACCTTACATATTCTTCAAATCTTTTCCTTCCCCTTTTCCTCACTACCTGAATTTTATTCAAGTTTCCTGATTTTGAAATAAAGGTGTTAGAAACCTACTTGACATACATATACATACAGACACACATATATATATTTATATATAATATCTAGTTTGTCTCTTTCAGTGCTATATATTTGCTGTTTGGAAACTTTAAACCTTTTGCAGATTCAGTTTTGATGTCTTTCAAACACAGGTTTTTGAGATTATGTCAGGATTTTAAAGGATGGTTCATTTTCCACCTACTTAGGATAATAAAATGCTTCTAGTACAATGTTGTGTTTTTTGTCTTCTGGTACTCTGTGCTAGAAATCACACAAATAACTGAGCTTTCAGTTTATCGTGCCATCCTTTCCTTCCTCATGTCTTCCCTTCTAGGACCTTTCCCACCTCCATGGAGTATGAGCAGCTTGAACAGATCCAGTAGCTGACTGCGGTAGAAACCAGACAAGGCACTATTCTTTATTATCTCTTTCCTCAATATCTTCTAAAATTTAAAATAATTTTTCTCTACCTACTAGATCTGATAACAGCATTGTCTGTCTCTTTTGTTTTTTTTTTTTTTAATTAAGTTGCAAGGAACCAAATATTTCCTAGTTATAAATGTAGAGAAAACAATTCAAAAGATTTAGAGACGAGAAATAACTAAATAAAGAAGTACTAGGAGCCACTAGAGCCATTCTGGATAGGAAGACTGTAGAGAAATTAGTTTAAAAAGGAGTAATGACAGAACCAGAGGATAAAAATAATAATAAAAAAATGTACCTGGGTCCTCATGTATCCTATGACATAATTCGTAGAGTGAAATACTAACAAAATTTTTGTGTGGAATGCAATAAACACACATTAGTGCTGATTTAAAATATATCTCAAATGCATGCAATCTTGAAGAGAGGCCTTTTTTTTTTTTACAACACTCCAAAAATGCTTTAATAAGGACCATTCCATCCTCTGTCTTAAGTGTAACACTTAAAAGGACATTTAATAAGCGAACAGTACAAAGAGAGTTTGTTTTCTTTGCTCTTAAACACAGTAATAATGCATGTGACAACTCTGATTCTGCAGATATAAATGGAAAAAGATAAGCAAGCAGGATTTTTTTTTTTTTTTTTTTTTTTTTCAGTGATCATAGCTTGGCAGGTTTTCTGTCAAAATTCTGCTTATGCACAGGTGACTCACATACAATACTCAGCTGAATTCTGCAAAACAAACAAACAAAGCAATAAACCACCGAAACCCCCACAAACTCATTAATGATGTGTAGAAAGCAAAAGAGACGTAATTACCAGGAAGTGTAGAAATACATCCTGGACACAACTACAATGTTCTTATTCAAATGGAATATAACAAAATTAGGAAAAGAAGTTATTTAATTGAAAACCAGTGTAACTTCTAGTCTGGTAACATTTTTCCACCAGTGACAAGAGCTGAGATTTTCTGCTCACACTGTATATGAACAGCTGTTATGGAACTCAAATAATTCCACTTTAATTTTACACTTAATTTCCAGAGTAGTTTCTTAGAGTTTTCCATACATGATTCATAGTATTTTTGAAAATTTAAAGCCATCATCATAAAATATGCAATAACCAAGGATCTTCTAAATGAATTATCACAGTTTATTGCTTTCAAACAAACAAACAAACAAAAAAGTGTGCATTCCCAATGTACTGTGCAGGCTTCTGTTTATTTTTGTGAAGTCACAAACTTCTAAAAAGACTTGTAAGACCATAGAAAGAATATTGCCGTGATTTAGTAGTTAATTTATCTGAACTACCTGTGGGAAATTTTTGATGCCTTTGTTGTGGTTTTGTTTGTATGTGGTTTGTTTTCTTTGGTTTGTTTTGTGTTTTTTTTCTTTTTAACAACCTATAAAAAAGCCTTTTTTGGGAGGAAAAGGAAAAAATACTCTGCTTAATGGTGACCTGTGTGGGAGGATTGTATAAAACTCACTTAAATAGTTTTGACATTAGCTGCTTTATTCTTTCTGGCATTTAGGCCCAGGGACTAAAAGAAACACAGTAGTTTAATGGATGTCTTCATGAATAGCAGCATAACTGATTTAATTACAAGATATGCTACACTGTAATCTTTTGGGGTGTTGTGGGTATGTTTAACACATTGTAGGCATTAATGGGATGCAGCTTATAAAAAGAAAAACCTAATGAAAACAGAAAGGTAGAATTTCTGTTTACTCAAATTAGGTTGCTAGGTGTTACCTAAAAGTACTTTTGTCTCTTCAGAAAAATAGACATTTTAGTGCCAGATTCATCTGACCTGCTTTATCTGTCTGCTTTCTTATGAGGTGAATCGTGTCTAAAGAGTTCAATGCCTTATGAGAGAACCTCATCAGACAGCTCAGATGTGTGCATACATATTTTGTCAGATCAAATCGTAACGAGAACAGACAGACAAACCTGAATTGGTTAAGTTTGTGTTTAAGATACTCTTACTTGTGCAGGAATACCAGGGAAGAAGAGTGGGAGGTGGTGGACAGCAGTGACACAACCTATAAGTGGAATTTTAGTGTTGCATAAAAGGATTTAACAAAAATAGCCCTCACAACCCAACACAGAAATAAAATACGGCAATTTTCCCAAACTAGCATTCCTCAGACACCGAGTGACCCTCCAAAGGCAGTGACCATAGATGCCCTGAGTGAAACAGGGGTCTCTTTTAGAGTGAAGCAAGTTCACTGATAACTTATATAAAGAAGGAGATGAGTATCAGAGCCCTAGAGGCCTGAGGAAAATAAAGTCATCATCATGTGTAGTGAAAGTTAATGCTCTACTCAATCAGACCTGCTGAGCATGATGCTTGTGTCTTTATCTGTCACTAGGAGAAATAGATATTATTTTTCCCAACAGACCATTTGTGCGGGAGAACTCTCGCATTGCCTTGGTGGAAGGCAGTGGTAGGTGTTGTAATCCAGGCGGTAACAGCCCTTAGACATCTGGGTTTATTTAGCCTCTGAAGGAAATCTGCCTGTTGCTACTTTCTGACACTGTAGCCGCCTGTCAGAGGTCTGACTAAAGCTATTTCTTTACTTTGATAACAGTAACTGTGTCACTGAGCTGAGGGGTATTTCTGGACAGCATGGTTGACCAAGTGCAAAACTTGAATCCAACAACGTTATTAAAGCTACTGCAGTTTAAGTTGTAATTTTCCATCTTTTCCTGCTGTTACTTCCCTCTTATGCACCTGAAAAATACATTTGCAGAATATCTGATAGAGGTTAGAGGAAGAAGCATTCATAAGACCTGGCAGGAAATATCTGAAAGAGAAATAATCAAATATTTAAATCTGCAAGAGTGGAAATTACACAGTGTCCCACTGACCACGTGGAAACAAGCAATTTGCAGAGTACAGACACTTTTTCACAACAGATTTAAAAATTTCTCTTATTTCCAGATGAGAGTGCAAATAGAATGTTTTAAGTTCACTACTGTTGTGGTTTAATCTCTGCTAGCAGCTGAGCCCCATGCAGTTGCTCACTTCCTTCTGCTGAGATGGGGGTAAGAATCAGAGGGTAAAAGGAAGAAAATTTGTGGGTGGAGATAAAGACAGTTAATGAGGAAAGCAAAAGGTCTGCACACAAGCAAAGTAAAACAAGGAATTAATTAACTGCTTCCCATGGAGTGCAGTTTTTTGCTGGGGTAGGGTCAATTGTCTTCACAGTGGCTGGTGTAGGGCTGTGTTGTGGATTTCTGCTGAGCACAAGGTTGGTAATAGAGAGATGTTTTTGTTATTGCTGAGCAGGGCTCACACAGAGCCAAGTCCTTTTCTGCTTTTCATACTGCCCTGCTGGTGAGGAGGGTGAGGGCTGTTGGGAGGTTGGGAGGAGACACAGCCAGGAGAGGTGACCCAAACTGACTGAAGGGATATTACAGACCATGTGACATTATGTGCAGTATATAAAGTAGAAGGAAGAAGGTGGGAATATTTGGAATGATGGTGTTTGTCTTCCCAAGTAATGGTTACGTGTTATAGGGCCCTATTTCAGTGGAGACTGTTGATATTGTTAAAAAAAACCTAATAACTCTTGGACATAGTCCTTTTAATTTTAGTGTTTCTACTTCTGCCAGGTAAATTAAGAATGTTATTTAGACCTATGTCCATAAGTTTTTCTCATGTTAATGTGTTCCCCCTTTAAGTTAATGGGATAATACTTCTGTTTGTCATTTTCATTATATGGTGCTACTTTTATTAATCATGAGAAAACTGATATTTTTGTTTAAAATAGGTATTATTAATATTCTACTCAGACATTAAGATGACCACAAAGACTTTTAATAATGGCCCATTAAACCTGTACATCGATTGACTGACAGGAGTTTTCCCTCTGCTTTTTTTTGACCCCAGAAACCTCATGAATATCTGAGTCCCAAGGAAAGACATATTTTAGTCGATTTCAGGATACTGTATGAACATATATGGGATAGATGGGATCTAGTTCTTCTTGGCAAAGTAGTAAAGCTATCGCTCTTCCATAGAGGAAAGTATACATTTTAATGGCTAATACCGTTAAAAATAGAATTTTAATTTTCACTGGATACAGAGATAGTCTGAAGAATGGCATTACATATCTTTGGCATCTAAGCACTGTTTCATTACCTTTTATTTTATGCAGTGAATGCTTAAACCGTCCATTCAAATAAGTGTAACACAATTTAATGAATGTCAAATGCAGCCTTTTCCAGTGTAGTGAATATTACAGACAGTAGCTCTAAAGTACTGCAGTCCATTTAGATGTGATTTTATTCAAGATGAAATTGAGTAATTTGCATTTAAATGCAATATAATAAAAAACTTACCAGCTTGATTCTGCGCTCAGTTGCATGGGTATGAAATCTTTCTGGAGCTTCAGTGAGCTACTGAAAGCCTTTCAGCAGAAGCATCAAGGCCCACCAGATCACAAGTGTCCAGACTTTTCTTAAAATGCAGTTTTTGGAGAATAAATAATGAAATTTAAAAAAAAAAATCTATTGACAATGAACTAGGAAATTTTATAGCAGCTGAAATCTCTGGTCCTTTGTATATTTTAGTGTTTGTATTCTGAAGTCATGTAAGTGCCAACTACTCCATAAGCTTTTTAGCAAAGTTAAGCATTTTAAAAATGTCAAAAGCTCTTTTATTAGCAGCAATGTAGACAGAGCTCTAGAGATGCAATCAACTGTTTTCAAAATCTTTGCTAATTGAAAGCATTTTTCCCAGGATTATGCCATAGACATTGTTAATATGACATCTGTTAAAAACATATTTTGAAATCATACAAACTTTCCCTAACATTTCCAATTTCTCTATCTTTAAAGGAATTAATCATCAAGTTAAACTTTAAAAATAAAAAAGATTTAACTCTACTGTTAGGTCCAGGAGAAATTAAGTCAGAATTTAGTATTCAAAAAACTGTCATAGCTACCACACAATGGAGCAAATATATTAAAAAGGACTTTCATTTCCTCTCTTCTCTTTCCTGTAGTTTTTACCCAGTCTTTACTGGTGCAAAATCCACATTGTTGTCTATATTGAAAGTATCCAAAGTAAGGTTGGAGATGCAACATCATCACTCCTTTATTAACCCCCAATATTCAGCAATACCTCTTCAATACTTATATTTGTAAAAATGTAACTCACAACACACTTTTGCTGTTTTTAATGGTGAACCATCTGAAGAACATTTCATTTATTATCTTGTTCCTAAGGTTAAAAGTAAAGCTGGAAGAATAATGATTTCCTTTCAAGCTGATGTTTGAACTGCAGAACTAGGTCAAAATTTATTCAAACAAAACCAAATTATTTTTAGTATTATCTTTGACAAAGTGAAAACCCTGCCAAAAAACAATGCTACTTTTCCAGTCAACTTCATAATTTTTTTATTGTTGCCATAGTTAGTATGCAAAACCTGTTAGCAGATGAATAAAAAACTGACAGGGGAGAAATATAACTTTCAAATGAAATGTTTAAAAGTTTATATAATGTGGATGCCAGCTTTGAAGCAGGCTGCAGGCCCCATGGCCTCTCAGTCCTGCCTGAGAGCTAGCCTGGGAAATTCATAGGAGGATTTCAAAACAATCCTCAGAGACAGAAAACAACTGCCAGGTGCTGTTTGTCTGTCCTCTTGTTTTCCTTGCAGGAGAAGGTCGGGGGCTGTTTGTTGTGCCCCACTGACCAATGATGGTGATGTAGTGATTTACTGACCAATGAGAGTTTCCTTTCTGTACTTTCCACATATCTGTCTATAAAACAGGCCTGAAGTAACAAACTAGAGAATTCTCCTGTTCTGACTCCCTTGAGAGTCTATGTCATTCTTTATGCCGTTCCTAATTAGAACAACAATATAAAATTGTTTTGATGTTTCCAAATGAGCAGTTTTTTTCTCCTTTGAAACTTGAGAAATGGTTTCCAAGTTTTCTTCTGCCCACCACTACTCAAAAAACCCAAAGTTTTTAATGATTCAGATCTTCTCAAATGTCCAGTTTTTGGGAGAAAGAGCTCCTATCTTGCCTAGTGCTAACAAAGCTTTGAAACTCTTACATATTATCAATGGCTTCTAATCCTGTGTAAGTTTGATTTTTTTTATATAGTGGATAAGAATTTATGTGAGATTTCAATGTTATTCCTGAAATAATTTACCAGAGTAATTTTTTTATAAGATTTAGTATACAAATTCTCTAGGTTTTCATATGATGAAAGATAATAATAAAAAAAAATACAGAGAAATGGAGCTAGTTAAATCTATGTACAGAACACCTACAGAAACTCCTACAAAATAATCAGTGTCCATATAAATTTACCTGTAAGAAATACCAACATCAAGAAGGCTGGTAGGAATATTTTCTTAGAACTATGAAAAAACATACCACAGGAATTTAACTTAGTATTCAAACAGAATTACAAACTTCCCTCAAAAAAAATTCCCATTTGCACAAAATTTTTCCCTTAGCAAAATCATTGGTTCCTCTTCAGAGCTCAGGAATGCAAAACCCACCATTTTTCTGGGGTAGAACAGGAATGATAAGAATGTGCAACACTGGGAGACACAAGTTGGCAATATTTCAAAAGAGGAGCATTAAATAAATAAATAAATGAACATACACAAAAACCCCCTAAAGCTAAAATCACTTACTCTGACATCCTGTTTATACTAATTACCTGACAGCTTTAAGGGACTTTGATTTTGAGCAAGAAGTGTAAGAATTTTTTATACTCTCTGGGACTGTTCTTCACATATCCCAAAGGCTATGAATTAGTCTTGATGACTAAGCATGATAAGTAGCTTAATATTTTCAGTAATTGCTGTAAGTGTCCAAAACTGTCCATAAATATATATATATACATTCTGATTCAATTTCTGATTTAACTTCTTAAAGTTCTTGAAGTTTTACCTTAACTTTCCAAACTCATTCTTTTATCTTCTCTGTGTGTTTGGGAGCACGTGTGTTTGTATGTGTGTAGATAAATGATTAAAGTAAGAAGTCTTCTGTTTGTGAGGAAATCTATATCTCTGCAACAATAAATCCACAAGTGACTTGACTTATCATGCCAAACACCTGCCTGTAACTTTCCTCAAAGCTTGGATGTCATAGAGACTCTGCCATGAGTTCCTGAATTTTTCCTTTTGACTCATGTGCTGTCTTACTTCATTAACAGTCTTCACTGAGATGATTTTGCTTTGGAAGCAAAATTCTAGTCTGTTACAAATTCTGGTCTTTATGAATCACATGAGAGTTCTCTGAACTAGTTACAGATTATTTATACCTGTCCTGATGTCAGATAACCTAATCCTGATAGTTTTATTAATAAAATTTTAATTATTACATTGTGTTGCATAAATTAAAATTCACCCGGAAGTACAGAGATGGGGAATAACTCCTTGTTACAACTTACACTTCCACTATATCCATATTTTTTCATTTTTAGACCTTAGCATAGTCTCAGTCCTCATTAATAACACAAGACTTTATATACAAGAATTAAAGGCCAACTACAGATGTCATGGTCTTACGAAGTTACTCTCTTGCTAGTGCAGACAATCCTGTGGTGTAAATCCAAGAGAAGCAATGGATGAAAGCATCCAGTGTCTTTGGTGCACAGTTGCTCAAATCCAAGTGAAAGCAGAGTATCAAAGTCTAGTACTGCCTCAAACACTGGACTCAGAGAAAGGATGGATAGTGAAAATTTAAAGTTTTTAAATCTGTTGGGGTTTTTTTATTATTATTATTTGGTTGTTTTGTAGTTCTTATTTGGTGGAAAATACTTCCTGCTCTTCTTCCATGTCTGCCATTGGCTGGTGGCTGACAACAGTAAGAATAAAATTCTCTTAACTTAATCCTTTTCTTCTACATTGTAAAGCTTTTTTTTTAGACTGACTATGTTTTCCTAGCATAAATCTCCACATTAATTTAATTTCTTCATCTTATGTAATTATTATTTGCTTTAAATAATGTGATGGAAATGAGTTTGTATGGAGAGAAAAAGTTGTAGGTTCCACTGTGGTGTGATGAAGGAACTGTTACTAATATGATTTTGTAACACTTCTGTCTTCCTATCACATTTTGAAAAATGAAGTGCCTTTTGTGAAATGCTAATGGAAAAAGAACAAAAGAAAAGCAAACATAACCAAACTGTAAATTAATATTAAAGTTTATCAAAATATTTTGTAGAAAGCTGTTTGCATCAGTCATCCATCTCAGAACATTAGTCATATCAATGTTAGTCATTGGGGGATGTTTTTCAGTAGTGTTCTAGGAAGCAGGAGTACAGCTTATTTTACAGCTTCTCTTGGAAATTTTGGAAAATTAAGTCAGTTTCATGAAATATTTTTTTTTTCCTTACTCATCTTTTGGAGTTTAGTCTAGACTTGGATAATTTAGATTCATGTAGTTCTTTCTTTCTTTCTCTTTATTTTTTTTTTTTTTTAAGGGAGTGACAGCCACTAAAATCCCCACAATTTCCCTTTCTATTTCTACCATAAAACACCCTAAGATACTGGATACTCTTTTTTTGTCTTGGCTATAATAAATATATTGCTTTATTTTATCTTATTTTTTAATCATCCTGCTGAAATTACATATACCGAAATGTTTGTTCATCTTTCCACTATCACAATTGTTAGCTGAGTCTAGATATATCAACTGAGAAGCACAGCTGAAAAAATAATTTTCCCTTTCTGATTTAGAAAGAGTAGATAAATCTGAAGTATATGAAGATGCTTTAACCCCAGTACAAAGAGGCTGGTTTAGTCCTGATCCTGGATAGAATTATTTAATCTAGAGGTCCTCCCAACAGCTTATGTTTGTTTTTTTTTGGGTTTTTCTCCCTGTACTATACACTACTGATGTGAAACATATCTTTTAACAAAACAAAACTTTCATAAGGAATATATCCTTATATGTAGAATATTCTCATAAGGGAATCCTCTATATTATGACATCCAATGGTTTCTCATGGATATGGTAACAAAACTACTTTCTTCCCATTTTATGAATCCAGAGCTGCAGATAACAAACCCAAGTTATCACATGCCATGAACTTCTATAAAAAGTGAGCTGGAGTACAAGGCATACTGGATGAGAAAAAGTCATTGCATTGAACACCTTGCATCAAAACCTATCAGAAAATTACAGGGCTGAAGTCACTTCTGTTTCTTATTTCCAAAGTTGTGATATATTTAGTTTTCATTGGAAACAGCACAACTATATGTGCAAACACAACCTGGCTAGGCAGTGCAACACATTTTGTGGAGAAATAGATTTTTAAATGTGTACCTGTCAATGTAACACTGTAAGATAAAACCCTGGAGATCCCTCAAGGCTTCTCCTGTGGGTATTTCACTATTCCAATGAAAACATTAATTTTGTTTACTTCTTCTCAAACCCACTTCTATATTTTGAAGATTACCAAGGTAACAATATGACATGCTACATGAAATTAAACTTCTGTCTGCTGAAGAAACCAGCCCTGCATATGCTTATTAGGTAAAGACAATATTTCAGGATATCTGCCCCCTGAAAATGCAATTATTTCTAAACTCAACAACACATTAATAAACCATTAGTTTTAAAGATATGATCCTGAGTAAGTGATACATTCTAAGAAAGAATATTACTGGAATAAAAAGCATTAGTAAGTATGTCCATTAATAAGTACATTCATATCATATTAATTTTGGCAGCATTACTAAAATTAGCATTTTTTGCAAATTTTTTGATTGCTGCTAAGATTAGCAGCACTTTTTGTAGGTCTTCGTCAGTCTTCTGTATTTCCCAGCATCACTGAATATTGGAACAGAAAGTGTTCTCATATTTAAATTCCAGTCTCTAGTGAAGAGGGAAATAAACATACAAGATAATGCAACAAGATTTTATTAATTCCATCTTGATTTTTCTTGAAATTGTTCAATCAGAAAGTTCAACTAAGGCATTTTAGTAAGAGAAAATAAGAAAAATGCAATTAAGAGATTAGGACAATTTTTAAGGGTATGTAAGAATAAAAGCTATGACATGAATCTGATGGAAGATACATTTGCAAAATAATTGTTCTATAAGTAACACATAGCATAGCATAAATGCCAGGAAAGAACATCAGTATGGGAAAGTGAAAGAAAATAATCAAAGGGAAATGTTCCCAAATGTTTACACTTGCTATTTTGATGTGCCTATTTGATTCCCTTTTGGTGCTCTTATTACCTGACAGAGGCAGAAATAACATAAGAAAATGTTGATTTCTTAACTACTTGTTACACTTCAGGAGGGAGATATTCTCACACTTAGTGTCGCACATTGTCAGAACAAGATGTATTTGAAAAGAGGAAAATTAAATACTCAGAATTCCCAGAGATTAATTCAGAATTACTGGTTTATTGTTACTTGGAAAGACTAGGGAGATCATCAGTGTTGTGCTGTAGAGATTGGGAAAACTGGGGCGCTGTGTTTTCACAAAGTAGTAAAATCATGTAGGAAACTTTTTTCCCTACTGAGCTGTTTCCTATTACCTCTGTTATAATGGGAAGCAGTTCTCGTGTTAAACCTGGATAATTTACTTTGGCAATTAAGTTATTTATTAAAATTATTCAGAGGAATTTTCAAAACTTAGATTTATTTTAAAAAAGGTCAAATTACAGTAAGATATCTAGTAAGATTCAGGTTTTAACAGCAACTGATTGCTGATGGAAGTACATTGGTATATTGTCACTTACAGTTAGTGTTTCTGTGCAAGCACAAAGGACTTGTTCCCTGAAAGGACAGATTCTCAAAAGTACTTGAGTGACAACAAGCATATGAAACATATCTGGCATGAATGTGAGACCTTCCCATTGATGCTACAAGAGAAAATAAATAGAAAACTTATTTTCTACTTAAAGAGTTACAGTAAGCGTTAAAACCTTTTTGGCAGTATTATCATAGCTACAAAGAGTGAAGTAACCACATGAGAAGCTAAATGAACTCCAGGTCAGCCTATATTTTGAGTGGCAATTATTCTGGCAGGACAAGACACCTCAAGGGCACAAAGATAAGACCTCACTGAAATGCAGTTTAATATGATAAATTAAAACTTGGATAATAAACCCAGATTCTCATTTTTCAGCCAATGCATTTCAGTCCATGTTCTCACTTACCTTTTTATGTCAGATCTTGCTATGCTGCAAAGATATAACAGAGAGGAATGTTCTGGAATATTTTATTTTCTACTCTCTGTATTATTAGTCAGTTCTTTCCTCCTCCTCCTCTTCCTTTTCTTCTTCAACCTCTTCCCTCTCTCAAGCCTCACTCCAATAAGTTGTTTCTTCTTCTTTTTTTTTTTTTTTTTTTTTCTCTCTGATTTAGATATCTAAGTCTCAAAACAAATCTGGGATAATCACTTTATCTTCTATGTAGAGGAACTTTTCAACTGTAGCTCTTTCACCCACAGACTTAAATTTCCAATCATTAAAAACATACTGCTTGTTTAAAATCCCTTCTTGTTAGCTTTTATATAGAACAAGAAGTATTTCTAAACTAAATAATTTAATGGACAGAAAGAAAAAAAGCCCACCCACATATACATGCAACAAAGACATTGCAAGGAATGGGGTAAAATAAATTATGAAATAAAAATAATTAAATACCTTTTCCATACCTCTGGAAAAGATGTTTTGATGAGTTATGGTCGTTAACCTCCTGTGAAGTAAACAGTTACATTGCTCCTATGAGGATTAGAACTATTATTTGTAACTAAGCTGCCAAACTAATGGGGTTATTCGAAACCATGACAATACATTTATATTGATATTTATAAATTGTGAATTTCACGATAATGGTAATGATAATGGGTCATCACTGTTAAGGAGAAAAGATATTATAAATACTATGAATTAAGAAAGAGCCTAAAACAAGCTGGTTTTGTTTTCTTTCATCATATTTCTGACCAAGTTAAAAAAGGACTGGCAAAGCAAGATCTGATGCCAATCCTGTTCATAATAAAAGACATGCTTCCTTAGGGCCAGATTTCAGCTTCTGATTTTCAGCTCCCTACAGTGCAGCCAAGATCAAAGTAGGATTACTACAGCACCGATGTTAGATAGCAGACATTAGAAAATGCTGGAAACAACGGTCATGATACACAGGACAGACAATTCATCCCCTCTATGAAAAAAAATGTATAAACCCCAAGGTTTTTGAAAAATTGAAACAGGATCAGACTGGAAGTCTTATATAACTTTTACATTCAGACCATGAAATATAATCACAGATTATGAAAGAATGAAGATCACAAGACACTTCTGTTCATTCTTGCTTTGTTTTTAATGTTCTGCTGGCCAAGACGGTAACAGAAAGGCACTGAGTGAGTTTTGTTTACATAGGAGAATTTTCCTAAGGAAACTAATAAAATTCTGTTTAGACACTTTTATTAAAAATGTGACCTTATGTAGCAATCATTTAAACTGCATGCTACTTATATAAACCAAGGTGAGAAGAGCTATTGCTCATATCGGTAAGGTATTTTACACAATCTATTTCACCTAAACCTTGAGGACAGTTCAAATGCACACATCCACAAGTGAAACAGAAATATCTAGGGTAATTCTCTTTCCTGACAAATTTCTCTCCTAGGAACATTGTATTTGCCATGGATTAGGAAGGGGCACAATCAGAGTCATGCCCAGTGACTTGTCTGCGGTAAATTGTAGCTCTGTGACATATTTCTTGTAGTTCTTCTAAGCTTTAATGAAGTTGAAGAGATTAGCTCAGAACTTGGTACTTATATTAACTGAAGATTTTATGCTTAAAAATATTTCACATGTATTCAGGACCTAGAGGATTTTCTCCCAGTAGGTGCATCTCTTATTGGACTGTTCAAAACACTTTAAGAGTTCTTCAATTCAGATTAATATTCTCCATAGGTACTTCTTCTGTTTCAATAAACAGTAATGTTGAATTCTGAGTCTACAAATGTGATGGTTTTGTTCCCTCTATTCCTTTCCAGTTTCTCAACATATAGATAAAAGGGCTGAATGGGTAAAAGAAAGATCTTTCTACTATTCTTCACTGTTCCTCTGCAGAACTATTTCAGGGAAAAAAAAAGGAAGGTAGCTACTGAGAGCCATGACAGTCCAAATGCAATTGGAATGACAGCTAGTGGGATATAACAACGTGCATAGGAGTGAAAGAATACATTGCCCAAAAAAGCTGTAGTGTGTGACTCTTCCATGAAGGAATAATGGATGTTCACATGCAGTTTCTGCTGCAGTGGCATTTTAAAAACCTCAACCCATTATGATTTTTTTCATTTACAGCATTGCTGTTTTGTTGTTGATTTTTTTTTTCTTTCAAAGTGCACATTCCTTATATAGCAAGATTGGAAATCATTTATTATTGGATTGCTCTGTAAAACAGTAGCAAATCTATGTATGCTAAGAAGCCCTTCAAAAATATTTGGTTTGGAGAAGCCAGCCTTCATAGTATGTATCTATCTTCAACTTCATGAGAGAGAATATTTTGTCAGAGTCCTATGAGAATAATGCAGAACAGTAGATAGAGAAAAATTCTCCCAAGCCATCAGAAACTTTATTGTGAGCTTGGCTTCTCCTGATAAAAGAATCAAACCCTGTCATTAAAACAAATTTACAAGAAAACTAAGGCCAGCCCATATTTTGACACAAGCTGTAAAACCACCCACTGCTCTCATTGTATCAAATGTCTTTGCTGCACTGAATCAGCAGCATCTCTTGTCACTTTTTCAAAAAAAGTCTTGCTGCTGCAGATTTTTCAGCAGAGCAAGGTATGAGCAAGGGACAATGGGAGGGAGGACTGTGAGGAGTTATAAAAAGCAATCTAAAACAAAAAGGGGGATCAACAAAAGAAACTAGAAGAGAATACAAAAGTGAAGGCATAGGGTGGGCTGGTGGGAAAAAGAAAACTGCACATGGGTGGAAAATGATTAATTTTGTGACAATTTATAAAAATAGGTTGTGAATATGCAAGGGAATCATAAATGAGACAGCTGAGGAAAACTCATGTACCTTTATGCATGTTATTTGTGAAGGAATGGAAAGAGAAATTACTTCATTTCAGACATTGAGGCTCCCTAAGACTGGGGTAGCACCTCCATCTGTGTGTAGCTTCTCTTGCAAAATACTGAAAAATGTAATTGACTTCAAGAGCAGTTATTCTCTGTCACTCTGTTATTTTACTGTGAAATGTTACTATCTTAATAATTGTAACACTGAGGGGTAATAAGGAAAATATTTTTATAGTTCTATTTTTAAGGGTAGAAATTTATTGGTTTTTTGTTCTTAATAAGAATTCAAAAGCAACACATCTGAAAATGTCTGCAACTTTATCACATCACTCCTACATTAATTTGTGAAGTTTACCTTTAATTCCTCAAGTTTTCCTTGAACCAAAAAACTTAAGCTTTAAAGACAGTAGGTCTCATTGTTATTCATTGGTGCTGCTATGTTTGATCTATGTTCTTTTAAATTTATCCTATATTTAGTTTTCCCTGAAGAACTGAATGAGAACGCCCCAGGTGCTTTGGTACCAGTAATATCAGAATGATACCTGGACACTGGATTACAGGAGACTGAGGACAGTAGGGTGAAGGATCAATTGAGTCATCGTGTACAGGACTGTGTAGGATCTAGAAAGCGACATTGCAGCACTACAGGTGAACTTGCAAAATCTGACAGAAGATAGGTGCACTTTCAGCCAGTGAAGAGCACACCAGTCTTGTCCAGATGTCCTTTCTCCTCTTGCAACCCAGACCTGATTTCATGATATATCATATTTGAAGACGTATCAAACCTTTGTTACGCCAGAAGATAGTACACGCAGGAGCATGTGCTAAAGTCTGTTACATAGAGATATTTTATCCCTAAATTACATTATGGCAAAGATTGGCCTTCATGGCTAGGATATAAAAATGATTTTAATTTTAATATAGTATGTTTCAAGGCAACTTGGGAACCTACTTAAAGAATGCTTCAGAGTATCTCACTTTGACAGGCTGTATTCTTTTTGAGCTCTAAGTTTTTCTCCTTCATCTTTCTCTAGCTTTTATTATCACTTGTTTTATTTTAAAGTATCCGTATGAGAGACAATGGTGCCTTCTGAAGGAGAAAACTATACAATACCTTCAGTTAACAGTGCCACTTGATCCATAGTTTGCTGTCAGTTTTTATTTACTGTGCGTAATGCATTATACCAATTACATTGTTTGTTTCCACTAGTTCTAGCACAAGCAAGGACTTAAGTAACTGCTAATTTAAGAATGTATTGAGTCCATTTACTGCAGAATAACAAATATTTCCTTGAAACTAAGTATCTGCTAAGTGCTGCTGTGAAGCTGTATCTGAGGCTGAATCTCTTAGGCTTCTTTAAAATGCTACCTAGTAATTCAAAGAAAAATATTGTCTTTTATGTGCAGAAATTTGAGAAACTAAACTCGGACAAAGCCAAGAGTATTCCTGGGCGATGAACGTATAAAAAACAGATGGGGCCTACTAGAATTTATTCAGTATCTTAAATTCTTGATGCTAAATGGCATATTTTGATTGATTTTTGTTGGTTTTTCAAGCAAGGCAAACACCCTAGTTTCAGAAGCCAGTACAGTGGCCCCTCCTTGGCCACTCGGACCACTCTACCCACAAGACATCAATATGATGGATGGCGAAGCAATGGCGTTTATTGCAGGAGAATTTGACCTTTTATAACCTAGGGTCATTGTGTTACTCCCATCTGCTCACGTCACACCTAAGTGCTATTGGCTAATTACAGAAGGTTTTACTATCCTAAAGAGAGGGTTTTTTTCTACCTTTCCGTTACACCCCGAAATCTTCCGCATCGCCAGGCCTTAAACTACAACAGATTTTTCTGTTAGGATGAGTGTTACCGCTGAAGATCAATTGATCACGCGGACACAAGTCGAGGTGTGGTGAAGGAAAGAGCAGTTTATTTTTCCTCCCAGGATTTATAGGCTTTTGACCATGGTCAGGGATTGGATGATCAGGATAACCCTTTCTCACTGCACTGGCCATGAGAGATGCCCATCACAAGACGTGTAACAGAAAGAATGTACACATATCTATGTTTATAGTTACTGTCCTGGGAAAGTCCTTAGAAAACTATGTTAGCAAGCTCAGAAGCTGAGTTTTCAGGGCAACAGATGAGTTTAAATAAAGTTGTTTCTTGGAATTCCCAGCATTACTGGCATCAGATGAAAAACAACAAAAAACATTCTCAGTAACTCTAAAACAGAATTGAAACCATCATAAAGGGATGCTGGAGTAATGAAGCAATGAGGAGACCCCAGGAACAGAATGAAAGTAAGGGTCTTGAGAAACAGAATACTATAAATTTTTATTTGTTTGGCAACAACTTGTTTAAACAGATTCATACAGAAGCTCTCATCGAGTATAAGGTTAATTAACAACATAGTGGTAGTTGATAAGATGAAAATTACACCTCGGGTTACCTAAGACAACTAAAAAACACACTCATGGGGAAATTAATATATATGTAAATGATAGTAAATGAACTTCAACAAGACTTCCATATACATGTTAAGAATTTTGTTATAGAATTATGAATAACAAACCACTTGTTTCAGTATCATTCTTTGTTACCTTTTTTTTTTGTGTAAAAGACTGTGCTTTCCTTTCCTAAAAGGGGTGCCAGCTTTGTTAGGTGCCTGTCAGCCTATTCTGAGGAATGATAATAAAATCAAATGTCTTGAATCAGAGCATTGACTTGCTTTTGTACACTGGGTGAAATAACACTGCATTAGGGACAACTTTATGGGATCAAAGGCATATGAGTGTTGCATATATGAATTACACTAAATAAAACTGAGAATGCTTTATTTTGAAGAATAAGAAAGAAATCTATGGAATTCTTTCTAATATGAAAATAGTGGAATTTAAATTTGATTCATATGTGCTGAAAAATGCTCCATCATGTTTGTATAGAACAAAAAAAGCAGGATAACAAGTCTGTTTGTGTCATCTGTTTTGATCCTACCTATAATACAGGATGTAAATACCATTATTCTGTTCTTGTCTTTGACTTCAAGTGGCTCACTCAGGTTTTTATTAGGTATTCATTGTTTATTATTAGGTATTCATTAACTCTTCTGAAAGTCAAATAGTTCTGTTTTGTGGCTCTGGTACTCCCTTTATTCATGCTGTGAACTTCCATTTACTGTTTATAGAATAGGCAATGAATTAGAAGTAATTTCATCCTTAGAAGAATGAGACCAGTTCCTTGAGTTCATTTCTGACGTCTTAAATTTTGAGCAAATCTTAAAGAAGGAAGACAATTAGTGTCCTGACAGTCAGGAAATAATTTGAACAGAGATTGTTCCCAGTCTGCTGGTTGTATCAGAAATGCTTAGTTACTTCATGACCTCACAAAACAAGTGATGGTGGTGCATTATACAATTACAGTATTGTTAAACTATTTTTCTAGAATTATTTTTTGCTATTGCATTAGAGAAATGTCAAATTTAAAAGAAAAATTAAAATTGAAAATACAATCTAAACCCATAAAATTT
Source organism: Pseudopodoces humilis (assembly GCF_049639895.1). Classification (NCBI taxonomy): domain Eukaryota; kingdom Metazoa; phylum Chordata; class Aves; order Passeriformes; family Paridae; genus Pseudopodoces; species Pseudopodoces humilis. The sequence goes on from NC_142200.1 coordinate 77,294,193, forward strand.
AAACAACTGTATCAATATTTTTGAAAGGTTGAATTCTTACTACAGTATTTCAGAAACTGCATTTAATTAAGAGTAATTCCTCAAATACTCTAGGTTATACTCAGCAACTCACAAGGAGATGTTGAGAAAACCTCTTACACTCTTTCTGCTCTTAACATAATTTGGAAAAGAAGTTATTTTATTTTTAACTTTGCAGAGTAAGGTTTTAATCTCTCAAAGCATTGTACAGTGGGACTGACACTACTTATCCTTTTTACTGTCTGTGAGACATACCATGGTACACAAAATTTAGTAGTAATAATAGACCTTTAATTAAAACAACTTACTTTTGATTACTTGTACATATTCCACATAACATGTACTGAGGACTTGAACCATTGCAAAGTGAGATGATGGGAATGTAAGCATCTGCTAATATAATTGTGATTCTAAGAATGTTGATGCTTTTTTAAAAAGGCTTGAAATCAAGAAAATTAAAAGGCCGTAGTTAATATGTCATACATAAATTTTTTGTATAATATTTTTAACTTAGTTTAAAATCCTTATAACACTTTTGAAGGAATTCTTGGGTCATTACAGTTCCACTCTGTATGTACTCACCAGCATCCATGAACAGCAACCAAGTTCATTTCATTGGGGCACTTGCTGTTTATGCTGGAGAATCTTGTTTTCAGAAAGTCAGTAATGTCCACAAAGCTCAGGAAACCCACAACCTTTCTTCAGTTCAGCACTTGCAGACTATCTTTAATCTTTACCAATATATGGCAATACTCCATAAATCAGAGGTGATGAATAGGTGCATTTTGAGCTGTGTGTTGAGGGCACTAGAAAAGAAAAAACAAAGTTGCCAAATTGCCCTGTATTCAGAAGCACATCTATCTCAGTCTCATCTTCCAATGAAATGTACAAATGTGTACCTTTTTATAGCTATGGAGCCACCTCACACTCTTCAGAGTGCTGTCTCCTGCCTTCTCTCCTGCCAGATTGCTGGGGCATGTTGCACTGTTGCACATGTCCTGTGGTTCAGCAATATGGACAAGATGAGACAGATAAATGGAAGCAGGGATGGTTTTGTGACTGTCTTACTACTGGATTACAAGGAAATGAGCCAAATCTGGGTATACTGTGAGAAAGCTGGTGGTCTGTGTGAAGATTGTTGGGTGTATAAAAGTCATTTTACCTTGTTACCCTCATGGGGAGGGACAGGGGTCCATAAGAGCACTATTATTAGAAGCTCACAATTTCCAGGCAGGTTGTGATTAAAAGAGTGAGGAGGGCAGCATGAATTCCCTAATGAAAATGATGGCCTAAAGTCATGTCAGTTAACCTGCATTTTGTTATCTTTAGAAGCCTTGGGGAAGACAGAAATTAGTGCTGAGCACCCCTTTTTATAGAGCTAAGCAGTATCATCTGCACTGTTTATTCTGCCAGCTGCCAGTTGGTAGAGGATAGCTTTTTTAACAGGGAGCTACTCCTACAGAAGCCATAAAGGTGCTCCCCGTGGAACCTCAGACCATGTCAGAATTTGTCATGAAGGAAAATGAAGATATGGAAATAGACCATAATCTGAGAAACGTGATGGATACTGGGAAGTCTTTTTGTCTAATTTGAAAACTAAAATGCGTGTGAATAGGAGAGTAAAATACCCCCTATGCATTCAGAATAGGACGCAGTTTTAGATCAAGGTAAAAGAGTTATACAAAGTAACATGTAAAGGCATGTTTAAAACACACATCCTGAATAAGAATAGACTGATATAGACTAATAAAAAATGGATGAGTTGTGGTTTATGGGGTTTTATTCTGGGTAAAAATTTAATTAAAAAATATTTATTTGGAAGCAAAATAGTGGTGAATAGTCATGCCTTATAATATGACAGAAGTTTGAATGCAAAATGGGGTATGATGGACCTGTGCTGTGGGGTCCCACTGTGAACAAAGTCAGAAAAAAAGTGTAGATGCCTGTCTCCTGCATCTTCCTGAGTTCACGTTATTTCAGACGAGGGAAGACCTTACCTTTTGCAGAGCTACCACCCTTTCTCTTTGGGAGGCAGATGTTTCAGCTCATTATGGACTCAGAGTGAAACACATCCATGTCTGGCCTCAGAAGCCACCATGGCTTACAGCTGTGATTGTAAACCCCTTTCTCCTCTGCCTTCTTGTGCCTCTTTCCCTTCCTTCTGTGTAAGAGATTAGCTTTCAGAGGGAAAATTCAGTGCTTGTCTGCTGAAATACCACAAGGAGAGTGTAAGTACTGAAAGCAAAACATCATTACTTACAGCCTAAGAAGGTTCTCCTATAAAGAGTTAAAACCCGTACATCTAATTTAGTTTAGAAAGATTCAAGTGAAAGGAAATATCTTTCTTCAATCCTCTAAGGTGGCATTTTTCTCTGAGAGGTGAAAGGTCAGGTAGGTTTTTCTGCTTTTTTTCTGTGTCCTGATGGTGAAGATATTGGATATTGTGAGGAGTATCTTGTATACAGATTTTCTCATATTAAATTTATGCTATGTTAATACTACTGTATAGAGTATACAATGGTATGTAGTATTGTACATACTTTTCCTATGTCAGAATATATTAAATATATGCCTTGACCTTGGAATATCTTGAAAAATATCTTAATTTTTTCTCTTTATGTAAATCCACAGATAATTTGCAAGATGTCACATGTGCAATCACATCTTACCAAGCAATAGAAGATATTATGTAGAAAAGATTTTTAATTTCATATCCAGTGGTCTTTTTTTATTGAAAATACAAAAGGTAATTTGAAAAAATTTCAGGAGTATCTGGCTTCATTTTTATAACCATGGTTACTGTGGTAAGTTATAGGTAAGATACTCAAAATTTTTAATTGCTGGTGTAGTCTTTCTTGTCTCTGTTTTTTTTTTAATTCCTTTTTTTTCTTTCTTTTTAAATTATAGCTATGCACATTTAATTGCTGCATGTAAAGTGAAAGATACTCTGGTACATTTTCATAACCATGTACCAAAATACTATACTAAAACCCTATATCATATACATATAAGTATACTTTACATATACATATGTATATATATCCGTGTAAACAAAATCTAGCACAACTAATATTTGTTATGATAGTGGCAGTGAACTGCAAGTCACACGCTATTGGAAGAAAAAACTAGCAGGAGTTGTGGAAATTAACTTGTCAAGACAAAGACCACAGGACAAATTCTCTATGCTATGCTCTGTTTTGTGTCAAATGTTTTACCAAATGAGATTTATAACAGAAAGACAACGTTATTTAATGATATGATTTTTGGATGGATTTTTATCTTCAGATGGAAATCAGGTTGGAAGCAAGGTATGTGCTAGTGTGTATGTATGTGTTTTGAATCATGATACTACTGGATCTCACAGCTAAATGTGAGCATTGAGAGACTTTCCTAGTCCTGTAGTTTAGGCATAGCTGAAGAGACTTGGTAGTTTCAATATTTGTTTTAGATTCGCGAAAGAATTCACAGCTGGAATTACCACTCCTATTCCTACTGGAGGAACTCTGTCCTGGACTCATAACATCCACTTGCCTGAGAAGGGGACCTCTTTTTATTCTTTTTAGCCTGAAAGTTATCACAGATCATGTTAATGGTGATAAGTATGCCACACATCTTACTTTTAGGCTAAATGAGAGAAGCAATGAAACTGTACATGGAGTAAAATAGTGGAAAAACAGACTGGAGCAAAAGCTTCTCATGAGATGTGAGAGAGAATGATTTTAAGGAGTGATAAAGGAGAGAAATTTTAACTTGTTGACTTGATTTCCTGTATGTATATATGAAAAAAAAAAAAAAAAGAAGGAAAGAGAGAAAGTAATTTGTGCTTAGAGGGCACTAAAGGATAAGCTTCCTAAAGTCACAGGCCTGTCTGGAAAAGTACTATGTTCATCTTTTTTGAGGAAGCAGGATAACGTGCTTTTTTTTTTTTAAACAACTGAGAGAGCACCTCCCCTTTCCCCACCAATTACCACAGAGAACAATACAGCAGGATGCTGGTACGCTGGACCATACCAAAAAAGGGTAAGTGCAAGCCAGTATGAACTATGGTGTCAGGGTTTTGGTCCTCCTAGCATAAAATTCTGGTTAATCTTTATCAGATAACTTTATTTTTCCATGTTGAATGGAAAAATAAATCATTTGTGTTCCATGTGAAAATGCGACTCATCAGTGAACCAGTTTGATTTAGAATATTTCAAAAGTTGTGAAGCTCTGCTACACAATAAACTGTAATACCATGATCTTGTTAGTACTTTCAATGAATGACATTTCATTACCCTATCAGAAAGCATCTGGTCTCAATTCAAGAATTTTTTCATAGTGCAAATAGAAGGACATTTAGAGCTATGTCACACACTGACAGACAAAATGTCCTCAATTTTTATGCTGTTACACCTGGGTGTCACAGAGATCCATCATAAAAATAAAAATTTGCTCAAATAATTCAGTCATTGTTTTGCCATGAATTGCATGGGAAAGATTGAGTGAGCTTGAGGGATGTGACTGATTAGCTGGTATTTGTTCTCTAAGGCTAGAAGACTAAAAGAAGGATAGTTGATGTTAATAAAGGCCAGAAAAAAATCTGGTGCTGACTTCTGTAAAAAGTTCTGGGTTTGCTTAGGATTGAAGCTAAACTGAACTACATTCCAAAACAAAAGCAATTGTAATTTTGGGTAGAAAGAGCTGGAAATGTAGTCAAAAACTTTCTTGTTTGCAAGAAAATTGTAAGATTTTATGGTTTGTTTGCACTGCAATTTTTTCTTGATTCATGCCAAACATAAAAATAATAAGCATGAAATTAACTAATTTACATAGGGTTGAACAGAAGGCTGTGATGTGGAGCCAGGGCACGAAACAGATGGACTTAGATACCAGCTGTTTGGATGGAACAGAAAGACAAATTCAAACCTGGGGAGAATGACTGTGAAACAATGGCTGCTGGAGTACACTCTTCTCCATTAATGTAATGGTCCTGGTATGCTTGGGTTAACTAAAAATGCATATATTAGATGGTCTGATGGTAATCAGCATGAGATTTTTAGGGAACTGATTTAATTGTGATGTTTATGAAAATTTATTTTCTTAGTTCAAGAAAGATGTAAAGGCACTTGGGTAAGAGAATCTGATCAATCTTTATGTCTTATACCAGAAGAGCCATTTAATTTGAACTTAATTGAAGGTTTTGTTCTGCAAAGTAATTTTGATTATGTTCAGCAAGGTATTTCTTTCTGTGTCACTGGAAAGAAAATTTTATGACATGCTATTATTTTTCAAGTTAACAAAAAATAATGCCAGTTTTTAAATATATGTTTTGGGAAATAATAGCTATCCAGAAGAAAAGTTAAATTCTGTGGTACTCTTTCCTCTATGTAATTATTGTCACACAGCTCCAGTGATGCAGTGAACAGGGGTTTGTTACTGGGTTATGGTGCTTTTACGGTCCTAATCAATAAAAAGATTCTAGATAAAATCAGATTGATCTTCTGGTTTCATGGCTGGGTTACTAAGGGTAAATAATAATCTGCACTTGATCTGCTTTATTTTCTTGTCAAGAAACTCTTACAGTCATTTCTTCTCTTGCTGGTTCACAGGGAGGGTAACAACCAACTAAGGGTATCAGATTCCATCATCAGGTCCACAGGAGAAAACATACAAATTCAGTCAAGTTGATGAATCACAAGGCGGTCTAGATGATATCTATGACTAGGAAAAGAATCATATTTTCTCCATAACAACTTAAGAAATTGTAAAAGAATATTAAAACTCACCTCTTGTAGTCGTATTTACAAATAGAGATTGCAGCTATGTACTGAAAATTAGGAAATGTCATCATTCTGTGTTCTCTTGATTCTCTTGATATAGCTGAATACTTTCTCTTAGAACACAATTTTTACATGTCCATCATTGCATTCGCATTTTAGAATGAATAGCACATAATTTTTCTTTCCTATTAGAAAGTTTGTATTAGATCAAATATCCAAAATTCTGCTAATGGAGTTTCTTTTCTTGCCACCATAACTTAAAATTTTGTTGCTAGTTTCTATTTTCTTTTAGTTTATTCCATTCAATCAAAAAATACGCTAGAGATGAAAGGAGCACATCTTGTCTAAATTTCAATAGTTATGGATGGGGGGAGAGGAGGAATGAAAAAGAATGATTAAATAGTTTTTTCTCCAACACAGATATTCAAAGGGAGAGGAAAAAACTCCTCTTCCCAGCTCAGTCTTCCCAAAATGTGTGGATGCTTTGTTTCATTGTGCAATATTGAAAAATTAATTTATAAGACATATCCTTACCTATAGCAACTAAACTTCTCTCTAATATTACATTTATTTGATTGAACAGATTTCTGTAGTGTGCATCATTAATCAGAAAACTTTTTAAGTAATAAGTAAAGTTCTTTTGTCAGGTACATTATATTGCTTGTAACATTATTATTTTAAATATTTTAAGTAGCTCAACTTAATAATGGAAAACAGTATGTCAATATAACTTAATTTTCTTTATTATGTTTCTAAAAATCTGTGTCTGCATATTTTAGTGGTCTTATCAAATATATTATAGCTTTACTCAATACTGACTGCTTTTGGCTTGTCAGAATGTATGCTATAAATCATCTTTGTTTTTCAAAGTTCCAGTTCAGAAGCTTTAAAAAGACTGTCTTCCAATCAACTGTATAGAATGATGATTTGTACCAGTATTCTGTCTTCCACATTTCAATTGTCATAGAAATTATTTGGACATGTAAATACACCCCCCTTTCCAAACTGGGAAGTCGTCTGTTATGTTAGATAGTGATATGTCAGTGACAATGCAATTATTTATATTTTGTATATCCCAGCTGTTGTGAATATTTGTGGTGGAGCAGTCATTTCAAGAAACATGAACAAGATCAGACTGCAATGAATGTTTCTGTTATAAAGAGGTGCTGTAGCCCACCAGATCAATGTAATTGTTGAGAGTGCCCTGAAACAGTGAACTGGAGGGGAAATTTAAGAAAAAAAATCAAATTTTCCCTCCAGATTTTGTAATTGTGTTAAAATATCAGGCTCTAAGCATAGCCAAAGGCATAACAAACAGTTGACAAGGGCTGTAGATAGTATTCTAGTGTAAAATATTTCTCTAAGTGATTTTTTCAGTATAAACTGCTTGTCTTTGTTTTAGGCCCACTTTCATCTTGAGTACCTGTAGCAGGATGCTCTGCCTAGAATGGGGTAAACCAACACAAACTATGTCCTTTCTACTTGCAAATCTACCACTGACCAATGGAAAAGAGGGTGTCATGCAGTTTTTGTTGTTGAAGAGCACTGAAACCAGTTTGACACATCAGTTCCAAAGTTAAACATCCTGACAGTGAGGGGAAGATCTAGTAGAACTGGTAAAATAACCAGAAAAAGGAATAAACAAGTGATACTCCTATTAACTTACCTAAACCTGCTGAGCTGTCACAGATGGCCTGGTGACATGTTACTGACAGATACTCACTTTATACTAAAAAATGTATAGAATAAAGTCCCAGATTTTAACAGCAGGTTCTTCTACCACACCTCTCCTTGGGGTGTGGGTGAAGATTTCTTGCTTCAATAGAGACACCCCTCAAGGTGGCTAAGCAAAAGAAATTTAGTGTAGTGGGTATGGGTAACATCAATCTGTATTTAATAATTGGTTTTGCTAGCTTTTAAACAATTGCTTTAGTATAATTGCTTCAATATGGCTTAGAAAGAGTGTACTACACTATATTAGTAGTTATAGCTCCTATACTGTGTAGTAAATAATTCTGATTAAGATAGTTTTGTTTAACCACTATCAAAATAAATATTTATATTTATATAAATATGTAAAGTTTGTATAAAAGTTCAATTACACCTGTATAAACCTTTATACGTAAACCCTTGGCAAACTGTGGGGTTAAGGTTGGATCTAGCCATGCCTGGGCTCCACTCTGAGAGGGGGTTTAGAAAGCAAAGCACTGACCTATGTGAATATTCTGCATTTTCAGGGACAGTCTCAACTCACTGTTGGGGGTGTCCTATTTGTCTACAGCCTAGTCTATTTTGGAGCACATTGGGGAGTCTTTGAATATATGGAATAATTGAATATATAGATGTATATGGAGAATAACCATATTCTCTGTTCAGAATGCTAATTAATAATTGAAGTATGCAGATAATGTTTACCATTACCAATTTGTTTGGGCACAGCATGAGCTACCTGGGAGAATCTCCAAGTCCATAACAGTCTAAGGTTTCCACATGAAGGTGGACAGGAATTTAAACCTGTCTCTCCAGTCAGTCCTTTGGCTCATCTGTGCAGAAGGAGGAGCAGTGGAGTTCCTGGACCACCCGGGGAACTCATGACTAAATGCACTGTGTGTGCACTCAGGCACAGCCCTGACACTCAGCCACATTAGAACTACAGGACAGTGATGGGACAACTGAGTTTTTTTGTTCTGGTTGCAATATAAACCATGCAGCTTTTGTCAGGTGGGATTGAGTACCCTGAAGGATGATAAAGTGTCATCCCTCCTCAGGAATTTATCATTCCTCATCTGAAAGAATTCAACTTTTCTATACCCCTAAAAATCCTGGAGGTGACTCTGAATGTAGTTCTAAGGAATTGCTGGGCCCCCTGGAAGCATTCATCACCTTATTTATTGTATATTTTTCTGCCATTTTTTGGTTTACATCTTGCACCTATTATAAATCTGTTTTAAATCCTGGACTGTAAATCAACATGCAGTATTGGAACATACCACATTAAACCAACAAGCCAAACAAAAGCCAAACCAAAAGCCAAACACAAACCAAAAAAAATTACAGAGTTGTCCACATAGAGAGCTACTAGAAGAAATACTGCCCCAAAAGAATGAAACAGTGTCAGTTTTCATTAATTGAAACTGTCTATGAGGTTCTGAATTGACATAACCGGAAAGCAATTTGTCCATCTTATGCATAATTGAGCATTAGCATGTGTAGCTCAGAGAGAGACTGCAGAATCTCTCTCCTTAGTAGGGGTTTTTATACCCCTATTAAGCAATTGGGTCCATTCAGTGTTGACTGTTCTATATAAGACACTGAATGTGAGGATCTCTTCAAATCTCTTCCAAGCTGATTTATTCTATTATTCTGTGATTCCATGAGATTTGGAAAAAAAACCAACAAAGGCAGCAAAGAGATAGCCATCTGAAGATAGGAAAGAAATAAATTTTTTATAGTTTAAATCTAACTTTTTATTCCTCCTTTTGTTTAAATCTCAAAATGGGAGCAAACATCTGTGTGGATTTTCTGTTATAGTAAAAATTGACTATTAGCTATAATATTGTATGCAAGGCTCCTTTTATATTTTCTGAGACTTGGTTTAGTCCTTTTCAAAGTAAATATCCACACTGTATACTATTTCATCTGCTCAAGATGAAAAATGAAAATTAAGAACATTCATCAAAACCAAACGAAAACAGCCCTAGGAAATAGGAATAATACTGTGAAAAGGTTTGACCTTTGTTTACTTCACCTTTGCAGCTGTAGGACTATAACAGCTTTTTCACAAGCAGTTTCCATGTAATAGAGTCACTTCTTCAGAAAATCTGGAATAACATTATGGTGAATCTAGTTCAAAAGGGACTTTTTTATCTACTTTACAGGACAGGATCAGGTCCATAAATCATAGCAACTCTAGTCTGAAGGGAAAAAAAGATTTTCCAATGTCATACACATTCTTAATAGAATGAACTGCCTAAGGAAGGTATTTATGAAAACGCTACCCAAAAGTGTAAGCCAGAAGAAATCTTCTGCTGAAATTGGAGCAATATATCAAAGTGACAGAAATTAGACAGTGGGGTTTCTTTTAATCAGTGAGTTCTGTGTAATTAAATGTGGAGTAACCAAAGAGACTTTTACTGCAAATAAATGAAAATATATATGTGTTTACATGTTTGCTATCACATATCTTTGGTAAGAGTGAAAAATAAAATAACAAGGAAGAGAAAAGTGTTTTCTTCATGGGTGAAGCACAATGCTACAGCTTTGGTTTTGCATGTTGCTAGAGCCAGTCAATGCTCTTTATGTTAGGAATTCTCTGGTTAGAAAACAAAACAAGGCAGAGAGGTAACACATCATTTCACTTCTGAGATCAGCTAAGGCAGAAGCAGAGACAATATGGGTCATGAATGTTCCCACATATTTGATAATTATGGCACAGTTCACAGGCAAAGTTCAGCGGGAAATAAACAAAATTCACGGAATGTTTCAGTTATCCTTGAAACTCAGAAACAAATATAAGGGAAAAAGTAATTTTTTCAAAGTGTTACAAATTCCATGCTCCAAATCATTACCTTAGAAACTGAACAGTTAGTCATGAGAGCTGAAAGACATGGCAGGATGACAAGCACTGCAGCATGTGAATAAAATAGATGTCTGTTATTTTATAACATTCTGTCTTGAAGCAAACACCAGATCTAAGGGTGTTTCAAATATAGTCTCTTGAATTGTATGAATCAGTGTAGAAAGCTGATTTATGTAATGAATTTGATGTGATATTCAAGTATTTCTATTGCTGCTAAAACAAATAAAACCCAGAAAAACATTTTTATATTCAACAAAAATTCAACTTTCATGAGGTCCTAAGACTGTAAATCACCTTGACATATGCCTGGCCCTGGAATGCCACCTGATTTCCATGAATGTCTGAATATATCTCACTTCATATTCTTCTAAGGATGATCATGAAAACCTCTAAAAATAATTTTTGTCAAAATTCAAGACTCTGCATTCAGTGTAAATTCCCAAGTCAATAGTATGTAAATATCTGAAGACTGGCTGCAAGATTTAACACCTTCTATTCTAGCTTGCTTACAGTGAAGGCAGCTTTCTGCAGTGCTGCTAAATAACCTTCACAAAAAACCTAAGTTTTTCCCTTTCCAGCTGTCTGTCTCAATTCCTCTCCAATGACTTGAATAATAATTTCAAAAGAGAAGGGAAATATGCAACATTTTCATACTGATTCATAGGCAGGAAAGCAAATATTTTAGTGCCATCTCCCAGGGGCTGAAGCCTTTCACCTTTACTTATCTCTTAGCTTTGTATGCTGATGATGAAACAATGGTGAGAATGAGAGATAATACATAAATATAAGCTAGGATCAGTCTGGGAAACTGGCAACAACATTCTCTCTTCAGACAGCTGTTTCAAAATACTGTTTCAGGAAGTCGGCAGTGATAGATGCCTTTGATTGACTTCTATCCTGATGTTCTCAACTGCTAAAGCAAACTGTAGACTTGCACTAGGATGTTTTCAGCCTTTGTCTATCTCAAAGGACACGATGTTGCTCCTGGTGAAGAACCATGAAGTTTATATCTCACTGGATTAAAAATGTCTTTGGGAATTCTCCAGAATGTAAAGTTGTGTGTGTCCTCCTATTTGTTCCTTGAAATCTTAACTGCACAAATCCACCAGCTGGTGTGCATAACACACAGATATAGTGTCCAGTCTCTTTGGAGTACTATTTACCAGGATTTTTCATGGACTGCGGTTTTAGAACACTCTCTTTAAAGGAAAAATCCTATTACCTGGCATAAAAACTTATGATTTTCCAAGTATGAGAAGAAACATCTGCTCTCACAAGCATAGATATCTGAATTTCATTAATCTTCTACATCCCCTCTGGGTGTATTTGAAGAATGTTGAAATAAAAATTTTACAACCTTTATTTAAGAGAATTCTACCCCATCAGAAAATTCTATCATCAAGTTTGGAGTATATTGCCCTTTACCTTGATACTTACAAGGAAAACAGTAAAGTTTTTGGCCTTGATTTGAAGACAGTGTGGTCAGGTCTATCCAAAGGGCTAGGAATGTTGAGTTTTCAGTTGTATGTGAATATCAGTGGGAGCTGAACAGTTTAAGAATTATATTCTGTACCTCAGGAATTACTATAGGTTTATATTATAGTTTGAGTCACCACTGTGAATCATTATAGCTTTTTGATTTCACCTGTGCACTTCCCACAGCAAGTTATTTATAGCCCTCAATACCTGCATTTACTTTGCTGTTTGACAGCTTCATTTGTACTCAGATTTTTTAGTGTTGCTACTGTACAGGTAGGTTTGCAGAATTTAATCCACAAGTTGCATCCTAAGTGGAATTGTCCTAGAGGAAAGGACTTCAGATGGGTTTAATTACGAATCAGATGTAATAGCCTGTGAAAATCTTCCACGTTATCTTAAGACTAAAATGATAATGTGGTATTTGTGGACAATAGTGCACTTTTGTATGAACAGGAACAAAAACTCTATCAACAGAAATTACAGTTTTATAATATGATTTGAAACCACAAGGGAGTCAAGATCTCCCTCTATCTACTTTGGAATCACCTTCTCTGCAAACACAGACACAGCAAAAACCCACCATCTGGTCAGAGAAATCTATTAACAGGCCCAAGAGAATTGCCTACCTAACCTGGCTATGATCAGTAAAAGTCCAAAGCCCTATATTATGCATCCTGTGTTTATAGTGGCAGGAGCAGGAGTGAAATGGGGAAATGAAGTAAAGCAATAGGAGAAAAGCCAACATGAAGATTTATGATCATGATGTGTCAGAGGGTCTAAAAACACAGATTTCCTTGAATTGTTTTGGCAATAACATTCACAACATATATTTCAATACCTATTTTTTTTCCACTTTAATATGTGCTTTAAATCTGCAGGTTTTTTTTCTTAAGAAAAGTTTCTGTTTGTCTTAGTATGTCTACTAGTGGGATGTTTTTGCTTAACTGATCCAAATAATGTCATATCTATATTCCTAACTGTCATTTTTATTTAACATTGTATTTATAGGAAAATTCATGACTCCATGATATGTTTCTGTAGCATATCTACAGTCCATAGTAATACTCTTAAGCTTTAAATCTGGTTACAAGCATTTTAAAGCTATGAAGTATACACAGTGTCTTCAATGGTTTCTGCTATTTCTCCTGGTAGTAATATTATATTGACGCAACATGCAAGAAGCACGTAAAAGATGGTTTAAATAATTGGTTAAATAATTTTAAAAATAAATATTCTCAGTCAACAGAACTTCATCTTAAACCTACTTCTTAAAAGAAATATTATTAAGCTTAGTTGACTTTCACTAAGAAACACAGCACACTGTAGAAAAGTCTCTAAAACCTTATTTTCATTAACTGTCATATTCATCAACAAAGAAAGACCTTACAGAATATATTACAATCATAAATTATGTAGGAGGCTTTTTGAATGTTTAAGGAAGTTGATGTCTTCTTTACTTACAAATGACAGTTTATATACATTGTCATACAAAGGCCAGATAGATAAGGTAGGAAGGAACCTCCTTCATTGTTAGAGAGGGTTCATGATCAATTATTTATTTAAGCAAGTCTCTGTGGTTCCTTAACATATAAACACTAATATTTATTTTTTGTGTTGCTGTGTGTAGTAAAAGAGAGAAGTGAAAATTATCAGTAGGATTCAAAACTTTATTTTAAGAACAATAACTTCCATATCAAAATTCAGAGCTTTGATAAAGTAGTGCTCAGAAGAGGATGATGGGATGAAGTCCCTATGATGTCTACTGTTTTATCTAGTTAAATATCATCATAACTTTTGATAAAAGGTTGTGGAGATCAGGCTTTAGGAAGTTTTTGGAGAGAAAGGGTATCAAATGTTCTGACAAACCCCTCCCTTCCTTTAAGAATTAAATTTGGGATTTTTTCCCAAATGTTTTTCATTAACAGCAAAATTAATTAATAAAAACTGTTTTTTATCAAATTTTCAGCATAATTATTTTGAACAGCCTGCAGCACACAGACTACTGTGTCTTGTAATGACTGTAACCTGTTTCTGCATGACATTATTCTGTTTGAAATTTTAGGATGCAGCTCACTCCCTACAGTTACCTGTCAGATTTTGTGCATTGGAATGACCTTGGTTTGTATTCCACCCTTGTAGCTTCTGACGCAGAGAACTGTATCAGTAAGGACTCCTGCAGGTATGAAACCAGGACAAGGGGGTTTGTGTTCTTCAGCATGGCAACAATGGGGTATTTTGTCACGGAGCTGCTTAGCTTTTCTTTCCAGAAGCCTTGCCTCTGCAATGGTAAATTCAGACTCTTTTTTTCCATGGTTTTCACATCAGCAACTGTTCTCTAATTGGGTCCTTAGTACAGTCCCTTTCCAGTCTGCCATTTGTCATTACAAAATCAGGAAAAGAGAGTAGATTAATTGCAGTGCCTGCTCTTGACTTATGGCTTATCCAGTTCATTGCACCAGTAAGTAATTCCCACAGAGCACTCACAGAGTAAAGCTACATATTTTATGAGGCCACATTCTCAGATTCCTTTAAAAATTTCTGTTATCAGATTGTTTACTTATACTATTTTTGCTATAAACAACAGCAAATTCTACATGTTTTATTGTATTGTAAAAAGATGTCTCAAAGTACAATCAAAGCACAGAAGTGTGTCTGTGTAGATTTTCATACCCCCCAATGCTTTACATTAATATATATATATACACATCTTGAGATTGCATGAGATCAATTTTAAGTGTAAGGCAATATAGGAATGGTTCACAGGAACTGTCTTGGGGTTTTGAGGTGGTTTGATTTGTGTGCAATTGTAGTGGTTTATAATGAATCTGGTGGAAAGTTTTGTTCTCACATAACCTTTTTTACTTCCCATTTTCTATGGTAAAAGAATGCATAATAATTTCCTTTTTGTTATTGCCCTCTCTGATCTGACCTTCAAATGTCAGACTTTCTTCTTTTTGATCATGCATATAATATGCACCTTGACTCACTTATGTGAAGCTATATAAGTCAAAGGTCCTTTCTTGATTCAAGCTTTCAGTTAAGTAATCATATTATATCCATCATTTACATCGAAAGAGCAGATATTTCATCCAAACTTAGCATATTTCCTACTGATGTGAAATAGAAGTGACAGAAATACACAAAAAAATGCAGCTTAAAGCACAAAACAAATGTAATAAAGGCTCCTTTTCAGACATTACTGCTTGAGCAAAATCATATTGGATTGTTTAGAAGCTAAAGTAATTGTCTTCCAAGTACACTTCAGTCTTTAGGCTATATTGTGTTTCATGCTACAAGTGTTTTCAGAAATGGCTCAACGCTTGCAAAATACACTTAGTACCATTAATCTTGCCAATTATTTTGTGATTGCATAAAAAGAAAAAACATTTCCTTCCTTGTGTAATTATTTAGCACCAAAGACTGCAAATCATAAAGCATCAGGTGTTTTTAATTTACTTATTTATCAGTTGCATTTCTCTATATCAGTTGAATGCTTTATGTAACCCAGTAAGAAATGTTCATTTGTTCTCAGAGTAGGTCAGCATAATGTTGTTTCTGATTTTGAAAACAGGAAGACATTAAAGATAAATGGCTAACAGAAGAAGCTTATGCATAAAATCAAATTTTTTTTGAGGGACTGAGTATTTTCAAAGACAGTGAAGTTTGTATAGAACTCTCTAAATGAAAAAAAAAAAGAGGGAGAGCTTAGGCAGCCTCATTTTCTCCATCCATTTAGTGGTCTAGATCAGAAACTGCTCGCTTTACTGAAGTCAAATGAGTTACATAGATGCAATATGGTTGTGAATGAAACTCAATTCTTGAATGATTTGAATTTGTAAGTATTTGATTTATTACTGTTACTTCCCTTAAAATTTCTTTAGAAGTGTCATCTGTTCCATGAAGTCTTGAAAATTATGATCTCTTTTATCATGATAGAGAATCATATTCAAGAGTTTTCACAAGAAAGTATTCTTATAGGTCAAAACAACACCTGAAGTTACATCATCAGTAGCGAATTTTCTCCTTATTGGCAGAAGAGGAAAGTAAAAGCTTTACCAGCTCCAGCTGCTAGGAAGATTGTCCACTTAGTTTTTTGACACAGCAATTGTGTTTATTTCATTATACATTTTTTACACAACTTGTCTATGGAAAATTTCTCTCAAATAAAAGTTCTTCAGCATCACCAAGCTCTACAAACTGTAAATACCCAACAAATGAAATTACTAAGTAACCAGAGGACTTTTTTATTTTTAAATTCATATAGCCTATGAGATATATTGGGACGTGGGTTGCCCTGCAATGAGACTACATGATGGGATAGAAGTGCCAGTCCTTGAATGATTCCAGGTCATTTCCATATGGGATGGAATCTGGGCTGTTCACCACTAGATTAAATTAATACCTTTATTTTCCAATGAAGCTAAAATATCCAGGCTGTTGCAGTGTGCTTTTGGGATTCTCATGCTGAGGATGCCTGGAAGCCATGTACTGAGGAGAATCACACAATTCCCAGCAGTCTCTGGTTTTATGTAAGTAACTAGTGCAGGACAGAATTTCACAAGAATCTCCTCCCAACATTATAGCCAACTGATGTAAAGAGAATGGTTACTGAAGTGTAACAGTTTTTTCAATCTGCTTTCTCACAGAACTTATTATTTGTAAGGCTCTTCTATCTTGTAAAGTTTTAAGCAGAAAATGTTAGTAGACTTGGTTCTTTTTACCTCTTCCTCTTTTAAACAGAAACTTTTTTTAAAAACAAGAGGGAAGAAACCTACCTATTTGTTAAGAAATTAGTTTATTTTGAAAGCACTGTGCATTATTTTCCACTGTTGCAGTCTTTATTCCTCATGTTGTTAAACATTTTTCATTTATATTACTTCCACTAATTGTATCCTTGGATTAATGGTTTTCATTAAGAATTACTGTTAAAGTTTTGTGAATGATGATTGATTCCTTTTTCTCTTAGGAAGGAACCTCTGATGAATTTTATCTGAATTTTTGCAATCTCTTTTGAAACACATGTGAGTGACTGTATCATAATAGACATACCATTACTCAGTTTGTGGAAAATTTGTGCTTGGGGAGGGCTGTGATACCCCAGCGGTTTGAGATTTCCCAGAAATAATAAGCTTGTAGGCAAGAAAGGCTATGTAATTAGTGTTTTTGTCAGAAAGCTTTCTGATGGAAGAATACCGTTAAGCTAATTGTAGGAGAAATAGAGTCTAGATGTATATCCTTAAACTACAGTGAAAAACTGCACTGCTTTAAAGGTTTTGTCCTTTCAAGGTATCATGGCCAGGACATTTACTTCACCTTAAACTGGAGAACTGAGTGCTTGAAATAACAGGTGGAGATTCCTCTTTCAAAATTTTCAAAATAATCTGTTTTTAAAAATGGGATTTAGGCATTTTACTATCATCCTGATATAGGGTTAATTTTTGCAGTAGTCAGGAGGGGGCATGGCTAAAATAGGGAGGCAATTCTAAACCACCTCAGTTCATTGCTAGGTGCAGGGAAGGGGGATTTGGGAGGCAGAGAAACTCTCTTCTGGGGACAAGGGTTTGCTTCAGTTGGGCTGGGCTCCCAAGCATTTTGCACATGAATCACACTCTCTTTCATATACTTTTGTTCTTAATATTGTTGCCATTTCTGTTCCTTATCTCGTTGCTTTTTCCAGGAAGTTGTGTCTTATCTTGCTATCTCAACCCAGGATCTTTGCCTTTTTGACACCAATTCACTTCTCAGGCCACTCGAGGGCTGGGGTGGGGTGGAGGGGCTGAAGATGGCAAGAAGTAGTGAGCAAGTGGCAGTGTGGTTTGGGCGGTCTTGGCGGGAGAACTAAATTGGGGAATACCATTCCTAAAACCATGAAAAAACTAGGAAACAAGTTAGCAAAAGTTAGAAATTACATCTTACTACTGATCATCCCTGTAAACAATTCAGATATGAATCTTAAACTGGTTTCACAACAACAAAACTAAAAAGGAACAAAAATTACAGGAAACTGTGAATAGCTTTTTTGGTATTTCTTTACGTTGGCTCTTTTGGAGTTGCATGGATGTGGTGGTTTGACATTGATTGACATTTGGGGAAAGAAGTAAGAAACACTTAAGGAAGTGATTTCTTTGAGAGAAGCTGCTGGGAGCTTCTTCTGTGCCTGGGACAGGCCAATAGCTGGCTAGTTATGAGAACTGACAACATTTTGTTCTAGTTAGAAATTAGATCTGCTTCTGTGATGATCTACATTTTAAAAATTACAAGCCCAGGAACTGGCTTTTTTTCTGCTTTCGGACCTTGTTCCTCTCTCCAGGGAGAGAAAAAGGGTAGCTGTGATCTCATGAGAAGCTTGAACAGAGAGAGAGAGGTGAGAGTGATCAAGACCCTTTGCTCCCAGGGAGAGAAGAAGAAAACCTCTGTTCCCAGAAATGATCACAGAGACAGATGAAGAGAACCTTTGCCTTTGAACACCTCCTCCATTAAATAATACCCCATGAGTTTGTGGCCCATGGACACACCTCTAGGAGGGCTGTGAAAATGGGAGGAATTTCAAAATGCAGAATTTTTTCTGGGTGGCTGCTATTCATGGAAATGAAAAGCCATAAGAGAACTGTTTCTTGTGGAGAAATCTCCATGGCATGACAAGAGAAAACTCCTTTCCCTACATGAACTGATGAAAGACTATTGTATAGTTGGTACTGCTTTAACATCCCAGGTTTTATCTCTGCATGGTCAACTGGGAAAGGAAAAACTTGGGCAGGGGAGGAAAAGTGTTCTGGAGGTTTTCCTCTGATGCTTCTTATTCTTGTGGTCCTATTAGTGAAATTTCTTTGTTCCTTTTGAGATTTGGGCCTGTTTTGCCCTTCTCCTGGTCCATGTCTCAGAGCAAAAGATGAGTGAGTACACTAGTGATTTTGGCCAGCCCTAAAACCCACCACATTGTTTGATGCATTGACCAAGAAGATCAAATTGACAAATCTAAACCACTGTAATGGATAAGGAGAGTTTATCTGTAGTTTGAAAGGCATTTTCCTACATAACTTAACAATACTATGTATTAGTTTTCCCTTATCATCAACTAGGAGCTTCCTGCTTCCTTGAAATATGCATTCTGAGAAATAATGTGATAATTTCTTTCTCTACCTTTGGTAAACATTGCATTACACCTTATTGAGCTCTATCCTGGGACCTATCTGTTCTGGGAGACTATTACACAGCTTGCACTGCAACAAGATTGCTCATTTGCCAGGGAGAGCAGAACTTTGGGTATCTGCAGAGAAAAAGGATATGACTGAGAGGAGTTTTATCATGAGAGAAACAAAGGTTTTTAAGGTATAGGGTGAATTACACAAGAAAAAAAAAATGATTGGTGAAAATTTTAAATACTGTATCTATTTTAGCTCTGAAGAAGTCCAAGAGATGGTTTACAGCTTTTGCAGTCAAAAATTAGAAGTGGATAACTAGTGAATGTCTTGGCCCAGACAGAACTCTTGCAGGGAATGCAACAGTCAAGGCTGTGGCAGCAAGGAATAATGGGATGCCTCTCCAGGGGCACCAGCAGCAGAGATTGATCAGGGCCCTGAATCAGGGTAAGGAGCTAGCTGTAGGGAAATGGAATGGACTGTGTGCTATCAGGGGGAATGAAGATGATCCTGGCAGGGCTTCACAAGGAACCCTGAAGAGGGAAGATCTGAGCCCTGTGATGCAGGGAAGGAGGGACAGATACAGACCATGAATGGATGATGGATAAAGACTCACAAGATGGGAGAGGCATGAAGCCTGTGACCTCTGGCAGCAAAGGAATGATTCCTTATCTACCCTCAAATCTGAGCTCACAGGATTAATAATATCTTGTGTAAGGGAACAAGTTCCATTCAGAGAGGCCTCAGAGTGAACTGGGGCGTGCACAGAGCACTAGCACATAGAGGAAGTACAGGGTAGTGATGCATGGATGTCCCCTTTTGCAGGGGAACACCCCATATCTGACCAGAGGCCCTAGAGTCCTTTGCTTGTCATGAGATTTGCCATTTGCTGTTTGGTGAAGGAAAGAGTGTTCCAGTGAGGAACAGGACAGGGAGCAGGGCAAAGGAGATGGGGTGGGGTTGCCAGTGCACTAAGGACCAGCTCAGATATATGGAGCTGTTCAGCTCTCCAGACAGGTGACAAACTTATTGAGGGTCTGGGAGTCAGAAGTAGAGAGCAAAGCAACAAGGGCAACGTTGGGGTGAGAAATTATTACGGACTGCCTGACCAAAGTGAGCAAATTAACAAAGTCATCTTTGTTGGGCTTAGATGACAAAATCTTTCCTTTAATATGCTACACAAGGAAATCTAAGGCAAGCTCAACCTGCAGCAGCATAGGGAATGGAGGGGTTAAGTTCAGTGTTTCATTTACTGCTGTTAGATATGATAGAGATTAAAACTACAAAATCAAACTATACTAGAATGTTATAGAATTCTTGACAATTTTAATATAATTGTTGTTTATTTATATTCATATGTTAGCTTTCTTTGGAAGTAAGATGCTAAGATAATAGAGTTAACATCATAAAACAGTTTTACTTTACAAAAAACAATATCCTGTGAGTAAATTTTTTTCTTCCCATGCCAATTTTTTTGTACGACGTTAACATGACCATTGGACAGTTAAGTCATTCACTATTCTCGACTCACATCATACCGTTGTTGATGAGATTCTTAAGCTCTGAACTTTCCATTTCCTTATTAAATAAAGCAGAAACTTCAACTTCCCTAATGCAAGCAATATTTATGGTATTATATTCCCAGGGATTTTGCATAAATGATGACTGACATTTGGAGATACTAGCAAGTGGTTAGATCTCAAATTAAATAAGATTACTAGTATTTGCTATAAATTCTGTCACATATTGACCTCCTAATCCTATGCATTGAACAAATCAAAACAAATGTTCTATTTCTGCTCCAAAAATCTAGTACAAGAAGTAGATATAACAGACATATGTACACCTTGAAAATGAGATAAAACAACTCTATAATTAAATAATATCTTGAGGGGGACTATCTAATTTTATTCATTAGTTGAAGCATTTGCCTGTTATATGCATTAAGTGCATTACAGCATTTTGGAAGGCCATGAATTTTTAACAAGTCAAGTGCATATTTGTCCATGTGCCTCCCCTTACAACATTGTTACTGTTTTTCCAGTAGCCTAGTTTAATAAATTAAAGTGTTGTGATCTGTCAAAAATGCTATAATGTTCTTTATTTGACCATATTTTTGTTTAGTTTGGTCTCTTGGGAAGAGAAAAGAGATATGAATTCTGAATAATCTGAGAATGAATCTGATTATAGTAATTATTTGACCACATTTTCTAGCCATTTATTTTTATTTTTTAAAGATTGTGCAGCAAATTAAATTATTTTTTACCAACTATAAAATGCATTGTTAGGAAAGCACAGATTTATTCCCATTTTGACTTTCTCTTTAAATACATCTACTATCTATAATTCACTGATAAAGTTGGTTAAAATTACACTTATATTACTTATTAAACCTCTGCATTTTTAGGAAAATACAAAATTTTCTGTTAATATATTTCTTTGAATATGAAAAATTACATGCTGTGGAGTTTTCAGTTTTAAGAGGGTGCCAGTGTAAATCAAGCCATTCAAATTTTTTAACAATTAAATTCAAAGGTAAATGTTTATATCCTTACAGGCATACTGTACCATATTGTAATAGAAATGGCAAAAAATAGTTATTATGAAAATGTTAGAAATGCCATCTGAGTTAGAGCAGTGGTGCCTGCCACAGCAGTTCGCCGCTGGCACCAATAGTGGGGAATAGATGACAATGGTGTTGTAAGCACCAATGGAGTCACAGTAAACAATATGAGCCTGGCTAGTGGCCTCATACCTCCAGAGCCTGCATCAGGCATTTTCACTCCCTTTGGACACGTCAAATCTCTGAACTGGTGACTGGTTCTGAGTCTTGGGTATCAGCTCTTAAGCTACTGCAATTATTATGCCCTGTTTTTAAGGAAAACCAGCTTTGTCTTATATTAATATTCAAATTAAGCTGTGTTAATTTGTTTGAAAGCTGGGGGTTCAGGGACCAATTAACAAACAGTTTGGATATTCCTGCCTCAAGGGTGGTCTACCACTTGGAAAGGTTGACAATTGGAGATTATATTGCTGATATCCTTTACCATTTCTCAGGAAACCGGGCTAAGCCATTTAAAGAATGCAGCCAATTGTTAATGCATTAGTATTTATCTCTCATAACCTTCATACTAGCTTGTTTGTTCTACTTGTTGTTCAGGGCAAACTGCTATTCATACAGGATTAATGATAGTGTTATGTAGGTGACAATTTATAATCCATAAAGAAGGTTGCTTTTGTTATTAAAGATGGCAATATAATATAAAAATGTAAATGTAAAAACAACAGAAAAACTACATGAGTGTATGAACACCAAACTGCTTAATAGAATGTTTAAGATGAAGGAAGTGCATTTTTGAAATAATTTCAAAAGCACCCTTCAAATTTGCTCTCACATGTTAATAATAATTTGTGTACCAATTCCTAAGTCTTTTCTAAGATAGAGTCTGCCTGAAGTTTGCTTTGAAACCTAGGGGCTTTGCTTCTTGGTTGTGTGTATTTTATTACCAAGTTTCATGTAGAGAGGCATATTTATTTCATAATTTCATTTTTGATTGTTTATTGGAATAAACTCATCATTTTCTGATGGTTGATGTGTTTTGAACAAATGAGAAAATTAAAATGA
The DNA here is from genome assembly GCF_049639895.1 of Pseudopodoces humilis. Lineage (NCBI taxonomy): Eukaryota > Metazoa > Chordata > Aves > Passeriformes > Paridae > Pseudopodoces > Pseudopodoces humilis. The sequence continues at coordinate 77,316,792 of NC_142200.1, forward strand.
AATTTCATCGTCAAAGTCCTGTGATTTCTAGATGCCAGACAAGTTTTGAACTAAAACCAGAACCAAAGTAACCTACTTGGCTACTACTTGGCAGAGAAAGAATTTACAGAATCATTCAGGAATTACTGCTTTAAAAAAGCTGTTCGAAAAGTAGGATTTTTCATTAAATTCTTCCATTCAATACTTTATTTTTAACAAACACAGACTTTTGCAAGTACACTTCCTCTCTCTGTTAAGGGATTACATTTGCAATCAACACAGGTAAATTTACAAGCATAACTAAAAAACATGAACAAAGGATGGATATAAAATTTATTATTTTATTTTTAGATCATGATTCTATCAATTGGATAGAGTAAACGGTCTGTGGGGAATTTCAGTGTAGAAATCCAATGTTAGACAGGAAGAAGCACTCTAGATTAAGTGTCATCTAGAAAAAAAAAATCCAGTGTCTTTTAATTGTGTGTTTCTTGCTGGGGTTTATCTGGGTTTTTGAATTAAGTGGACAGTCAGGTATCTGATATTATTTCTGTTTTTTGAATTTTTGTTTAGGATGCATTTGCTAGCTGCCTGAAAATTCCTCTTTCCTTTTTCCCCTCTCCTCTCTTTTACTAGATCCTCAGAACAGGAAAATGTTTTGCTGTTACTGCCTAAAATAAGGCTGCCACCTGATAGGGGAATGATTGTCTATTAAGATGATGCTGTGAATGTTTCTTAGCATCCTGTGGAAAAGTGCATATCTAGGATTTCTGAAATAAAGCAGCAGTTAATGACTTTTTTTTTTTTTTTAAATTCAGCCTCTTTTCTACTTGCATTAACCCAGCTGCAAAGCTTCAAGTGCATTGATTTGTTTTGTGAAGAGCATTGTCATTTCAGTGGTGTTCGTTTCAGCTGAGATTGTCCTTAGTAGCTGATGGCTTTTTAATGTTTTAATTATCAAGTGTTTGCTGGTTACTGTCACAGACTGCCATGTAATAGAGTGCATTTAATCTTCATATTTGTATGCAATGGAGACCACACCGATAGGCATTAGCATTTTGCAGCTTTGTTCTTGTCTTAAAGGAAAAATTATCTATTAGCTTACAATTTATTCCTTTACTTGTGTGTTTCTATTTTTTTCCATTTTTTTCTATTGTCCATAGTATCGTAAGCAATTGGTCCTTGCTTTTCCCAATAACTTATTTCTCTCTGCAACCTTGCCTTTCTGTATTGATTATGTGCCACTGGCACAGTAAACTGCTGTCTACAGTGGAAGATTTGGATGTACAGACAAATTAATTCATATGAGCTAGACTTGGGCTGGTACTGTGAGGTTGGGAAACAAAATCAGCAGCAACTGACCTTATCTTAGTCTCCAGGGGCTTTCTTTGCAACTGATGAAGGAAAGAGAACAGACACATCCCACAGCAATTTCAAAGCCATGGGCTCCCTTTCTCTGTTTTCATTCCTTCACTCACTTTCAGGAAAGCACACAAATTAGTTTCCTGCTCTGAGCTGCATTTACAGCCACCTCACACACTGTTCAAAGGACTGCAGATCCTTCTTGAGCTGAGGGAGAGCTTTTCCTTCTCTCTCTCCTTTCCTCCCTCCCTATGTCCCTCCTTCTACTCTTTGCTCTCCATAAATCAGCAATCCCATGGAAGCAATAGCCCTAGACTGCTCCACTTCGGGCCTAAAAGCTGAACTTACTTTTTCGTTCTTTATTTTTTTTTTAATAGGTGTTTTCTACTCTTTCAGGCTGTTTCTTCCCATCTTCTTTCTTTCATATCCAATGGAAGCAAAAAAAAGCCCACTTGTTAAATCTTTTTTTTAATCAGTTGGGAGAAACATTGTTTCTGTATTCAAGACACAATTAAATACCCATCTCCATGCTGACACAAGCACAAATCTGTGGCTGCTCTCCTGAAATTTATTTTATTTTATTTTATTTTATTTTATTTTATTTTATTTTATTTTATTTTATAATATAGATATAATATATATATTTTAATATATTATATATATATTTTTAAATATATTATTTTAAAATACATTTTATTTAATTTATTTTAGGAACTTGTCTGTGTTTGATTTTTAAACCTCAACACTTTTGATGAGGTTGTCCTGCCAATACCACTTTTTATTTAGATTTCTATTTGCAATAAGTTATCCTCTTAAACTGTTCTGGTGGGTTAAAGGAAAGATACTGCATATATGGAGCTAAGAGTGTGTTGGTCGTTTTAAAGCAGTAATTTTCTAAATAGATACTAAAAATTTGTTTTATTCCAGTCCTGTCAGTATGATGTCTTCTCCCAGGTAACAAGTGCCTCTTACTTACCTCTACAGATGTAGGTCCTGGGCTTAATTTGACAGGTCTGTGTAGGGATCTAGAGGCTCAGACTCACAGTGGTGAGTTAGAAAAATCAGCTGATGTCCTCCAAACATTTCTGTAGCATTCATAGCCTCAAAAAGTGATCAGGGAACCTGTATCCACTCTCATATAGTGACATTTTCAAACAAGAAAGATTTTGAAGACTGATCATTTACCCAGAGAACAAAGCAGTACCTTTATTACATGTGAATTACACAAAAATGTTCAGGGTCTGTGAGCTGCAATCTTTCCCTGAAGTAAATGGAAATTCTGAGAGCTGAAATGTAAAAAAAAAATTAATCAATCTATTGGATTAGCATGCCCCTGACCTACTGTCCAACATTTATATTAATGAAGGTTGACAAGCTGCTTTAACCCAAAGATGTGTTTGCTTTTAGGTAATTTGCAAATAGTGCCCACACATTTTAAGAGTGCAACACAGAAAAGGAGAAGACTATTTTCGGATCTCTAATTCTTTGAACTGTTCTGCCAGTGCCATCTGTGGTTTGTGCATTGGGATTTCAGAACTCAGCATTTCTGATAGGGATAACTTTCTTCTTTGTTGACCATCTGTCACAGGTGTAGGCACTAGAACACATAATATTAATTTTCTAGATTAAAACTGCAGTTGGACTGGCATGCTTGTTTGTTACTGTCTGCTTTGGACCCATGTCTTTCTTTTTCTTTTTTTTTTCTTTTTTTTTGGTGACATTCAGAAATTAAATTGTGGATCTCAGTTAAGTCTCTGAAAAAAAAAAAAAAAAAAGGAAAATGTTACATTAGGTTCCCATTGATTTATGAAGCAGAAATGTTTGCAGGAAGAAGTCTTGAACAGCTTGTTTGTTCAGCTCAGCAGCAGGGACAGTCTGCAGATGATTAGTTCCACTCATGCCCATATGTGTCATGGCAGTAAATACTGATTATTACAAATGGGTTTGTAGGAGATTAAGCTAATTGAACGAAAGTCAAAAGCAAATATGTATTGCTGGTTTGAAAATGTGTAAATAAAAGGGATCTGCTTCATGTTTGTATTATTGCTTTTAAAGGGAGCAAAGGTATGCAAATATATGCAAAAATCTCTCTAGGGTATTATAGGTTATCATGCGTCAAAGTTTTCAATTTTAATCAGCGGTCCCTTTAAGTCAAAAAGAAAGGACCAGATTTCCAAAAGTACCATATACTAGAGAGACCTTAAGAGTGTGACAGATTCATTTTATGGACTTTTGAGGTTCCAAAATTGTGTATTTATTCCATCATGGGGCTAAAATCAAATGCGCTCCAATGCCTTTATTAAAATGGATAGCTGGAAAGAATGGTTTTGTTGCCCCTGTACAAGTCCAGTCCTTGCTATCGCTTCTGCCTATTATTTTCCATCTTTTCAGGACATAACAAGTCAAAACAGATATGATTTCTTAGAGAATTATGTTTTTTTTAATGATTCCTGTGGCACTGTAAGCAAGCAATTGCTTTTTATGTTGCCACTTCAGCCACCACACAAACCGTGCAATCTTAGGTTTGTATGTAATTTCCAAGAGTGCTTATAATGTAAAGGCTATATCAGATTTTGAATCTTTGGGTCAAGGCCTCACAGTGCAGATTGAAGTGGATAAACTGTAGAAATTTCCATTAAGACGCTTAATAGTTGTGTGTGTAACTACAACGCCACCGATGTCATCTATGGGCCCTAATCAAGGGCTGAAATCCTCAGCAGGAAGTCATAGTAACCTACGTCTTCCCTCTATAATTCTTGAAGTTACCATCAGCTTTGTTAATATGAGGATCTTGCCTCATACTCCTCAGGAGGATGTCTGCAGTGACAACAGGCAAGAAGCGTTAACATTTCCTCTGAAACTGTCTTTTGTGCACTCATTATCTTGGATATTACCATCGGAAAATGCACCCTCCTCTAAGAAACTAAGTTGATTTGTGTTACTCTGCTTCAGAATTTAGGGGAACACACATAAGTAATAACCGCTTGATTTTGTGGAGAGTTGCATCAAGTTGTTCATTCCTTCTCTTTCTCCACAAATTTAGCCAGAGAACTTGAAGACCAATAATAAGAATTTTAAAAATTAGCATTAAGTAGTTAGTCATGGCTCACTTACACTGTTGACCTGGCTGAATGACAGGTTGCAAATAAATTGATAACTTTTTATTAAAACTGTAAAATGTTAATAAATGGATTAAAGTTCTGTGTGTTTAGAGTGTAGAACATAGAAGGCATGTATGTATGCCTATTATTATGTATTAGTTCTACTAAATATCATCACAGCTCTTCCTTTGGGGAAAAAAAAAAAAAAACAAAGAAAAAGAAAAAAAGAAATGTTCTTTGTAACTCTGTTTAGTCATATCCAAGAAAAAAGAGAAATCACTCTATAAAGGAGTAAAATGAACAGTTGTTAGGGTGAGCAGAGAAAGATAGTGTTTATTTTCTGAGATAAAACTGGGAGCACTTACTCTGTTCAGTCCAGAAAAAAAAATGAACATATAGAGAGTAAAGGTCTGTTATCAGGAAGTACAGAAAGTTGCAGAATTGGCAAGGCACAGGGAAGAAAAATTAGGTGTTGATTCCAAACTACTGCCTCTGGTAGAGAGCAAAGGGGTATCTAGAATATTTCTTAATACTGTAATTGTTTTGTTTGTTTCTGATAGAAGATACTAATGTTTTCTGTTTGGTTGGTTATTTTCTTTCCTTGTTTTTGGAAGATTTTTAAATTGTTTGGAAAGTTTACTAGAATCTTTCTTGCACGTTTTCAAATTCTATAAAAAAAATTTGTAAGTGATCAACACTTTTTTTCTGATCTTTACTAAAACTTGCTTCAGAAGTGAGACATGAGTTTTTAACTCCCAGAAGGCTTTCTTCACAAATTCACCATTCACTTTCTCAGCTGCATTCAATGTTTGGACAAGAGACTTCCAGCAGAATTTTTCTCTTCAAGGAGACAAAATGACTACAGAAGAAGATAGGACCTTTATGGTAAAGGGATGTTTGACTGTGGGACTCTCTTGTGGTGAAGATCAGATGAATATTTGTCTTTTTATCATCTTAAAAGTTGAGATAAAACACCTTTCTCCATGTGCTTAATATGTGATTGAGTAGTAGGGAACATCCTCAACTGTATAGCAATACAAGTGATGAAGAAAAAAATTCATAATCTCGGAAGACTGACATTTCTAACTGTGCATCTAACTGCTTCAACTTCATATTACTCTTTTATATCTGATATTTCTGAAATGTTGCTTTCTGACATAAGATGAAAGAGCTGATCTCTGTAAATTAAAAAAAAAAAAATTAAGTATCAAGTACTCTTTTCCTCAATTTTAAAACATCAGACTTTGTGTGCCAGCTATTTTTTGTGGTTTCAGATAGAATGTTGTTTTGTTTGGTTTTTTTTGGTCTGGGAGTGGCTGAGGGAATTTCCTATTTTTTGTTAGATAATCCTAGAATTCTTATCCTCTCATAACTATATAAAACTATATAATATGGCCAAGAGCACTGACCTGATGCTCCTTGAACTCTAGGAAGTTTGGTGCCTAGAAAAATTGTATGTCTTTGTATTTGTCCACACTGAATTACAAAAGCCAATTATTGGCTTTACTCATGCAGGAAAATATTTGTCTTCTTTCTTGCACTGCTTGCTCCCCAGTTTAGAATGGTTTAGAAATGTCACTCTTTTATTTCTCCTTTCTGCAGAATTTTGAGCTCTGCAGAGAAGAGTAAAACAAGTTACACAAAGATGTGAGGATGGAATGTGGTGCTGCAAGCTATGTCTCAACTTAAAAAAAACCTGGGTACTAAGCAGGCTTCTTGCTCAATTTCCTCTCTCTCTTGGACATAACTAGGTTATTGGAGGGTTGTTGTACAGTAGGAAATAGCTTAGAAAAAATTTTGATGCCTATAGCTATTCCACAGTAAAATAGTTCAATCATCAAAACCACATTTGGCATTCTGTAATGACCATTAATGAAATTAAACTTAAAGTGATGGAAAAAAACTTGCATGCTTATGCATTGGTTGAAGATTCTTTCTTTATCTTAAGTAATATAACCTATTTGGAGAAAAAAGTGATACACGCTAACTCTTAGAAAAATTGTGCAACTTTTTTTTTGGAGAGGAGTGAGAGGAACCAGGAAGGTGTTGAGTCTCCCTTCAAAATTTGTGCTGTTTATTGGGGTTTTTTTGGTTGTTTTTTGAATCCTGCTTGATAATAAAGACATTCCAGAAAGTAAGAACTTTCTTTCCTTCCTTTCATTTTTTTTTTTTTATTTTCCCTACAAAGGCAGACTCTTCAGAAGATGAAGTGCAATGAACTCTTCTTTTATACTTTATGCAGTGCCAGCCTAGCTGGCAGCAAGTATGTAGTAATTTGTGTCATGCAGGAAAGATCTTATTCCATATTCGGAATACCTAGTGTAAAACTGTAAAGCAGAAGTTGCATCAACCTTCTGTCAAACACATGTACATTTCCATCTCTTCTGCATCTCTGAAGTAGTCTTCACCCAACCCTTGTTTTATGTCTGCATCCATTTTTCTATTATTCATTCAATATCCAATAATTTCTAGACTGCTGTGCCCAGATTACTTCTGATTTTCCTGCAAATTCAGTTTCACTCATGGTGTAAACAAGGGTGTTTGAATAATATAATCATCTAGAAAGTTCTCAGAATATGACTCCTAAAACAAATTAAGATAGCTGAAACCCTTGGGCACTATGCAGAAAAATGTTTAATGTTTATAAAGTGCCTAAGAGGTGATTAACTGTTAATATGTCTACTCACAGCCCTGGAGAGAGTTCAGTTATAATAAATAAGCAGGATGTGGCTGTCTATTCCAGGCTTTTTTTTTGGGTTTTTTTTTGAAATCAGGTGAAATGTGTACCTTCTATGTTTCAAGAGATATCCTACAGATAGGTCAGTTATACCAGCTGTTGGAGAGGCAACAAAGGCTCAGATCTCATAGCATTTTGAAGTTGCATTATTACTCATTACAAAAATTATATGTATTTTTGAGATCACCATGAACTTTATGCAGGCCTCAGGGATTTCATATCATTGCTTGAATGTGCAATGAATTGCTTGAATCTAAAAATTTATCTGTTGCCTTCCTTCAATTCTTGTTGTTTCAGTTAATAATTAATCAACTTTTTAAAGCTGATTTAACTTGTAATGATTGAGTATTGAAGAGATACTTCCAAACTCTAAAATAAAATTGGCCAGCATAATATTTGATTAGTTATAATGGGGAGAAAAACTGAACTTTATATTGTTGGATAAATGCACAATTGCTAAAGTTTATGCTTTCCTGACAGACATATACTCATTGGTTATGCTTTATAATAAGTGTTGGGAGGAAAAGCGAAATGGAAGTACTACTCATGTTTACCATACTATATTTATAATTAATTCATTAGAGCATCATTATCACTGAATAGTCTCAACTGTCTTCAAATTATATATCCCAGTGCAGCATCTCTTTTCATCCTTTGTTCTATCTGCATGGTTAACTCTCCAGTAATACCAGTACTCTTGCCATGTGTATGAACTGAAAAATCAATCTGGGAATTGAAATATTACATAAAAATTAAGCATCCTGACCAGCAACAGGACATCTTGTGCTCAGTGACCTCTGCCAGCATCTGATGGCTGAATGAAATAAATGGTTTGCCCCTAAATTCTGCCAAGTTGCCTTTGCCTTCATGGTGAAGTATATACATTTGTTTAGTTGTGTTTTTTTCTGAGCTGTGAGAAAATAAGGAACTCAGAGGTTATCAAGAGATTAATTTCCAAGATTTATTAGTGTACTTGCACTGCTTAATTACTTTTGGCTGAAAGATTCTGTGGTAAAAGTTAATATAGTCATACCTATTTCTGACTTCTATACATATTCTTTTTAAATTGGTGCAAGTTATACAAAACTCATTATTATATGTCTTTTGGAAAGGCCCTCTGTATGCTTGATACACTATATTGGCTACAAGATCAAATTATTAAGTCTACAAAATAAATGGTGTCCAATTTCTGTTGTTCAGCTCAAAACATAGAAATCAACTTTGTCTTCTGTGCAAGTTTTTAGCCCGAGCAAAATCTGTGTCTGTTTCCTTGATGGAGCTTTAATTCCATCACCGTGCTAGGAGGAGAATATTCTATCAGTCATAGTAATAAAAACAATAGTATTTCCTTGTGGGAAACAGCTCCTGCAAAACAGGCTAAAAGAGTATAGACTCTTTATATGTGCAAATGCAAGAAACAGCTGGTTTGAGACGATTCATTCAGTTTGAGAATCAGCTCTCATTCTGTTTTTGCATTGTTCTTGTAGGATTAAGAACTTCAACAGTTTAAAAAATAGATCTGGAAATGTAAAATATTAAAAATGTATCTAGTTTTTATGTAGATTCATCACTGCCTGAAGCAATTGAGCTTTACTGCAGCTTTTATCTTAATATTTTTTATTGTAACTGAGCAATTACCACATCCATTCTTCAGTAAAAAGTTTCCCATTCCAGCCATACACAGCTATTCTGTAACACTGAAAAAAGGTAATATCTTTAAATCAACACTTTCCACAATTAATTTAGTGAGCTTTTTGAAGAGAGTCAAATAGTTTTCTAGTCATCTTTCAAAGTCTCTTCTAGATGGATTTTATTTTATAGGTGTAGGAAGCTATTGTGAATACAAAAGTCAGCATTAAGAAAATCTATGCAGCAGCCCAAAAACCCAGGGTAGAAAGGAGGTGCATTACATATAGTTCTGTGTGGGCATAGAGAAAGAATTACCTAGAGAAAAGTACACTCCATTCCATATTAAAATACATTTCTGTCTTTGTTTCTGCTTTGACCTCTCTGGATTTCCTTGCCTCTTACCCTTACTCTTCTAATCTCTAACCACTCTGCCACCTGTCTGCTCTGATCCATTTATTCTTTGTGCTTAGTTTATCACTCTGTGTTTGTTGTCTTACTGTCAGACACTCAGTTGAGATAGCTGGAGAGGAGAACTGTAAGACAGAGCCATAGCAGTGTATTTCCAACGCACAGCAATGAGGGGAGGAGCTAGAATATAGAGGCTGGAGGAGTCTTCTGCCAGGGCAGTGAGGCGTGTGACAGCTAAGGGCAGTGTGGTGGCTTGCATGCACCAGGCATATGGAAACATTGTCACCTGGGAAGTTGTCAGTGGCACTGGGTAGGGTGGGCAGGTAAAGGTTGAAGAGCTCATATTCTGTTAATGTGGATTAATGCAGGGCCAGTCAATGCTATTGGAAAGCAATAATTATTGGAAAAAAGAAAAATCCCCCTTGGTCAAATAGAGCATGTAGGAAGATAAATACTGTGCCATTCTAGTTTAAATAATTTTATTTTTTTTTTTGTAATTTCATAGAATACTTCATTAACATTCAATATTAGGTCAATATTATGCCAAAGGGAAAAGTGCACACCTGGTAATTACTGTCCTATAAACCTAAATGCTAAAATTAATGTGGAAGCTTTTAACAAGAAGCCAGTAAGAGTCAAAGGCAATATAAATTACTATTTCTTAAGTAAATGAATATTGGAAACTCAGAATGACAAAATTCACCGAATTTACACAGTTCAATTGAATCTTTTGTCTCATTATAAAAAAGAACAGGAGTCTAATACATTTAAAAATAATGATTAAGAAATAGGTCTCAAATTGCACTGGATTTCTATCCCCTTGTATAATCCACTGCTTCCTGTGAGTCATCATTCTTTAATAATCAACAAGGAAAACAAATTAAGCAGCATATTAATGTAATTGCACAAAATAGGGCATGCATATGTTCTTAGATTTACATGCAAAAAATGCAATTTTTTAAGTGTTTCAATAAGAAATGTTCCTGTCAAGGGATTAATGAATTGAACAACTGCCTCAGTATATTATTAAAAGCATTATGTTTTATTCCAAAATATTTTAGTATTTATCCTCAATAAGCAAAATCTACATGATATGCAAAATGAAAACACATAGGACATTTTATTTTCATGTTAAATACTCTCAGTGTTGAACCTATCCTGTATGTCTCCATCACTCCTATTCCTGTATTGCATGTTACAATATTTAATAACAGATTCACAGGCTGTATTACAATTGAAATTTTCTCTTTCTTTTTATATTGGCTTTGTTGATCTGTTGGGTGTAAATATCTTCCATCTGACCATAATTGTTTGTTTAATGCTTTAAAGTTTTATACAGGAGGAAGATGGTTTCTAATCAAACTGCAATACCCTTAAAAATGTGTTGCAAGCAAAGTTTTGCACTTTACATTTTCAGCTGAATTGTTGTTTGGTTCTTTTTTTTTTTTTTTTTTTGGGGGTAATTAGCTCCAGTGGTGTTGCAGCAGATCATAAGTAGTGGTCAATGGTGCCATGGCCAATTTGGATCTCTCAACTTCCTAGGACAATGTACTCTGTGAATTAAACATTATTTTTTTGAGCTCACTTGTAAAGAAACAAATACAACACCTAAAGGGCTCCATTACATTTGTACAGAGTTGTCTGATATCTGAATTCACTGATTAATCACTTAATCCATGATGTTTCTACTACAGATATTCTCTAACCCACAGCTTGTGTACCTATGGACAAAATAGCTACCAAGCTGATGGTAAGGGTGCTCATCCTTCCCCATCATGGTGTGGATGTTCCCTGTAACACACTGGGAAGCTCAAAACCTTCAGCATTCATGCTGCTGCTGGATCTGCTTCAAAAAGTCTTTTGGGTAAACTGATAGACTTTCCAGCTTGGAAGTTTGGTCTATACCTTTTCCTTTAGTTAGCAGATTCTGGAGAAACTGTCAGAAAACCAATACACAGGATTATAGCTGCTGGAAACATTAAGCACAGGTGGTATTGACTGCATAATGACCTTTTGCCCTTCCTGGCCATGGTCCTGACTACATGTTGTCCCCACCTTGACATAGTGGTACTGCTCCCATCTTGCCTCAGCCCTTAGCACATGCTGCATGTTAGACAAAATCTATGCAGGAGTTCAGAAAACTGTCACACTCCTGCCACATGATTTCCAAAGTCTTGTCTGTGTGACAAATCCAGCAGATAGGGGATGTAGCTGTTTTTGCAGTATGATTTTAATGCAAAAGAAAGATTTCTGGGCCAAAGAACGAATGTGCATTTGACTTGGCTTCTTTTTCCAGGAACACACTATAACATCACAATCCATTTTTCCTCAGAATACTTTTTTTTTTTTTTTTTAATCTGATTTTTAAAGATCAGTTATTTAAAATAGAATTATTCATGTATCAGAATCTGGATTCTTAGTGTTTCAAAATCCTAGAACAATGCAAGCCTAATACAGTATTTTTGCTCATGGAAATAAAATTTATAAAACTCTAGTTTAAAATATTTGCAAATGCTGACAAATTTCAGAGAACTTTAAGTGACTGCTAGGGAGCCTTATCTCTAAAAATTTTGAAGAAGAGTCAACAACAAATTAAAAATCTTTAGTCATACAAAAACCATAAGCAATTATAAGGTAAAGAATCTCTAGGCATTGATTAAGACTGATAATATCATTCCCTTTGTAGGCCACACAAGAAAGAAAGGGGAGCTTCTCTTCTGTTTAAAGTTGCACACAGTTTAACTTTTACTTTGGGGAGCCAGAAATGATGATATCAGATTTTCCTTCAGTTGAATAGCGAACAAAAATTAATTGAAGCTGTAGATCTGATTTCCTTCCTCCCCATGTACCTTTAATTGCAAATACCAATCATTCCATTATTCCACATGGTCTATGTCAGTTTAATATACAATTTTTTCAAAGTGTCATAAGCTATCAAGGCATAAGTAACATGCAAAGATATTACAGAGAAGACATGAAGCTTGTTCTTTAATTAGGAATTCTGCAGGTTGGTTTTGGTGATGTGAGGGGTTTTGGTGTTTTATTTGTAAATTTATTCTCTCCTTGATGGAAAGACATACAGAAGAAAATATTTGAAAAAGATGGCTGTACATGTAGGAGCTAGAAGGAGGATATTGCATGTACAGCAGGAAGGTAAAATGAAAGATCTTTCCTTCAGACCTCAGTTTCTCTTCTCTTTCTATAATAAAAGGAAGAATGAACTAGTTATATTTTCCTAACTATGAGTAGTAATATTGAGGATACACAACTGCAGATTAAAACTCTGCACACTAAAAAGAGACCTGAGCAGATCAGAGGTTTTGCAGCTAAAAAGGACAAGACTATGTGAGGGATAAAACATTTTTGAGTACTCGGCAATATTTTTTACTTTGATGTTTTACTACTTCATTTTTTGTACAGTTACTTATATGGTATTACTCAGGGATTTTAATAAGAGAATTCTACCCCAATAGTTTAATTCAAAATACATTTAATTTTCAAAATTTTAGAATGATAGGTTTCAGCTGTAGCATTTCACGGATTTGTCTGCTTTCTTAGCAAACTTAAAGATAACCATAGTATTTATTAAGAGCTTCACCTGCTTCCAGATTTTCCTCTCACCTTATAATCAATATTAGAAGCAGATTTCATTTTCTACTACAGTGATCTATTCCTATCCCTCTTTTGTCCTTGATCTTCTGTTTAATTGGAAAGGAGTGTCTTTCAAAAAGAAGCTTCAAAGTCCACAAAATGCCACTGCCATGAGGAACAATATTTAACAAGCTTTGAGTACGGAATTCAAATGGACTGAAAATTTCACCTTTTTGAACGCATAAAGTGCAAGGGAACACCAGCTATATGCCTTAAGATTATTAATATTCATTCTGAATAGGTATTTCATCAAAGTTTATTTTTGCTTTCTGTAAATAGAAAAATAAATAAGGGAATTTATTTCTAATTAAAAGTATTTTTCAGGAGTCTTTTAAAGCTTCCATGTGTATAGTAGTACCACCCACAGAAAACTGTGTTGAAGTATTTAAATTGTTTTGTTGGACACTTAAAGTATGAATGGAATTTGCCTGTGGCAAAAGTTATTATGCGATGATTCAAATACAGATTGTTGTATAATATGTATAAACAGTATAAAACTCTTTCTTGGGTAAGCTTTAAGTATGTGGCATTTCATTATTCATCCAGCTATTTAGGTATATATTTTTCAAGGATGAAATATTTCTATGACACTATCTATAATTACGCCACTATTTGTTTAGAGCCTCCACAGCTATTACAAATATTTCCGCTAATCCTATATGCTCATGAAGAAACCAAGGATTTTGTCATCCCATTGATGGGCTCTAGGTGGAATAAGGACATAGATAAATAAAGAGGTGGATAGATAGATAGATAGATAGATAGATAGATAGATAGATAGATAGATAGATAGATAGACAGATAGATAGATAGATATACTTATGTAATCATGTATGCAATTTTTTGGTTACAACATAAGTTTTAAGACTGACCTCAACTTGCATTTGATCCAGGACTGATCCTTGTTTGTCCAGACCATGATTTTTTAAGTTTATTGTCACTTAATTGTAATAATTTAAATTGTGGGTAATCTTGTGCTCAGTTCTTTGCTGTCACACCGTCCAAGTGTCAGCTAGGACTGACAATTTATTTTAAGTACTTTCATTCTGGAATATTACAGGTTGCTGTTGTGAAATTTCTCTGATTTTTCTGCTTTTTGTTTCATCCTTCCAAGTTTACCTCTGGAGAGGATCTAACTCTCATTCATGTTAGCACTCACCACTCATTTTAAAAGTTATTGAAGGACCTCTTAAGTAGCAAAACTCCCATAATCTGGAAAGTTTTAAACCCAGTGGGCAAAAATCAGGAAAAAGGGTCTGTTTTCTGTGCTGGCACACAGCAGTTATTCCGTAGCAGTGTGCCAAAAACATTTGCCAGGTCCTTGTAACCATTTAGCACTATTTGCCATTAATTTGTTTAGTGGATGGATTTTAAAGGTCATTTTCTGTAATGAAAATATAAAATCTATAATTCTGGACTAAACTCTTTTGTCACCCACTGTAGTGGGTCAGAGACTTAATGTCTGAGAAGGATCACATATGAAGTTATAACTTATTTTTCCAATAGATTTCACAGATTTTTTTTTTTTTAATGACTGCAGAAGTATCCAAAGTCTTCAACAGGCAAGTTTCTTGACTATCTCTTGATAAGCATATAGTCTCTTGTGGATAAGCCTTCTGCCCATTAACCTTTTCCTTCTTGTCTCCCCAATGTTCATTTTTCCCCTAAACTACTTTCTCACATAAAGAGGTTTAAAAGAATTTTTTTTTTTTTGCTTCATTTTTTCTTTTTGTTTTTTTATGTTTGTCTTTATCAATCTTGATATCATTTATCTCATTTAAGACACCTATCTTAGTTCTTGTTTATGGGCCCAGGTTTAAAGGCTTTGGAATAGCCTTCCCAGGTAAATTTTACCTGAAATTTCAAAGTTATCACGCCCTACTTGATAAAGAACACTCATTTTATTCAGTGGGGATGATCCCCATGCTGCAAAATTGTAGATAGGAGCTGCAAAGGGACAGAGCATACTTTGTGCAGCTGCCACCTTTTGAGATCTAGAGAACTTTGCAGCTAATGTGTGATATCCTGCTGAGAACATCATACCACATATTTCAGAGGCTTATACTGAACACGATTTTACAGGGTTGGCAGGAAACTTATCTTTTTCAGAAGAGGATTTGGCATCCCTTGCATGGTTCAAGTTCTTGCTCCAATATCTCCACTTCCACCTCCCACTACACATACAAATATCCTTTTATTTGCTCAGAAAACAAATAATTACTCTTTCACTCCCCCCAACCAAGAATCTCACTTATCCATTTGTTGCTGTGGACAACTGCAGTAAAAAAGTGTAAAGTGGCAAGGATGTTTACATGGAATACAAGATTAGCATAAATGAAAAGTAGGAAATATGGTAGAAAAATAGAAGTTGGTAGGATGACAGAAAACAACTATGGATGTTAAAATCCTTTAGATTTAACTTTGACATCTGTAACATAGATGTCTGTAACATTTTCTTTAATGTGTAAGTTAACATATAAAAACTAGAAGTCTTAATTATAGAATTTGCTTTAAACTAAGTTTTTTTTTATTTAAGACTTGAAATTTAAATTTAAGCCAGCTCATTTCAGTGGCTGAGGCATCTTGGAAGTATCCTTATGGTGGGTTTAAAAGTTGCTACTTTGTTTATTACAAAATAATCCTGACCCATATGGATAAAAATTCCTTAAAATATTATTTTCCACACTGTTTTATAAATGTCACTAAATGATGTATGACATGGCAACCAGTAAAGAGCAGATAGCCCTACTCTAGACCTAGTTTAAGCAATATCTCCACACAGGATAGAGCAGTAGTTTTCAACAGTATATTTTAGTCTAGAAATAACAAATGTTTTTTGGGCAGAAACTTGCATAAGGTGATAAAGACTACAGACTATTAGGATAGTTGTCAGAGTATTTTTCTGTTTCTGGCCCTAGAGAAAACAGTATGAATTGGAATATGTTAATGCAGCAAAATGAAACTAAAGGATGTTTAAAATTATTTAAACTAAATTCAAATAGCATTCTCAAGTGGAGAAGGCCTAATTACTAGTTTTTAAAGTGTGTTATTTGAAGTACCCTCTTAATACAGGTGCAGTGTATTTAGTAATAACAAATTTGTTTTGGTTTGTAGATGGAAGAATTAATTAGAAGATCCACAGATGACATGAATCTATATATTCATATATAGATTTTATGTTCTATGCTGTTTCAATATAGTTTAATCTAAATCAAAACTTGAACATGCCTAGACATGAAATTGTATCTTCATCTCACTTTCTGTCTCTACAGTCTTGAAAATAACTAAAGACTAGATCTTCTTGTGAGTTTTATTTATACTTCCTCTGTTTAAGAAAAAATATTGCACTTCTTTGTTTCATGGCATTTGATGAGTACTAAAAACTCAAGACTGGAAATTCGATAGTACATCATTTGCTGAATTAGCATAGGTGTCTGCCCTTTGCATCATACTAACATTTCAGCTAATGTGACACTAACTTTTAATAACCTTTAAAAAATATTTTACTGTGTTCATGTGAATTGGAGAAACATGGACAGCAGGAAGAACTAGGGAAGTTCTTTCAATCAAACTGTAATATGGACACTTTAGAAGTCTATATGAGCTTTCAGCTAATATAAATAGTGGAAAAAACAGAGCATTGCAAGAAATTACAGGTTTAAATTTCATGCGGAAGAACAAACAGGAGGAGCCAAGAGAGCAGTAGGCTTTGAATTTCCCATTTAGCTGATATCCCTTAAATTGAAGTGTGTACATATAAATGGTAATAGTATAATTCCATGAAGAATTACTTGTAGTCTGCATATTTACATAGTATGGATAGTTCAAATTTAAATTCTGCTCAAATTCAAATTCTGTATGTGTCTCTTGCCTAAACAAAGGAAGTCTGACTCAAACTAGAGAGACTTTTCTAAGATTAGAAAATTATTAAGAGTAAAATATAGGATGGTGAAGTTAAGTACTCATTTGCCTCCTGTATCCATTACATAGTAGACGCAGATGAAGAATGGTGTTCGCAGTCTCTTCTTTTGGAGGAAATTTCCTGTTCATGCAAGGGTACTTAAAATAGGTGTGGGAGCAAATCATCTGCTTATACACAATGTGGAGGTTTTTCTGCTGTGCTAAGGGACTGATATGTTTACATGATATGCTTAGAAATCACATATGCTAGATGGATTCCTGCTATAGTCAGCCACTGCAGGATCATATCCAGAGAAACTACAGTTACTGAGAACCAGCATGGGACAGGAACGAGATGGGCCTCTGTTCATGAAATCATTTATTCAGCATGGGAATAAACTCATTCAGAGACAAAGAGCTCTGAAGAAGGGCAGGGTGATGGGTTTTGAGGGTGGAGTTCAGGGTCAGGGATCACTAGGAACACAGCAAGGGAGAAACCCCAGGGGCTCAAACCCAATCAGAATTCTCTGGGCTGACACCCTATAAGGGTCTGGGGTGGGGCAACTTCATCCAGGCTTCACTCAGCCCATCCCCCAAAGCAGGAGGTCAAAATTCACTAGCTTGGCTTACAGCCATGCCTCTCACTTTAACAATGCTTATCTGAAACTAACTCTTTGCCTCCCTGAGGCACCTCACGACAGATTCCCGTGCTTCAAAATCTACAACAAAATTCTTTGTCTCCTAATCTGCAGCTTGATTTGTTAGTACCTCAGGAAAGAGTTCAGGACCAAATTTTCCCTTCCCTAGACAGACAGAGATGGTTGAAAAAGTGTTCAATACAACTCCATCCTGCATTTAATACTGATGCACAGAAGTTGAGAAGGAAATATGGAGTAAAGAGAGAAGTGGTTTGAATGTAGAGGGGGAAAGAGGTGGTTCATAGCTATGAATGAGGAGGAAAAAGGAGAAACAGTCTTCAGCTATCAACAAAGGGAAAAGTATTAAAATATGTAAGTCTGCAGAATGTAACAGGGTTTTTTGAGACTTAGGAGATGAAGAACATTAGGGGAAAAGCTTAGAGGTACAAGGGTTTGAAAATCCTTGTAGAGGCTTACAAACCTAAGTAAATGCTGAATTCAGGAAAGCAGGACTTTTCTGAGCTTGGGTTGTGCTATTTTTGGAAGAAAATAGATAAAACATGGTTATGTTGGCATATGAAATTTTATCCAGGTAGGAAGAAGGTTTCTGAAATAATTGCTTATTTTTTCCCATTTTCCCTTTTTATGTACAGTAGGATTACAAAGAGAATTAATATAAATTACCTGGGTAAAACATGAACACATAACATTCCTTTGTAAGTATACAGTGCAGATTCTGGAGCTGGCTGTCACATGTAAGATTTCTAAGTTTTAAATATGCTAAAGTCATACATGGTTAGAAAAAAAAAAAGTAAGGGAAGATTATGAGAGCTCTATTTCTTACAACACATTCTCTAAAATTCCCCCAAATCTCAAAACTCTGATCTGTTGTTCTGAAGACATTACCAGATGCTTATCAAAGTAAATCTCAACTGGATCCCTTAAGTATTTTAAACCTGAACACATTTAATGCTTTTTTTGTTTAGTTTTGTTTTTTCTCTGTTTTTTGTGGCTTTTTTTGTTTTTGTTTTTTTGTGATTTACTTTTTGTAATGCTAAACATGGAAATTTTTAAATTCAAAGTGAGGTTTTGTCATTCCCTTCCATACTGCCAGAGGCTGATTTGTCCCTCATGTTTTTTCAAAGATTGTCCAGCAAAACTTGTGTGTGCTGCTAAGTGTACTGTGCACCACATGGACCCAGTTTGTTGCTTCTGCAGTCCATTGTAGACTAACCATCACTTTGGGAAGAGTCTGCAAACTGCTGCTTCCAGATATAATACTGAGATTCTGAAAGTTCACAAAATCATTTAACTTCAGTGTATTGGAAAAAACTGTGCTAGTGCTGGCAGAAAAAGGAGATCTTACGCCCAGGAAATTTACATTATTAGTGGTGGGCTTCTGCAGTGAGTGCAAAGTCAGTGAGTGCAGAAAGAAAGCTTCTAAGAAAAAAAATATATGATGGCATTTACCATGTTTATATACAAGAAAGACACTAAATATGGATTACATAACTTGAAAGCTCCTCTTATATTAGCAAATGATTAATCATTATTTTTGGCAGTCTTCTATCAGCGATTGAGAGACAGGGACATCCAAATTGAGATCAGAAGCCAATTTTAAGGAGTATAGGAGGTGTTTATATAGGGTTTTACTTGTATGGCACTTCTATAATACAGGGTTCTCTTTTTGGTAACAATTTCCCATTGGTTACAAATTCTCCATGGCGTCAGTTACCTGGTAAACTTTACAAAGTTTCACAGCATATCTCTTGGTCACATCTACCCTAGGGCATAGTTATCTGTGCCTGTCTCTCCCATGGGTTCTGTATGATTAAGCCAAAGACACCAGGCTCTTTAATCAGTTCCATTGTGCTCTGTTTTATTCCCCATAGTCTTCAAGCCATATACTTCCAGGAATTCTTGATCTGACTTGAGTAGTCACCCTTTTATTGTAATGCACAATGAAGGTCCATCATGGAAATATTTAAAATAAATCTTCCTCTTCCCTTTTCCTTCAGTCCATTGTGAGGAAGTGAACCTTTAAAGCATTGCATTGTGGAGCACTCTTATACAGGTAAAAGAGTTCATTCTGTGAGACTCCACTGTAGATACAAAGGTAGCAATTGAGTCAGCTGTCAAATAAAGTTGTTTGTTAACATTAATGTTAATGTAGTGTGTCACCCAAATTTCAGTGAACATTATTACATATCATTATTTCAGTTTGTCTTCCTGAGGACCATGATGTGTTTGAGATGCAGTAAGCAAAATAGATTTGACTATTTTCACTAGCAAGCCATAATGTTCTTCCTGACCAGGCAGAGGTCATGGCTTCTCAAAACATTTGTGAAATGCCTTCTAATTTTTCTGTTTCTATCTTTGTGTCCTCATGTAGGCTTTTAATTATTTAATGGCCTTGCTGAAATCACTTCTAATCACACACAGAGTCAGGTAGCACTTCAATAGCTGACCTTTGAATCTAGGGACTGAATGTTCTGTGATATTGTCTGCTGATTTTTTACATGCATTATTCTGTCTCCAGACACTTGCTGATTTTCCAGAAACATTCTCTGCCAAATTTCAGTTTGAACATGATGTATTTTTTTTTTTTCCCATTATTCTTATAAGTTCTCTACCTTTGGCACCTAAAAAACTTCTCTACAAAGAACTTGTAAAAGTGCTCTGCTTTCCAGGGATATTATGATGTACAACACGACAGTTCCCAGTCATGGCTCGGTTTGTGTGAGTATGAAGCAGCTGTGGCACTTTCATCAACATTTGCCATAAATTTTGAAATCCCAGACATAAGCACCATCTGGCTTTCATAAGCTGGGCAGTTCCTAAGTAGCTTGGTTTCTGTGGATACATGAAAAAAAATCAATGCTTCAGAAACCACTGGGGTTGCTGAAGGAGAGCAAGGTAGTCCAAGGTAGTCTTTTGTGATAATAACCTAGGTACATTTAATTTTAAATGTGCTTTGGTTCTCTTTTCATGCAGTGCATTAACACTTTGCTAGTGTAGGAAAAAAAAAACAATAAAAGTTTAGCCTGAATATCGTTCTATGCTGAAAAGTCCTTGTCAAAAAAGGTAACTTGCATTCCTTCTGTAAAATTAACTCATAGATATTCATGATAATAGCATTAATACACTTTAAAAAACATCCTGTGGTCAGGTTAATGGTTTTTTTCTGCATTTGACATCATCACAGTTCACTGCAGGGAGTAGCATGTGCTATCCACCTATTCCTTACTATCCTCTGTCTGCTGTTTAAACATATCAATAACTCACCATATGGGTAACTGAAATATATCTAATATAAATACTTGATAGATATTCTATTAAAAAAAAAAATAAATCTGCAGGCCATTTTATTATCATCATACTTTTTTCTTTCCGGCATTATTAAGTGCAATGACTTGCTAATATTTGCATATGTTTGGGAGAGAAGAGGGTTCTGCTCAGCAATTCTTCTTATCAATTCATCTTCCTGATGATTTGCCCCTCCTTTCTCTTCCTTTTCCTCTTTTAAATTATGATAGTGCAACAAAATTCTAATTAAATTACATTTAGGTGAGTAGATCTAGACTGCTAGATCTAGTGATCACTTGTTAGAGAACTAAATGACAGTGTCCTTGAATAAAATGCTGATTTACTGTGTCTCCAGGTGTTATTCAAAATTGGAATACAAAATTGTATGACTAAATCTGGTTTCTGAATCTTGAAGATAGCTAGTTGAATGCTGATGTAAGAATTCTTCATGAATCTTTGCTCAAATTTCAAACATCTGGTTTTGTTGCTGTGTTGCTGTGGAGTTTCTCTGGCTTTTCTTAATATTTTTATGTTTTTTTAATGCAGAAGTTTTTGCTTTTCTTACCCTTTATATCTGATATTTATGAGGGTTTGCAGGAATGGCTGTACTTTTTAAGAATGCATATACTACAATGGTCTATAAAAGTGATTTTATATTTACTGCTGATAATTCTTTTAAATAAATGATGCGGTTTAGGAATGGTATTCTTCAATTTAGTGCTCCAACTAAAACCATGCACTTCTTGTTCACCCTTTCCACACCCCCTTCCCCATGGCAGGATGGAGTCAGTAGTAGTAAAATTTACACTGTATATAGGCTTAATAATCATTAACTACAATGACTTCTGCTAGCTTGTGATCCTTTAACTTTTCTTGGGTTCTTGTCAAGTATTATTAAACTATTTCTGTTGCTCAGTCAATGTCTGTACTTGTGTTCAGGAATAAGACCTAATTCTGTTTTTTGGTGAAGTTCCATCTTCATATTCTTGAGGCAGACAGGCACTGTTTATTGGCCTGGTTCTATGGCACTGTTTTAAATTGATCTGTCTTTGATATATCAATATCCTTTACAATCCAAATTTCCTCTCAAGTACTGATTTAAAAAAATGATTGCAAAAAAAATTTATCTCTTTTGAAATACAAAACTTAAAATAAATTAACTGGATGGGGCAGGGGGACAAGCCCCATGTTTGACATGTCTTTTTAGAGGTTAGGTCAAAGTTCCTTAAAACAGTAAATTCTGACCTTCTTTTTCTTAAATAAGGGGAAATGCACAGAAGATATGTGTGAAAGAACTCAAAACTCCATATTGAAAGCAATAACAATAGGAATTCTTTTATTACTGCTTTTCTGTACTTGCCCTGAGAAGCACCAATCAGACTGTATAAAGCACTAGTAACTCTAATAAATATTGCTAGATCTTCTGATGAAAGCACTTCCAGTCAACAGAGGCCTCTCCAGAGTTCCAAGACCATTCAAAAATCATTGAAAGAGGCCTCATGATGACATAAAATAACTCTTTATGTAGTCTTAGAGGAACCCATTCAGGCTTACAAGGATCCAGCTAGAGAAGCTGGAGAAGATTCCTCACAACCTTTGGGTCAGCTGGGAATTTATCATTCTCACAGCCATGGTCCTCCAGCTCAAGGCACTGGCACCACCCTGGTGTTCAAAACACAGGCAAAGAAAGAAATGAACAACTCTGCCTTACCTGTATCAACATTTCTGAAGTGACCAACCCCATCCTCTAACAGGCCAATGTTATTTCTGCCCTGCATTTTGCCATTAACATATATATATATATATATATATAAAAAACCACTCTTTTTATTGTCCTTCTGGCCAGCTGCAGCCCTAATTGAGCTCTGACCACATGAATTTTATCCCTACGATGGCAAGCATCATCTCTGTGTTCCTTCCACACCACCTGGCCTTGCTTTTTCTGAGCATACACCTCAATTTTTTGCCTTATATCCAAAAGATCCCTGCTCATCCAAGACAGCCTTCTGCCTTTTTTGCTTAACTTCTGACATTTTGGAATTGCCTGCCTCCGTGCCCTTAGGAGGTGGTGTTTAAAATATAACCAGCATTGAGGGGCCCTACCAAGCTCAAAAACATTTACTCACTAGTTCCCTCATCAGTCTAAAGTTTGCTCTCCTCTTGTCCAGAGTTGGAGTTTTGGTGGCACTTTTCCTCTTGTCAGAAGATATTTAAACTCAATTGCTTTGTGGTCACTGTGGCTAAGATGGCCACCAACAACCACTTCCCTCATGAGACCCTCTGTTAACAAGCAACTAATCACGGAATGCTTCTTTCCAAGTTGTCGCCCTTAGTACCTGTACCATGAAGCTATCATCAGGTTTTAGGAATCTTTTGCAACTGTTTGTGTCAGTTTTGTGATGCTCCCAGTTAATTTCTGGAAAGCCGAACTCTTCCTTAAGGACAGAGGCAGCTCATTTAGAGGTGTCTCTTAGTTCCTCAAAGAATAATTAATCAGTGTCACCACCCTGGCTATGTGGTCTATAGCAGACTCCTGCAATGACATCCACTCTATCTGCCTGTCCCTTAATCCCTAACCAGAGGCTTCCAATTGTGCCATTGTGCACCATGGGCTCCATACAGTCCAGCCCTTCTGCTACATACAACGTCACCTTCCTGTCTCTTCCGCCCTGTCTCCCAAAGAGCCTGTAACCATCCAACAGGGAACCTCACAGGAACCTGTAAGCATCCAGCTTCACTCCACAGGACCAGATTTTTTTTGAAATTGCAATAATTTCATAACTTTAGAATCCACTGCAGTGCAATAATATTTTTAGTCCTACAAAACCAACTTTAACAATAAAAAGGTTTGTTGTAACCACACCTCAACTATTAGAACACTTTCAGCTACATCCTTTCTTATGGAATTTTTTATGTAAATGTCATAATTTTTCATGTCAATAACGTTTCATGTCATGGATAACCATAGAATAGTTCAGCTTGGAAGGGACCTTAAATCATCTAGTGCCAACCACACTCACCCTTGGGCAGGGACACCTACTAGACCAGAGATCTATCCAAGTTTGCCTTCAAAACTTTCAGGCATGAGGCATTCACTGCTTCTCTGGGCAGCCTGTTCCAGTGCCTCAAAACTCTCACTCTAAAGATTATTTTATCAATATCTAATCTAAACCTATTCTCTCAAACTGAAATAATTCACAGCTCTTCTGTCATTACATGGTCTTGTAAATAGGCTCTCTCCATCTTTCTTGTAGACTCCCTCCAGGTACTGGAAGGCCATTAACTAGGTCACCCCAAAACCTTTTCTTCTCCAGGCTGAATAATTGCAATACTCTTAGCCTGTACTCTTAGGAGAGGTGCTCCAGTACTCTAATCTTAAAAATGGTGTCCCTCCTCTGGACTCATTCCAGCTCCATGTCCTTCCTGTGTTAAGGACCCCAGAGCTGGATCCAGCACTCCAGGTGGGGTCTCACCAGAGCAGAGCAGAGGGGCTTCCCTTGCCCTGCTGGCCATGGTGTTTTGGATGTAGCCTGAGATATGATAATGTTGCTTTCAGAAATTACAAAAAAGGACATAATTTTTAGGACAGGAGTTCACATTTCATACTGTACAAAATGATACAGCACAATGGTTTGTTTCCTTCACAGTGTTTCTTGATTGCTGTACAGGGCTGATCCCAAGCCTAACCTGAGATGTGAAAATAAGTCAGCTTTCCCTGCTTTACAGGAGTTAGTGTGGAATGATAATAAATAAAGAAAAATAAAGGGGTTCTGACAAAAATGTCTACTCCTAAATGAATCACTGGAGAACTTGTTTTCAAATCTTCTATTTATTCTATTTTTTATTTTCCCTAATGAGTATTGATACATTTCCTTTGGAAAGATGCAGTATATGTGACTTCATGTTCTAATGAAATGAATATTCAAAATTCTTGCTATCTTTTGCCATACTGTAAGTAAAAGGGAGAGAGTTGAAACTTGTGACCTGTATGGGACCTCATGGCAAGTTTTGTAGTCATATTCAGGGAGATTTTTTTTAACTCTAGCACCTGCACAAGCAGCAAAAAATTGGTCTTGGAATTAATGAACAGATGATACGGGTAATAGTATGAAGCACAGATATGAAATTTTGAGTTTCAGATATGAAATAAAAACATTTTTTTCCTGATCACCAGAGATTAAATCCCTAGAAAACCAACTTCCTCTGTATTCCCTGCAAGGCTTTTCTCATACAGACTATTGCTTGCAGAAGTAGTGAACTCATAAATCTTTTGCCTATGTTACTGATCAGCAACCATTTTATCCTGCTGATGTTAAAGAAAATCACAAAACCACAATGACACACTTACAAGTTTGCAGTACAAATTCGTGACCTAAGGATAACAACATTATACAAATAATACCTCTAAATTAATTCAGATTCACTCAGATTCTAGCAGCAGTGCACATGAAAAGAAAGAGCATGGTCATGACCAAAATCAGCTCCAGATTTTGGCAATTTACTGATTAGAGCTCTCCAGCTTATCAGGGTTGAGAATCACTGATTCATATCACTGAACACAATTTGGATGAATGAGCTGCTGTCAGAGTCAGTCACCATTTTGTCCAAATCACTGTAAATCTGGAGACTCGAATACGTAAAAAATGATCAGATTTTGGATATAACAGATCTTTGTCCTGTGCAGTCACTCTTGAGTGGGTTGAGTTTTTCTTACTTTGGCATGAAAATGAACTCTTGATGGCATTGAGGGGTGAAGTTATCATGAAAGACATTGTGCGATGTCTCGGGAAAGAGTAAATTTTCTCCTCTGCTAGCTGAACTGAGTTTCTTTAATAATTATTTTCTTTCTTTCTTTCTTTCTTTCTTTCTTTCTTTCTTTCTTTCTTTCTTTCTTTCTTTCTTTCTTTCTTTCTTTCTTTTCTTTCTTTCTTTCTTTCTTTCTTTCTTTCTTTCTTTCTTTCTTTTTCTTTCTTTCTTTCTTTCTTCTTTCTTCTTTCCTTCTTTCCTTCTTTCCTTCTTTCCTTCTTTCCTTCTTTCCTTCTTTCTTCTTTCTTTCCTTCTCTTTCATTCTTTCTTTCTTTCCTTCTTCCCGTCCTTCCTTCTTTCTTTTCTTCTTTCTTTCTTTCTTTCTTTCCTTCTTTCTTTCTTTCCCTCTTTCTTTCTTTCTTTCTTTCCTTCTTTCTTTCCTTCCTTCTTTCTTTCCTTCCTTCTTTCTTTCCTTCCTTCTTTCCTTCCTTCCTTCTTTCCTTCCTTCCTTCTTTCCTTCCTTCCTTCTTTCCTTCCTTCCTTCTTTCCTTCCTTCCTTCTTTCCTTCCTTCTTTCCTTCTTTCTTTCTCTCTCTCTCTCTTTCTCTCTTCTTCTCTCTCTCTTTCTCTCTCTTTCTCTCTCTCTTTCTCTCTTTCTCTGTCTCCATTTATCTTTTTTTTTTCCCCTTTAATTAATCAAAGAGGAAAGGGCTCCTGAAAGCTACATCTCTAAAATCCAAAGAACAGCTCACAATCCCTGGTTTTGCTGCCTCATGGCACCAACTATGTGGGGATAAAATCATAGGAGATGTTAAAACTTTTGCAGCAGCTTCTAAATTGTGGACTATTTTTACCATAGTTATGAGTTAGGTACTCCATACCATGTGTAATATCTTGGAATGGGATACATGAGTGCAAGAGCTCTGGTTGAGAGATACAGTCAATGATAAATCTTGTGGAAAATAATAATATATCTTAAATCTTATTATTTCCTGCCATGTAGTGCTTTCTCATAGCCCTAAGGGAAGGCTGATGTCTTCTGGGGAATCAGAGCCTACACAGCTTTTCATGGAGCTCACACTTGAAATTTGATTGTTGTTTTGTTTTCTAAAGGAAATATGTATTCACTTTTAATTCTCTGACTTGGATTGCTTTTATTAAATAATTTGAATGTTTTGGCATTTGTGTATGAAGGATGTGTAACTACTTACTATCCCTCCCCCTGAGTAAATACGGAATAAATCTATTTTGTTTTTATTCCTACTGATAGTTTACCCTGAAAGAATAAGTGAGAATACCTTTTCTTCTTTCAGTTGAAAACACTCCTGGCCCAGAGAGATTTTCTCAGAT
This sequence comes from Pseudopodoces humilis, assembly GCF_049639895.1. NCBI lineage: Eukaryota > Metazoa > Chordata > Aves > Passeriformes > Paridae > Pseudopodoces > Pseudopodoces humilis. The sequence goes on from NC_142200.1 coordinate 77,343,598, forward strand.
CTAACAAAGCAGTCAACATTTGTCACATCAGGGTTTATTTTAAGTCTTCATATTTTAAAGCTTTCCAGAAGCTAAACATGCAAAATATTGAAAGAAGCTTGTAAATCAATATTTCTCATGACATCTAATTTGCAAAGAAATACTACCATGTTCTATGCAGCTTGTATGTGGGGGAAAACAGCCTCGGGCCAGGCAGTGGGATGAGTCTGATTAAGATAACAAAATTAAATCTTAAGGGTTCTTGAGGAAGAGAGGAGACTCGAGGAGAGGAGAGGAGAGGAGAGGAGAGGAGAGGAGAGGAGAGGAGAGGAGAGGAGAGGAGAGGAGAGGAGAGGAGAGGAGAGGAGAGGAGAGGAGAGGAGAGGAGAGGAGAGGAGAGGAGAGGAGAGGAGAGGAGTGGAGAGGAGAGGAGAGGAGAGGAGAGGAGAGGAGAGGAGAGGACAGAGATGAAATAACAGAATGCCCTGTGCATGTGTTGCATCACTGCCTCATCACAAATCTGCTTTTCCCTATCTCTTGTGAAGGACAAATGAGTTATGTTGTCATGGTTTTGGGGAATAAGTTAGGGGCTTATCAGAGATGCTCTATGAAGTAGTCTTCTTTCACTATGAGAATAGGGAACATTTAGAACTGTTCAGGACCTTATACCTTTGTAAGACTTCAAGAGCTAGTAGTATAGCCTCACAAACTTAGAGACAGTCTACATAGCTTAAATTTTAAATGTCATACATTTTTAACTGTTATTGCATTATGGTAACTGTTTTGAAAACACATCTTCTTTAATCCTTTCATGTTGCTTAAGCTAATTCTTAGTAATATGACAAACTCTTGAGATAAGGAAATTCATTATGGCAGACTGTACCAGGAAGTTACTTGAGTGCCTAATATGCACAGAGTTTTGGATTGCCAGAATACTGTAGAGCATCTGTTGAGCACCATATTGATGCTGAAGCCTTTTCATACATGAGCATTATATGCTTCCCAAATATAAGGTAGCTTTTGTTATTAATAAGAGTCCTGTTTGTCAGCAGAAAGATTATATGAAAGAATAAAAAAACTTTAACTCTTCAAAAGCTGCTGGCAGCCCATTGTCCAGATACAGCATATTTAAAATCATTTAAGGTCACTGGCCTAGAAAAAAGTTACGAAAAGGGTCATAAATTTGAAGCCTAGTGATGACAAGACTCATGAATGTTCACATTTTGGTTGACTAACAATTTGATATAGGGTTAACACAAAGGTCTAAGGGTTATTCAATGTAAAATAACTGAAAATTTATTGGCACAAAGACCACAAGCCAATTCCCTGGTGAATGTCCCATCACAAGACTAGGCAGTCAAAATCACTTATATCTCTAACCCTCTCAATCCATCAAATCATTAATTATTCTCTATAAAGCCAAGTAGCTTCAAGTCTCTTCTCATCACAGGCATCACAACCTTTGTTATGATGCATCTTGAACCCTTTTTTGGCAAATCAGAGAGCTATCGTGTGGAGAATTATTAACCTGTGACAGCCTAAATTCTGGGGTCTACCACACTTCAAGGGAACTCAAGCTGGGATTGATCTGAGGAGACCGAGTCCTTGGAGCTGAGGTATGAAACAATGTTATCATTTAAATTCACACAGTCTGTGAATGTCCTCAGAGTCAGACATTGATGCAAAACAGTGGTTCTGAATATAAAAGTGAGTGTTCTGTATCTCATTTTAGAGTAGAGTACTAGGCTGGTCTTCAAGTCTGAGGATTTTTTAATGGTCTCATTGTTGCATCCTCAAAACAGAAAAAAAACCTACAAGCTTTTCCTGCCATGAGAATGTGCAAAAACTCCTGGGTTTGATCCCATTTTAATCCTGCTGAAACCAATAACAAAATTTCACTGAGTTGCATAGCACAGGGTGGATCCAAAGGGAGCATATCCTTGCAGGGACACTACGAAATTAGGCTGTACTGGTGGTCAGAATTATCCAATAACTGGTGTATATATCACTATTACTAGCTTATTGAGGTGCCAATTAGACGTGCATAACATTACCCCTTTATTTTTTCTCATTTATTATTTCTTTGCTATTATTTTTTTTTATATCTATAATCTCTTAATACTGATTCAAGAAGTGCTTGGCAAAACTCAGAAAGAAAATTACAGTATTTGAATTGTATAAGGACCTGGGTTTCATGGCTTAGTATGAGACTGACTGATAAAAAAATAATTTGCATACATGGTTAGCTTCTACCTGGATTGAGGGAAAAAGCCTTTTCTTTTGACAACTGGTGTCAGTGTTAGTTTGCACAAAGCATTTTGGTCTCTAGCAGCCAAAATGTTGTTTTCCTCTCATGCCAGACCCCTGTGACTACAACAGTGCACAACTGTCACTGTGAGAAACACAGAGAACAGAGAGTCACGCTTGTTTCCTGAGCGCCAAGTTGGCAACTAACTTTGTTTGGCTCTTGGGCATGTTCCTGACAGCATGTGAGAGGCAGCTCCGAGCTCAGATGGCACCTGCAGTGCACAGAGAGCCAGCTGCTCTTCAGAAAGGAACAAAGGTGTCCACTACAATTTTAAATATACTTTGACTAATTGGAGCGGGGTTTTCTTCATTAAAGATTCACAGAAAAGATGCCTACTTTAATGCTTATTACTAATAATGCTACTGTGGCATAGATTTTAAGAGGATCAAAAAACATTTGCTTTACTTGGTTATGACAACAAATCAAAAAGCAGTTTATACTGTCTATGAAAATAAAGAAAAAGCCAGGAAACTGGGGGGATTATTTTCCCAAAATTTGGAGTTATTAAGAGAAAAGGCTCAGTATGATAGGCAGATCATCTTATCATCTTACTTTGTTTTTTGCCACACTCATTTTACTTGGGGAAGTAATTTTTTGGAAGAAGTTGTCACATATACCTCATCCTTTCATAATGAAGGCCTACTACTGATGTTTATGTTTCACAAATTGCCAAATTACCAGTGGCCTTTTTTATCAATGTTACTCAAACATAGAAAATACACAACAACAACAACAACAACAAAAAAAAAAAAAAAAAAAAAAAGAGGAATTGTTTGGAATAAATAATACATAATCTTCCATAATAACTATTGAAAATTTTTTCCCTATAGGTAGGAAACTTTTTGTAAGTCACTTCTTGGATTTTTGCTGAATTAAAATCTTTTGTCTTTATGCCTTTGGTTTCTGAAGTCCAGGCCAATTAGTAACTTGGGATCCTGTCCTACAGACCACTTAGCTGGCAGTTAAAGACATGAATAATCTTGTCTAAGAGGTATTTAAAATCAGGAATTATAACAAACTGAAACAAATTAAGTCCATGCCAAATTTATATCTGGGTTAAACTCATAAAGAATTGTCCATCTCTCTCAACTACCTAAATAGTTGTCTGTCATCTGAGCTCCTAAATTTAAATTTCTAAAGGAAGGACCCGGTAAAGGAGTTACATTTTTCTGGCATAGGGCCAAAACTCAATACAATTTCAACACAGATTTGAAGCTTTTAAGAACAAATCTTGGTTTAGCTTGCCTCACCACCAACAGAAGTGACTTATTTCCGACACAGCTTATTGCATCTTCAAATGTGACTGCAGGATCTTGGAATACCCCTTAGAGCTCTTCATGCCTGACATTGCTACCATGTTGTTTAGTTCACTTCTTATCTACTTCTCAGATAGAATTATGAGTAAAGATTGTTCTTTCCTTTGATGGGCTTTGGATTGTATACTTCTACTCTTAGAGGCAAAACATGTTTCTCTGATTTAAAGATGGCAGATAAAAATGGACTGGGAACATGACAAAGCTTTGCAGTGATCACCACAGTTTTGTGGAATTTTTAATACTTCAAGGCAGAATAATTTTAGAGTTTTGGACAATCTACCTGTGAGGTTTACTCTGATAATAGAAGTCTCTACTTCATTATGTTATGGTATGGTACGTTGGAGGTGGTTTTAGTTTCAAAGTTTAAGAGTGGTTTTACTTGAATATCAAAATTGTCTAAGTACAATTTTCCTGAACTTAAATGTAAGAAAGGTATTGTGAAGTGAGGGAAATTTAAACCAACCAGGTTTGGCTGGCAGTTTTTTTTAATGATTTAGAGAATTGCTGATCAGGCTAGTTTACTTGAAAACACTTGGTTGTAAACAGAGTTCACTATGAGAATGAATATCTTTTGACTCTTTGAAAATCATGTTCTGTTGTAGATGCACCCAGCAGCCTTCCTAAGGAATTCAGAATAATAAGTCTTTTTTATGACAGATAGAGAGTACCTCCCTTTTAAAGGCAGTAGCCTACCAAGGCAAAGAGAAACAGGAAGTTGCAGCCAGCTGTACATAGAGTACTCTGTACCATAGAAGGTCTCAGTCACTGCTGAGATGAGCAGAGGAATAGCATTGGTTTCATTAGAAATAGTCAAGTATATGAGTGGAAAAATGTACCAGCCAAAGATTGGAAAAATACAATGCAATGCTGCAAGAGCAACCATTTTGATAGTAAGCAAAATAGTTACAGATTTCATTATTTCTTAATATTTGACACTTCTATTTCATGCAAAAAAAAAGCCTTTTACTAAACAGTACTGGCTAAGAAATCTCCACAAATTTTTAAGCTTGTATCTAAAGGACTTTGTGTTTATTTTCTTTTCTTTTATATTGTTGTAAAATATAACAAAAAGGTTTAAAATAAACCACCTTGTTAATTGGTTACACTTACTGGATTTTATATTCTCAGTGTAATGTTAATATTTGCATCAACTTGAAATATTGGAGTTTTATGTTTGAATCAACTTTTCTAATAAAGCAGGTCATTATAAACACAAAGAGAAACAGTTCCTCTTGAGTAAGTGTACAATGGGAGGATTATATGGAGAAAGTAATAGAAAGTAAGTTATTATGAGCCAAAAGGAAGTGATCCTGATTAAAATGTCTGTTCTAAAATTATGGACTTACCTACTAAGATTACACTCAGTTTTTACACCAGAATAAGAAGGATGATGTAGCCTTTAGATATTACTATTTAGATTTTTTTTTTTTAACAGTCTTATCTTCTTTATTTTCTCATGCATTGACTACTCATTTTACTCTATTTGGAAAGTTATATGCAAAAGTCCTTATGCCAAAGATTTGGGTAAGTTCCCTTTTATTTCATGGTCCTTAATGGACAATATTGTCCTAAATAATATATCCATTTTGAACTTTAAAATGTCAGTACATTCTGGATTATGTGGACATAGATTCATATTCCCCTCTCATCAGAATACCCATATTCCTTTTTCCAAAGCTGATCATTCATTGCCAGGATTATTCTACCATACAAGACCTGACAGACATAGACCATCTTCTGTGTGATAAGAAGAATGAATTTTAAAAAGGGTATATAGAACATGACAAACTCTACATCTGCTTCTACAGATGTTTTGGTGACAGAGCCATTGGGAAGAGCCTTTTCACCTTAAGAGTCTACAATTGGGGAATGCAAGGTAACTTTAGACATCTGTATGTACATGTATCCAGGTGTCAAATGATGAAAAGCTCTGATTAGGCCTCATGTTAATCCTGAAGTTTAAATACCTGCACATCTGCACATGCTAAGAGGAGTGTTCATCTTTATTATTTTCAGTCTATATTATTTTTTCCTGCATTTTTTTTCCTTAATGCTACTGCAAAATTTTCCAGGAATTTTGTCTTTTTATCACTTTATCACCCAGCCTGGTGGTTGCTCATTTTGTGTTTCTGATCTCTAAGTTTTAAGAAAAGAAAAAAGAATCAAACCTCTGAGCCAGTGAACAGATTGACAGGCATGCTGTTGTTGTCGGCCATTTTCAAACAGCACAGCAGGACAGAATTATTAGACTCAGGATGACTGAAGTGATTGTGCCTTACATTCAGGCCTTTTTCGACCTCTCCATTTATTTCTAGTCTCTCCTTTTATCAAAGCCTGGTAGATGACTGCAGCTCTATGATCTTCTCCCTCTATGCTCTTGCAAAATTGACATGTTTTCATTCTTCTCCTACTTCTTTCTCCTTTTGTTATGTGTCTGCAGATCTTTGCCTTGTACCATTTCCTTTTTCCTGCTGTTTATTTTTTTTTGTTGTTCTAATGTCCCTTTTCTCTTTCTCCATTTCCTTTGTATAGCAAATGCAAGAAGTGAGCAGCCTTTGTTAGAGCGACAGGATGAAAATCCTCAAGATACTGCCTAATAAAAAAAGGAAAAAATATATGAAACAGAAAACAAACAAACAACCCACCCTTATTTCCCCCTCAAAAAAAAAAAACCCTCCCCTGCACCCACCACTTTCCAAAGACTCACCTTTGCATATACCTTACATCTTTCACACTTATATGGAAGGGAGGTGGAACAATGAAAGTAACAGGTCCATTGCTGAGGAATTTGATCCACACAAATCTTTGGGACCATCCAAGGTGTTGAAAAAGATGGACAACATCCTTTCAAAACTGCTTTCTCTGGTCTTTGAAAGGTTGTTGTGGAGTTCAGGAGAAAGCACCAACAACTGAAGACAGGTAAATGCCACATACATCTTCAAGAAGAAAAGAAAAAATCAACCCATGGTTGCTCGCCTTTGATGCTGGAGAAAGTCCTCATGGACCCCATTTTTGGGCACACACAGGAGATGGCTGGAACCAGAAACCTTGACTTTACTGAAGGGTAAATCATATCTGACCAGCCTGATTGCCTTCTATGATCAAATGCTGAAATATGTGGGTCATACAAAATCATGACCATTTTTTATGTGGACTTCAGCAAAATTTTTGACATTACCTGTCACAGTGCTCCTGTCCCAGGTCCGATGCTATGGACAGGTACAACAAAAGGGTGGATGATCAAGTGTGGAGGGGTGTACTTGGTAAGGTGTATTCTAAACTGAAAACTGGTGCCAAACAGAAAAAGTTTGTCCTGGGACTGGTCATTTTAATAATTTTAATTATTAAACCTTAATTATAAAAATTTTAACAATTTTTAAATTATCAAAAATAATTAATCATTACTTTTCAGTAGACTGAAAGAGGTGATGAAGAGTAGTCTCTTTTAGTTTACAGATGACTCCAAGCTGTGGGGGAGTGACAAGGTAATCCTCTTTAAGACAGTGCTGCCAGCTAGAGGGACCTAGAAAGGCTGTAGGAAGGGGCCAGCAGGAACATTATAGGGTTTGGCAAGGCCAAGGTGAAGTGCAGCTCCTTGGCAGGAAACACCCATGAAAAACCATACAAAAGCAGTGGTTTTTTTGTTATACTGTGTAATGGACAGTCACACTAACAGGAGATTAGTGTGTGCCAGTTCCCATAATATGATTTCAACCTACTTCAAATGAAATTTGATCTCACACATAGCAGCTCCCCTTGCACTGTTAAAATATACCATCTAATAGATAGACATAAATAGGATGAGGGGGAAGGTATTCCAAAAATCATACTAAAGGTTTTCTTACATATAAAATACAGAAATAAATACAATATATTGTTGCATAAGGTGCTTTATGTATTTATGAATTTAGGTGGGTTTTTTTTGGAAATGGTTGCCTTTTTTCTAAAATCTTCTCTAATTCAGAAAAATATGATAGTAATATGGTTTTAGGAACTTTTGTGAGACTTTATTTTTTTCATAAACCACTATTATAAAGGTCTTCAGGCACTAATACAGGAACTGTGAAAATACTGCAGTTCCTCCAGCATTCAAACATTCATGCTCTGTTTTCTGTAATCTGAAGTGTTAAAAAAAAGTTAAAATTAAAATTATTTTACATCTCTTTATGCAAAAATGTTGTGAGGGACTGAATTTCATACAAGACCCCTCCTGAGTAAAGATGAGCAACTTTTTCTTTCAGCTATGTACAGATTTACAAAGTGATGTAGAACAGTAAATTTTCATGAAGAAGAAAATTTCAGTGTAAGGAATGGGTACAAAAAAATCCATGGAAGCACCACAGTATTTCACATGTGTCTTAGAGAAATAAAACTTTTAATTTCTTCTCATAACTGGAAGGACTTAGAAAAGAGGAGGACTTGTGTTTCTACGTGAGGCCATCGGGACGTGATTTTGTTGGTTTTTTTTCTGTTGCATTTTTCTTTCCCCTCTGCTGCCCACACATTTCACAGAGGCATAAATCAAGTCAACACACATGCACACCTGCTCTGGATTTACAAGCATCTGGTATGTGAGAAACTTGTTTTGGTGAAAATCTATAGGCTCCATTGGAGCAAACTGGAAAAAGGAAAAAAAAAGCCCCAAAACAAAACCAAAAAACACTCACCACAAAATGACAGGTCATAAAACTTGTCTATGGGCACCTGTTTTGCAAAGAAACTTTATATTTCTCTCCTATCATAGTCTGCAAGTATTAAGAATTTAATTACACCAAAATTTTAAAATTTAAATTCAGGCTTTACACCCTAATATCAGTTGTTTATAGCTAAAAACTAACTCTTCCAGAGTTTTTTTTTAAACCACAGAGAACTTATTCTTTGAAACTTATTCAAAGATAGGCCATACTTAAGAAGATAAACTATCTTTGACCTTTGCAAAGCTTTATTTAGGCAGAAGCCCTTAAGTCTTTCTTAATGCACCATCAGAAGTTCGCATTTTTCAGTCTAAGTCACACAAAATTGGTGGCTGTTTAAGATCTTTTCAGTTCTTCTTTGCAACATAGATTTTCTGACTCTTCATAAAGGCTATTTTTGGAGCTAAAGTCATTATTTCTGATTGAAAACACTGTTATGTCCTTAAAGCCATTAATAGGTTGGCTTTGAAAATCTTATTTCAACCATTGGAGCAGACTGCCCATATAAGTGCTGGAGCCATCATCTCTGGAAGTCTTTAAGACATATATGTATGACAATTACGGAGATGGATTAGTGGTGGACTTGGTGGGGCTGGGTTAATTCTTGGACACAATGATCTTAATTGTCTCTTTCAACTTAAATGGTTCTATAATTCCATGATTCCTCTGTATTTCAGCAAAATTCATGTTAAATATACTGATATGATTCTGGTCTCCCAGGATTATTACATTGGTTATGTGAAGAAATTTTGATCTTATGCATGATGGATAGGGACAGTCATCCAGCCATTGGTCTAAACAACAATGGCTCTTTATTCAATTCTCTGAAGCCATTAAGAGAAGTAATTTAAGTGTTGCTGTTAACATTCAGAAATTCTTCTTGTGCTCCTTATTTCCTGCCTAATAATGTTTCTTACATAATGCTTGGTTACTCTTTCATGAAGAGTGGGTGGAAGGGAAGAACCCACAAGATATGTTTAATAAAGGTCCATTGCTTTGAGCAGCAACTAGGGATGTAAAATAATCAGAGTGGTATTAAAAGTATTATCTTTGCTCAGATTGAGAAGCCTGTGCTGTTTCTTTCCCTTGATGATCAGCACAGGCCTTTCTACAGCACATGAGCTGGAAGATTGTAAGTGAGGATCGTCTAAAACTTCAAGGTACTTGCTCATTTTGGCGATGGATTTTGGTTCCACAGCAAGAAGACTAGATCCATAACTCCCAAATCTGACATTTTCCCCCTTCTTGATCAGTGAGCAAGTGTTTTTAGATAAAGGCTCGTGAAACTGAAAGAGGTGAACAAAACTGATGTTAATGCTTAACTGTGCTTTGAATACTGATAACAGAAAGACTAGGGTAGTCCCTGGTACTATGACAGCTGCTTGCTTTAAAGACTGAAATTGAGCAAGAGTGTTAGTAAGCCTTTTAATCCCATAGCTCTAGATCCAAACTGATTAATGAAGATTTCCTTCCACTTAAATCAAAATTAATTGGAGTGATTAAAATGGTTGTATATTGCAGTGCCGTCTGGTGTCAGAAGAATGAGAAACAGGAAAATTAAAGCATGTTTTCTGACCTTGCTTCTCCTAGTAAAACAGCACCTCACCTTGAGAGAATATGCCTACTACAGAAGAGCTCTTGGGACCCATGAGTATTGCCAAATTTTGACATGCTTTTTGTCTGTATCTTTATTGCATTTATGTGGTTTTGGTAGTGGTGGCTACAGGGGTGGCTTCTGTGAGAAACTGCCAGAAACTTCCTCCATGTCTGACAGCCAGTGCCAGCTCTCTCCAGGACAGACTCACACTGGCCAAGGCTGTGCCAGTTAAAGAAGATTGTGCTTTTGTGATAACACATTCATGAAGGAAATAAAAAGTCATTGCACAGATGTAATTGTTCTCAGTGACAAGAGGAGTGAGACTATGTGAGAGAAACCATTTCTGCACACACAAAGGTCAGTGGAGAAAGGGGCAGGAGGTGCTCCAGGTGCTGGAGCTGAGATTCCTCTACAGCCCGTGGCACAGACCATGGTGAAGCAGCTGTGATTTCTTTTAGAGGACCATGGGGATACAGAGATCCACCTACAGCCAATGGAGAATGCAAAGTCTGAAGGACTACATCCTGTGGTAAGGGACTCGTGCTGGAGCAGCTTATGAAGAACTGTGGGAAGGATTAATGCTGGAGAAGTTGGTGGAGAAATGTCTCCTGTGGCAAGGACCCCATGCTGGAGCAGGACATGGACTCCTCTCCCTGAGCAGCAGGAGGAACGTGTGATGAACTCACCATAACCCCATTCCTCCCATTTCCCTGCACCACTGGGTAGGGGGAGGTAGAGCTAGAAAGGCGGGAGGTGGTAAGGTGCTTTTAAGATTTGTTTTACTTCTCCTTATCCTGCTCCGGTTTTGATTTGCAATAAATTGATGAGCAATCTCCCCCTGTCCTTTATCCCAATCCACAAATCTTTTGCTGTATTCTCTCTTCCCATTCCAGTTAGATAGAATTACTTTGGGGAGCACCAAGCATCCATTCAGGGTCATCCCACCATGGCATCATACATATATATAAGCGGCACTTCCAAATATTTTTGGATTTCAGGCTACTGTATAGCTCTGGATTTACTAGAAATCTTGATTTCATACAATGTGCCAGATCAGTTCCTTGAACATTGGAGGTTATTAATCATAAAATATTATAAATTCTGTAATAAGGAGTACATTTAAAGGATGTGAGAGACTTAAAGATCACAGCTGCCTCAAAAACTGTTAAAGCCACAGAAGGAACTTCCCATAAGACAAACCACCACAGAAGGTGGCTATTTCCTTCTATCTCTTTTTCTCTCGTATTTACTGTTAAATAAAATCCGTACTATTGACTTTAGTATATGTTTTTTTTTTACACCTTAATTTGGGCTGAGCTTCTCTCAAAACTTGATAATAACAATGTATCTAAAGCTTTTCTTAAAGTAAAAATTTATGTCTTTTATTTTGCTCTGCACTGATTCCCACTAACATGGTAATATAAAGGATAAGGAGCAAAATCAGTTTTCTTTTATTTTTTTTTCCTTTCATCATAATAGAGTCCTAATTCCATAATAATTTATATTCATGAGTCATTCTTATGCCACAGTCTAAAATGGAATACCTTGTAAATAGTGTAAATGTAAATGTATATAGTGATGTGCCTGACTCAGCTGCCTCCTTCCTACCTTCACTAAGAGCACATTACTGAACTACATGTAGCACATGTAGCTGTACATAGCATATATATGTATATATGTACCTAGCATACAGGTGTATCATATCCATGTAAGCAAAACATATCTAAAAATATGTACTTGTGCATAGGCTACCTAGGAGTATGGTTATGGCTCTTTGTATTATATCTTGTGCATGCTTGGTTATATGCATTAAAAAGGCATCTTGTGGTCCCAGGGAAGTCTGAGGTTCATTCCACTGACTGCAGCTCATAAAGACGTAGATACTGCCCCAAAACATCTCTATATATCTTTACATACAGGTGCAGATGGCCATGCAGCTCTGTTATTCCTGCTCCAAGACAAGTTGACGCAAGCTGTAACCTGGAGCGGTGCAATAAAGGCAGCACGCTGTGCTGAGTCAGAGCTCCAGATCACGAGCCATAGCAGTATGGCTGAACAGCTTCCAGCAGCCTCTGAGCATAAGCAGGGGAGATGCACAGATGTTTACAGATGTCTACCTGGATATGACCTCAAAAATTAGTTCTCTTATGTAATTTTGTAGCTGTAGTACTGTAGGCTAACACTGTCCAATAGTTAGAGGTTTTAGCAGTTTAGTTTGCTCTTAAAATCTGCCAAGACCAACTTGGATTGCTCTGCTTTTATAAACTAGTACTAGAGGAGGTTCTGTATCTAATAAATGTATAAAATAGTAATAACTGTATAGCATCCAATATTATAGAAGTTTGTAGTGGGTATGTGGTTAAGGTAAAAGAAAGGAGATAAAGGGCTGGACCAGGTGCAATGGGTTCCCCCTCCCTGGATTCCAGGCATCCACCAAATCCTATCACTCCCCTCCATAGCTGGACAAGGGAGAGAAAATATAATGGAGGGTTGATGGATTGAGATATGGGCAGAGAGAGATCAATCACCAAACACCACCATAGGCAAAACAGACTTGAAACAGAGACATTACTTGAATTTTTTATTACCAAAATCTGAGCAGAATAATGACAAGTAAAGTAAGACCTGGAAAACACCTTACCCCCACTCCTTCCTCCTTCCTAGCTCTACCTCCTCTCACCCAGCAGCAAAGGGAGACAGGGAATGGCAGTTGTAATCAGTTGTTTCTGCTGGTGATGAGGAAAAAGGGCCCTTCCCCTGTGCCAATGTGAGTCCATCCCACAGCCAACAGCTCTCCACAAACTGCACTTTTCCACACGGTGCAGTCCTTCAGACACAGTCTGCTCCAGCATAAGTCCCCACAGGGTCACAAATTCTACCAGGAAAACCTGCTCGAGAAAGAGCTCCTCTCCATGGGTCTGCAGGTCCCTGCCAGGAGTCTGCTCTAGCAGAGGCCTCCCACAGTGTCACAGTCTCTTCTCAGGCATCCATCTGTTCTGGCACGGGTCTCTTCCATGGGCTGCAGGTGGATCCCTGTATTGGCTCTGCTGCAGGGCACAGCTGCCTCACCATGGGCTGCACCACAGGCTGCAGGGGAACCTCAGCTCCACTGCCTGGAGCTCCCTCCTCCACTGACCTGGGTGTGTGCAGTGTGGTCCCTCTCACATATTCTCACCCCACTCTTCTCTGGCAGCAATTGCAGCAATTATAACTGCACAACCACATTTTGTTTTTCTTTCCTCTTAAATATGTTATCACCATGTGTTACCACCATTTCTGATTGGCCTGGCCTTGACCAGGGGCACATTTCCATTGGAGGTGGTTGGCATTGGCTCTGCTGGACACAGAGGAAGCTTCCAGCAGATTCTCACAAAAGAATTTTCTCACAAAAGCATTTTCTCACAAAAAGTTCTCAGTAGCCCTCCACTACCAAAACCTGACCATGCAAACCTAATCTCTTAGCGAGAGATTTCAACAACAAAAAGCTACTGAAAAAAGAGAATAAACGCTTCCTCACATCCTCTGGGAAAAAGTCATGATGGGCTTAAACTGCAACAGAAGAGATTTAGACCTGACATTAATAATAGCTTTTTAATGGCAAAGACAGACTAGCACTGTAACAGATTGGCTAGGGGACTGGGAATCCTACTCTTTTAGACATTATTATAGAGATGTTAGACAAATATCTCACAAGCACTTCTGAGATACAGCTGATCCTGCACTGGAGCAGAAGAAAATTACTGATTCATTGAGCTAACCTCTTTCATCTCAAATCTTCTAGGCTTTTGTGAGTCACAGATCTAAAAGAAAGCAGATAGAATAGTCACTGATAAAGACTTACAGCCTGTGTCAATCTTACCTTATGAATCATACTCTTCTTGGAGAGTTTTAAAGATTCATTTGTGATGGTAGAGTTACTGTCAATGAACTGAGATGCTCAATCCATTTTATATAGATTCTCATCATCCTGATTACCATCTGTACACCTCAAAAAGCCTGAAACATGTTCTCTAGTATTGTCAGTCTTACTCAGCTTGTTTTCACCTTCCTGCTGCTGCCAAAGGTAAAATGGAAGAAAAGAAAAAAGGATTGGGAAAACTAAGTGCTGCATTTTATCAGAGGGGTTATTTGTTCTATTGATGAATGCATGATTTATTTGCTATAATTTTGAAATTAATTTAACCATCAATACAAAAAAAAAAAAAAAGCTGAGAGTTCTAGAAGTTTGGGAAATTTATGGTAAAACTATATTTCAGAAAAAAAAGCTTCTTTGACAAGACTGAAATGTTTCATAGAACCAGATAGCATTTATTCTACATGACAGTTTTCTGCCTGATTGCCCAGTGAAAATTAGGTCAGAAACTAATTTTTATTGCTGTATGTATGCTAATCCATTACTGAATATTGTCTTGGAATAAGATTACCAAAGCTTCAGACTTAGAAGCCTTACAGTAAGAAACCCTGGCCTGTGCATAACCTGGAATTCAGTGCTTCCTGGCTCCTTTTCATGAACTCAACAGTCAATTTGGCAATAAAGTAGGAGCTGGAGAAGACTTCCAAATCCACTACAACTGTGGTGTTAGAAATGCAAATGCCTAGTGTCTTTTAGAGCATGTAGGACAAAATAGATATCAGATAAGCCAGGGTTTGTGGCTTTTTCACTGGAGCTCATAGGAAAGGAGTTCTGCTTCTGTTGTAATGCTTTATGTTTAAATTATTATCAAAGTGGGTAAGAAAAACTTGAATTTTTATGCATATTTTTTAATATGCACAGAGTTTTTCACAGAATTTATTGCTTGTGGAACATCATCTCTCACTGTCATATGCATAGAACTACATCTCTGTGTCATTATTTTCTAATGGTGACAGAAAGGCAGAAACCTTCTGAATAATTTCCTGTCATTCTTACCTTCACCTATATCTGCAGGAACCATATGTAAATAATACTTCCCTGGCTCCTAGAGAAACATCTTTAATTCTTCTGTGTTTTTATGCCATCTACAGGTCTCTTCAAACCACTGAATTCTTTAAAAAACTTTTTTCCTACAAGGCTTGATAGCACTCAGCTTTATTTTCAAATCCATTTTAATTATTTTGCAAATTTACACACCACTTAAATAAACTTTTCTGTAAACTATTTATTAATTGTAAAATCCAGATCAAAGACATCAGTTGAAATGGCATGAAGGCTTCCAAAGCCCTGAATTTTTCAGTATTTTTTTCTCAGTGTACAATAATTTTGTGGTGGCTTATGATAAAAAAAGCCTTTGTCTTAAATGTTTATTTCAACAATTTCAATAAAATGGTAATTTATTTTTTTTTTTGAAAGCTAATTGTGAAAACTAATTTTTCAGGAGAAAACTTTTAAAACATAGTCCACTAAATATTATAGATGTTCATACAATATGTATAGACTAAGTTCTATTTTTATTTAAGAATTAATAGAAAAAGAAAAATTTGTTTTTTTTTTTTCAAAATGAAACATGATTGAGTTCAATTTCATAGTCAGAGGGATACAATAAACATGTTCTCTTCAGTATACTTTGTTTATCAAAATGTCCCACAGTCTAATTCTAACCATGAACACACAACTTGTGGTGACAAGATGTAGGGTGGAAATAAAGTATAGGGAAGCACAGAGATTTGTGACAACAGGATTACATGTATTTGTTGAAAAAGATATGGCCTTTCAATTTTGTGCTACAAAAGTGTACAGTTAAAGGATCCACTGATGAGAATTCTACCTGTGCAGTCAAGGACAAAACTTAACTCTAGAGCCCTCTTTAATGAGATTCATTGTGCCCTGTATAGCCGAGGCAAACCACTTAACCATGACAAAAAGTGTCACAGAGTACTTCCAGACATGAGTAGAAGTAAATGAATGCAAGAAAAATCAAAATAAAAGAAAAATGCAAGTAGGTGACTCCTAGATAAGGAGACTAATAGAGACCAATCTATGTTATTAATATCAGGATGTAAAATATAGCTGAAAATAATTTTTATTGACAGACAATCTTTCCTACAAGTAAAAATTTACCTGTCTTGTTTTCTCCTTGTGTTCATCTTCTACCAAGAAAATAAAGTAAGTTTTGTTTTACCATTGAATGTTTAATTTTTATTTTATTTTTAACACTATGCAATGTTCTTCATTTCTGCTAACTGCAGAAGTGTTGAAGTGACCTTGTTTCCAGGTAGATTTTTGACATGTTTTCCAGCTAAAGAGAAATGAGAGTTAAAAAATACAATTACAACTGTGCAAACTATGACTCAGTGATTTGAACAAAGTGATTCACCTCATTTTTGAGAGGTAAACAATAATAGAATTTATTTTTAAAATGACCGAGTTAAAGAAGTTCAGTGATAAATATGACAATGATTTAACAAGATTCAATGGCAAGGTTTTGTGAGACTTAACTAGAACTTGATTTGAAAGCAGCTTTCAGATATGTAGTCCAGCTTCAGATGTGTGTATATATACACCTATAGTTGAAAAAATCATGGAAGAAACTTAAGTGGAGTTTAATGGAGTTTGCTAATTTGACATAGTATAATAATTTTATGGACTTATTTAATTATCTATTGACCTACTAGGTATCAGTGTCAATTAGGTATCATAGTGTCCTTACAATGTGCATCATCACCATAAATACATACATGTTTATCCATTAAAAAATAAATAATACTGATTTCCTGCTCTTTTTGCACTTTCAGCCATGTAAGGACTGTATTTTACCATTCAAAACATCATATTGTTCACAAATGTGAGAATAATTCCCTAAAATAAAGCAAAAACCTTAAAAAAAAAAATTATAAACTTTCAAAAGCGTCTTTAACCAAGCCATTTTTCATTTATTGCGGCCAGTCCAAGGTTTTAGCAGTTGAATCTTAGTCAACAAAAGCAAACTTCTGCATTTTACCTATAAAAAAAGAACCTCAGGAAAAGATTGACTTGATGATCACTACTCTTCTGCATTTTAAGGCTGGAAAATGAGATGGAGATGACAACAGAGACAGGAGAGAACTGCCTCTGTTTGCAGTTCCTCATCACCACAGAGTTTTCCTGTGTTCACAGAGAGCTCATATTAGAAACATGATGAGGCATTGCCAAAGCAGCCCTAAATTTAAATTACCCCATCAGTTTAATAGTCACCAGAGCACCAAAATAACAGGCAGTCATACACAAAATAACTACCTAGGATATAGAAGCAAGTATTTGTTGTCTCATTGAATAGTTTTGGAAGAGTTGTTAAACTGCTCCATGCCCATGCTGTCAACTATATTAGAAGTAGTATATTAGAAAATACTGTATTACCTTTACTCTTTTTGGTTTTTTTCTTACCTGCTTCAAAATGTTATGGACAATTTAGTATACTGTAGATCCTTTCTTTCTGGCTGATCTTAGGATCTTCTCTTATGACAGCCTTGTGCAGCCAAGTTCAAAAACCTCAGTATCCACTTCTAGAGGTGTTGAATATTGAGAATAGAGGAAGCAAGTGCTGGGTTATGAAGACAATTCAGTGATGAAATGGTAAAAATCTTATTAATATAATTGTATCTCTGAACTTGAATTTATGCTGAAATCTACTTTCCTTGAATCAACTACTGCTACTACCTACAACTTTTCCATTAATTTCTAGTTCTACCACATGCATGCATGTGGCCTTTCTGAAGTAGTTTTAAAGTGGATGACTTTAAACACTTACGTTCTTTCTGCCTAAAATTCTGGAACTCAAGTTATTGAAACTCTGAAGACCACATGTGCTTTTAGGAACATAACTGCACCAAAGACTCTCATTGAAGTATTTTAAGCTTGTAAGAACATTCTGTTGTGTGTGATGTGTATCTTTGAAATGGAGCATACTATTAGCATAGTCCTACAAGGAGAAATATTTCTGAGTTTTTGAATACCTTTTTACCTAACACAGCAGAGGGAGGAAAAAAGTCTTAGTATGAAAACCCTCCTATGTGAAGTCAGGGAAAAAATCTAAACAAGAAATGACATCTTGCTATGTAGAATAGAATAATCTAACAGTTATTTGCAACTTTTAAGGTTGACTAGTTGTGACCTGTGACTCACCACGCTGTGATAAAATAGTACATGGGAATCATACTGAATCATATTTATAGCACATTGAGTATAATCTGAAACTCTAGGTGAAGACAAAGGTCTTCAAGAATGCTTTAGGTAACTAAAATGAGATACAGAAAAAAAACCACATTTATCACAGACATACATACACATTTCATGATTACAATCAGGGGCTTCACCAATAGGACACTATCCTATTTCACTGATATCACAGTACAACTTAAAGATCAAAACTGGTAATTCATTCAAGGGCAACAGTATGGATGAAAAATAAGGAGAAATCTGTAATCATATTAAAATAATTTGAGCAATAGAAGAGCTAATATAACCTCTATGAAGTGGGTTTTAAAGAAGTTTCACAATCACAGAGATATTGAAAGAATTCCAGCCTTTAGGAGAGTACATAGTAACAAATTCTTGCAAAGTCTTTTCAAGTCTATTCAATGCAAGGCAAGATGTGGAACTACAGTGTTCATATGACAGGTTTATATAGGGTTGTTTGTTACAATACTGTTGTAGGCTTTTTTCCCCAGGGTGGTTAAGTGTCTCCAAAAAATACAGTCATATTTATAAGTTGTTTTATGTTTTTCATGAATTTTAGTTAACATTACCATGAATGAGATTATATATCTTAGGTTAGCATTGCAGAAAGCTTATCTATATCATGGCTTTTTTGTTTGTTTTTTTTTTAATGGGGTTAGGAATATTGGGAGGTAATATTACAGTTCTTTTTGTAAACGTAATTATTCACTTAAAGGAAAAAACTCCACCTTCTCTAATTTTCAGATAAATGGAATTTTCGCAGTCTGCAACATCCAGAGCTATTGCTATGTTCTAGTATCTTTCCTTGCCATTTTGTTGTTTTACTGAATGGTAATGCACATGTCTGGGTGATAATGCCGTGTGCTATATTGATTAAATGTACTATAACAGCCAAGATGATTGAAATGCAGTCTCCTATGGTCCTTGACAGCTCATATATTTGGATTATGATTTGCATTTATTCCCATGGGATTTGGTGATTGTCTGTGTCTGTATGCCCTTTGAGAATGATGTACTTTAAATCTCTAAGTAGAAGAAATCTGTGTGGGTGATGAACCATTTAATTCATAGCCCTGTGGGAATCCATACACATAATTTGTCCTCTCTTGTCAGTTCATTGGCTCTTACGTACAACTTTCTATGGCTTCCTTCCAGGTCACAACATATTTTGTGAGAAAATTAAGAAGCAAAAAGCAATGAAGTTTGAAACATCAGTTTAAAAATCACATTCTGAATCAGGGTTGTAAATAACAATCTGAAGTCCTCTATAGCATGGTTCTACTAAAAAGAAGGAAAACTTTCATCTTTTATTCTTCTGCACCAGTCAGTTGGAAATGTTACAAGTGTCTGATGAGGCAGTAAATTCAGGTTCACATGGCATCTGAGTTTCCTATTTCATATTTAGAATTCACTTCTGTTTTACTGTGTTTCTGTCAATTAATACACACATCTGGTTTCTGCTCCTCTTAGTCAATTAATCTAAGTTGATCAGTAAATGTCCTGTGCCAGTGGAGATCTGTGGACACCTTCAAAAGCAGGTGTTTATGTACATGTAAATAGATATGACTGTCAGTCATTAGTTGTGTGAATATAAATATAAATATAAATATAAATATAAATATAAATAGAAATAGAAATAGAAATAGAAATAGAAATAGAAATAGAAATAGAAATAGAAATAGAAATATTATTCACATACATATAGATATTATTCACATATATATAGATATTATTCACATATATATAAATATTATTCACACATATATTATATATATATATACACGCATACCCTTCCTTTGACATAACTTTACCACATATTTCCTTATTATATCTAGCAACTCATAAAAGAAATGGAAATTAAAGCACCATTAGAGCCATGGCTTTATTCAAGACAAGGAGAATTTTCTCAGTGGCCGCTATAGGGATAAGAGTGCGATATCACTGAGTACTCTCCATATGATTTTTGATTAAACTGTGTTACTATTGGTGATTTGTGATCTATTATAAGCACGGTCTGCCCAGGAACACTCATGTACTTTGATCTGGAAAAGGTGCCCTGGTACTCCTTCATGGATAAAATCCCTCATTTGCAGGTTACCTAAATAGATTGGGTTTCTTTTTTTTTTAAATTGGTTATAGTGCAGCATAATCTCACAAGACCTATATCTCACAAAAA
Source organism: Pseudopodoces humilis (assembly GCF_049639895.1). Taxonomy (NCBI): domain Eukaryota; kingdom Metazoa; phylum Chordata; class Aves; order Passeriformes; family Paridae; genus Pseudopodoces; species Pseudopodoces humilis. The sequence goes on from NC_142200.1 coordinate 77,363,799, forward strand.
TTGTTCTAAGTAGAGATAAAACTGACTGCATAAATCAAAACTGTCTAACAAAATCAGACTGTGAATTATTCTTACATGATGCTTCCGTTTGTGTAAAAATGCAGATGTCTGTTAGAACATGTGAATCTATGTGGATCCCCATGATGCAGAACACTTGCTGAAAAATGGGAACTTTGCTTAGAGGGCAGATCTTTTTCTTATTGTTGAGCACAGCAAAATTTGACTGACTTTGGTACTTTGCTTTAGCTGCATAGATTTGTACCGATTTCAGCGTGAGCTGTGTCGTCCAGATCTCTGCACACAAGACCAAGTCTTGTGAATTTATGAGAAAAATGTGTTCTTTTCCTAGAGTAAAATATTTCAGGTTCAGCTATATGAGGAGGGACAGAGACCTGCATCTATCTGAATGGTGTTTGTGCTGCTAGTGTTGAACCAGTTCCTTTCAAACCCTGAACAATTTTCCACAGTATCAGCCAGCAGTGTTCTATGGAGGTTTTTATTTTTCCTTCTATTGTACCACATTCTTTACATCCTCACTGAATATCATGTTGTTCTTCAAAAACAATTGAATTGCCACACTCTGTAACATGGTGACATTTATCATATTTATAAAGGCTTAATAATTCTGTTTTCTAGGTGGGAAACATTTAATTGCAACATCTGTTGCAACAAAATATTGCAAGTTGTTAATCTTAATAACTGTAAAATCGAGATTGGATTTCATAGACTGTGAGCAGGCATCACTGTCCTGTTCACATTCAAACTACTTCTGTGGGACTCCTTTAGGTTTATGGAGACGTTGAGAATTATTGCAGATGTTCATCGTAGAACACTTTTATTCAAAGAAAATATTGCTGGTGAGTCTCTTAAAACTTGGATGAAATTTGACAGTTTTATCAGTGAATTCAAAGTCCTTCATCAAAGCAGTCATGCACAAACTTGTGGTATTATTTGGTTTTGAGTTTTTTTCTGCAAAAATCAGTTAGTCCATTGTTCAGTACCCTCTAGGAAAAGTCTTTCCAAGTTTTCACTTCCACAGGAAAATATTTATTTGTTTATTTTCAGTAACAAGAAGTTGAAACTGAACAATTTAGGGGAAAATTCAAGTAGGTTCTTTTTTTTTTGTCCCCATTTCATAAACATAAGGGGGAAACAATACTTGTCAAAATAAAATTCATCATTATTACTCAACTCACTTTTTATTTGGACTCATTGAGTCGAACGTGGTCTTAAAACTAGGACAGATTCATTTTATGAGTTCATATTTTTATTTCCCAGCTCCAGTTTATATTATGGCAAGTATGATTTTGGCATTAAACTGTGTACCATGCAATACTAAGAATAATAACAAAGCTTCAGGCTGCACTTCTTTATTTTTATCAATCCATCTTTCAAAATTCAGGATGGAGAATGAGTACTACTCAGTGCCTGTTAGGACCAATTGCTTTCACTTTGGAGTAGATCTTGTATTAATATATTCGGTAATAAGTGTCTTCTCATAAGAAGAATGTAGAAAAGTGCCTAAGAATTACAGCTTGACTCCTGCTTCAATGATGTCGGTCACAATATGAGTTGCCACACAGTTAATTAGAAGTATCTATGAAAACTTAATATTGAAATGGATTTTTCAACCTTTATGCTGGTTGCTATGGGATAAAGCTGTCCTTAATTTTGTTAGAAAGATAAATACTACTGAAAATGACAAGTAATACTGAGCTACGCAAAGCTTAGAGAACAAATGATATTAATAATAACCTCGGATCAATCTGGATTAAGTTGATTTCAGTTTAAATTAAATTAAATGGATGAACTAACAAAAGTAAGTCTAATTATCGCACTGAATTTCATAAGACAAAAAGTTATAAACCAGGATATGGAGACAGGAGAATGCATTAGGCTGCTTCTCAAAAATATGGACATGGCAGGGGTCTTTATGTCTACAGAACTAGAGGTATCAAAATGAATACCCTAAAAAATGGTTTTGCCCAGAAATTTGTAGAAACAGACTGAAAATCAGTGCAAAGCTCTATTTAGCATACTGTGGTCCAAGTCTGGAAATTTGATTTAGAACACAGATATACTGAAATATCTTTATGACTGTCTAAATTAGTATTAGTATTATTAGTGCTATGTAGGGCTAAAGAGATTTGCCATCCTCATTTGTTGCATGTATGAGTTCAAAAAGGGAGAGTTGCTCAGTTTCTGAGCACTTAATTCACATTTTTTGCAGCTTGTTGCTTACCTAAGGTATGAGATTGTGGAGGGAAGCACTCTTTTCCAGACAGGAAAAATTAGAAATAACAGGCAGCTTTGTAAAATATTATCTAATCCCAAATATCAAGGGGTTTTCTATAATTACGTGTATTACTTCACCTATAAGACAACTTTAGTTGGCATTATTATGTGCAACTTCTGAACCCATCAACATATTATGGATTTTCATTCTCAAGTGATCCTGCACCAAGGAGAGTCAGGGGAGGAATCAATTTCTATCTGTGACAATGAGTTTGCTCTAAAATGCACCCCAGGGTAACTTGAGGAGCAAGGTAACTCTGGAGCTCAGAGTCAAACCATATTTTCCAAATGTTTTGTCTTCTGACTCAATTTCCCAATATTTAAGAAGTAGGTATCCAATGTAGTTTTTTTTTCCTGGCTTTCATCGTTGTCTGTTTGTTTACTTTTGTGGCCTTTATGTTTATGTAAAGGCAAAGTACTGAGAAATAGTGCTTTCCTTCGCATTTTGTATGCATAGCTGTATTTTGTGTGGTGATTCTGGGTATTTTAGTTCAAAGCAATTGTACCCCTCAGTCTCTCTTGTCTGTCATGGTGTTTAGTCAGAGGTAATGTTGCTCCTTTCCTTCTTCTGGAGTTGTCTGCACTCCTGAGTGCAGGCAGGATTGCTCACAGAGGATTCCTCAATACGCTGGATGGTAGTGTGCTCAGACACAGCTGGCTCTTTTATGTATTTTATTTCCTGTCTGAATTAACTTCCCCTTTAAGTAAACCCCTCAGACAGGGAGACACCTTCTGTATTGTTGCTTCTGACATTGTATTTAAAGCTCCTTTTACTTTCTGACCAGTAAACAGTTACTGTGGCGCTGTGTGTAATTTTCCCTCAGGGCAGGCTCTAGTGTGAGATTATAGGCTTCTTACATCCCTTACAAGTACCCATTCCTGTGTATTGTTAAGCAGTAAAAAGATTGTATGAAGGAATTAATTTCACTGAGAGACAGTTTGGTATGGAAGCTAACTCTGAAACAGAGAGCATGTGAAACTGCAGGCCACATAGCTTTCTCAGTCTTGCCTGAGAAAGTGGCCTGGGAATTCATAAGGAGGAATTAAAACAATCCTCAGAGACAGAAAACAGCCTTGCAGGTGCTGTTTATCTGTTCCTTGTTTTCCTTGCAGGAGAAGGTCGAGGGGTGGTGAGCCCCACTGACCAGTGATGGTGATGTGTTAGTTCACTAACCAATAAGAGTTTCTTTTCTGTACTTTTCACGTATCGGTCTATAAAAAAGATCTGAAGCAATAAACTGAGAGAAATTCTCCTGATCAACTCCTTAGAGAGTCTCTGTCGTTCTTCTCGCCGTTCCTAATAGAGTGACAGTTTGGAAGTCTAAATTTTTTTGGCAAAATAGAATTTTCTCCCCTCCTCTCCAAGGAGCGTTGATCCCAGTCAACACCTAAATACCCACCTAGTTTCTACCTCAGTCTCCCTGCTGAAGAGCAAGGGAGAGAATTAAAAAAGCAAAAGAAGTCCAGTGGTGGAGAGGAGAGACAGAGCAGCTCTGGTGAGTACCTGGCATCCAGTCAGGGTCAACCCACCACAAAGGGTCTCATTCATTTCACTGATCATTGTAGGAAATCCTCAAATAGACTAGTCAGCCTTGTTTTGCTCACTTTCAAAATGAAGTCAAGGTCAGGGATATTACAGTTATATTGCACAAATTATACTAGCCTCTTTTTCACTGAAACCTGAATGCAGAATTTATGAGCCCATATTCATTAATGGAACTGATTGTTACCACATTTTTCGGTGCTAAAATTCAGAACTGTAAAAAGGTGTCTTTTTTGCAGGCAAACCTTCTCAACAACATAAACAAATTTATTTCATTTTCCAAGTAGGAAATTTGCTTATAAAATCCTAAGGCATAATGGCACTAGAAAGATATCTGCAAACACAGAGGACTAACCCAGAAGTGCTCTAGTATATAGACATGGACCTATGTTATCATTTTAAGTCTTTTTGTGAGTCTGATTTAGAAGCAAATTTCTTGCTTGTGCCTACTAACATCTGATGACATGGAGAAGCCCTGAGGCAGCTGAACTGAATTCCTTTCAGACAAAGCTGAAGCAGAAGATGTGCTCAATGACAGGTCATGCACGAAGCTGATACCAAACCATGGGACTGCAGGACCAGACTGGGACTGCAGAGCAAAACTGCTTGTAATTGAGATGGTACAAACACTGTGGCCCCAGCAACAACTGTCAGGCTCTACTTTTGCTGTTCCACACTACTTGCTAATTTCAGCATAAGATACAATAAAATGCAAGAAAACATTATCTTCAGCAAAATGTACTGTTAAAATTACCTAAGATAGCACAGAAAACCAGGTGCAATTTCCCAGAATAATCCAAACAGGCATATCAAATTTTATCTGGGAAAATGAATAGTTGCTTCAATGGGTTACAGCTAATTGGTAGTACTTCTCAGTGACACACAGATGCAGATTCAAACTGCTTCAATTTCAAAAAGTAGTGTGGTTTTAGCTTAGGTATTGCAGGATGGTTCTGCACTATGCATAGAAACCAGCTCCTCGGTTTGAAAATGGTACTGATGAAACCAAACAAGAAAACTTTTGTCTGTTCTTCCCTGACAGAGCTTCCAGGAGCCCTAGGTTTTTAAAGTAGCCGTAGCTACAATTTTTGATGTTTCTGTTTGTACTTCTTATTAGCTACTTGCAGAATTCAGGCATCTAATAATTCCACATTTTCTAGATGGACAACAACAAGAGCTGAATTTAAAGTCAAGCAGGTTGCTATTAAGGCATTATCTCAGACCATCTAATAAGATATAAAAATTAACCCAAACTTTCCTGGGCTTAATCAGTATGTCCGGTTTAAACTGCACTCAGGTTGGTTTGACCTGGTTCTGTCAGTTGCTTCTTTCTCTCCTCTCATCTACCATCTGTCCTCCCTTGACAAACTTAAGGCAGTCTTTCCCTCTCATCAGCTGTCCTGCAAAGTATCACTTACAGCCTTTTCCCACACAAGCTGCTTCCAGTAGCCTTGAACTGCTCTTCTATCTGCACTTTGCCACCCCTTTCTGCCACCTGCGGCAGTTTTGCTAGCATTTTTTATTTTCCAAGTGTTGGAAAATTGCATGTGGCACTGGAAACAAAACACCACCTTTTAAAGCACAGGAAGTCCTTCAACAGCTTCTCTTATTCTCCGTTTATGTGATGAGACATCTTTTGTTGTTGTTTGTTTTACTCTAGTCTAAATTAAGCTCCATCACTCTGGAGCTGGAAAACATTGCTTTAACTCAGCATGACATCTCTCTAGGCAGATTCAGATGTTGTTGGCCTAAACTTCCATACACTTTTACAAATGTAGTGTTTCCTCAACTTGTAAGTGAAAAGTCAAACATAATAAAACAGTGTGTGCAAACCAAGACTGGTTCCAGATTAGCAAATGGCAATTTTATTTCCTATTCTTATCTTCAAACACCATTCAAGGACACCTGGTTTAGTTATTGGAGGAAACTAGAAATAAGACATTTGCTTTGCACATGTTCACACAACATAAAACAAAACTATTTTCCCATGTGCAAAATCTCAAAAGCAAATTTTATTTTATCCCCACCTCAACTAAATTCTCCTAAACTATACTGGTATTATTAAGTATGAAATTCATTTTCTGAAGGAAATACTGTAAGAAGGGTATAGTGACATAAATACAAGAACCTCCTTCTTCACCTCCTGCATATCACAGAAACAATCTCTTTGAAAATAATGAGAATATGATTAAACTCTAAGGCCAACAGAATGAAATATTTCATTTTAGAAAATGAGACAAAGATACCCAGCAAATAAAACAACTACATTTCTTCTTTTGTCTCCATGGTAAAACTTTATAAAGACAGGAAGACATTAATATAAAATTCAACAATTGAAGAGATACTGTTGGTAAAAAACTAATCAAGCACACAGCAAGAAGAGTATACTTGAGCTGAAGCTGAGGAGGCACTGTGTCAGGTACCCTTCATGAAAGTTAACTAAGAAACAGAAACTAAAGCAGGAGTAGTGGGGAGAGCTGCAAAAATTTCAGCAGTTAAATAGTACTTCCACTGTTAATCATAAATTTAGTTAAATTATGACCACTGCCTTACCAATGTCCTGATGAAATACCTATTAAAAAAGGGTATTCTTAAACTTATTTATTCAATATTGCATGACTTTGAGTCTTCTTATGGTCTCAGTACTTCTGCTCTAAAGGAAATCTGAGTGCTCTGTTGGATTCCTTCATAGAACTAAACATAATGAAGAGAATAAACACAGCATTCTTAGTTTGGATAAAATTTGCAAGGCTTTTTATCTTGGCTTCTTTTGCAGGTGGCTTACTTTCTATGATTTTGTTTTAACTGTAACATTTCTGTATAAATAAATGTACAAGCTAATTTTAAAAGTGAGTTAAATGATGGAATGACACCATGCTCCATTTATATCTTATGCCCTAAATAAAACCTTTCCTTCATAAAAGCTTAGGTCAATGTGTAGATGGATGTAAATCTGCCAAAGTTACTTGGTTTTACAGTCATCCTGACGTACTCTAATACTTTTATTGCAGTAGTCGTAAGTAGAATCTCTGTTATATCCTGGCTGTTCTTCCAAATATCAAGTTTCAGTGTTAATGGACCTTTCTAGGTGAGAAGAAATATTCTTATTATCTTCAGAAGCCCTATTTATCACAAATATTTCCATGCTGTTTCCATCTCACTCATCCTCCTGCAAAAACATGTCTCCTGTGAGTTCCCCAGGTCACTGGAAGTAATTTTCTTGAGAGAGGAATGAAAGAGAGCAGTACTGGGGCAAGAATTGATAAAGTTCATGGTGGAGCTGGATGGGCAGTAAGATATGAGTTTTCCTTGTGAGAGATGACTCAGAAAATCAAGATTTTTAATTGTTCCTATCTTTGCTCTGAAGATGACATTTGCCAAAATTGCCTAAGAAGAACTTTTTTCTGTATGCAGTTTGTATAATGTGCCTCAATTTTCAAATGTCTGAGCTAATTTATATCTATTTTGATTAAACTTTTGTGCTCATGGCAGCAAAGGACAATTGGAATTGCCATTACAGGTCAAACCACTGATCTGCTAATTCAATGTGCTATTTTTGTCAGCAGTCAATATCAGCTGCTTCAGGGAATGAGCACACATCATAAACAGTTATTGAATAACCTGCCCAGAGGCAAATCATCTTCCTAATCTTATCTACTTGTGTGTATATCATTAATTGTGAAACTTAAAATGTAGAGAAACTGAGAAAGCTGAAGAAGCGAGGAATTGCCAATTTTTGCAATAAGGAATCAGTAAAACTGGAGTCTTTGACGTACATTGTAGTAGCATTTTGTAAGAGTTTTGATATTAATAATTATAAACAATGAGTTTACCTGATCTTACCTTTACAATGTCTACCTGCATATAAAGACTGCTCCCTAAAATCAAAAGAAATGTTGTATATCCTGCTTTTATTATCGTTATATACATTTAGATTATTCTGACTCTCAAGAATTTTTCTGGAGGGTAGGGGAAAATTCTTTCCTGCCCATTTGAATCACATAAGAAAAGCCAATGTTTCAATTCATCTTGTGTTGTTTGAATGAAAATGAGCATTCCAGATTAGATTTTGTAATTGGGTTTTGGAAAAACATATTTTTCCCTGACTACACTCATTTTGAATAAATACATAGAACCAGATTAAGTCTATATATGGACATACATTTTGTTCTGTACTAGCATTCTGCAGAGACATCTTTAAACCCTCTGTATCTTAGTATTCTGTACTTCATGTGTTATAGAGAGCAAGCTCTGGTGCAAAAAAGGCTGCTACATAAAAGCAGTTTCAGCTTGAATACTCCCAATGATTGTAATGGTCTCCAGATAGAGATCATCTGAATTTAATGAATCCTCCTTTTTAGAAACAATACAAAGTCTAAACTTTTGTTTCTTTGATATAATATAATAGAAACCAAGATGCCTGATTAATTTTAGGATGTCCTGCAGAGGCAACATATGGTTCATACTTGCAAGTGTCTTTGTACATTGACAGCTCCTTGTTTTTGCTGCTAAGTTGTTACTTTCAAAGCTGCCTAGTAGATTTAATTTTAACAGGGACTGGAGCATTTGAATCTCTCAGATGGCTTTGGAAAAAACTCCAGTAAAAAAAATTTTATCTTGATACAAATAAATGCAAAGTCTGAGAAAGGTATTTTAATCATTGCGGTTGCCTTCCTAACAATAGTATGAGAGACCTTTCTCTTTTATTTGTGGAATGTAATTAATGTTACAATGCATCTTGTAAATTTGGAAAAGACCTGTTGGTCATACAGGACACCCTCAGTGCAAGTCTATTTTCCTGTGTATTTAGAGAATTCTTACAAATAAGACCTTAGTGCACAATGAAGTGTTTTTTATCCATGGCTGTCATTCTCATTAGCAAAAATCTGTTTCTCATATTCTCCCTGTTTTGCCATCTTAATTTACTCTACTTTTCCTGCTTGTCCTAATTGTTAAACCATAATTGCTTCCTCTTTCACTAAGCTTTAATTTCATAGCAGCCATGCTGTGAATGTACTACTCGAGATAAATACTGTGGATACAGTATGTAGATATATAAACATAGCAAAGGATATTTTCTGTTACAAAAAATTCATGAAAGCGCCATTATGAGCACACAATAGGATCTCAGAAGGATTATGTACTTAGTCTAAATAAGATAGGAAATTGGTAAGAGCACTTGGAATTAAAATTAGGTCTTCTGAATGCCATCCCATTGTTTGCAACCATTTTTGTCTGCTCCCTTATTCTTCTGTTAGCTAAGAAACATACAGTTGGCAGAGAAACAACAGGTGTAGCAGGGCTTCACAGAAATTCCTGGCACTATAATGGTGCTGCAGACATTTCAGATTAGGCTCATTGCTTTTGTTCTTTCTGTGCAATTTAGTAATTTGAGCTCTCTGAGGTGTGCTGTTTTCTTTGGAACTTACAAAACGTCTGTCTTGGAGAGATAGTCTGATACTCATAATACAACAACATATCCACAACGAAGTAAGAAGGGCCCTAGAGGAAGAATATCTCGGAGATATCTTTGTGTTTAGTTTCCACACTTGCATTGGACTATTCCTAAAGACTAGTAGTATTAAAAAAATGTATAATATCATATTCATTTTCAATTCTTCATCCGCGATTTATTTTCTATAAATTTAGACAGTGGATTGACATGAATGGCTGTTTAGGCAGGAATAGTCTATACTATGCAAATTTAAACTAGGTAAACTGCTTATCTCAATTTTTTCTTCGCTAAAAGTCATTCTAAAAAGTATTAGTGCTTATTTCCATATGTTTATGACTACACTGTATTTCCCTTAATCCAAGCTGAATATCATTTTTGCCTTAATTATAATTTTGCCTTAAATTTCTTAATTTTCTACTCTCTTTGAAGTCTGTGGTATTACAAAGTGTTTTCTGCAGTTCCTTTGTCTAGTTGGTTTTATTTTTAAATATTTCCTTGAAGTCTAAATCATTGCAATTTCCACTTTTCCTTTAGGGGGTTGATTTTCCATTTTTATAATCTAATCTTGTCCACGAGTCTTCATTATCCCATCCACCTATCTTATTTGTACACTAGCAGTTATTTCCATTTAGAGGTAGGCCAGTACCATGATTTAGCACTCACAGAGAAGATTTATGTTGCAAAATGAGCAACTGGCACTAGCAAGGTTCAGCTTTGAGGATACACTCCTCACCTGTGTAAGCACCCAGAATATCTTTTTGTGGCTTGAAGTATGAGGGGTATGTTCTGGATCTTACAGCAACAGTCTTGATAAAGAATGGCAGTCTTTCACCTAGATATCAGTAAGAGATTTCAGGAAACCTGATTAAATGTATGCATGAGAGGTCAGATCAGTGCAAGAAAAGTGAACCAGCTGCACAAGTGATAACTACAGCTTTTCCCAGGTTAAAAAAGTGGCGGATAACCCTGTATGAAAAAAAAAAAATTTGGAGATTTTTGACAAGAAGACAGTCTTTTCATTGGAATAAAGAATAATTGGGTCTAAAACAAAAATCAAAAAACACCCACTGCATAACCTGAAGGAAGGACACTTTAGAAATATGCAAGTAATTAAATATTTGAAAACTCAGATAAATGAAAGCATATCAACTTATATGCATGCTTTGAACATTAAAGATCTGCTAACAACAGAAACAATTAGAGAAGCTCCACATCTTGGGCTATATGTTGGATATCCAACTGTGATCCTTTTTCAATTGTTTCTCTGAGTGCATTCTACTGCCATGATTACACAGAAAGGAAAATATTTAAAGTAATTAATTTTCTGGATAAATTTATATTTTTTTTAAGGGAGTGGAAGGCCCATAAAGTCAGACTTCTAATAGCTCACTTTAGCTTGTCAATATATACATTTCATTTATATCTGTCAATTTGAAATTCTGTCAGTTCTTTGATATATCTTATCTAAAGAAAACAGAAACATATACAATTATTAGTGCTGAAAGGCTTTAAGCCTTGAAGTTGAACAGCAGTAGAGCTGAAGTCAATATTAAGCATTTTGTCAGAGAAAGCATTTCTGTCTCAAAAACCTTTTAAAATTTCTTTAGCTTGGAATTTTCTAAAAGACTACAAATGTATTTAAAAAGACACAAATAAGAATTATGGACCACCAGGGGAAAAGAATAAGTGAGTAAACAGTTGAAGTTTAATGAATGATTTGTTCAGAGAGTGTTCTCAGTCTTTGAATGTGCTATCAGAGAAGATATTAAGCTTGAATGCAGAAGTGTGGATGGATTTATAAAAGCAATGAATAAATGTATTATCTGTAGTAACACTGAATATTGTGCATATAAGAAAGTGATAATGAAATTTCATAGTTGAGAATTTAGGTTGGTCACCCCATCTGTCAGATTGGGCTCTTTCCTACTATGGAAAATTTTCTAAGTCCTCCTTATCTCACTTCTCACGTCATGTTTTGAAGCATCAGCTTATCCATACTTTCAAATCCATACTGAACTTGAAATTTTTTCAGGGATGTAGAAGTATGTATTTTCCTATAGCAACATTTACCAAAATCTTTATAACTGGCCAACAACATGACTGAAATAGGAAAATTTATATATTTATATCAAAAGAGGCAGAAATGCATGCAAAATGCAGTAGAGAGGACAATGCAAATCTGAAAATCATGGTATATTTCCAAGCCTTTGACTAGATTGACTGCACACTGGTTTTGTTTACTTACAAGACTGGGAAATTTTGAAAAAATAACAAGGGTGTTCTTCAGCTGTACAGTGACCTCTTGCATAGTACTGGAGATATCTGGAGAGAGAAACACAAAGTAAGTCACATTTGAGTTTGTTGCTTTGCCAGTGCATGATTTTTAGGTTTTTTTAATGTAAAAATTTTTCCCAGACATTTGTCTCATCTAAATTTTGAATTGATTTATGCCACTTTTAAGTACAGAAAGTTCCAAAGATAGCTGACATCCTTGTCATGAAGGATCTCCTGAGACTAACTTATATTTTTCTTACACTATGTTACCATATTTTGGCTTAATATAATAATGAGAAAAAAAAAAAAAAAGTGAAAATTTTGTATCTTAAGACAATCATGCAAAAAGAACACTTCTAAACCAAAATAATCAAAAGGAATTTGGGCTTAGTGCAATACTACAGGATAATTTTCATTTATCAGTACTGTTGAATAAGTTCCAACATATCCAAATTCATTTTATTCTGTGGGGCACCCCTACTTATAATCATTGCATTGGGATGAAGAAAGCTGCACAATTTTTAATTAAAAAATTGGATGAAGAGAATCTTACCTTAAATGTTATATCAACTTAAACTTAGAAAGTTGTTATGGGCTGCACCAATTTGAAAACAGTTATATAACCTAGTCCTTTGACAGATTTCTATGTAACTCGTAAGCAGATTTTTTACTAAGCCAGAAGCACACTTAGCTTACTTTGAATGTTTTCCAGATGCTCATTGAAATCAGTAGGTATCAAGGAGGGCTTTCACCCATACTTGCTCACCTGGGGCTATCCTTCAGGTGTATTATTTATTCTTGTAGCATTGAAAACATTTTAAACCTATTTCAAGCTGGTAAAATGTGTTATTGACTGTTCATTTACATCTGTCATAAATCAACACAAATTTCACATACGAAATCTAATAGTTTATTTTAAAGTAAAGCATCCAGAATCTTGGGGTTTTTTTCTAACAAAAATTAAAGTTTGGACTAAGCCTGCCAGTACCTGCATCCTTACTTTGTGTCTCTCTGCAGCCCAGCTTTCTTTTGGGATCCTCTAGCTAGGGAGATAATGAAATAAATTTACTCTTTACATTTCACCTCTGGTATTTTTGGGGTGCTCTTGGTCATCTGCATTTTTCTCGATTCACACACTAAGTTGTCTCCAAGAGATTCTGGTTATAGATAAGCAAATGCTACTAAATAAGCTAACTGCTACTAAATTTAGCTAACTCTAGATAACGTATATACAGAATGTTAAAATAACAGAATGAAAGCTTGTGCTGAATCCTACACTTGGAATATATTTTCACACCTGCCATGACCTCAATTCAAAACATTCCTGATCACAACACAGTCAAAAGAAGCTATGCTACTCAAACAGGAGTCAACTCTCTCAGTCACAAGTAAATCAAAAGCAGGAAGGTGGCTTTATTGTTGTTTTATGTAGTCTTTCACCACACTGCCTTGTAAACCTTTGTCCTTCTAGGTGGTTGCCTCAAAGGACATAAAAAGTCCTTTGTTGTTACAATGGATTTCTACCTTCCTAGCAAGGTACGTGTGATCAAACCATGTGTTTCACTGGTATTAGGATTTAATTTTGCCATTTGGTATATTCAATTTTGTTTCGTTTGGGAGAATTTCAGAACATACTTATTGTGGATATGACATATATTGCTAAGGTTCATATCCAAGATGTTAATTCTGTTTCAAGACCAAATCCACCTCTGGGGTAGATTTGTTTCTTTGGTATCAGTTCAATGCACCTTCCAGGCAGAAACTAAAGTTCTTGTAAATTCAAGTGAAACTCACATTTAAATGCATTGTCTTGATTTTTTTATTTTTCACACCTTATACCTATTATTCAAATAGATTCAGCATAGACTCCACACACATCCCATTTCAGCTCTCAACAACAAAATATGACCTGTATCTGCACCTGATTACACAGCCAGCCACAGCTCCCTGTTGAGGCCTCTGAATGGCACACCTTTTTTTTTGGTGTTTTTTTTAGCCCATCTAAATGGTGTGCTTTCCAACACCACTATCTGACACCTGTAGTTCCAAAATACACAGTGTACTCCCAGCATGCAGACTGTTGCGAGAAAATCAGGTGAAAGACATTACTAACTGAAAGTCAGAGAGGAAGACTTGGTATATCCATGGATTATGACAGGTCTCTGAAGTACTTATGGGTATAAATGTGATTCATTCAACAGGGACACGTAAATGCTCCACAGTAAGAAATGTTTGGATATTTCAGTCCTTTTTTTCTTTTCTAAAATTTATTATCAAAGCCAAAAACTACCTTAATTTTCCATTTTTAATAACAGTAAGATTTTTGAGACTGAAGTGTGAAGAGTGTCAAAATATAATCTATTCTGTTCTAGTAAAGCTCTTTCTGCCCTCAGCAGCTTTCTGTAGTGCCAGTAGATCAAGTTTCCTGTCGGCTAATTTCTCTGCAATTCAGCTGGTAAGTTCCCATCCTCTCTAAGCACCATCAGGTAAAGCCAGTGGAACATGAATCAAAGACAATGTATGTGTCAGGCATGGGGAATCCCACATTCCAGTCTGCAGAAGAGAACAGTGATTGTGGGTGCACATCCAATGCAGTCAAAGTATGGCTAGACAGGCCTGGATGAGGTAGAACTTCACATTCTTTATTGAGGACCTTCACACCCAAGGGAGTGAAAATAAATATTTGGTTTCAGGATATTTAACTAGGTCTGACCTATTTTTTTTCGCCAAGAATGATATGAAATTCTTTTCACCTTATTAGTCAGAGAGATTCAGATAAAATAAAGCATTTTATATTATTTGTAGCCATCCTGAATAGATTGCAACTATCCTATAAGCTCTCTTTTCATTATTTGGAATGAAAAAAGTTCTTTAAATATTTAGTCTGTTAGATTGAACTTTGGCTTATTTACCTTTGAAAATTCAGAACAAGTTGAGTAACCCACTGCCTTCAGACTGCAAAGAGACATCTTTTGTTATCTTTACTCTGTTCCATTGCCCTTGATCAACAAGCTAACAAAAAAAACTGGTGATGATGAGTTGTCTTGATAATTTAGGGGTTGTTCAAGGCTAGGAAAAGGAAACTGAAGTGCCTGTAAGACCCAAAATGAGGTGACAGAGAAATGTCAATATGTAAAGAAGTGTTCATAAATTAGAAGGAAAGTTGAGGGGAAACAAAGTAAGTTTCAATAAACAAATTTGGATTATATTTTAAATTGCGTAGTGTAATCTTTTCATTCTAAAACAGATTTTCTTAGGTTATTCACAATTCACAATCGCAAGGCATTCTCATGGCAGAAGAGAAAATCTAGTTCAGGCTTGAAACATGAATGAAGTCAATATATTCAGCTCTGAAATGTCTCATTTATTCTGGTTCTTCTGCATAATTCTGCATTCAGTTTTTGCATACTATATCTGTTGCAGAATGTGCCATTTCCTCTACTGCAAGGCATTTTCAGTAGTAAAAGTTAGATGTAGAGAAGTGGCAGATTTGGTTTCTTTAAAATTCTACGTTTATTCATTGAAAAATGACTTCAAATTGTCAGTTTTCATTGTTGATCATGTTCCTGCTCATGCTACAGCAAACAGTTGGCTAGAGTATTTCTGGTAGTTGGAATACATCAGGACCTACAGAGAGGCTCATGTCTCTCAGGGTGATAAAGCATGCCAAGTTTCTCTCTTGCTGCAGCTGGGCTGTGATTTGTCAAGCTACAGTGCAATGGACAGGGTGACTGGGACCTGCACATGCTGTTTCTCAGACATTCTGCTGAAAGGTCAGCTAAAAATCAGCAGGTGATGTTTGGAGATAACATGTGCAGCCTTGCTGTCTGCAGAGCTGTAGTCTAACAAGAACTACATGCACGCCTGAAATGAGGTAATTTGTTTTACTCATCTTTGTGCAGCAAAATAGTAGTCCAAGCTCAGATTCCTGGGACGTTCATAAATTGAATATTATTTGTAATATACTTTGTGGAGTGTGTGGAGTCCCTCAGATGAACATGTTTTACAGAAAGTAACCATTTGTCAAGACAGCGATTAAGAATAGCTCCTAATGTACATGAATTAAAAATTAAGAAAAAAAACTTTAAAATTAGTATGTCTAAAGCTTTAAAGAGGAAAAGCAAAAGAATATTGACCTTATGAATAAATGTACTCTCCACGCATTATACATGAATATATTTCATAAAAGCCTAGGGCCCTCACAAATTAATACCTCTTTAAAGATAGTTTGTTAAAAAGTAGAATCGATTGCTACATAAATATTTACTTGTCAGGGTTTTGTAGATTTTGAGGCAAAACAGAGGCAATTCTGAAGAAGAACCTAAATGTTTATGAGTTCTATTACCTTTAGTCAATTTATGCAAGCTTGTTAGACCTAAACCAAAGTACAATCACTAAAGCTCTGCTTTAAGTTGTACAGCTATAATTTGGGATCATGCACATCTAATGGTATTCTTTTTATTAATTTACTTACACAGAGATCCACATTAAGCTCAGGGGCCCCTTAGAACAACTAATGGATAAATACATAAATGTTGTGAAAGACTCTTTGCCCCAGAGATTTGCAGTTCAAGTAGAATAGCCAGAAGAACATGTTCTGAATTGAATCTGCACAGCAGAGCAGAGGATTTTCATCTCTAAAGTTCTAGTCCAGTAGCCTAAATATTGATGCTTGTAGTGTTTCCAAAGGCAGTAAAACCTTGTCTCTTGCACAATGCTGAACTCCAGTCAAGGAAAGCATTCAGATCTAAGATTAGAAGTAAGGGACTGAAAACCCCCATGTTTCAAATTCATGGGAACATGGCTATGAGGATAGCTCTTTTAGATCAGGACATAAATCAATGCAATAGTACAGACTGCATCCAACAGAGAAGCCTCCAAATTCGGATTGACTTAGGCCTCTTTTCAATTAGATATTTCTCTCTGAGTAGATGAAATTTATTTCTGATGTTTTTACTCTTTTCTTAATTAATATATGGTTATTTTAAATTGGTTTTAATACTGATATTCTCCATTGCCTATTCTTTCCTGTTCCTTCAAGTGATACTTACATGACAGATGCAGAGTGAAAACAACCAATGTTGTTTCTGGATAAACTCCTACACTACCCTTCTAATATTAAGTTCATTGTTATGTTGCTTGAAGACACACATGACTGTCTCATAAAGCCAATGCTGCCAGAAAATACTTTCTATGTCCCTTGCTAAAAAACCCAGAAAACAACAATCCTGGTGATTTTCCTACATGGCTCATCTACTTTTCTCTCCTTAGACTGTTCTATGAAAAAATAAAAATCTAAAGCTAAAAGATTCCCTTGTTTCTCGCATCACATCCTACTATTTTTATACATCAGACTCAATAATGCTGATCTTGTATTTCCCTTCTAAGTTATTAGCATACTTGTCATCTAAAGCCTATTACCAATTATTTGGTTTATCTAGTGAAAAAAAACGTTTTTATTATTCCTGAACTGTGAAGAAAGGAGAATCAAGAAACACATGGTAAAAATCCCACTGCAGAAAATAAGGGTTACATGGGTGATGTTCAATAACAAACTGAATTTTTGTGTAGTTATTCATAATTCAGGAATTATTTTTGGGGAATTACACATAAAAATGCTATTTACTATGTCTAGAATTATGCTAGTCTTAGCCAGGACAGAGCTAATTTTTTTTGCAGTAACTGAGGGAGCATGCCTTTGGGTGGACCTAGGAAGATATCTGATACCACCTAATGTCATTTCCAGGGGCAGGAGAAAGGCATTCTGAAGTTTTGATTTTAAGGATGATAAACCACTATAACCATGAGGAGACAAAACTTACCCAAATGTACTCTCAATAAAAGGTCACCTCATCCACAGTGACAAGCTACCACAGTTCGACAGTAAAGCCAAGATAAGGAAAATGGGAAAGGTGTTCATTCAGTGGGAACACACCCTAGGATTTACTGCAGGACTGAGCCATCTTGCTATGAATCTACAGAGATCAGTGACGTAGTGAAACAGAGAGAATCATACCAGGCACTGTTACACGGCTGCAAGTTTTTGACCATGTGGTGACATGTAAATCTTAGAAGCCCCGCAATTACTAGCAGTACACTGCAAGGCTGACAACAAAATTCTTTGCATTTTGGACTGTGCCAGACCTGAAAAACTGATTGGTACAAAAGGGAAAAGCTCACTCTAAACTGTTGTTGCTGTTTAACACCTGACAGCACTGACAGGAAAACTGAGGAAAAGCAAATACAAATAAATGTCTTGTAGCTAACTCTTCTTGGTTTCAATTAGTTGATATTTAGGGTGTGCAAATGAGGAAACATGTCCTGTCTAAGGAAACTGAAAAACATGCTTTGGGGTTTTTTTTGGATTTCATTTAAGGTCTTCAGCATACCTGTACAACAGTTTTGTGTTGGGTTTTTTTTGGATTTCATTTAAGGTTTTCAGCATACCTGTACAAGTACGACAGTTTTGTATCTCTAGTTGGCCCCGTAAGATCCCTCTGTGAACTGATCTCTACTACTGACACAGTTTTAACTGAGGCAGAGGGATATACCAATTTGAAGAACTATGAGCAGAGTGGAAACAGCCAGTGTCAGCCTGCTTGGAGTGTTGATGTGTTTCTATAGTATTTTTGGTGACACCTTTGGCAATTGAAATATGAGCTGGCCCTGTCTGGATGCCAAGCACTCACCACAGCCACTCTACCACAGAACAGGGGAGGGAAATCTAACAAAGGGTTCCTTAGCTGAGATAACAACCAGGAGAGATTAGTCATCAAATACTGTCTTAGGCAAAATTAGAGATATTAATTGAATTTATTTGTGGTGGTACAATTTTTTATTGTTAATTCTTTAACTGTTTATACCAATGGTTGCTCCCGAACACTTTTCCCCCCGAAAATGGAATGGTTTCTTCCTAAGCTCTCCCCACCTTTCTCCTGTGTCACTCACCCCAAAGCCCTTCCCTATTTTCCAGAATGGTCCATGTCAATGCCCCTCTTGTCCAATCACCCCAAGCTCCTGGTTGACTGTCACTATATGACCTGCCCCTTATTCCAGACCCTTCCTTTGTCCATCATTGTAAACCCTGCCCTTTGTTCTAGACCCTTCTCTGTTCATCTCCTGATCCTCAAGGCCCCATTGGCCTAGGTGACTGCCGCTCTCTGCCCTCTCATCCTTGTTGGTCCCTGCATTCTAATCCCCTCCCCTTGCTCCTCCCTCTTGGATTCCCTATTGGTTGATTGTTTGTACCCTCCCATTGATTTTGAGTTGTATAAAATCCTGAGCAGAGCAGTGCTTGAGGCTCTTTTAGTCCCTGATCCCTTTGGGGAGTAAAACTCTGTGTGATTCACACCAAAGGCTCCTCTCCATCTTTTACCCCTGTCCTCGGCGCTTTCTTCACTGCCAAAAGCCATGGAGCGTGCCAGCCCGACCCACACAACCCATCAGCCATGCCCCTGATTGCGCAGCTTTCTGGGGCCAGCCCACACATCTGCTGCTGTGCTAGGAGCTAACCTGGGCTAGCCAAACTTGGGCACGGGGACATGTATTGCTAATGAAAGCAAGAAAAGCAGAAGCAAAGTAAGGCCTTAAAAACACCTTCCCCCAACCTTCCCTCCTTCCCACTCTACCTCCTTCCCCCACAAGTGTACGGAGACAGGGAATGGGGCTTATGGTCAGTTTATCACTGGTTGTTTCTTCTGCTGCTCAGGGAGAGAAATCATTCCCCTGCTCCAGCGTGGGATTGCTGCCATGGGAGGTAGTTCTCCATGAACTTCTCCAATGTCATTTTATCCCACAGGTAACAATTTTCCACAAAGTAATACAACCTAGGCCACTCTTCCACAGAGTGCAGTCCTTCAAGGACTGGATGCTCTGGCATGGGCCACTCATGGGGTCAAAATTCCTACCAGAAAACCTTCTCCAGCACAAAATGTATTTAAACCCTCCTTTCAAGCATCCACCTGCTCTGGCATGGGCCTCTCTGCATCGCCGTGGTCCTCCATGGGCTTCACCGTGAGCATCACCATGGTTGCAGGGGACTCTCAGCTCTGACTCCCGGAGCACCTCCTCCCCATCGTTCTTCACTGACCTTGGTGTCTGCAGAGTTGTTCCTGTCACATAATCTCACTCCACCCTTCTCTGGGCACAATTAAATCTGTGCAGCAACTTTTTTCCTTCTTCTTAGATATCACAGAGGATTTACCATCCTTTCTGATTGTCCCAGCCCTGGGCAGTGGCACATCCATTTTACTGCCACCTGGGGCAGGCTTCCAGCAGCCTCTCACAGAAACCACCGCTGTAGATCCCTGCTATTAAAATCTGTCTATGAAAACCTAATATACCAAGGGAAGAAAAGTGTCTTATAGACTCAAATACTTCTCAATAACACATCATCTCTTGTGTTTAAAATCTGCTCAAACTATTCAAAATTCATGACACAAACAGTCATGTATGAAGCACAGATAATTTCCAGGGGATTGATAACTAGTGAGAGAAGCTGAAGGTATGAACTGTAGTCAAGTGCCATTAAATCCAGATAGTGCCATTAAATCCAGATCCTTGAAATGCCCTATGCTTCAGCTGGTATTTGAGAAAAAAAAGAAAGCAAGGTGATGCTTTATTCTGGCATAAATTTTGGATAATTCTATTGGCTTTGAATTTGCTTTGATTTATCAGGCAGTAGAAATTGATTTTCTTCATTATGAGATTCAACTACTTAATTTATCTCGCCTTCTGTCTTACCTTGCAATGTACAGTACTGCTACATGAGGAAGTCATTGTGGCCCGTTGTTATTTTGGATTATTGGAGCAAGTAATATGAAATAAAACCATTCTTATACATTACCCATATAAATTACTAGCATGCTAAAATGTCGTCAGTCTTCCCACCTTCCCTGAAAGAGAAATTCAAGATAATAAAAAACTACTTAATGCTTGATCCAAGAAAGCCATTGAACCATATTGAAAATGTATAACAAAACTTAAATGTTATATGCAATTTGTTTTTAATTAGTTGGCTTTTATGTGTGATCAGTCACCTGTAGTTTCATCGTTTAATGTATTGTTGTCAGCTATAATTTTCAATTTTCTCTTATGGTTGGATTCTTCATCCAGGAGTGTGCTTTGTTATTTTATTGTGACAGTAGGCCCAAATTTCTTGCTCATCAAAGCAAGAATGTGAAATCTAATTGCAAATCTGCCTGTTGTTTCAAAAAGTGGTTTAAATATTAGTAAATTAGAAAAGAAGTCTCTAACTAGGAATGTTATGCTCCCGCTCTTTACCTTTTCCCCCTTCCATATTCTAAAGGACAACTTGGTAGAGCTGAGAAAAATACTACCTCAGATTTTTCTAGGATCCCAATGAAGTAATTTATAATACTTTAATACAACAGAAATGGGTTTCCTGTGTTTTTAATTCATACGTATGCCAGTGTTTAGGTGACAAGACAGTATCTGTACCTTGAGAACATTTCAAAACATGAAATTATTGAATTATATGTAAACATGGGAAAGAAACAAGAAAGATGTGAGCCATTTCAATTATTTTGCGGCACATTTTATAGAGGGCAAAACCAGCAAAGCCAGAACATACAGAAAGCTCGATACTCAGAGGAATAGAATGAGAATAATGTCACCACTATAATGATCCACCAACTGAAAGGATTGAGGGGAACAGGAATAGATTTTCCATATACAGTGGGAAAGAAAAGGAAGCAGAAGGAAGAAGAGATTTCAGGTTATGGAGGATTTCATTATCTGAACTCAGAAAATAAATTGAAACAGCTAATAACCTCTTTTTAAAATATAGTAAAAGAAAAAATAATTCACAGACCATATAATAAATTAAATATAATGAGGGACCTGTAATTAAACATTTTTGTCAGGATGCAACTGGTAATTGGGTTCTTTTCCCCAGGACTGAGAGTGACGAGAGAGAGGCAGTTTTCTTGTGTTCAGGCTTGGTTGTTTATTCTTCTCTTACCTATATTACATATATACAAAGTACAAGAAGCTGCATACACTAAGATAGAGAGGTGCAAAATGGCTAAGAAAGAACCTCTCCAAAGTCTTTGATATGTCTATTTGTCCACATTTGTTAACTAACAAATGCTAAGTAAATTATTTTTCTTAGTGACCCAATGACCTGACACCTGTGTGCTGCACTGCAGCATTTTCTATCCAATCACTCATTATTACCCAAAAATCCCTAGAAGAAGATGATGAAGGAGGAAGAAGGAGAAAGGGACAACACCCTAAATCTTCCATCTTGTCTTGTGTTTTCTAAAATAGCTTAAACCTTAAGCTCTAACTTTCTCACTCAGTGACCTAAGAAAACTCTAACTTACATGTTCACATTCCCAGTTTCTCTACTTAACTTTAAAAGCTGTCTCCATGGTGTTATGCCAAACTCAGTGATCTCTTAGGTGTCAGAGCCAGGTATCACAGATAAGGGCACATTTTCTCTGCCTTTGATCCCAACAATTTTGAGTTGTAGAACTAAAAAAGAAGAAAGTTGACAAGCTGAGAAAATACATGTTTATAATAAATACAGCAGCTAGAACAGTTACAGATTAGGCTGTTAAAATGTATCTACCATATTGCTAGAAAAGGGAATATTTTTCCTTTTTAAGACGCTCTATGTGAGGTTATTTATGATGATTTTACACTAATTAATTAAATTCACATAAAAATATTTCAGAGCTGTAAATGTTTTTGAGTGAACACAAATATCAGCAGATCATGCTGAATTCAGTTTTAGCTTATTTATCAGCAATAATCAATAAAAGATCAGACTCTAAAATCTTTGTAGTGGCCAACTGCTGCAGCAGAAATAAACATGAATAAATTAATAGATTTTAACATGAGTAATAGAAATAATAAAGTATCTTTTCTTTAGCCAAAAAAAATGAGATCACAAATAATTTCTCATAGTTAGATATAAAATGTCAAGAACTGGTAGAAGAAAACAAAGGATTTAAGAATGAAGAACAGTTTGAAATGCAGGTGTGAGCACACACAGCTTGTCTTAAGATATCTTGACCTCTGACTGCATCTCACAAGAGGAATTTTACCAAGGTGCTGTGCAGTGTAGCAGACTTTACGATGTTGCCATGGCCCTCAACTGTGCCCCTTAGTTGTAGCAGGAAAATCAAATGTGCTAATTCTTAGCTCATGCAACAGTGAAACAGCAGAAAATGCTGAGGAATGAGTTTTAAGGCAACACATTTACTCCTGTTATAGTTCACTGTGCACAGCACTAGATAAAACTGACAAAGAGCATGGCTCAGGTGAATGTATGTACTGCAAGATGCAGCAGCTGAAAACCCAACACAGTTTGAGTCTATCAACACTGCTGTGATAAATTTCCAATGTAGAGGAAGGGCAGACACAGAGAGTGACAATGTTATAAATCAATGAAGCTACATATGCCAGAATTTGTGAGGAAATATAAACCTCTAAGCTTATATCTGGGTAGTTTATGATGAAAAAGGAAATCCAGTCAACTTTGAAAACATTAGTTATCACTGCTTTAGACCATTTCCTTTGCACATTTTGCCAAAAAGTAGTGTTCCCTCAATTGTCACAAAAAAATTCAGGTTCTCTGATCTTCTCCCACTCCTCTGTTCTGTGGAGAAAAAAGCTCTACATAGTTACAGGTACATGTTCATTTTGGTGGCAGCTCTGTTGCAGTCAGCCCGTTATCTCTTAAATATTTTGGTCAGACATCCTTTCAGTGGCTTTTATTATTCTTATTATTATGTATTCTCCTTGTCTTATTTTGGGGGTCAGCTTCTTCCTTTCAAAGCATATGACATATTCATAGCAGATCAACTGTTGTACTTTCCAGCACTTTGCAAGACAAGTTCATGATACCTTTTCTGTTGCTTTGTCACATTTTCTCCTTCAAGAGAGCTATGTTTTTTAAACAGTGTTTTATTGATACTTAAATTCATTTACCTTTGTGGCCGTAGTTTAAAACACTGTAGTGGAAAGGATCACATTTATAGATAGGTTGTACTCAAGATTTCAGAATAAGTTATAGTTTCACAGAGTTTATAATTTTCCAAAATGTTAACTGTTTTTTTGGGTTTTTTTTAATTTGATTTTTTTCCTGCTTTGGTTAAATGCTGTGGAAATAAGTCAATACCATTACAAAAGATAACTTTTAATAGAGATTCCTATAACCTTTCTATTAATTGGTCATGAAGCCACAGAGCCCAGGAAATATTTCAATTTTATTCTGAATTCTTTGCAGAAATTTATGAAATAGCAAATATTAAGCAGAATTACATAGATTAAGAAGATTTTGCTAGCCCTCTGTTGAGCCAATATGAAGACAGATGTCTTTAAGGTGAAGTAAATATCCTGGCTGTCCTTAAGCACCTTTTCTTGCTGGCATTTTGTGCCATTGCAATATTAACTGGAATCAAGTGTGAATATTCCTTCTGCTGTACAGTAGAGTTCCTTTAAATATTGCAATGCCAACTTGAGAAATAAAGTAGCAATAATAAAAAGTCTGGTCTCGGAAAACCAATACCAATACATATAAATCCGATACATAAGGAAAATACAAAATAGAGGAAATATCAGATGCTACAAACTGAGATCAGCTCAGAATAACTTTCCATACAGCCTGCACTATTAACTATCTGCTCTGGGGGACCAATTGTGAAGAGCAAGAAGCTGTATCTGTAGGAGGTGTGCTCATGTATGACAGGAGAATGATAATTTTTTGGAGAAGGATGTGCTTCTCTAAGTAATACCAAATACACTGAATAAAACATGTTTGTCAGGTGTCTGTTTTCTTGCTTTAGCAAGTTGAAAATGCTGAAGGCTGTTCGTATGCTGACCCAGACAGTGCATTTATGGGCATATAGAGACCAGATTAGCATCACCTTCTACGCATGACAGCACCAATATTTCATTTCTTCTGATTTACCTCAATGTGAGACATCCCTTTGGACTCCAAAGGTTGTGAGTTTCTGGTGAGTACAATGTGACATGAAGAGTAACTGTGGCATCCACTGAGAAAGCAGACAAATGAGCTGTTTCTAGTTAACTTCTGTCATGTCTGCCATTCTTACTGTAGTGAGAAAATGAATATTTTTTTCCATCATTGCCTCACCTATAGCAACAGGAAAGGACTGATGGAGTGAACACAGATGGTAAGAGCTCAGAAAAATATTAAGTATGGGAAGCCCAATTGGTGAGACCTTAGCAACCATGTTGTAGTCTCCTTTGTTTGTAGCCTGCCTAAATTCCACAAATTCAGCTTTTAGAGATGACAGGTGCTTCCACCCTGTGTTGTTCTCCCTGTCTGGAAGCTGATCCTAACATTGCTCTGCTTTTCTCATGCAGTGAATGCATACCCAAAATGTGAACATGTGCAAATCAAGGGTAATTATGACTTCTGACTTTACTTTTCATAAATCAATAAAAACTAGTCTAACCACAAGCTGCTTCAGGGAGCTTAGCATTTGTCTATAACAGCAAATTTTTTGGAGTTCCTGGGCAAGTCTGTGAGAGTGATAAGTGGCATGAACTGTAACCATCCCTGAAAGCAGGCTTACAATAGAACAGTGATGCGGTTGCAGACCCATTTTTATCCAATTGCAGACCACAATTATCAGACCCATCTGAGCTTCTAGTGCAGCACCAATGTGAAAGTGTTTTCTTTCCTGTATTGTGCTTTCCTTGTGAAAAATGCTTTCATGGTAATTACTGCTTACCAGAAGACTCTTCTTCATACTGGAACGATGTTGTTGGGAACTGGACACTTCTAGACCTTAGAATCCATTTTTTGGAGTTTCCACGTTGCCTTTTTCACTCCAAAAATGGTAACAGTTCACCAAATTCAAAATACCCACCATGATTTTGTATGGATAGAAACCTCTACATAGGTTTAATAAGGACATGATACACAAGAATTAAAAATAAATTGATTTTGTTTATTAATGGTTCAGTTAACTTGAAAAATTTATTTTGTCATGTAAGCATTGAATTGAAATATAATAGATGCTTCACAGCTTTTGTAAGAAAAGACTGGTTCTTTTGCAGCCATTACTCATCAGATTTTCTTCACACAACTGAGTTGAGGCCCGAGGGGAGCTCATTTCTCATTATACTCTGTAATCCTCTTCAGATTGAGACAGTGATTGGAAAGGAATAGGAACAGTTTTTCAGCCTCCAAATAATTTTCCTTTCTCTCCATCTCTCCTGTTTGGAAATGTTTAGCTTACATTTCAGGAAAGACACTCTGTACATTCATAATTTTTTACAGGAGGGTATAATTTTATGATAATTCTTTACAAAACATGCAAAAAAATTGAGCCCATAGGTACAACTTTTTACCCATGTTTTGATTAAGAGCACAAGAAAAATGTAAATCATGCTGAGGTAATGATATGCTTGTGGTGTGCTGGTGCTTCTGACTTTGAGGAATACTCTTTAGTATATTTATTTCTCTTAAGTAAATAGCTGCAGAGTGAAAGTATGAGATCTCAGGTCCTTCAAGAAAAACATCTTGGGGATGGGAAGGAGAGGGGAGGACACAATACAGGATGGTGAGGAAGCAGATGGTGGGGATGGAGATAGTAGAAAGAAGCATAGGGTTTTCAGTGGGTTTTTACTCCCATTTTTCTTTTTCTCTGCAGTGGCTTCTAGGTCTTTAATGGCCAGGTCATTGCTTTACTTAACTGCAGAAATCTTTCTCAGCACCTTTGTCTCTGTAAGAGAGGAAAGTTTGTGTTAAAGTGGCCATTTAGCATCTGGCTTGGTGAAGGCACTGCCCATCTGCCTGAGGAGTATTTTCCTTCCATATAAATTTTTGCTGACATGGCACTCCCTTAAAAACCTGGGGAAGATTTAAGCCCAGACCTTGACAAAGCATTCTGTGACTGCTTGCAGGCATTTGACACTAGAAGGGATTTAAAAAATACTCCTTTCAGACAGCATGTGAAATATACCTTTCTTCTGGAATCTAAAAGTGTAGATAAGTCTTTTACAGATGATATGTCACATCTGATCAGATATTTAGTGCATGATGCATTAAATAAATTCTTATCAGAGTAATGACTATTTAATTCTGAAAAGAAGCATAGCCTTCTGTGCTTCTTTTACATAGTGAGGGGTCTTTGAAATCAAGAATTTTGGCAGCATGGAGCAAGCATTACCCCATCCATTGTTGTAATCTTTCTCCTTCTTTCAGCACTAGCCTATGCTGACTGATGTTGGCTTCTTTATGAAATACATTGAGAAATTCTTAATTTTGTATGAAAGTGAAGATCTGCTCCTCTTACACTAGCAATGCATAGTAAAGTAAAATAAGCCTAATGAGTTAAAATTCTGGTTGGATTTTTTGAAAGAACATTTATTAGAGTATTTTTAGCCTCAAGGAATAAATAAAGCAATTAATTGCTGTATTATGTATATTCAGATAATATGAATTTACCAATATACTCTAGTAAGGAAATTAAATATTACTTCCATTCCTTTTATTTTTTTTACTTTTTTTTTTTTACAACAGGAGATTGTCCATATTAATTTTGACTTCAGTTTGAGTGATAGCTACCATTCACTGAAAGAGGTAGACCTGGAATAACACAGGGATTTTACCTGAAACTTCCACCTTTTACAAAAAAGCTTGACAGTACAACTTTTTCATCACAGATAAGGAGAAATTACCAGTCAGCTTATGCTGGCATCTTCAAAGTCCTCTAATATGTGCAGTTTAGGGTAGTGAAGTTTCTTTCATGTGGTTTCTCTGGTGGTTTTGAGTTTTTATAATTCTGAATGTCAGAGCAACACGGTTATGTTCACATGACGTGCTCCAGCTGTCAAACTAATGGCAATTCCTAATTATGAAATTTTTTTGGTTGATTTCATGTGACTGGATTTTAAAAACAGGACAGAGGTAATGAGGTGCTGAAGATCAGCAAGTCATTTTCTAATGGTCAGAAAGGATCAACACAAACTGACATTGTTGGAATATATTCTGACCATAAAGTACTTTCCTGACATCAAGAATTCAGTGTGTATGCTGTGTACTCCAGAGCATAGCACTTACTGCAAAACTTCAAAGAATGCTATTTGCATAATTTATTCTATTTTGCATAACTTCCTGTATGATTCATGCTCATATTTTAGAAAAAAATCCTTGCATGTAAATGAAAATGTTATAGTGTTAGAGCAGTTTAGAATCATATTACCAGTGTATTAGTAAATGCTTCTTGTAGCAATCTAATACAGTCATTGTGTCTTTAGACAAATATATGTTTTTCTGCATTATAAATTCATAAAAGGAATGCAGAACATGCCCAGGCTTCGTGCCTTACTTCAGCTGACCATGAGGAGGAGGGTAAGCCTAATCATGTGCATCTTAAGCAAACTGAAATAAATTCTGGAGGTTCCTGCCTCTCTTTTCTGACTCAAAGACAGAGTTTTAGACATCTCAAATTCTTAAAATTAAGTGTGAAGGATTTGGGCCTGTACCATGGGCTTTGCAATAATGATTTTGTTGATGGAATTAAAGGAGGATGATGAATTTTGAATATCACATTTCCCAGCAGCCACACAGATCTTTTTTGTCATGTGAGCTGGTGCCAACCTCATACCCTGGAACCGAGCCTACTCAGGAAAATGTTACCTCAAAACAGGCAAGTAAACTGTATTCTGCACATTGGTAGCCCCCTACATTGGCTTGGAAATTCATGGATATTGTCCTAATGCAAGGCATTAGGATGCCTTAGGCAATCCTAAGGCAAGAAAAGTACTTTCTTGAAAGGTGCACTCATGCGAATCAGTTTTAGTTATTTGTGAACAAATAGTGCTGATTTAAGCTTTTATTCACACATCTTAAGGCAGAGTGCAGAGAATGCTGCTCTCATTCTCATTTTACAAAGCCAGAGGTACACACAACAGTGATTTCTCTTGGAGAAATACACAAAATTAGCAGAGCCTGAAGGGTTCTGACCAGGTTACTCTCACGCTATGCTTGGGATTTGCCTTTATAAGCTATCAGGCCTTGTTCCAGGAAAGGAGGGTTATGAACTATGGTAAGTGTTACCACCTATGCCAAAGAGAGTTGAATAGCGTGTCCTGCAGATCTGATTGTGGAATAGATTAAGTGCGATCACATGGCATATACAGGACAATGAGGGCATCAGGCTTAGCCATCATGGATTTAGGAAAGGCAGATCCTGCTTGAGCAACCTGATCTCTTTTTATGACTAGGTGGCTCACCTATTGGGTGAGGGAAAGACTGTGGATATTGTCTACCTGGGCTTCAGTAAAGCCTGTAATATTGTCTCTAGGCTGGGGAAAGAACGAAATCTGAAAGAAATCTGCCCAGAGGAAAAGGACCTGGTGATGCTGGTTGACAACAGCTGAACATGATCCAGCTGTGACCAGGTGGCCAAGAAGGACAATCCTGGCCTATACCAGCAATATTTGGGCCAGCAGGACCAGGGCAGTGATCGTCTCCCTCGTACTTGGCCACACCATGTGTCTTGTGTGACGAGGGTACACCATGATTCATTCTTGTGTACAGTTCTGTACCCCGCACTCCAAGAAGGACATTTGAGGTGCTGGAGTGTGTCCAGAGAAGAACAATGAATGTGGTGAAGGGTCCAGAGTGTAAGTCCTGTGAGGAGTGGATGAGGGAACTGGAGTTGTTTCATCTGGAGCAGGCTCAGATGTTGACCTTATTGGTCTCTACAACAGCCTGAAAGGAGGTAGCAGTCGGGTGGGGGTCAGCCTCTTCTCCCAGGCAACAGGACAAGAGAAAACAGCCTCAAGGTACACCAGAAGAGATTCAGGTTGGACATCAGGAAATTTCCTCAATGAAAGAAAGGGTGGTCAGGCATTGGAACATGCTGCCCAGGAAAGTGGTGATGTCAACATCCCTGTAGGTGTTCAAGAAATGACTGGTTGTGGTAGTCATTACTGTGGTCTAAATGACATGTTGGTGTTGGGTCAAAAGTTGGACTCCGTGGTCTTAGAGGTCTTTTCCAAGCATAATGACTCTATGATTCTGTGGCCTGCTACATCAGTGGGATCACAGAGAAGTAGGAAGGTCTGTATCCTGGGCTACATGCTCAGAGAAATCCAGCAGGGAGCTATATTTTCGTACAATAGGGTTGAGTTACAACACTGCCTTTGCCATGTGGCCAAAGCTGCCCTCTCTTCTTGTGTGACATGCTATGTACAGTATCACAGCTGGTAAAAAAAAATAAAAAATACTGTGCATACTGGACAAAGAGAGATTAAAATAATTTAGAATTTTCAAGACATCTATATTTGTTAAGTGTTTAGATTAAAAGTCCCCAAATTCCTTTGATTTCAATATATATTTTAAAAAGCCTCAGACTTTGACAAGCCATGAAAAACCTTATCTTCAATGCAACAAGCTTTAATAACAATACAGCCTAAAAAATACCACATTAAGAGGAAAGGGTTATGTGGGAACTGACAGTGATCAAATAAGAGATTTTTAGGCTTCAGGCACTAGCTTGAGCCTGTCGGAAAGTCAAGTACACAACTTTCTCACTCTGGCCTCGGAAATCATAAGGAGGAATCCAAACAGTCCTTGGTGAGGGAAAACAACCTTTGCAGGTGTTGTTTGTCTCTTCGTTTTTTGTAAGAAATGGTTGAGGGCTGTAGTTCCCAACTGTCCAATGATGGTGATGTGTTGGTTTAATGACCAATGAGAGTTTTGTCTTTTCAGACCCTCTCGGAACTGTCTATAAAAGAAGATCTGAAAGAATAAAACGCACTCTGCCTTGCAACAAAGCTAGAGAGTCTGTGTTGTCACAATCACCGTTCCTAATACAGTGTGAAAAGTTTATGCTTGTTTGACCAGAATGTTAGCTATGCTCCAGTTATCCCATCTCCAAAAATTTTAGGACTGAGGATATTTTTTCTTCCGCGCTGCTTTTCTTATTTACTGATCTCGATTTTGTCTATCAGATCGCAGTGTTAGGAAATATGAACTACTTGACAACTTCACATGATTAGTTTAAAGTTCAATACAGTGCTGTTCAGCTCTGTCTTCAGTACCTGTGAATACAAGCCAGACTACAGGGAAAAGAACTATTGTTCTTTGAAGTCTCTTTGCAGGAGGAGGTTGATACTGGTGGCAGCTTCAAAAACCCTCTACCAATAACCTCCAGGCCCTAACTGCCACTCAGCAATATTTTGTGACCTTTGGTCCCTCAAATTCATTTCATCTTTACTTCTATGGTAAAGAATGAATGTCCTTCAGTCCACAGGCTACATCTCAGAGGACAGACAGGCTTATAAACTCAAGCAACACATTCCAAATCTAATCTTCAAACACCACATTCTTTCAAGATATGAAGGTACTTTTTTTTTTATTTTTTTTCTTTTTAAATAAAGTACATTCAAAATAGTAGCTAGAGTTTATTACTCCATTAGTTGATACACTGCAAGAATTCTCTGATAAAGAATATATTCTAAAATATTGTGGTCTTGTTTCTTTAAACTGTTGGCAAAGCAGTAGTGCTATTTCTGCGTATCACTCTGTAGAAAGTGAGGTCCTGTGTCTTAAACAGGAGATTCTACTTACACAGAATGGTGCCATACTACTTCCACTCCTTAATGTACAAAGGGCAAGCGTTCAGTGAGGCTGAAAACAATAAAATGACTGAACAGAAATGATCACAAAACATTGCATTGGTGGCAACAATCCTTAATTTCACAGGAACCTCATATATTTTATGCTCTCATGACAGTAATCTGAGTTAGGAGCTGAACCAGAAATGTTCAGAGCATAAAATCAAGAATAGTAATTCAAATAAAAAAAGACAAAGCATTAAGAAACTAGAACTAAACAATAAAATAAGCTTTTTTCCAGCTTAATATGAATGACTAAATACAAATGAGTTGAAACTATCAGATACTTAACCTCAATTTGGGTTTTTTCCAGTGTTTTGCTCATTATTTGCCATCCAAATGGTCCACGTGGCTTTAGTAGAACAACAGTAACAAATATTGCAAACCTTTAAAACAAAGGTCCGACTGCCTTTAGGATACACTGTCTTTAGGATACAATGGGTTAGAGAAACTATCAGTTTGATTCACAAGATTCAGAGTAACACAAACACACAACCTTGCTTTTGAAACTTTGTCCTGGCTATAATCTGAGCTAGTTACTGAAATTATTCAAAATGATGACAATATCAATGGTACCATTCCATTTGGGTTACAATTCGGGTGAGAAATGTTTCAAGGCAGTCAGGTGATTTTTCACCTTCTTGATATGGCAGCAGGTATCCCTGGTGTGTGGTCGGTACACTCCCACCTAAGCCATGCAGGCGTTCCTGCTATGGCCAAAAGCCACTCACCTGACAGCCCCTTACACGAAGGTCAGGGCCTGCTTCGAGTTACTGAGGTGATACAGCAGCCCTGGGAATGAAGGCAGAGCAGGGGAATGAAGGGGGAGATGTCAGCCTGGAGTGTTTATCACACAGCACCACTTCTGGCAGCAGCTGGTTTGATCCCTACACATTGTTTTCATCCTTTGTGGAGGCGGAGCAGAAACCCAAGTAGTTTTGACCACAGAACACAAATCTGCCCGGTCCTGATGCACACCCATCATCTACTGTCCATGTAGCACCATGCAGTGACTTTTGCTGTGAACACTAGTGAAGATGAAAGGTTTTAAAATAATGGTGGCTTTTTAATAAGCATGTCAAATATCTGAATTGTGAGCCACCTCTTGCATCCCTTTGGTTTTATTCAAACTGCCTTCTGTTCTCAACCCTGGTGTTATCTTCTTGCCCTCCCATGGAACAGAGCTAAAAAGCCACAGTTTGAAAGGGAAAAATTAATTTTTTTACAGTTTCTTTCCACTGTGTTGCATGTCAGTTTTTCCATTTCAATGCAAAGGCAGTGCATATTCTAATTAAATAATTTGTTGTCAATCACAGTCTGTAGATATTAACTTTACCAAGTGAAATGTTTTTGCTGTTGTGTTCTCATCTGTATCCAGTATTCCTCGTAGTAAGGAACAATAAGGTATATAATGGGATAAATATTAAACCAGAGGCAAGACACAATAAATAGTAAAAGTCAAAAATTGGAGCTTTGTCCATCAAGCACCTGTATTACTTGTAAAATTAATGCAGCTTTGAACAGGAAAAAAAATATTCTAATCCATGCATTAATGTTTTGACTATTTGGTGAGTATAAATGATCAAGACACCTTTAAAAATAATATTTTCAGAATTAATGAAGTTTCTAACTAATGAAGAAAGAGGCAGATGACATAGGAGATACTGGAGACATGAGTGACGCTTGCTTTTCCTCTCCTCTCTCTCAGCCTCCTCCAACACAAAAGGAGGAATGTAGTACCAAGTAGAAGTACTGTTTCTTAAGAAAGTGTTAAGGTGCAGCAATCTCAGTGCAATAAAACTATTTCAGGGTAAGGAAATAATAAAAAATTGTACCTACATTTTAAAATATTTGCTGGTTAAAAATATAGCAAGCTTTACGAAGAATAACAAGTATAGCTATCAAAATTGCGTATGGGACAGAAATAGGATCCTAGGATATAATGAAAATTAAAAGGCTGAAGTTTTGAAAATGCTGTGTTGCATATTTTCAGGGTCAGGCCTAAGGTAAGTATCTGTCAGTACTAAAGGAGAGAGAGGGATATGTATTTATATATTTATATAAAAAAATAAAAATTCCAAATACAAACCAAATCAAACAACTAAATGATTAAAACAAACAAACAAAAGAAAACCAACCAGGTGTTCCAGGGGGAAAATGGATTCTGGATTAGGTTACAAAAGATACCACATACCATCAAGCTGTGCATGGTGAAGTTGTTTTTTCTTGATATAGTGCTAGACTGTGATGTACTTATTTCTGTGATGACTAGAAATGGAATACTGTATGAATCAGCAGAACTATACCACTGAGTCTGAGTAATGGTACATAAACTTGTTAATTTTTTTTTTTAAATCTCCTTTTAGTGGCTATTTTAAATAAGATGACTACAATAAATAAGTAACAATAATCTCCAATAGAAACCAGTTATGCATTATAAAGAAACACTAGTGATTGACTAAATTATTAATTTAAATGACTATTTCACATATGAACTGGTTGTATTGTAGATGCATTCCAATTTCTAACTTATTTTAACATTTATCTTGCTATTTTCTTTGATTAAGATTAAACTGTTGGTTTTTTTTGTTCTATTAATTTTAAGATAACAGGTGACTGCTTCTCTTCAGTGTTTTCCTGATTTTGTACAATAAGATTTTCTTTTTAACAATAAAAATTAAATTCTAATTTTAAATAACTGAGTTTAGACCCAGTTTTCTGGACTAATGCATATAATTTCTAGAGAAAAAAATAATTGCTTGAATATGTTTTATTTTATAACCTCTCATTTGTATTATATTCTGAAGTCAAAGTTTTCAGAAAACAAAGGAAGGACAATCTGTAAAATCATACAGTTGTTCTTTCCACTTTTTGAAAACCTTTAAAAGTATTCATGTCAAAATTGAAAATTCATTTTATTTCTTTTATTCCCTTTATTTTGTCTGAGTCAGCACAACTGAGAGTAAGGCTGGTGTCTTCCCAGCCCTCAGCATTGGCAGGGCTGCTCAGAGGTCAGAGCCTCCCAGGTACCAGCAGGTGCATTAACCTGCACCATGTAAGGACTGTATTTCACAGTTGTTTGAATCAGGCCATTCAATTTCTCTTTGCTTATATTCTGTTGTTAAGATATAATCCTTTGTTCAAACATAAGAGAAAGTCAAGAAACACTCTAAAATCTAGTTCAGAAATACCATTCATAAGGAAAATCTGGTATTTTTTCCAGTTTAGTGTGAACTGTCCCTGAAATTCAAAACCATTTGTTTCAGGAGGGAAGGTTTTCTCTTTATTTCTGTTTGCTGCTCTAGCCCTGGGTCCTGTGCACAGGGGTTTTCTACCCCCTCAGGTGTCACCAGGTGGAGCCACATGGCACCACTAGAAATGTCTGTGTCCAGGGAAGGTCAGCCCAGGCTGATCCACACATGGTCCACCCTGGCAGGACCCTCTGTGCTGCTGCTGCTGCTGCTGCTGCTGCCACCAGCACTGGAGCACTTATATCTGGAAAAAAGGCATGGTATAAGTCCTTCAGCATGGCCTCTGATTCCAGCACTGGCAAAGTCCTCCCAGGTCCTCCCAGTCCATCCACCTTAATAAGGGTAAATCTCTAATACTATATGAAGTAAGCTCAGGGTCCCAGAAGATGATAGGAAGTGATTGAAATCTTTTGCCCTGTTGCAGAGGGTGTCAATAAATGATGAAACATCTGGTACAACCCTCTGCTCAGTGAATGGCATCTGTATGTTTTTATGTGTTTCCTACAAGTTCTGCACAGCATCAGGTCCTGCTGTTCAGTGTTCAGCATTAATTTTTTACACATTAATTTTTTTACACATTAATTCAGCATTCATTTTTTACTACTTTTCACAATTGCTTCACTGGAACAACATGTGAGTCTCTATCTTTGAAGATGACTGGTGATACGACTGAAATACGGATATTTTGCTTCATAGATTCACTTGGATTTTTTTTTTTTAACTTCTCATTGAAAATGTCTGCTAATCAATATGCTTTGCCTGTCAGGACTGACCTTCGTAACCAAGACATTCCTCTTAGTACTTCAAGCTTTCTTCCCAGGAGTCACAAACTTATACTCATTTACTTCCTGGAGAGAGTAAAAATGGGTTTTAATCATCTCTGAAATGGTTTCCAAAGCCAACTCTCTCCATGGACCTGCAGGAAAACACATCAGGCAAAGCTGTCATGTCCCTGGAGTTTCTTCTTGTGGAAGTGCTCAGTAATGGTGCAGTGCAGGGAAAAGCTGACATTGTCATTAGTTTTCTCTAACATATCAAGGACAAACAAGTTTATCAAAAAAACAAACATAATGAAAAAAAAAAAATCCACTTGAATTGCATGGTAATTGTCTTTCTCAAATATTGCCCCCCTTGTCACCTTGTTTTTTCATTTCTATTGTGATGTTACAAGGGTTTCAGGTACGCTTTGTAACATGAAAAAGTCCCTGCTCTCAACCATGTTCTCATGTCTTCAGAATTCCCTAAAATATGCAGGAACTTCAGCTCTGCAGAAGTCAGAATTTAAACTAGTGGAAATGATGATTGTACTGGTGTTCTTATTTTTTTTGTCCTAATTTTGAAGTCTAAGAGTATGTCCATCCACCTTTACAAAACTCTAGGTTTGTCTGTCTTTAACACTTAAGAACGTACCTTAATTCTTGTATTCTGAAATCAAGTCTGGGCACAGTGGACTGAATGCAAAACTGATGGAAACAAACATGGTTCTTATTAAATTTATCAGGAGAAAACCTTACTTAAACAGAGCTAAAAATGACATGTGGAGTCTAAAACTGTCTGAAATGTAAACCAGATTAATTTTAACTCAGAATGTATGCAAACAACCACATTGCTTTAACTTGATGTTCACACTCAGACCACAAAATAAATGCATTTTTTCTCATGTTGCTGTGATAAATGATAATGTAAGAGGCTAGAAAAAAGTCATTAACCAACTGTAGTTCCAATGAAAATGAACCAAAATCAATTGTCTTTTATTTTCCAGTATACGCTTCTTAAATTTTGAAGGCAAACCCCTTGCTGAATGTCACTACCTAAGCAATTTTCCTGTGTCAAAGGTAATATTGAGAAACTACAGCCTCTGCTGTATATGCAGAAAGTATTTTCCTGATTTCAGTTTTTTCAATTAATTAAAAGAAATTGCCAAGTCATTCACAGCTGAAAATATAAGAAAACCTTTATTTTTTTGCTTCCATGAGAAGTATAAAACTGAGGCAAAATCTATCAGTCAGAAAATCTTATAAATACTTCCACCTAGGAACAATCAATTTAATCCACTCACTAAAAGGACTACTTTGCTTATTATCAGTTTGAATTAAATTTAAAATATTTTATGATAAATGTAAGATTATTATGTATTTGGAACACTTGAAGTAATTGTTTTTCATTTATATATGTTAATGTCATCAATTAGACAGTAGACTGTCAGAGGAGAAATTGCCATCCCATAAATTTTTCAGTAGTCTGTTTCCTATAGTTTGATCTACAAACTAAAATTATTTAAGTCAACACTTCCACTGCCCTCTTCTGAGGTTCTTAATGCTCATTTCTGCTTCAGCACTATATAGGACTTTGTACTGCCTGGACAATAAACAAAGCTGTGGGATGATTAGTTCTAAAAACTACTTCTAAATATATATATGTATGTATGTATGTATGTATTTATATATACACACATTCATATATATATATGTGTGTATATATATGTGTGTGTGTGTGTGTATATAAATCTATACACATAAAGAAGAATTATAAATAAATATTTCTGGATTTATCTAGATCAGCATAAATTCACTGATTGACCGTAGAACTTCAGTTAAAGACTCCAGAAAAAGGGCTGCAGCTACATGAAGACATGGACTACTTCTTTTTGTGGTGATACCAGCTTTCCTGTCATAAAAAAATGTGTTAAACTGCAACCTTAAATTTTCTCTTCACTGTAAACACACGTGTGCTGTTTTCCCAAGGAAAAAAAAAATCTGCTATATAAAAAGTGGCATATGGTTTTTGCTTCTATGTAATTAGTAAATACCAATAAGATGTATTCTGACTTGGATCTTACCTAGAGTTGATAATATAAGCAGAAGCTAGTGACTCATTTCCACTAAAATGCTTACTTAGAAGAATGTACACTCAATAATTGATTAATTTTAATGAGATCATTCAGTGGATATTACTTAAAGTAGAACTATCTGGTTTTATTCTGTTTATTCCTGAGGGTGTAGAAAGCTGACCTAGAATTTTCTCGCTATAGTTTTGTAAAAAAAAAAATAAAAAAAATCTGCTCCCTATTGTTTTCTAGACAAAATTACAAAATTGTATTATCTTCCTGCTTAAATAAGCTCCTTAATTTTAGATGTTTTCATGATGTTACATTTTGTTATCAAATGTAATAAGAATGGTTTTTAATAATTCACATTCTCATAGTATGGGAATTTCTCTGCGTATTTATGAAAGAATGTTCATCATACTGCTGAAGAAGCATTTATCAGACATTCAGATTAAATATTGAGATATTGTGTCTTTTAGAGGTAATTTGAAAGCACAGTATTTATTATTGCTTCCATACAAAGTAGCACAATAACGTTCTGCACTGTATATTTCAAAGCAGTGGATATCTATGAGGTGGATAACGAAGTGTGCTCCCTATTTCACATACTAATGGGTATGTAAACAGGGTGCTCAGCTGCCTATGACATTATTTAGAGCATGACTCCACACATTTGGGTTTTTTAGCAGTGAGAAGATTTGTGTAGCTGCCACCAGTTCTGCTTGTTCCCACATCCATAATCACATGGGTCCTTTGGAGCAGACACCACCATGAATTATTCTCTTGCACGATCTGTGAAATGTCTGAATTTAAAAGAACACTACACAAACATTGTAACTTATTCCAATACATGCTTTCTAATATCACTAAGCCTTTTCTTAAGTTCCCTACCATTTAAAAAATGCAGTTAGAAAACA
The DNA here is from genome assembly GCF_049639895.1 of Pseudopodoces humilis. NCBI lineage: Eukaryota > Metazoa > Chordata > Aves > Passeriformes > Paridae > Pseudopodoces > Pseudopodoces humilis. Next base: position 77,401,993 of record NC_142200.1, read on the forward strand.
AAACTCCATTGTGCACAGATACACTGACCTCCATATTTTTCAACCTATTATTATCAAGTTTTTTCCTGATCTGCTCAAAGCAATTCAGAAAAAGGTGCATCAATTGCCCAACAAATGCCTGTTCAGCTTTAAGAATATAATTGTTGCTAGTTGTGTGTTACTCAGTTGTTTTACTGTGGTTATATGCACCTGCACTGTCTCTGATTTTTGTGGCTGCAGCTGACAATTTATTTGATGGTCATCCCACAGTGCTGAGTCACTGTTTTTTGGGATATGGGATTGTGATTGTTTGTTAGTTATTAGTTAGTTTATTCACTGTGGTAAAAATAAAAACCGGATGCCTTGAAGTGTTCTAAAATCATAATGTTTCTCTTCCAGTATTTATAAATAAGAGATTTAGTATTTCAGACAGCTGTACTCCTTAGGATCTCTATAATGGAAACAAACCAATGAGTTTAAGTTGTGGAGATCAAGAAACAAAATTTCATGCAGGGAATTATATCATACAGTAGATGAACAGCTAAAACTTCTATATAATGGACATTATGCTAAGAATTCAAAGCATTTAGATTAATGTCTTCTTGCATTTAATTCCAATTATAAATAGTACTTAAGAATATTTTTAGAAAACTTTTTAAAAATCAATGGTTTGGCACAAGTCTAAGTTCATAGGTATTAAATTACCGAAGCTATTGATTAAAAAATTGTACTAAAGAAAAAGAGAACTTATGAGCTTTTGACTCCTCAAAACACTGAGGTACACAATTGACTTACCTGAAATGAGTGGAAATTTTATACTTATGTAAGAACTGAAGTGTCTCAAGACAAAGACATGAACTGAGTGTCAATGCAGACAGTCACACGAAGTCTAAGATTTTACTTTATATAAATTATGTCATTGGAAATATAACTTATTTCCCATCTCAGAATCAAAGAATTTTCTTTTCCTCACCCATTCATTTTATTAGATCTCACCAGAGGACATTTTTGGGACATATAGTAAGAACTTGCGGAAATGAATCATAATCTTCTGTTTCTATGCGTTTTCAGTGCCAGTGCCCTTAAAATACACATGCTGACAGAAAAAATCCCATTGAATTGCCCATGTTTGATGTGACATTATTTTGAGATGGTCTTGTCATACTGCAGGAACTGTTAATGATATTTTGTTGGATGTTTATCTTTGCTATATAAGCAATAAAAACTTTCATCTATGTTTTAAATACCAACTTGGAAAAAAAAGAAAAAAGATAGCAAAATAAATTTCAAGTATCTAGCCTCATGGAAAGTTAAGAGCTCTGAATGAATTTAGTTCCATTTGTCTTATATCACTACATCAATATTTGATTGGATTTTCTTTTAAATGGTGTCCTTGAAATTGATTTGTAGTTTATTGCGAGGTCCTCTTGTAAGATCCAAGAGACACTTCTGAGTTAAAGCCTGGATTAATTCATACCTGAGAAGAAAACTAGAGATTTCACTGTGAAAAAAAATAAAAAAGAAAAAAAAAGTAAGTTTTAAATTTGTTCCATTTCCTTTAGGGAAAACCACTTAAAAAGTTTAGTCAGTCTTTTGTTATTTGCCTGATAAATGTGTATAAGTGTTTGTATGTATTATGTTATTTTAGCTGACAGCTCCAGTTTTGTAATTTTTACTTTAACACATACAGTGCTTTGCTAAATCTAAAGCAATATATTTTTTTTTTCTGATATACTCTGCAGATGGCATGAAAATTAAATTGGTTGGAGGATTTTTCTTGAAGATAACTGCTTCAAATTGCAAACTAAGGTAGTCATTTAAAATCACGATTGTATATCACAGTATTTCTGTATAGAAAGTGTTCATATATTCTCAATCAGTTAAACAAAGATTAAAGACTTTTGCAGCATAAACGATAATTCATTTCAGCTTTACGGTTCTTCAGCACAATTCACTCTATATTTTTAAAATTCTATGTATAAATTTTATGTATTATTCTAACCTGTTATTCTTCAGGCAAATTAAATATGAGTCAACAGTGTGTCCTGGCAGAAAAAAGGGTCAACAGTGTCTTGAGGAGGTTGTTTGCCCCGTGGAGAGAGGAGCTTACACTGGATGGAGCAGGTTCCCTGGGCAGCTTGTGACCCTGTGCAGGACTCACACTGGACCAGCCTCTCCCTGAAGGGCTGCACCTCGTGGAAGGGTCCCACTCTGGAAAATTGTGTGACTAAACGTAACTTGTGGAAAGGACCCATGCTGAAGAGCCTGGAGGACTGCCTCAGCCTCATGTGGGTGGTTCCCAAGCTGGAGCAGGGGAAAAGTGGAAGAGGAAGGAGCACCACAGACAACATGTGATGAACACAGAATATGCTGGTTTGGAAGGGACCCACAAGGTTCATTGAGTCCAGCTCCCAGCCCTGCACAGTCCCATCCCCAAGAGTCACAACATGTACAGCTGCCATTCCCTGTGCCCAGGAGCAGTCAGAGAAAGAAGTTAGAAACATTGGGCCCAGGAAGAAGGGCGTGTGAGGACAGATGTTTTAAGATTTTTTTATTTCTCATTTCTATACTTCGATTTGATTTGCAATAAATTCACATAATTTTCCTAAATCAAGTCCCTTTTGACCATGACAATATTTTCTGAATGATCTCTCCCTGAGATATACTAGTCTTTGTATTTTCTCTCCCCTGGCCAATTGAGGAGGGGGAGTGATAGAGCAGCTTACTGGACACCTGAGACCCATCCAGGATTTACCCACTACAAATAGTTTTCAGACATTTTTTTTATTTTTCTGTTTCTAATAATATTTAACCATATGTATGATTACTTTCAATTCAGGGCACCTGCAGCCTCTTTAGAAATAAATGAAAGATACAAGTGTGCAACAGTTCTGAAAACCTTGATAGTTTTTTAATGCATTGAAATAGGCTGTTGTAGCTAACTTTAGGATGGCTTAATAGGATAAGACTGCTTTTTAAAGAGCAGTCAGTGAATCTGATCTGTGAAGCCACAGCTGTAAGTTACGTGGACAGTTTCTTAAATGAGGAACACTCAAGAAACATTACTTCCCAAGAAATTTATATTAAGAGCCAAATATAGTTGCTTTTTTTGGCAGTGCATAAAAACATGAAGTTAACTGGTATTTGAAGAACTGCATAGCAAAATAGAACCATTACAAATACAGCCAGACATTTCAAATTCTGAATATAACAAAATATCTTAAATAAATAATAAGAAGAAATGAGATTATGGTTATTACTTTTTTTTTTCTCATTTTCATTATTAAATTTGATGGCTACTTTTAAAAGTTGGATTGTTTTGTTTTCAAAAGCTGCTATTGAACTTACTTTCCCAATCTATTTACAATAACTATACATAATGCCTGTCTGACAGTATTTTTTCTTTTTTTGCGTAGCTTTTTTTGTGTTGCTTTTTACACACTGTACTTTCTGTACAGTGCGTAAAAAAAAAACAGAAAAAAAACAGATTCAGGAAAGATATTGCACTGTTATTACAGAAAGGCTCAGAAATTATATATTTTAAATACTTCAAATTTATATACAGTCAGACTCTGAAAACCGGACAGGAAGCACTATGTAGCATGGTCTCCCTCCTGATAGACCACGTGGTGTCTCATCCAGACGATATAATTTGGGCCAGTGGTAAATTAGCAAGCTATTCAAACAGAATGTGGTTAAACAAAGCTCTTTCTGAATATTGCTCCCCATAATAATAATAATAATAATATGGAAAAATAGTTTATATTAATTACTTAGTTATTAATGTACTGTTTAAATAAACAACTGTAATAATCTGCTTATTTTCAGAAATGTATTTCATATAGTCAATGACCTTCACTAATTTCCCAGAGAATTATTTATTTCATTTTTATTTCAACTAACTCCCATGTATATCTATACATTTGACTTTTACCAAGAACAGAATAGAAAGTGTTGTCTCAGGGGTTTATGAACCAGATTTTTTTATATGAGTACAACTACAGTTTCTTATTAAATGATATTACCTGATGAGTTTTGTCCATCTCAAGAGCTAAGGAAATGCACACCAATCTAATATTGAAGCAAAGCAAATAACAGAGTTAGCTTCAATATGTGCAGACTATTGCACACATTCCATATGTGGAATTCCGTATGTGTCAATTACATTTTTACTGTTCCTGTCTCTGCAATTCCCAGGACTGTCTTCTAATGGTTTAATATCAAAACAACTTTATGACAAACTGTGTAGCCAAAATACCACTGACCTTTATCTGTAATGTACATTTCTAGAGAATAGATAAAAACATGATTTTGTAGCTAATATAAAATCATCTTAAGGGACCGAGTAGAATCAAAGAGCTGGACTTGTGCTACTAAAGAAATCTGTGTAGTTGTGCTAGTGGCCAGTGACTTCCACAGCTAGTTCCTGGATCAATGCCACTTGTTCTCATGCCAACACAATGTATATATTCTCTCAGGACTGAAATTCACCTTTATGACACTCTTTAACTTGTCCCTAGATTAATGACAGTGGCACAGATGTAGGAGCTAGTCTGGGACAGCCCAGAAAATTACAAAGTCCATGCTTATGTCTTCCTTCTCTTTTTGCAGACACTGACATATTATTTATTTTTTCTTTAACACTTTATCAGGTATGGATGGCTACACAATTCCCATGATGGCCTAAATTAACATACATTTCCGTGCTGTGACTGATTTTTGTCCTTCTTAATCCATCAGCATGTGTTTATTATTATTCTTTTACAAAGTTAGTGATTGTTTTCACTTGTATCACCTAAACCACCCTTCAGACAAAGTTCAAGCACTGATAGTGGAAATGAATGAATTTCAGAACATGTGCTGCCAAGAAGATGATACTGTGCTCTCCAACAAAATAACCAACATGCCTGCAGGCAGCCAACCTTGTTTTTCCAATCCTCTTGGTTCCTGGGAAGTTACAGGTGTGTTAGTGTCATGAAAATAGATAAATAAACAATATTATTTAAATATTGAACAATCAAAAGAATACCCAAACTACCTAGTCAGCAACAGATAAAAAGGAAAGCAGTCTGAACTAATTTTGCGAATACATACACTTCTGGTATCGCTGCTCACAGAAAACAATTCAGAAACCACATGATGTATATTGCTGCTAGCTGCTTTAACAGGATTAGCTGAAAAAAGGTTTATACGCACTTTAATAACAGTGTGTGTTCTCATTTCCTTTAATGCACTAAGCATTTTCTTTCAAGCTAGGTACCTACGTGATGGTGGATGCAGTGGCCTCAGTCAGGAGTGATGTGCATGGTCACACACCGTGCCGGGAGAGTTTCAGCCCTGGAAGACTCAGGAATCTAACCTCTCACTCTTGCAGAGGCCTCTGCAGATGCCTGGGTGAAGGGCTGATGCATAGCATTGCTATGAATAGGGAAAAGACAGGAAAGGACAGCTGAAGCATGGTAACCCCAGTTAGTTGCACTGGCTAATGTACACTGATGTGTACATTACTGGTTTCAGGCTCTTTTAAAAGGTTTAAGAAGCAAGTTTTGTCTTCCTCTTTTTAATTTTTATTTAGTAGTGACTCTGGCTTTCTTCTATAAGTGATTTTATTTTATTTACTTTGCTTCCTTTTTAAAATTCTTGCTTCTGCTCCCCCCCATCCCCTTTTACATAAATATTCATAAATTTCAACAAGTGTCTAAGATGACGGACTAGTAAAACACAGGGATGGCTTACAGTACAATGACTTTTCCTGCGTGAGTCAAGTTTCTAATTTAAAACTTGGTAATATAAAGGGCCTGTAATAGAGATACAGGCTTCTATTATGTTTAGTAAAAAGGCATTTCTCTTTAGAATAAAGAGAATATTTAAGTTCTAATTAATCTTTTAGGTTGACTATATGTGTTGTAAAATGCTATTTAAAAATAGTGCAATGGTGGTGATCCTTGAGTAGGAATAACATGGTGAGAGAAGTTGTAGGCACATTATTATGCTTCAGACAGCATCTAATTCTTTTGAACTACTGCTGTTTCCCTTCCTTCCAAGACCATAAATTAATTTTATATCTTGTAGGTCTATGGTGGAAGGGATTGAAAACACAACCTTTTACACAGATAGAAATCAAGACTTAGGATGAAAACCTCTTTTGTGAGAAGAGACTCTTGCAACACCATAATTCAGTTTGCATTGTAGGAAACTAATATTATTTCAAATACTGAGGAATATAAATATATGGATTTACTAGATTCAAAATACACAAAATCACAGCTGGTTATGAGTGAATGAAGTGAATGTGATCATTTTGTGTTGCTACGTACAGGAGCAATGACTAAGAGTATTCTCTTTTTCTAGTTGTCAATGTAAATACGCTTGAGCATTAACAAAAGCAAGCTTTTACACTCTTGATATCTGCCACCTTTACAGACTTGCTTGAAAGAATATGCTATCTGAAAGGTGCCACATGTGGCATTGACAGGCAGCAATTCAGAGTATGGCAGACAGCCAGTAAATCATTCAGTAGAGCTTTCTGTCCTTCCAGTCATATCTTACAGAATCCACAAGTACCTTTGCAGTATACTTCAATGTCAAAGGTTATATTCTAAAACTTTTATACGTGAAAGTGGCAGAAGACTTACACATTCTCCTGCTAATTGATTTTTCTCTCCTTTCAGAGCTTAAGTGCACAAATCCCAGCATGTGCTAACAAGTCTCTCACAGTCTTTCCAACTAGTCTGAGTGAAAAGAGTGGGGGATTTTTTCCCTTTTCCAGAGGTGGAAAAGAAAAAAAATATTAAGAGATTTTTGGGTCATTCATACTATAATCAATTTGTTAAAAATCTGTGAAAAATATTCATACCTGAAATTAAATTTTCACTTCTTTCCTGATTATAGACTGATGTGGAAAATGTACATAATATTTTCTATTTCTTATTTCTTTCAGCTGTTCAAATGTTTCTGGAAATGAACCAACTCTTCTAAGAAAAAACTGCTGCTATGTATGAAAAAACATACCCTAATAAAACCTTTGTGTGTGCTAAAATTGTAATAAATCACAACTAGTCCTACCTGTTCTGCCAAAGGGTCAGCCTAGCCTAGAAATTTCTTCCATCAATGGATTTACATGGACATCCAAGAAAGAGTAGGGAAAGAACAAGCACATGTGATACCTACTCTATGAATGTGTATATTATTACCACATCAGTCTCATTAAACACTGTTGTCACAGGTTAACACTGATCATGCTGTGGTAAAACCTGTTTTCAAAAAAACCCATGGATCTCTAGCCCTCTGAAATTACAATTGTCTGTGGGATGGCTCACATTCACTAGATACATCCCCCAGTTTTAGAGCATTTGAATCTTTATCACTTAACTTTATATTTAGATCTCAGGAATGCAAATCTATTATTACAAAAATATGAATGCAACTGAAACAGAAATAATTACCTTAAATGTGGCATATAAGCTATGGAAAAATTCGGGCTGTGGCTGCGTAAGAGACTGGGAAGATTGTCTTGAGACATTTTGGGGTGAGAGTTTGAGGGAAGGGGAGAAGCAGGTGAGGCCCTGCCCTGGTGGGGCACTGCCCTGCTCCACACCTCCCACCACTAAAGCCTGCATCTCAACCATGCGGCGGCTGCCAGTCCCTGACACATGGGAGGCAATGCTCTACACCTGCCTCTGGAGCCCTCAGCCCGGCTCTTGAGTAGCTAAATGACTGAATTCCCACCTGGGGGAAGTAACCCAGGAAAGACAAGAGGCATTTAAGGACAAACATGACTCAAGCACTTGTCTTGTCCCTCACTCCCTTTGGCATCTCTGTCAGCTGGAACACTTCTACAGCAGGAGTGGTAGCTATATTTGCTCTTTTCTGTATCTTTTCTGTCTGTCTCTCTTTCTTCTAATTCCCTCTTCTCGGAGTTTTTTGTGTAAATTAAAATCAGACTGGCTTAGATTTTGTGAAGTTGAATAGGCCGATTTAAAGCTTTGGGAAATGTTTTATATTGACTGAATGTTGTTTAATACCTTTTGCCAAAGTTCTTTAATTTTCCAAAGTTGCTAATAAAGTCTTTTTTGTTGCTTTGACCTCTTGAGACTATCTTGTCAGTTTTTCTCCTGTGGGTCTAACTCAGAGTGCACACAAAACTTCTAAGTCTTGTTGAACGAGTTTTTTGGGGCCTTACAGGCTCCTACAGATCTACTGTGTATTCTGTGACTGCTTAAGTAATTCTGATCTGGCCATGAAAATACAGGGTAACTTGATATCTATTCTTCCTTCATTTTATATAAAATAGTAATTTATAAGCAGTTTTTGTTTTGTGCAGTTTTTTCCAATGGATGTTCTGAACTCAAAAGGGATCTGGTTTTTTTCCCTTGTCTCAGGTATAGATACATTTAGTAAATATTTCTCTTAACACAAACTCAAAATTGTGTCAGGTTCTTAAATAAAAATTAAAAGGTATTAATAACCTTGATAATTTTAGTGTAGATCAATCTAAGCCAAACTTTAAGATATCTTCCATGTCTTGTAAGGAGATAAAATCTCGTGTGTTGGGTCCATTTGGCTTTGTGGAAACACTAAAACATTTTCAGGGAAGGTGAAAATCAAGCAGCATGACAGCTTTTACCACTTGTAGCAGGCCTTCAAGGGAAAAAATATAAAAAAAGAGAACTAAAATTGAGAAAAAAGCCTCCAATCAGACGCATTATCACCTAAGTTACATTCAAGTACTACCACTTGAAACGGTATGTACTCTTTAGCAGTCCCATTGTTTTCTTGGTTTAATCATTGGTGTGTTGCAGTATGGCAGCAGGTTGCAACAGCTTTTACCTGTAACTGTGACCTGGGAAATCTGGATGTATTGCATTCACTAATTAATTGCCAACATATTGCTTGGAAGCAGCTAGAGTCCTTGTGAGGTTTTCCCAGAGATAAAATTGTCTCCAGCAATTTCTTCTTCTGAGACTCCAGACATAAAATGTTAAAAAAAAAAAAAATTCACAACAAAATAAATATCTCTCTGTCTGGCACGAATAGTCGAAATAGTCCCAAGGTGATATGCAACAACCCTCAGTAACAGTAAAGAGAGTTACAGCTTCCTTTTTTCAGTTTTATCTTCAACTGTGACTTAATTTTGTTTTGTCATTTTCAGCACTCTTCACTGTTGGGAATCTGAGGCTAATGGATTTAGATAAAATGTGGACTGAATGAAGGAAAGATTTTTAATGGTGTATTTTTAGAATAACTAAGCTGTAGAGAAGGGAGAATTCTGCTAGGGGCGAGGAATGACTTCTCCAGGGTTTCCCAGCAAAGCCATTGGCAGGAACTAGAATTTTACTCTCCTGGGGCTGTGCTTACTGCTCTGTCCAGCAGCCTCCACGGCTGATTTTTATAAGTAACAGTCACAAAAAGCAGTCACAAAAATTACATTCATCATAAACCAAGAAGCAAGATGTATTCAAATGCTTCCAGTAATTGTTGAGCTGTTGATTCAGTCATCCCTCAAAACATGAAGCATGAAGAACAGCAGCTCTTTTCATTCCTGAAGTGCATATCTGCACTGCACAGGCATTAGGCAGAGAAGGAGCTTCCTAATTAGGAGGGCTTGTCCTGGCTTTAATGCAGCTTAAGAACAGATGCTTTAAGTTGCATTATTGGCCTATAGATGCCACTAAAGATGATTTCTCCCCTTCAAAATGGATCTGTTCTGTGGCCTTTAGCAAATCAATAAATCTACTTAAATTGAATGGAAATACTCTGATTTGGTGTCTTGTGTAGGGTGTGCCAGCAAGTTATCGGCTGCCCGCTGTTAACTCCAAATCCAAAAGGAGTCGTCACCATTTAAAATGACATATTGCACTATTTGTAGCATTTTCTAAAAGGCTGCTTAGCCAGGTGCAACTTTGATCCCACGAGGGAAGGAGCCACAGCTGCAAATGGATGGAAATACGGAATTTTGTAGTGGTAGTGAGAGAGGATGGCCAGATGGGAAATTTAGCAGGAAATTTCAGTGCCATTATGAATGTCACCCTCTGCATTTCCAAGTGAAAACGAATGCTTGAATGCTGAAAATTATGACATATTAAATCATTATTTTGAATTGCAGCTAGCTGGCTGAGATATACCTGAGATTCTGGAATTACAGATGGCAAATTTAACCAAGCATGGTGATGTGCTTTTGCTGCAAATATTAAGGAAGCACGGAAAAGTGCACACAGTCTCTGACAGTCACTTCCAACAGTACTGAGCAACCCAAATGGAAGCAAAGAGGGAATTAATGCACAGAAGTTTGTAGATATACTCTGTTCAGAATAACACAATCTACTGCTTCTGCCATCACCTGTTTAATAAAAAAATGTATCTAGTGAACACTGAAGGCCTTGTCCTTATAGCAAAAGGGTAGCACACAAAGGTATAGATGTGGTATTAGGTTTCTTAGATAACTGAGGTTTTTTGGGATCACTTTTGTGTGTGGGAGGCATACTATCCTGTAGGCAAGTGGGGAAAGGGGAGGTAGGGGTGGATAAATCTCTCAGACACTAACTGTATTTAACGTGGGAGTAATTTGGGTTTTGAGGTATGATGAATAATTTTTCACAAAATGACAGCTTTCTAAAACTTATTGATGAGAGTAGGTAAATTTGATCACAAAAAATTATGTCTAATATGTATTGACAGACAAAAAAATTTATAATGCTTCACTGCCAAAAAATTGTGATCTAAGGAAACGTAATAGGACTAAAAAGACTAGCTCTCTCTTTCCATGTACTTATGAATCTATTCTCAAATATCTGGAACTTAATTTTATCCTAAGAGCAAAGAATCCAGCAATTTTTTGAACATTGAATATTCTTGAGGACTTTATTAGTATCAAATTACATTAGAAATCTTGTTGAGATTTATAGTCAACTTTGCAAATAATTTACTTAGGAGTTAATGTATCAGTTAAGATACATTCCCAGCCTAATTTCTCTAGGTTGTTTTACTTAACAGCCTCTCTTCATTTTTGTAACATGCCCCATCTTAGAACTTTAACTGTCTTTGGGTAAGACATTCTCTGACCTCTTTATCAGATGGGTCATTACATTGTTTATGTATCCCATCATTTCACTTCCTCCATGGCATGTACTTCCTCCATGGTACTTCCCTTTGGGAAGTGATAAACAAAGTTATGCAGGTTCATTTAGGGAAAAAAATGCAATTTGCTTTTATAAAAATTCTCCCTTCAGCAAAGTAATTATATTTGCATTTTATTATATGTAACAATATATAGAAGAGTAAAAAGAGAGTACAAGCACGCAAAAAGTAAAGGACAATCCATTTCTTTGATTCATGTGGATGAGGAGTCAAAGACAAGTTGTGCTTTTGTTTGAGACATATCAGTAGCACATAAAGCAAATTCATGTACTTAAAGCCTTTTGTCAAAAGGGAAGACAGTGTTTTGAACATCATCTAGTTGTGGGAGCTAAGGAACATAGATGATAAGCTAGAGAAGAGCTGGGGCAAATGTGAGAAATTGCAGACTCTCTTCACTCATTCAGGAGCTCAGACCTTTTGGATCCAAACATCTACAAATGGAGGAGTCAGAGTAGTTGTCCTGCATATCCAAGCACAGTCAAGGCAGCTGCCAAAAAAACAAGCAGGCACAGCAGAACAGGGGTGGTCTTTAATTGTTTTAACAGCATTCTGAGAAATTACAATAGCACCTAACTTACTTTCCTGGCTTTAGAACTTTTATGGCTGCGCAGCAAAGACCATATTCAGGTACCATTAAGCTGGGTCCAATATTTGAAGGATGTGCTCTAGACCCAATGGTAATTGTTTGTTCAATATCTGTGTCCTGGCCAAAGACTGCAGAAGGTTATTCTGTCCTCTAAAATGGCTTAATTTGCCTATCACAAAGTACCTAAAAGAATAGTGTGCAGTCACTAGCAAAGATAAATAGGGATCAGCACTTCAGCTTCCAAACCTTAAAGTCATGCACCTTTATTACCACTATTTATCTTATTTATTATATGATCAATTTTATTTAAGACCAAGACTCTGAATGAGACACTATCACTTCAGAATGGCTTTTTTATCAGAAAACATCACTTCTAAAAAAGATTAGGTGAACTGAATCACAAAGAATTTGACTTTTTCACTACATGACTTAGATGAAAAATAATTATAAATGGCAACTGTCGATTGTTAGGAAATGGTTCCATTCCGGAATCATTTCAAGTGCATGGTAAAACAGCAAAAAGTTCATAAATCATAAATTTTTTTGTCTCTGTTTTGTTCTATCCTTGTGTTAATACTAGTTTTTTCCACAGAATTCTGAACCCTAAGAGAGGTTTGTAGTGACCATTTCACCCAGTAGGCTATGGAATTTCCTTAACCAATTTCTGCATCAGACCTGTAATTCCTGCTTAAGACTAGGTGCCATTCAGCAGACCCTTAACACTGGTTCAAACATTTAAAATGGTGGACTGTCACTTACAGTCATGGTAAATTACTCCAGCTGCTAGTAATTCACACTTATTTCTCTTTTGAAATTGTCTAGAGTAATTTCCTGTATTTTATAATTTTCTCTGTTAACATTTCAAATCTTTTATCCTAAATTTGTAGGTTCTCATAGATGATGGGAAAGCAAATCTTGAAGAGTTGCTGGATAAAATAGATTGTTTTTATGTGAGGTCAATTTTCTAGGTAGTCAGCTTCTTCCTCTTGGGACTTTTTGATTCAGTATTCTAGAAAACAGAGTCCTTTCTAATAGCATTATAGTTGTTGTAAATAAATCCCCAAAGATGACTGAATATTTTTTTCAAAATTTGATCATAACTATTTCAAAGAATTACTTATTTTATTTCTGTATACTCAGTTCTACTAAAAAGAATAACTATTACTAGCTTTTTTTCTTGGTAGCTGCCACACTAATATTTCAAGATATTTCAAGTGTTAAGAACAATCTCATACTTTTCTTTTTTAATGCTGAAAATTCCACTAAGAATTTCTTTATTTTAGAACTGCCTTAAGCAGTATCAAAGACAATATTTTTTTAATAAACAGGGTCTACTTAGCAACATCAAAATATATAGATATTTATCTATTAAAAAGAAGCCTAACTGTGAAATTCTGTCAAACTGCAGTGATTAGTGACCAGCTAATGGTATGACCTAGAGTTTTTGATCTCAGTGACAAAGTAGATATGTTCAAGCTTGCTTTCTTCACAGTTACTGGATTTTCCTGCATGTAATGGAGAGCAGAATTTTTAACATTTTAAATAGAATTTTAGTTTGAAATAAGAGCCTATTTGTTTTATGGATCTCAAAACTATTGATTACTTTTTTTATTTGAAGTTTTGAGATTAAAATCACTACCTAGATCATCGATAATTAAATGCATAAGATTTGATAACACGACTTTCGAATCCATCTTAAAAAGACAACAAAATGTAACCAAAAGTAACCCTGAAAAACCTTAATGAATTAAATCAGGAGAAAGCTTATATGTAGTAATTATTAAAAAAAAAAAAAATAGAAAATTGTGTACTTTTACACATTATTTTGCAATTTTGAATTACAAAATACAGTTATGTTCCAAAATTACAAATAAACAACTCGTCTTTGGTTAGCTGATGATGTGAGAAGATCCTTTACTTTTTTTATGTCCTTCTAAAAGCTTTTCTTAGTGCAAATAAACTCTTAATAGATATTTTGATGTTTTATATAGGGTATGAATGTTTACGTCCAGCATACATACATGTATTTTATGTACATATATACATAATCTTTCTAATGGAAGAGAAAATGTTGAACTTAACTCCTTGATGTGGGGTAAATTCATGAGTGAGGAGATCATTGCACAAAGAAGAAAAATCTCATCATCCTTAAGTTGTAATAGTCTCTTCAGTTTCATCTTGAAGGTTTGTGCCTTGAAATAAGACATTAAAATATTAATGTATTTTAAATTTCAATTATTTCTTCTCAAATTTTTATTGTTTCTCCATAAATATTACCAAACAATTTCCCTCTATCACCAAGTATTCCTGATTCCAATTTTTCTTCCTTTTTTCCTTTTTTTTTTTTTTTTTTTGCAAGTTTGGACTGTGAAAAGTGCTAACTCATGCATTTTCTGAATGCCTGGAAAAGAAAAGCAAACTTCATCTCAATATAAATTTTATGAACAGTGGAGAATGACCTGGAAGATAAGAGCCGCTGTTAACATGCGTTACCTCCGATAATTTACTGCCACGTCCTCATCTTTCAGCTCAATGGAGCAATGGTGTCTCCTAGTGGACAAGTAGCTGCAAACGGCTGGCAACAACTCAGAAAATATGCAGCTCCATTTCAGTTGGTATTTGCAAAGGTATTATCCTAATGATGCTAAGATTTGTGTAATTTTTTTATTCTGTTGGAAGTGGTTTTATTGAAAATTCATTCAAATACTTAATATACCTGGATTTACACAGGTATTTATTTTGGAAATATATAGCAGCTTTTGGAAAAATATCATTAATAACAGCAAATTTTGTGTCTGTGGTTTTACTTTTCTTTGCTTATCACTTAAATTATCTTCCCTTCCCTGGCCAGTGATGTATCGACTGGATTAATTCAAAACACAAAAACAAAAACCCCAAAAAACCAAAACAACAACAACAAAAGAATAAATTTAGTTGTGCTAAGTCTTTAAACATTTTTATGTACCTTGTTTGCAGTTTATGGGAAATCTCAGCCCCTTGTGCAAAACAATGCTTTATAAGTCATTCTAATTTCTTCCATTGCATTTTCTCTTCTAAGAGAAATGCAAAATGGATAGAGTAAATGTCTCCCTATCCTCAAATTCAATTTGAGACATTTTACTTGGTGGACTGTATGTTTGTATAAGCATTTCTCACTTGGGATGGCATCTAAATTTGCACTTTGGAACTTGACAGAAGATCTTATAATCATAAATTCTACCCATAGATCTAGAGCTCCTGTGTACTAAGTAATACCCTATTCATTTTTAGCATAAATTTTAAACAAAATAAGGTCTTAAGCTTTGTATGCAGACATACATTTTGTATGAAAATACTGATGGTTAGATGTTGTTACTTGTCAATATGTCTGACAAGCAGAGTTCAATGAACTTAGACATTTGTTTCATAGAAAGGTTACAGAGTGAAATGAGATTTAGCAACAAATTACTTTGTTTTGTTAGAAGACTATAATAAAATACTTGAATGCATATATAAAAGTTGAGTAAAATATTAAGCTGATGAGATTCTGATCTATGTGAAAAATTTCATACCGAGCAGGTAGAAAGAGGTGCTCCTTCAGAAATACAATTGCCATCAATATTGATTTATGTCAATAATTAGGAAAAGTATTCAGGGGTCTGAACTAATTTTATAGGAACTTCAAAATTAGTGTTTCCTTCTATTTTTCCTTTTTTTTTTTTTTTTTAGTGACTAAATACACCCATAAAGTTGTGAGACCCAGTTCCCCCACTGCAAGCAGATAGAGATATGCTTCCACAGAAGCCTTCAAGTGGACAGAGAATGACATGAAACCAAGTATTACTCAGCTTAAATCAGGTTTCTTGAGTTGACATACTAGAAAGTATTGCCAAGGAACAGGGCTAAAATACATTTCAGAGTTGCTGAATATAATGAAAGGTGGCAGTTGTGTTTGTTCTAGGAAATGTTATGCACTTGAAAACTTTTACTCTCAACAGAAAAAAATACATATTTTTAATTAAACTTAAGCGGAATTGATACATGGACATTTAAAGCCATCAGAGTGCTTTAATTTTTTATGTTTTTCCTTACTACTACATCCAAGTTCACTGAGTTCCCATACATGACACTTGGTAGAAATTCAAAGAACATTGATGAACATACTGAGCTAAACATGAAGATTTGTACAGGCTACATATTATGTGGATGGCACATTATCTTAGCTTTATTTAAATTTCAGACCCTGTAGATTTTTAGTAGTTTAAAATATTTCTGCACTAAAACTCTGGTGCATTTTCCACAGGAGGTCCACAGAAAACTCAGATACTCTAAAGCACAAATTTGGAGATGCTCAGGGCGTGAAGTTTACTATTAGTTCCGTTTCTACCAGGGCTGTGATTATAAAAACACTTTGCTCTTGTTATTAAAGGCCTTGTATTATGCTTTACATCTTTCAATAGTGAGGTGCTTTCCCAGGAAGGAGGTATCTTCAGATTTATTTTTAACAAATTCTTCTCTAAAATGTAAGCCTTCTAATGTCTTAGGCAACACAGCATCTCTATATCTGCTTTAATCCTTGATTGTATGAGAGGTCATTCTCATAGGTGGAATAAAGATCGTCTAAGGTGGAAAGATGCAGAATAACTGTGTCCAAGTTAACCTGGTGATACAGCAGAGATTATTTAGTGTCTCCAATGCAATTTTTACAAATAGAATGACTTACTGTAGTAAGAGCCATTTAGCTGCTTTAGCAGAATCGAGTGGAATTGTAGAGTCATTCTTATCTCAGTCTTTCAGCCATTAAAGGAGTCTCAGATGTGGCTCATGCCCTTCTTTTTCTTTTCAGCAGAAGCTTTTACCATGAAGGGAATACTGAGAACAGTTGTCTGGGTTTTCCTAACTCTATCACTGCCTTTAGAATTATTTAAGACATTCAAAAAACATTACTAATTTATAGATGATGATAGTTATATTGTCAGAATAATTGCAACAGAACACAGCTTCCACTTGCACATAAGACTGGCCCATTTCTAATTTCACTGTTAAGAAAACATTTGATAGTACTGAACAAAAGCTGCTGCACATATAGATATTCACAGTCATTCAATTTTTGTGAATTTTAGTTGCAAACAGACAAAGCGCTTATCAATAAAACTCACAAGGTTTAAGAGTCTGTATTTTGGGCATTCAAGTTGCCCAACAGGACTACTGTTTATAAGTTAAGAAAGCTTTTTTTAAAATATTACTGGCTTGCAAAAACATCTAAAATCAACAAAACTAAAGGGGATGGATTTGCCAGAGGTTTACTTATAAGCATGTACATAAAAACTGGACTGTTTACTTCAATTTGGGAAAGCTAACAAAGGTTTTTTATTGATTGCCTTCTATCTTTAGCTGCATGCAGGACTGGTGAACAAAACAAGTGACACTTCCACTTAAATTTACCTGCAATGCAGAAGGTTGAGTGAGAATAAATACAAATCAACAAATAAAAGGTATCTGTAGCTCCCAAAAGATAAGGGAACAAAGGAGAAAAAGGAAGATGTTTGAAATTATTATGATTAATTATCTTAGAAGATATGGATAAACTATATGAATTTTATCACTATTTCTAGCATTTGGCCAGAAAAAAATGTCCGAATCAAAATCCTAGAAACAAATGCACTCACAGATTTAAGGTTATTATAGAATAAATTATAGTAATTGCTCAGCTAGCGAACAGCTCCCATTTTAAGCATTTCATTTTCTCTTCAGTACATATGAAGTTCATCTTTCTGGTCCAGAAAGAAACAAAACCCAGTGATCAGTTACTTGTAGATGGCCTTAGAGAAGACACAGTGGCAATTTCTCAACTGATTATTTTTTGCTGTGACATAGTGAACCTGACTTGTGCTATCTATTACAGCTAATGTACAGGCCAGATTTTCAATAAAAAGCCCAACACTTTAGATGGTCTCTGAGACACCGATGTAAGTGGCCAGTTGTCTTTGAAAAACATCTCACAGTGAGCATTTTACTGAGGCTGCAGCATGTTCACACCTGACACTAAGCTGTTCTCTTGAAATAGCTATACATTATTAAATTCACCTAAGATTATGTTACTATGGGTCTGGAGCTTACAGATGCAAGCTGTCTTGTATCTGATCCCACTGGAAAGGGGTACAGTATGTGTGTGGTTCTACCAGATAAGATACCTGATATCAGAAACAGAGAACATGTAATGATATTCAGGTTTGTCTATTACAGCACCTGCTCAGGTCAAGGGAAAAATGAGAAAACTGCTTCAGCTCTGGGTTAGGGTACAACTCCCTCTGTAGCTTGCAGCTTGCCCGACACTGATCCACCACTGATCTATATTAACAGACACACTGTGGTTATAGTGGATCTATGTGAGTTGATTTAATCTGAAGGACTGATACGAAACTTTCTTAAGAGTAGGTGATTTTCAATTTTTCAGCAGGTTTAATTGAATCCAAAATTCAATTTGTTCATGCTATCTGCAACCTTTAAACAATCAATGGCTATACAATTTCAACAATGACTCTTCAAAATTAGAATTATTGAAAAGGCTTACAAGTAGTGATAAACAGAGTGAGGTGGTATTGATTGGCCAGTGGAAGACATTGATTTGAACTGTAAACAGGTATTATGCTAGAAGAATTGCATTACAGCATGTCTTTTTTGCTACTCTTATTCTGAGTCACCTGTAAACATATGCATGCCATTTATTTGATTGTGGTTCTAATATGTTTTTAATTGCTTGAGGAGATTTATGGTTGAGGGAACATGAAAGTTTTCACAGTCTTCTCTTATTTAATAAATTGTGAATGTTTGTGATTTACTGAACAAATATGTTTACCATATAAATGTGTTTATACTGTGCTTGCAAATTAGTTTTCTAAGTAGAGTTGTATATATTCTTTTTCAACTAGGTATGTTCCATCCTTACTTTAGCCAAAAAAGACATTTTTGTACTGACATTTGTGAAACATGTAAAGTATGTATGCCTATTCACGTGCTTTGTGTGTGTATTATTTTGGAAGAATAAACTTGAAAATTACTAGAATTCTTCAATTTTCAGTCAGGAAAAATCAAATAATATTTAAGCTACAACTAAATATATTGTTATTATATCAAATGACACATCAACATGAATAACGAAGGGATCAGGACTAGAATAATAATAAGCACTGTTTAAACTCAAAATATGGTACTCTACTCATTAATGGGCTTTTAATCCAAATGTGAAGACACAGAATGACTAATCTGGCAGCAGAAAATGGGTTGATATATTTTCATTTTAACTTTAATTGGTAGGTAAACAACTAAATGGGGAAAAACAGGGTAAGCTACATCAGGATTACAAATAAGAGTTAAAACCATGTAGAGAATTAAAAGAGATAAAAGATTAACAAACAGCACGTCTGCACAGGCTAGAGAAAATTCAGTGAAATTTAAGTTTTGTGAAAAGAAGATCAAAAGTTCCTGGCAGACTTAGAATCTTACCCTTCACATCTGCTACAGGAACCTTGGTTTTGGCTGTTGTTGTTCATCTCTTCTTTCATCAGCAGGGATCTATGTTGTTAATTCTATACTTGCACTGTGTGCAAGTCTCTTATCTGTGTCAGTGGAAATGTCAAGCATGAAATGTGTTTAGTATATGAATCAGATTTGTACCAAGAGGAAAATTTTGCCTCAGTGTTGTCTTCAGGCTTAACTCAGATCTGACCTTAGAAAAGCATACACAAATCTGAGCACTTGGAACAAAGTTTGGGCTACATCTTTTAAGGAGCTGATTGCCAGCCATGCTGACTGCATACCAACCAATTCCACCGAATTCAGTGCAATGACACCCACTGGACACATTTCTGAGAGGTAGATTAAGCCCTCACAGTCTGTCACTATGTGTCACTTTTGTACATATAGGCTCTAAAACAGTTAAAAGACATCACAGTTCTTCTATTTTTTACTGGCCTCAGTAGGAGCTGAAAACTGCAAAATCCAGAAACAGGATGTAAATATCTAAACGACAGCTGGCAGTTTTGAGAAATGGGGTTACTTATTCAACTTACATAAAATCTAATTGCAAAAAAACTGTTTAAATCTAAGCCCAAAATTTAGGAAAACCATATTTATAACCCCTGGCAGCTCTATATTTTCCTTTCTTAATACATCCATTTTTAAAACGTCCTAGGGTTTTTTACTTTGATTCTAGTTTTGCTGCTGCTGTACACCACTGCAATGCAGCATAACTTCATAATTTATCTGCAATTTTCCATGTGTCCACTATAAAAAATTCCCTTCTATTACATTTGAAAAACAGAATGATTTGCCTTTTATAAGTCTTCTCCACCTGTGTTTACAGAAAGTGTAGTGAAGAATTTGTCTTTTGCTGAAGTCATTAAGGAGCATAACAGATGCCAAATTTTAAAGCTTATACTTACCACAACATGATATGGAAGGGACAAAAGGAAAATGGTTTTAATTTGGTGTGCAGACGTGTCTTGCTTCATAAGGCTTCAAAGCTTCATGTCAGCTTCTTACAAAACTATTTCCAGGAAGACCTAAAAAGACATCAGCGTAAATTTTGTTGATTAGACTGCTTCTATTGCTCATTCACATACATTCCACACAAGCATACAAAAGGGTAAGGATAGTAGGCAGTCTGAAGATCTTGATTATTATTTTTTTACGGATATGTTTCTGTATTTCTAATTTGACACCATTCTTACGCAAAGGAGGGGTGCAGTCCCTCAAAATCTGAGATTGGAGAGCAATGCATGCTGAGCAATAACACTGCTCTGGTGGGTACTGGGAATGGTTGTACAAGCTAGTGAGATATAAGCTTCCTCTCTTTTATAAACACAAACAGGAACACCTTCTAGAAACACCAAGAACCACAAAAGCTTGAGGACAGAAACTAAAAAGTAGCAGGTACCTCAAAAGAGACAAGATGTATCTTAGATGAGTGACAGTGTTTCAGAAGCTGCAAAAAAACCTCACTGAGGACGGCTGAAAGGCATGGACCTGGCTGGCCTACAGTCGCTGGGCTGTGGCACATGGTGCATGCTGGCCCCTTCCTATTTACTGACAAAATGCATCTGAGTCTCAAAACTTGCCTGAATACTGTAAAAAATAATCATTCATCTGAACACTTACTTTGTAAATGTTTTTATTAGTATTCAGAACTGGTACTTTATTACTGTCCTGCTTCGAAAGCAGTCATCCATTCGGAAGTCCTGTCATCCAGTCAAGGTGTAGAAGCTACACTTGATGGTCTGCGTAATCAATAATACAGGACTACTAAGCCAAAAAAAGACTTACAGCTGAAATTGAATTAAAATTTTAATTCTGTACATGTGATACACAGAGAAGTTTGAATTTTAGAGACAACATCTAGCATTGCCTTTTTTATGTCTGCTGAAATGCTACCCAACATTAGGGTTTGATATGTTTTATGATTACAGTTTTGTCATGGGAACCTGCTGTTTCCATGAAACTTTTTTACCAGAATCCAGTACTTATTTAAATCAAAAATGTTGATATTTCTCAATGTTGATATTTATTTCATTTGGATACCTACATGCCTAGAGATTTCATCTGCATTAGGCCTTTTTCTCTTAAGCAATACAGATGCAAACAGTAAGAGATACACTCTTCTGTTGCCAGAACATCCAAATGCCAGCTGCATAGGAACAGATGCAGTGCTCTATTCTGTAAATAGTTTGAAAAAAAGTGGCTCTGGAAGGTGTAATGTGACCCTTTATAGCAATGGTATATTAAGTGTGAAATGGAAAGATGTAATCAAGAAAACCATAAAAAATTGACTACTGCTTATGCAATTCAGATCATAAAGCCAAGGTACTAACTTGGACTGTAGATACTGTCATTTTACTGAATGCAGACAAATTTACCACAGTCTGCTGTCCAAATGTGAAAAAACCTGTAGCTTAAAGGTAGTCAGGAGGGCAGATTAACAATGTCTATGTGATTTTGTAACCCACTGAGATGTATGGAAAACATCAAGTAAATTGAAATTAATACCATTTAATAACATATGAATGCAAATTTTTTTAAATGTCATGAAATAAATCCTTTAGAGATTTGCAAAGCATGTTATAGAATGTCAGATTTTATTAAATTTCCTTCAATAAACATTCCTTAGTTTTAGAAAATACTGTGTACTCACAGTGGAGCAAACCACAACATGAAGGAAGTTCCCTTCTTCATCCCTCTCTCTATATCTAAATTATACTGTGGGGTGACACAAACTCCTGAGTTACACTCTCTAGATTGTTACACATAGCCTCCATTCCAGGGCACTGGCCCCAAAACTAGGAGTAGGCTGTGGGAGTAATTCAGCTCTGAAGCTTGGTCTGTGTGGCCTAAAGAGTTCACACAGGTCCACATGAATTTGTGTGTCTGGAAAGGTCACATGGCACAAAATGTCCTTGTCTGCAGTGTGAATTCAGAGTGGGCAAGGTCACGACTGAACAGATTATTTTCAGCGCATGTGAGGTCTAAGCCTCATTTTAAGTTCAGACTGAAACACCTGAGGCTTTATGTTAATCGATTAAAACTGTGACTGGATTTAGAAAGAATTAATCTCCCTTCAGCCCTAGCAAATGTCTTTATTACTGGGAAGTGCTCTCTATTTTTGTAAAGATCACAGTTTTAAACAGGAACAACAGAACTCAAGCTGATCTACCACTCTGAAGAAATTTATAACCACTACTCTGCAGAAATATGTAACAATACTTAATGTAGTACCCCAGTTGATGAGAAGTCTTTCATCTTGGACAATTTTGCTAGCCACTCTGGTGTTTTTGCCAGTGCCCTGAGGACACTAACAGGTCATAATAACCCAGCCCAGCCTCACTTGGGACCACCACCCACACCCTCTACCAGCAAGCCCAGGAACCTTCATAGCAGCCCTGGGCCTCCAGCTCTCCCCTGGGCTGAACTGTAGGTGTGCCTGTCTCCAGACAGGTCTATGGCTCTACTTCTTGGCATGGCCTTGGATCTGTTCTGGTATCAGTCTCACTCCAGCCCTGTTTTCTGGTTGGATCTCTCAGACTTGTGTTGTAAGTCCTGCCTCTTGGCCCCATCTTATCTTGCTCCTGACGGGCCCCCGCTGGACTGACCTCAGTCCCGGTTTTTTGCTTGCTGTGCTCTTGATGGCTTCCAATACGTGTACCTGACTGCCTTACATGATTAGGGATGTCACACACTGGTGAGGGATGATGCCTTTGTCTGGTCACCTTTATTTCCTGACTCCTCCTCCATCTGGGACAGTCTAACTCTTTCTGTTCTCTGGGAACTGTAGGAAACAGAGACACAGCTGCTATGTTTTTGTCGGGAGTGACTGAGGCATGTTTTGTACACCAAGAAGGGCTGGAAGAAGTAGGGAGAAAAGCCTTATCAGGCTGAGGAATGGAGTGCTGAGTGCTCAGACCCACCAATGTGGTCACAGCTCTTTTCTGCGTGCTGACAATCATGCCCCTTCAAGGAGATAACAAATGGATTTCCCACAGGAAGGCCCTGTTTAGGTATCATATTTGGCATACTCTTAATTCTCCCAAGTCCTCTTGGGGATCTGTGTTTCCACAGGGCTCACAGCAGTAGCAATTATGCAGTGCAGAGTCTCTTTCTGTTATGACATCAGTCATTTCACTAGAGCGCCTCTATCAGTGTTTTGTGATTTTTCCGTATTTTTGCTACTTCTGCTTTCTAAACAGTAGTTTTGGAGTAGTCAGGAACGCTGACACCCAACACTTTGTCTCTGTCTACCAACCATCTGCATAACTTACCTTCCAGGCAGCCTGCCCAGATTTGCCTGGCAAAGCAGCAGCAGACAAAAGTATGGAAATCTCTCCTACACATGGGATGGTCTGACAGGACTGGAGACTGCTGGCAGAGCAGAAAGAAAAATTGCTGTTGTGGGCAGACTCAGACTGTTCTTTCTGACATTCCCAGAAAATTATTACCTTTGACTATTTTAACATAATTAACAAACACAAAAAACTCCTTGCATTTCTTTTGCAGCCTTGTCACCATGCTACCTTAAGTGCTAAAACCAAACATGAGGTAATTTAACCTCAAGTCACTGGAAAAAAATAATTTTCCTCCTAGAATAATTTCAAAATAAATTTTAAGCTCAGTTTCATGGATGAGATATTTCAGTGTGATGATTTCCATCTTAATGGCTTAATCAAACTATTTTTAAGGTTTATGTCATTTCTTATTTGTCTGAACTACTTACTGAGCATAAAATGTCTGTGCAATTCATTATTCCTTTTATATTCCTGAAAAAGGATGGGTGTCTGGTATGACTGGGGTTTTTTAGGACAGTTCTTTGCTAGAAAGGTGAATAGTGTTTTTGAATTCTAGATATAGGATTTGAACTTCAAAGCCTTTTTATTTTTCTTTTATTGCTTTGTCCTCTAATACCAGACCATTTATATGTGTGTTTGTATATATATATATCTATATCTGTACAGAAACAACCTTCAAAGATCGCAGGTAATTATTTTAGCAATATCTCAGAAGGTGGCCTCAAACAGCAATTTTTAGTACTGCAAGGGATGCTATAAAAGAGATTTTTGCTTGTGTCTGTTCCCACATTGAGTTCAGACCCTTCTCTGTCAGGGACAATGATATTATTACTTCTTTATCTTCTAACCTACTCCTCACTGGTTCCCTCCTATCTCACAGGCCATATAGGACTTGGGGAGAGTCTTCTAACAAAATTTAATGGTAAATATGCCATTGTTTTATGAAATCAAGTTCACTGTATTATAAAGAATGGAAAAGCTATACAATTATATTTTGTTCTGAAAGACAAGTACAACCCAAACAAGCTCAGGATTAATTATGGTACATGATTTATCTGTACTGATGGAGATTTTTCACAGAAGTAAAACTGGGCATATAGAAAACAAGTTTGTTGAGATCTGTCAGAGATAGAACAAGAGTAGTGCTGTCTTCATTTGGGAAACTGCAGGTTAAAAATCTTGATTCAGTAAAGTATTTTAGTATTTTAGGCTTATCTTTAAGCAGTTTGTTTCATTGTATATGTTATTGTTAAGAAAAACTTTGTGGCTAAGTCTGGGAATACATTCCCAAATCTATGAAATAAATGGCTTTATCACAATCTCACAGGAAGCCTGTTGCAGCCTTAGGAAATGGATTACTGTCTCCTTATTATGAGTCCAATACCATGACCTTAAATTAATTACTTTTATGGCTGTTTGGATAGGAAAATCTTGGCCTCTGTACATGCTTTCTGGCTTCTTCACTCTATACTGATGGCAGGATTACAGATTCCACCAGACAGGTCTATTTTTCTTTTTTCCTGTACTGTCCTTCAGCATTTGTACCAGTCAGTTTATTTTCTGTTTCTGACTGAAGGCAAGTGATTGTACTAATCAGATAAAATAGATCTCAAGTAAACATAATGGATATAGACTCTTTTAATCCTATTGGGACACAACAGAAGAACTAAGGAGCAATAAGAAGATCATCTTTGTTAACAAATAATCTGATGTGCTAGTAAATAGGGAGAAAATTTGCATTAAATTGTGTCTGAGGTTGATCTGGGTGTACAGAAATATTGTAATGGTGCCATTTAACCATCATTGCAGTTTGATAAATAGAACCATGTGAGTTTGGGGGTTGTGTCTGAGGATTTTGCAACTTGAAAATAAAACATGGGAGATGAATTAAAAAAAAGTCATCTGTGCTGAGACAGAAACAGTGTTACTCCTAGTAAGTATAACCCAGATGAGACATATTATATTTACCTCATGCTACTGGTGGCAGAAATCAGTGGGTTGGTGCAAGTTAACCAAGCACTTCACTGGGAGAAGTTAATTTCTGTCTTCAGAATGATCATATCACTAGTCCGAGCAATGTAAAGACCCCACCTGAACAACACATCTTTCAAAAAACAAAAAGGCACTTTTTAATATTACCATAAGCTATCCTACTCCTATTTTAACTTTACTGCAGTTTGGAACTAATTCATTTTGGGGAAAATGGGGATAACATGCCACATTACTGTTTAGAGTGAGGTTTACTGTATAAAAAATACAATTAGAAATATATTGGAAACTATGAGTACAGTGTCTGTTTCAGACTTAAAAACACTCTTTCAAAATGTTTATATTGCACATTCTTGTAAGATGCTTTTACCTTGTGTTTAACAGTGGTGAGTAGATTTTTTCTAGTATAACATTTTTTTTTTCATCTAACTAAAATGGGTTGAAACCAATAGCATTTAAAAATAGTGGAAATTCTGTAATATACTTCACAATTAAAAAAAAATCCTTCTTTTAGTTTCACAGGTGATTACTAAAACAAGAGAGTTCAATATTTTGTGTCTGGAAAGGTACTGACTGAAAATGAAGAAAAAATATCAGTGCTGAGAAAATATGTTTGTTAAAGGATATATATTTTATATTTAATATTTTATTAAACTATTAAAACACCTTGGTTATAAACCTCTATTAAAGCATTTCCTTTGCAAATACAGTGTAATGCAAAAATAACGAGTCTTACTTGAAATCGTAGCAGCTTAACTCAAAATCTCTGATGTTTCTAATCTCCATCATATTCCCATTTTATTCTGACAATCCTAGGGACAAAGCATGTCCTTCAGAATGCCCATGGGAGCTCATCCAAGCACCAAGCTCCCCATGCCTGTACCTCCTCTGGCTGCAAGCTATTTCTGAATCACTTCCTCACTGTCCTTGCTGATTACTAACATTCTATCTCTCCAGGAACGAGGGAACGGCTAACTCATGGCTCCCGCTGAGAAGAGAGGTTTCCTATCGCAGCCCTGGCTGTAGTGTCCGTGCAGCCATCAGCGAGCTGGCAGTGGTGACCCAGCACCTGCAGCCACAGCATCGCCACTCTGGGTGGTGAGCTCTTCCTCACTCAGCTGAGGCTCAGCAGGAGCTCACCTCTGGGGAAGTCATGAGTTTCTGGGCTTGAGAGTAGCATAATGTTGTCCCTATATGGAGGAACCTCCCCAGCATCCCCCAAGGCACACCAGAGACTGTGCTGTTGTGCTGCTGGTACGTGCTGCTGCCCTGCCAAGTGTCTCCTGCAGCACTTGTGACCCTGATGCCACTTAGCCCTGTCCTTGGCATGCTGACTTCCAGCCCCACAGCTACCTGACAAAGGAACACAGGGCCCTGGAATAGCAATTTATCTTCAGGACAATGCAACTGGGGAACAGACTCTTTATTTCTAGTTCAGCATCTGACTGGTTATGAGTTTTCACTAGCAGAGGGGCCCCTGTCTGGAAAATAGTAGAAATAATTTTCCTCAAATGGCTGTTTTTGCAAATGTTTTTATATTTGGAAGGCAGTTATCACTTCAGGTAGGCCTAATAGATAAAATGTAATAAATAAATAGCATAAATGAGTCCTGAAAAGTTATTAAAGGAATATAGAAATAACTTATGTTGTTTCTCTATTAACATGTAAACCCCTTAAAGGTGTTGTTGCAATAACTTGTATTGAAATGTATTTTCTAAGGCTAATTGAACGATGATTCAGAATGCAATTCAAGAGTATATATTGAAACATTGAATGAAAGTTAACTTATCATTTTAATTAACACAATTATTTAAAATATAAATAATTTTATACAGCTTCCAAAAAATTAAAAAAGTCATATCTTTTCCCTTGAAATGCTTTTTATTAAACTTAATGTTTTGTTGTTTTGGTTTATTTTTTAAGTGGCTGATAATTTTCTTAGTGTTTGTACTCTATGACTGGCTAAATTAAATAAATGTATTTTTTATGCATGTGTTTTCTGGCAAACATAATTAAAACATTTCCTATTTTTCAAGTTTTACAAATTTCTCGTGTTTAATATCAAAGATCTTCCATTCAAGAAGAAATCTCTCATTTTGAAAGCATCTACACAGTCATAGTTATTCTGAAACCTTTTAACATCGTGGAATAGTATTATTAAGGCCATACATTTAAGTGAAATAGAGAAATAGTGCTTGGTGTTTTTAAACATAAGATTAAAATCCAAACCTTAATTAATTAAAAAACACAGGTTTCTTAAGCATAAACTGAGAGTTCCTTTAGTAGCATTTTCAGATATATTTGTGTTAGGAGTAATGATTTAAAACAATATTAAAATTCAAAAAATAATCTTTTGATTCAAGTTGTGGCTCATTACACATTTTGTAAGTATTTTTTATTTGCAGTTGTTTCATTAACTATCAGTTGACAATAATTTTTTAAGATATGAAAAAGAGTTAAAACCAGGTAAAAATGAAAAGCCAGGGAAAATGTTAAGGTTTTTTTGTCAGAGTCAGTATGAACATTGTTATAAGACAAGAGACAATATAACCAAAGTTGTAAGGCCATTCCCTATATAAAACTACTTTAAAAAATTTAACCTAAAAAATACTGAATATAAAGAACATTTAATAGAAAATGTATGCATAAGTAATTAACTATTCATAATCAACAATTTCATTATATAAGCTACATGTATACAAAGTGTGGTATGTATCTTTCCTATAATTTAAGGGACATTAGAAATATTTTAGATTAAAAAAAATTAAACTTTGTTGACAATCATCCTCAGACTTATTAAGTAAAATTCCATTAGATAATCACAGTGTTTTGACCATATAAATGTAAAATACCATGAAGGTCATGTATCTAAAATAGCTTAACATTTTCTAGAGCCAAGAGAGGATAACTTCGTAGCTCTTGGAGCAATCAGGTAGAGGCACGGTGCTAAGTGTATCTCTGTTTGAAGAAGTTTCATTGGGGAGGAAAGCTCAGCTTCATTCAAGAATGTCACGTTACATGAAGCACATCTTAGTGATAAGACAGCAAATGTTCTGCATGAGAAGGTTTCTTCCAGCTTGTAAAAACAGGGTTTTCAAGAAGTCTTGTATGAAATGGTTAGTTGTCCTTATGCATAAGTCAGTAGTTCTATTGATTTGATAAAATCTGAAATATCATTAATTATACTCTCTAGTCATAGAATGATGTCAGAAGGGAACTTGAGAGTAAGTGTGAATGTATACTGAATTTTAAACCTGCTTGCTCATGCTCTCTTAATTTCCATTGTTGGACACTTACCAATACACATTTTGAGATGCAAATGCAAAGTGGGAAAAGCAAATATGTCATATACAAAGGACTGCATTGAAGGAATAGATGTTCATTCTAAGCATCCCTTTATGAATATGGTATTCTGAAGCACACAGACATGGATTATTTAACCTGGATATTAAGCAAACTCAAGTCTGAATGTTGGGTCATTAATGTGAGCCATACTACATTAGTGATTCTATTGATTTGCAGTTATTATTGAAGTTAATTTTGTTGTCTGATAATGATTGGGTAATTACCTTAGGGTCAATGAATTCACATTAATCAAATGCTGACTGTGGAAATGACCATGGGAAATGTTTAAAGGTGACCTGGCTGACGACTACTAGTAATTTTTAGTTATTAAACTTTCTCAAAGGCAAGTCTATAAATTTAGTCTAATCTAGTAATTTGTCTACTCAGTGCCTTAGGGAGTCAAATACAATGGTCTTAATATAAAAAATATTGAAGTGACTTGACCTAGTTCTTACAGATAGGATTTTATCATTTGGGAGTGAGGGAGAACATTGTTCACACTGTGACACTGGTACCTTAGGAATTTATTTTTCTTAAAACAAATTTCTAGAAGAAGATCTTTTCAGTTTCCAGTCGAGAAAGAATATGAGAATAGAGGGAAATAATATAAAAGTTACCTGATGCAACACCATTTTTATAAAAATAAAAGCCTAAATCCGAGTATCTTGGAAGCTCATTTTGGACCTCCTGAAAGCTTTCTGGCTTTTTTCTTGATTAGTAGTTACCAGTCTTCTCCAATCATCCTCCTCAGCACTTACTAGAACATCTTGTCCCAGACAATATCTTGTCAAGTGCTGAATTTTTCCAGAGGTGAGAACTGCACAACTTAGGTGAGCAACCTGTTCCAGTATTTGACAACTCTCACAGTAAAAAAAAGCTTTTTTTATTTTTTTATGTGTTATTTCCTGTATTTCTCTTTGTGGTCATTTGTGCTGGTTTTGGTTTGAGTAGAGTTAGTTTTCCCTACCTTTATTTTCTATTGTAACAACTTTATGAAGGAAAAAGGTGAACATGATAAACGTTGTTTAATGTATACATAAACCAGCATCATAACTTATGTCTTTAACATATTTAGTATGAGAATTCCCACTTGCTGATTACATATACATGCATTCATGCCTCCATGCTTTTTTTCTCTTTCTAAATTACCCTGACTAACCATACTAGTGTAGTGGTGTTTGCCCTGACCAACAGTTTCATGTTGGAATGTCAACACATGTGAAAGACTACCTTTTTATAAATAAGGTTTTTAAATTAAAATTATATTTTTTTTAGGGTAGACTAAGGATACTTAACCGTATGTATCTGTATCTATATCTAATCTATATATCTATATTTATATCATCTATCTGTATTTGTATCTATCTATATCTATATCAAATCTGTATCTATATCTATATCCCATACCTATTTATTTATTTATGTCTATAACATCTGTATCTATACCTAAATATATGGCACATAAGCAATATTTTCCTTAATCACAGAGAATTTTCCATGGGCACCATTGTTACCCTCACTCCACCAGTGAGTGCTGATTTGGCACCTTGACTTTTTGTGCAGCTTTGGCTTAAGTTCAAAAAAACTGTCCAGGTGCAAAGCTGTGCATGTGCAGCTCCTTGGCATGTTCAAAGCCAGGCCATACACACTTTGCACTGGGGATGCTGTCACCTCTGCTGCACCTCCACAGCAAGACAGGCATCAGTAGGCACCATGCAGTGACACTGGACGAGTTCTGAAATAAACTCCCAGCACAAAATATCCCAACTGCAAGAGGATAATTAGAGTAATTTAGTGACTTGAATTTTGTGGTTGAGGGAAGCTCAGGCCCAGTAGTATTTAACATTTTTTGAATTCAATTTGCCTAATGAGGTGCAGCAGAGGTGACAGCATCCCTTATGCAAAGTGTGTATTTAATTTTGACAAGTTATGCATGGCCAGAAACAACAGCAATTTCCTTTTGACAAGCACTGTTACTTATAAATCACACTGGTGGCACAGCAGCATTAATGCAAGAGAATGAGCAGATTAAGCAAAAGCAACCTGATCCTATTCCCAGCTCTCACCCCTCAGGTACTACAGACAGCCCTGTAATTTTGGTCCTGTGGCAGACAGCACCCATTTCATTCTCGTCTTAGGGGAATCTGCATCTTTCCCTTTACTGCTGTAACAAGCCTGGCCAGGCTGTGTGAGGGCCCATGGCACCAAAGGAGGCTCAGGGAGCCCAGAGCCATTGGGCTCAGAGGTCTTTGCAATATTCAGTATTTGAGGAGGCTTTGCTGGGGAGTAGCCCATGCTCTTGAGAAAGAAAACAGGACTGTGGGAGTGCCCAAGGAGCAGCTTCCAGACAGCATCAGTAATTAATGCACAGGTCAAAGACTGTAAATTAACAGGGTACAACTGTGCCCTCTGTGGTGAAGTGACTAGGTAGCATTTTGAGTTGGTTATCACACTTACAACATGGCAAAACAAGTCTTAAAACTTGTGAAGCATTCACATTAGGAGGTTTAAAAATTAATCTTAAGATTACATCTTTTTCCTAAAAGTATGATTTTTTATGAATCATAAAGAAAATTTGTATGAATAATAGAAGGTAAAGCACCCACCAAATTGAAATACCTCCTGTCACAAAAGCCAGTTGTATGTAAAACAAGCTTTAAGTTGTTACTACTGCTTTTCTGAAAATTTGTTGTTATGCCATGGATGCCTTGTAAAAGTTGTACAAACTTGGATGTCACAGCATGATTCTTTTTCCAAGTAAAACTGTGTTGTTGAAAGGCTCAATAGGAAAAGAAACCACAAAAAGGAACTGTTCTGTCAAGTAAAGACCTGTTTAAATACTGTAACAATATTTCCCTCACATTACTTCAGGATAAAGTAATAACTGTATTGTTGAGTATTTTTATAACAAAAAATGTAATTCTTAAATCATATGACCTTGGAGCAGCAACAATTCTTTCCTTTTTTGCTGAGGAATGTCAAAGAGGAATTTTTTTATCCCTTTGTGTGATTTAGCAAAGATGAAGTTCAGTGTATTTTTTTAAGACAGTATTTGAAACTTGTTTTAGCTATGTGTGGACATATGGTAGTCTGACCACACCTGGCCCAGCACCTCACCTTGACTGGAAAAGCCAGCAGTGATATTCTGCAGTGGCATCACTCTCACTCTGTAGTGACAACACTCTGACAGCTCTTCTCACCACAAAGTGAAGGATGATACTAAGTACTAAAAGAGATGCTCAAAACTAGTACCTGTCATAAGGGCATAGCATTCTCCTTCATTGTTGAAAAAACTTAGTGCTCTTATTCCCTATACAGAGTGACCATCTCATGATGATCCTTCTCTTAACAAGGGATTATGAAGCTGTTGTTAGTGGGTGAAGCTGTTTAAGGATATTTGTTACCTTGAGAATGAAGGTGAAATTCTAATCACCTGATCAATATGGCTCTTCTCCTTTATTTATCTGTATCTGCAAAGGCTAATCTATATATGTAGAACATATCTGTATCTATATATATTAATAAGTGTGCATATTAATTTATATTGTTACTCTCTATATTACTCTTAATCATATTCCTGTATATAAAATAACCTTCCAAAATTCTTTGACAATCATAACAATCTTTTCTTTTCTCTGTCACGTCACATCATTTTAAGTTCAAATCTTTCTGTTTAATGGTACAATGAACTAGATGTAATTTAAATATTGGAAGATAGAACTTGTAGCTTAGCAAGCTATGAGGGTTATGAACATTGGAATAAGGTATGTAGCATAAAAAGAACCATGAAGATCCACTGAATGTCTGATGAGAAAAAAATCAGCCATACAAGCTTATCAATAATGATAATTACAGAAGGAAATAGGAATTTAGGCATTGAACTCATAATAAAAATAGCAATGGGAACAGTTCTTTCATGGAATTGAAGTGTTCCGAACATCTGTGATAATAAAAGTGAGTAGATGAAACAATGAATAGATTAAAAAGCAGCTGATAGAACTAACATATCAAATTATTTTGTCTTGTGGAAAAAAAAATGAGATAAACCGAAACTTTCTCTCTTGCCTTGAAAACTTTTGTTTTCATGGTTAGTAGCAGAAAATCCATTGAAATAAAATTCCACCAAGTTTACTGGTTATTTTCCATAGTTTCACCTAGGTGCTTCATGCTTTTAAATTCAATTTCATCATGTATAGCAAAGCTAAGTTAAAAGAAACCTTTAAGTCAGAAAAGAAGTAGTATGAGAAACAATATTTTCATGAAACTGATGAGAGCAAAAAAATGCAACCAGAGCCGTGACAAAGTAGTTGATGGCCTGTCATACACTGTGAGCATTATTTTCAGAATACACAACCAGAAAATACAAATTAATTCCACACTTTTCTGCCTATGGGAACTGTAATTCTTTGTTTATATTGATGCCTTGGAGAGGCTACCTAGAACAAAGGCTACACTGAGTTAGAAAATAAAGTAGGTATTTCTTGAAAGACCTTCTAAGGCTACACCTTGGGCAGTGCAGGAGCCTCGCTGAGGCTACACCTGACATGGACAATGGTCACCAGTTTTTCAGCCAGGTATAAATTTGGTCTATTTGCGTATCAGGGGTTAATTGTCCAATTACAGCTCCAGGTAATGAAGTCACATTCCCCCTGTTCCCCCTGCCCCCTGCAACCAATTCACTTTTGTTTATGCTTTTCAGGCCTGAGGCTGAGATGATGATCTTGGTTCTCATCTGAGAAAGGACTCTTTTGTCTGACCAAACCATGAAGACAACTTAGTACCACTCCATATGAAGTTCAGAGTTGTGCACTTATGCAGTACAGGATCTGAAAAATATAAAAGCTAAAACTTCAGGCATCAATACTTGTAGATAGAAATTTTGATAAAAAATATTTATACATTCAGATACTATGTAGGTCCTTCAATTTTATTGAGTAAAATATCTCAAGAATTCTTATATTATGTAGACAAAATACCTTCTTTTTTTTTTTTTAATATCCACAGAAATTAATCTGATATGCATTTAAATTCCCTTTTTAAAACTTCTTTTCCAGAAATTATGTGTAAATGCAACATGTGCAACTACCATTTATTTAGGTCACCAGACACTGAAGATACTACTTGAAGAAGAACTTAAGATGATGTAGCTGGAAGAATTTGCTTTAGGAATTATATCCAAATACCATCTCTAACCATAGGTTGTTGGTACTCACAAAGCATACATTATACATTTCATTTGCCATGCCTCAGCAATACTTTCAAAACCTTAACAAGGCTTATAAACGTATTTTTTTTCTAAAATTGGATTCTATAAAAAAATTCCTTTTATTAGATTGGCACAATTACCAAGAACAACCTACTGCTTTTCTTTGGCTGCATAAGTTTAGCTCAATAAGGGACTTTTCATGCTTGCAAAATATGTTTTTTATTTAAGTTTAGGAAATACAAATCCTAAAGAAAAATATTAATGATCACATAGTCCTCTCCTTCCTTCTGCCTCTCTCAATTTATTATACATTGAGTAGCGGTTAAATAATAATAATGATTCTATTTATTTTAAATAAAGCTGGTAGAAATGAAGAAATGTTTTTGGCTGAACAATAAATTAAGCATGTCATGTGTAGGTTCTTTATAGTTATGTCAAATTGCGATAAATTTCTGTGTCTTACAGGATTTTCTGATATCTGGATGTTATTGGAAGAGTGGTTTACAACTTTCTTTGTGGAAGTGTGATTCCTGAATTATTCTGGGGAACCTGCTGGCTACAGTGCAGTGTTGCACATGGCCCTTGTCTGTGTACACAATACGAATGTGTAAGTACAAGGCTTGTTTCATCTCACAGCCAGAGGAATTCTGTTGTGCAAGTTACTCAGATTACAGCACTGTACTCATGTGGTTATGATTCTGTCAATGTAACTGCTTCTTAGGGTACAATTTTGGTATATGAACTCTACGAATGTAATTTGAGAATACTGAGATAGTACACTGATTCACTATTAGTCCTTTAATTGCTTACAACTTATTAGGTCAGGTCAGTAATAAATTGGTCCTGTCAGGTTAACATCCAGAGAATATCTTTGAGAAATAAATCCACTTTAAAAATAGAGTAATAATATGGTTTGTTCAGCTACATATACATGAGAACATAAGGTGGATTTTTGTAGATTTAAAATGTCATTTTTTCACCATTCTCTTGATATGGGGAGCCATCAAGCTGAAAAATATATTTTGAAATGTACTATGGCCCAGATACATTGCTTTACATGTCAGAAGGTTGCATAGGAGGTAGCCCCAATGCCATCAGTGCACTGATGCTTACTTAGCTTCTTGTAAGCAGTTTCCAGGAGATTGCAGTGAGGTGACAGCTCCTGAGGTCAGTGTTAATCTCCTGTCAGTTCCTGGCATCTGGGACAACTTTACGCACTACAGGACACTAGTAAATAGTTTAGAAGTACTATGAAACTATCCTGAAATTCAAATTACTTATCGTGAAATTACAAATAGTCTTCTCCTGCTCTAATCTCTTGAGGTGGTTGTATCTGTAAGGAGGCATATGGATCAACTAGGAGTGTTGGTGTACATGGTAGGTGGTTAAAGTCAGCAGTCTGGAGCTCCTACTTTGCATCACACTTCTGTGTAGACTTCCCTAGGAGTAGAGGAACTATGCAAACACTTTCAGACACAGTTTTCTGCTTTATGGATTTAAAGAATTTTTTAACATTAGGTTTTAGGTAGCTTCAGCAAACTGGCAAGCATACAGGGAAATATTAAATATAGTTTTAGTACCCATTTTCAGGTAAAAAGCTTAAAAAAGTATTTTAGGATTAAGCACAGATAATCCAAACATTTTTAGCAAAACTACAAAGGCCAGAAAATGTACACACAGAATACAGTATTTAAAGATGCCAGTGATAAGTGTAGTGTTAACAAATATAAGGTCACAATAAATAAACATTTTGTGCAATGTGAAACAAAGCACTATACTAGTTTGAACTTGGCTGAATGAGATATAAAATAATGTATATATAAAATATTTTTGAGAGACTTATCTGGGAAAAAAATGGACTGAATTTTAAGGTCTCACTGAAATAGGGTGCTTAGAAAAATATTTTAAACTCTAGCTGTTGATACATACAATACCCTAAGATCTATTAAAACATTTTATAGTTTGCAAAAATAAAAAAAAAAAACATTTAAAAAGGAGCACAGCTCTGTAAATCTGGGATACATTAAAGCTACTGAAGTGTGTAAGAGCATAAAATATTAAATTCAGCAAATTTTATGCCATTATAAACACAGCAAAAATATGCCATTTATAAACACACACTGTAGGTACTTTAAGGAAGAATAATTGTCTAAAAGAGAAGAGAGAGTGTAATATTGGATACTCATACAGATTGCTGTTTGTGAGTTTTTAAAGCTGCAGTAAATATAAACTGACTCTTTGTATACGTACATATATATGTATACCTCAGAACTTTGTTTTACAAACTTTACAAATAATCTGTTGTCTAAACTACACAGAACAACTTGAGATGGAAGTGTGAGAATATTTTACATTATCATCTTTATTTTTCCCCCTCAGAGTTTATATATTTCAAAAGTTAAATGAAGTGCTCTGTATCTACTATGTAGGCTAACATGGAAAGTGTAGAGATTGAAAATGAGTCACTGGTTCACAGTAGATCTCACCAATGTCAGTGTTTATGAGAATGGGCATTTCTTTGTGCTCTCATACAGTTTTTCTAAAACTCAGTTGAAGTTTATGTAAATAATACCATGGTGTGGTTTAGAAATCAGATTGGGTTGCAGTTGGTATGCTTGCTTCTGTTCACATTTCCGATGATGCTCGTCGGTGTTTTCCCTTTAAGTTGCACAAATCTAGTCTGCAATTTTCTGAGACACTCATGATATTTAAGATATTTAAGTATCATATTTTCAGCAGCAACATTAGATTTACAGGTTTTTTAATGTCAGCTGGAATGTCAGCTGGACATTCCAGCTGAATGTCAGCAGCTAGGGAGTCTGAAGTAGTTGTCTTAACACCTACTGTCTTTGGAGGTAGCCTTACTCACCTGCTGTGCCTACCTGAATCCTTCTAGCCATCCTCTCTCTGGTGTGCATCCTTACACTGTTTTTGTCTTCAGACTTGTGGAAAGAATTTAACTTCGCTGCAGTGCTGTCATTCAGTCAGACTTCCCAACCAGCAGTCACGTAGCTACTCTTCCTTGTAAAACCAAGATAGCCTGTGGCACATTCCCTTTAGTGCACTTCTTTGATATTTTCTTGCCTAGGAAGAGAAGAAAATGTGAAGGATAGGTGAATCAGGATTATAAAATCCCTAACTTCTCTCTTTTGCCCTCTTACCATGAGTCTGAGATGCAAACATAAAGTAATGACATACCTGGGCATTACTCTCTATTCTCTGCTCTGGGTCTAGTCCATTACTACTCATGAACAGTGTTCACTATGTTTGAGTCATTTTGTAGTGCTGTAAATGATTCAGAGAAACAGCACAGAGAAGTCACATCTGCAGACATCCCATGTCACAGTTTATCAGAAAATACAACCTGATAAAGATTCAGAGGCAGGTTCCTTCTTTATTCAGTACTTCATCAATTCAGCAGGCATGGCACTTACTTTGACAGTTCTATAGCTTACTCTTTCTCTTTTCAGAGTGAATTAAATGATCAATGTGTTGTGTGAGAACCGCTAAGCATAATAATCTCATTAATAATAATTCCCTTCATATATTAGGTGCAAAGACGTTGCTGTACACTGAGTGAAACAATTTGCTGGCTCAGAGTACCTTGCAGCAAGAGAGGAACTTGATGGATTAAAGAAAGATGAGTTGTGTGTGAGCTGTTCTGAGGTATACCAGAAGGAAAGGGTCCTCCTCAGTATTCATAGATGCCTTGCTGACAATCTCAACCCAGAGACTATCCATGTCATTATTTTCAGAATAACCTGAATGGGGACAGTCCCTGAGAATCACACCATAAGCATGAGAGCATTGTCCAACCCCTTCTTGAACTCTGTCAGGTTTGGGGATGTGACCACTTCCCTGAGCAGCCTGTTCCACTACCCAGCCACCTCTTGATGGCGAACCTTTTTCCGATATCCAACCTAAACCTCCCCCGACTTAGGCCATTCCCTCAGGTCCTGTTGCTGGTCACCACAGAGAAGAGATCAGTGCCTGCCCCTCCTCTTCACCTCATAAAGAAGTTGTAGACTCCAGTGAGGTCTCCCCTCAGTCTCCTCCAGGCTGAACAGTCCAAGTGACCTCAGCTGCTCCTCATACAGCTTCCCCTAAAGGCCCTTCAGCATCATCATAGACCTCCTTTGGATGCTCCCCAACAGCTTAAAATATTTTTTATATTGTGGCACTCAAAACCTCCTACAGACATAGGAGGTGAGGCTGCCCCAGGGCAGATCAGAGAGGGACAATCCCCTCCCTTGTCCGGCTGGCCGTGCTGTGCCTGATGCCCCCCAGGACATGCTTGGCCCTCCTGGCTGCCAGGGCACACTGCTAATTGCAGACTAATGAAGATTCTTCATGCAGTTTACAATGAAATCTGAACAGATCCAAAACAAACCACTTCCTAAACATGTTTTTTTTTCCCCTTTTTTTTCTCCCCCATTGAAATATAGGTCTTGTTGAAGCACAGATGACATGAAGACTTGCCCTCTTATATTTCTAATTCACAAGAAAATACTGTTTCTTAAATATATTTTTCTGGTTTGTAGAAGCTTTTGGTGCAAAGGTACCTTAATAAAAGGTTTAATCTTTAAGTATATCTTGCTCTTAAATAACTTTGTCGTAGGGCTTAGTCATTTAATTATGGGATAGAAATACAATGTCATGTAATCTCAGTGTTCCTTTCTGTGCATTAGGAATTATTTTCCATTTTATCATTTTTGAAACAAAATGGTATTTTTTCAGTATGACAAGAAAATACAGTGTCATTTCTATTTATTTTTGCACTGAGGTTTGCATTCTAATGAAAATAAATTTCACTACTCAAGAGTTGCAATATTATGAGCATATACGGCTTAGGTCATCAATTAACAAGCATTTCTTTCCTCGGCACTTTGGGAAGTATATACTACTTGAGGAATATAAAGAGTCAAAATTACTTTGTGAATAACTTTATTATACCTCAATAATAGTTTTGTCTGTTTGTGGAGTGGGGGTTTTTTTTCATTATTTTTTTCAATGCATTATTCCCTGATTTCATCTCTACTTCTGGTGTTTAATAGTATATGGTTTCTTAAGAATTCTTTTCAACTTAGCTCTGAGTGTTGTACAGAGAGGAAGGTGAATGGGATGCTTTCTTCCTGGGCACATGCAAAACAGACAGCTGGATGATTTATTCTCATCATACAAAAGAATGACAATATTTTAAAGAAGGGTGAGAGATTCCTACTTCACCCCAACTGAGTGGCTGTTTTTTTTGCTGCTGGACTTTGCTTCTAGATCTTTCCAGAATAAAAGTAATAAGGCCTGCGTGTGCTTAAGATCATTGACAACTGCAAATGAGGAGCTGCGGTGTGTATTCCTGAAAGAGAAGTTTATATTAGTGGGCTGCTTTGATCTCTGTACAGTACAAGGCACAGTTTTCTCCATTAGGAATCTGAAATAGTCCTTGTACTGAGCAGGACATAGCCTTGGCATAGCCAATGGTAAATGTGAAGCTTAAAATTACATATAATATAAGGTTCCCAGACTTCTTCCACAGTTTTCTGGTTTGGGGTTTTGTTGTTGGATGGTGGGGTTTGTTTGGTTGTTGTTTTTTAATGTTTGTTTATTTGTTTATTTTGTTGTTGGATTTGTTTTATTTTGTTTTTATTTTATATTCGTTTGAGGTTTGTTTGTTTGTTTGTTTGTTTCAAATTGAAAAGTGGCTGCTGAATTTCATGGACTTTAATCTCCAAATTCTATGTAAGTAGTTTATTGTATGTGACAATCACAGGCCTTCTGATCTCAGTTAATCAGCAGCAAAAACAACTGATATTTATCTAGTGTTAATTATTAAAGTTAGCACTATCTACACAATGACAAAAGTGATCTGAAAGAGATGCGAATTGTAAATGATCAGGAAACACTAGGGTTATACAGACCTAGAGAAACCATCTGAAAATTTTGGTAAGAAATGAATTCTTGTGCTTA
Source organism: Pseudopodoces humilis (assembly GCF_049639895.1). Lineage (NCBI taxonomy): Eukaryota > Metazoa > Chordata > Aves > Passeriformes > Paridae > Pseudopodoces > Pseudopodoces humilis. The sequence continues at coordinate 77,442,011 of NC_142200.1, forward strand.
GATTTTTAGTCTTTGGATACTAGCTAAAAGGCTCCTCTGTAGAAGTAATCCTCAATGAGATTGTTTGTTACCTCTGAATATGCAAGTAGTGGTGTTAAAAAGTTAGGGACCTTGAGAAAGGATTAGTCTAGATAATAAAACAGTGACATTAATCAATCCAGTAGGAGCAGAAACACACTGAAATATTTTAAAATCAGGAGGGTTTTATATACAGGAAGGAAGCCAAAGAACTGTTAATAGGTCCATTAATCAAGCTATTTGTTCTTGGTGGCAGTCTCTAGTACAGTTCTTAAATTCTGGGAGTGAATAGTCTTTCTCTCACTTAGAAAAAAACATCCTTGTTCCTACTAAGTATTGTATTCTGATGGGACTGTCCAGGAGACCCAGTAAAAACCTTAACTGATTTAGAAATAAGTAGACAAGTAGTGGATGGGAATTGCTAGTAGGGGCAGGGAGGAGGTATTATTTAGTACTTTCCAATGCTGGAGTGTGACTAATTTTTGTTTTTACAAGAATATACATTTGCAAAGAAATGTCTTGTTAAGAATATTAAATGTTTTACTAGAATCTGTGTCATTTTTTGTTTCTTTTATCATATAGAATGAGAAAAATATTTAATCTACCCAGAAACAGTGTATATCTAGAGTGTTTCTGGAAAAGTCTTAAAGATTAAACTTTTCAACTTTAAAGTCTCAATAAGAGCTGCAACACAAACGGCACAAGAATGCAATGTCAAAAAGTTGCGGTTATAACCCATCAGGTGGTAAGGGTGAGGTTTCCTGTCTTGTGCAGCAAGCTGAAAAGATTTAGATTGTTAATTTTATTCTTTTCCAGTGTTTAAACACATGCAGCAGTATCAACTTAAATACCAGCTTTAATACCATATGGTGCTATTGCTTTATTTTTCCCTTTAAATCTGTGTATAAGTATATAGTATATTTTATTTAACACATTTCTTTCTGATTTAAGTTCCTTTGGACAGTATCCTCAGGCTTTCCTGCTCTCTTTAGTCAAATTATAATTGTGACTTCTGACTTCATTTGGTGGGAAGATATTCTCATATGTTCAGTAGACATGTATTTGGAGAAGGATAAAAAAAGGTATTCCACTGGCTTTTCAGAACTAAATCTCAATTTAACAGATATCTTATGCTCTGCAACATTTTTGTTCATTTTTTACTTCTGCATTCCTAAACAGCTGATGGATTTTCCCATATATAACCACATTCAAAACATTCAAATCATCTGAGAGGTGGACGTGTAAGAAACTCTCCTATTATTGTGTCCACAGGTAGTTGATGGAATTAATGAAGTGCAGTTCTAATCAAGGTGTGCAACATGTCCCTGGCCTAAAGCTGAGTCAGATGTATCTCCACAATAGAAATCCTTTGTTGTCTCAGTGCAGGGCAGTGAGCTCGTTTTGCAAAATATTTCCCCTTTGGGAATTTGAATGCCTACCTAGTACACTGAGAACAAAGTTTGTAGTTGCATTACAACATTTCATAAGATTAGAACAGCATTTGTTCTCTTTCCTTTTTTTTGTAATAATAGCTGGATATTGCTGAGAGATGTTTATTGTCTTATCTCTGCCAACACGGCAGTTCAGTATTCATTGTTCCCATTTCTTCAGAGTAAGAAAGAACAATTATTAAACAGCTATGACAACCCTGTTTGCTTACCTAAGAGCCACAATTTTATCATTGCTCTAAGCAGTGTACCTAACCTTCACATAGACAAATTAGTTTGAATTCCTTCATCTTTTTTCTCCCACCTATCCTTTTACGGAGCAGACATTTTGTATTGCTGAAGGTTGAGATCGTTCTGGTTTTAAACAAAGCAGCTGAAGTGAATTAGTTTTTCCTTAAGCTTTGATTACATTGCTTCACAGAAAGTCAGTGGGAGGCTAATGACTTAAGGGAACCATTGCTGTGTACATGTTATTTCATGTAAGTAAATATATGAGCTTTTATGTGAGCAATATTGGAAGTTGCCAGGTGAGGATACATGTTTTATTTAGCTGAATTAATCTAACTTAAATGTTGGGAAATATTGGTTGGTACAAAATGTTGGTTCAATTTTTGAAGCAGACTCTTAGAGATCAGAGAAGATAACTTTAAATGATAATGAAGGTTTCTAGAAGTAGTGCTTCCTTCTGCAGGGTGTTTTCCTGGTGTTAGAGCCTTGAATAACAACGTTCTTATCATTAAGGTTTCCAGTCCTTCCTTTAATAATTTTATAAATTAGAATGTTCAGGAAAATTAAATCAATGTGAGTTTAATTATAAAATATTACTTAAACTGCATGAAACCCACACATTGTCATTGCTATTCAAAATATACTGAATTCATTTTAGATAGAAATATAAATCCAGATGGGGTATTTTTATACTTGAACTCCCACTACTCCTACTCCTATTCACCTGAATTCAACTGTTTGGATTTGAAATTTTACAAGAAGTACGTAATGTCTCCATGTCCCTAAGGTACAACTGAGATTGCAATCAGGTGTAGATGATCAGCTAATGACTGCTTTTTAAGAAGTCACCTTCTTATACTTAGTCCCTTTATAACAGTTTACTGCAGGGAATATTTTCATAGTGGTAACAAAGTGAATATTAAATTTGGTTTTTAATAAAACTTTTTTTTTTAATTGCTTCCATCAAATGTTATGTTTTGCTAACTAAAATCTATTTTAACTTAATACTGTTCATGCACACTGTGCAGACTTCAACATGCATGCTAGCAGCCTGATAGATGCATTAATATAATAAAAGCATGTAATATTTTCTGGTGATATTTTAAAGAATGAAGTTTGACTTGTACAATGGTTTGCCTCTGAAGAAAGTGTAATGGGAGGAGTAATCAATCTCATGAATCATCCCCATTGTACCCTTTTTAAGGCAACAGCACAATCCTTTCAGTCCCTGCATTGCAGGATTTATTGAGGGACAAGATGGTTTGAACTCCAGCAACACTGATAATACCAACGATTTTCATTGACCTACTGGTAAATATGATATTTTCGTTTGTTTTTCTAGTGACTATCAGAGATGAGAAAAAACCTGAAAACCAGTCAGCTAAGGCAGAGCACAGAAAAGGTCATAGTGATGGTTGGTGTAATCTAGGGCAGAGGGTAGGAAGACTCATCAGAGGGATGTGAACAGGCTGGATAAATGGACCAAGGCCAATGGTGTGAGGTTCAACAAGGCCACATGGTGAGTCCTGCACCTGGCTCGCAACAACCCCACTACAGGCTGGGAACAGTGACTGGGGAAGGTGCCTGTCTTCACTGACAGGGTTATCGAGCTTTGGAACAGGCTCCCCAGGGATGGTTGAGTCACCATACAAAGTGGTATTTGAAGGATGGAACAGGCTTTAGTGGGGGACTTCTTAGTATTAGGCTGATGGACGGACTCAAGGACCGTAAAGGGTTTTTTTCTGGTCTAAATTACTTTATGATTCCATAGATAAACAAAGATGTTTTAATTTATGTAACAGCTTTTAAGTTTGTCAGCTAGCTGCATGATTAAGATTAATTTGAATCTTGAAAGTGTTTGTCCTCAGAGAAAGAAAGGTGGTGATCAGGAAACTTTTACAATCTATATTTTTTTATAAACCACAGACTTTCAAGATTTGTATATTTTTGTTTTATATGCTGTATGACTTACAAAAAATACAGTCTCGCCAGTGTCTGTCACACTGAGAAATGTTGTGGCTCAGGACCTGAACTTCCCGAGAAAATTTGATTTCAAACATAACACTTGACAATGGTGGAATTCTTGGTAGTTCTCTTAATGACCCTTATTCTTAAATAAGAAAAAGTTCTGATCCTGAACCTATGCAAAATATATAAATATTTACTAAAACCACATTTTTGAAATATGTCACCCTGCCCTAAAAAAAGTCTCATTTGTTTTAAACCACTGCATGATCCCTGGTTCCTCCCTGGGAGGCATGAGGCATAGGTGATACAGGGAAGAACTTTTGTGTGCAGTAGTGATCATATTCACATGCTATCTTTTTTCTCCAGAAGTAGTTTTCATTTCCTCCTCATTTCTTTTGTTTCTTATTGTTATTTGCATATTAATTAAAAAAAAATAAATCAGACTGAGCCAGAAATTATGCATTCTGCTGGTTAAAATCTTTGACATTTTCAAATAGCATAAATCTTCTGATATCCATATGTCAGGAGATAAAAAGTGATGATCCAGTTCTTATTATAAGAAAAAAAAAACAACAAAAAACTGAAATCAATTCAGGTCATTATGTGCAATACCTTTTCACTGTTAACAAGAATCAAACTGTCAAACTGCATTTTGTTAGTTTTCTGGAAAATGAGTTTTGAGGATCTGCAGCTTGAGGCCCTTAATTTTAAATGGAAGAACAGATAGCATCATATACTGTATCAATTTTCTGACTACTCTAAAGTGCAAAATTAGCTTCTCCAGTGTTACACAGTTTTACTCTTTCAGCATGACTTTTAAATGCTTTGGGTTTGTTTTTTTTTTTTTTAGCTCTTCAACACAGGCTCTGCTATGCAGGCACTTTCTGTTTCTTATGAAAAATGGAGGAAACATATGGATCACTCAGAATAATTAAGAAGATTTACAGATTGATTGTTTATATATTTTGCAAATCTTAAAAACCAACAGTTAGAAGAAATGTCTTAAAATACTCAGACACGGTAATGAACTAGCTGCTTTCCATAGCCTTGTTCCTAGGTTTCTCTTAAGGCAAACTGAGGAAGATCAGAGGCAGATTTACTCACTCCTATGTCAATCAGTAACACAGAATTCCTTTTCCTAATTCTTCCCTATTTTTCTTTCTACGTAATAAATCTTATAAAAATGTCTTGAGGTTCTGCACAGCTCAAATTGCATTAGTAAAGGGTCAGTACTTAATGTCTTTTTTTATATATATTCTAAGTGCTGAAAATTTTAGTCTGTGGAGAGAATGGAAATTCCTGTCCCCCACTCAACAACAGCTTTTCAACTATGGAACTTATCATTAAAGAATTACATGTTTTGATGAAAAAATTGATAGAAATATATACCACAGAGTTTGACGGGAAAATTCTGAAAATTTTATATAAGGTTTTTGAAGTCACGTTATCACCATTCACTTATTTCAAGAAAAGTTTCCATTCAGGACTACTCAGGAAGTACCTTCTTACTCATCATTTTAGTGACCTCCGGGCATGGATTTGAGCTGTGACCCTCTCAGACTAAAAATAACTAATGATTTTTCTTGGGTTCTTTACTGCTGCTTAGTGCTGACCAGAAACAAACTGATAAAACTAAGGTCAGTTTTGGACATCTGCCTGATCTTACAAGGAGCATAAGCCTCTGATTCTATAGGGCTTTTGATTCATAGAAAACATGAAAGTTTTTGTCTTTGGCCTCATTGGCATGGAGTGCTTTTAAAATTTTGACCTATCTGAAAATACAAATCATTCCATTGGCTGCTGATAAGAGCTAGTTCTTGTTTCAACTTAGTGCATTAGGAGCTTGACACTGTTTCACAAAAATCTGACTCTTTTTTCTTTCTAGGATGTATTTTGGAAGCCTTGCTAGACCAATTACTTGTACTATATGGGTGGTTACGGTAATTACAGGAATGCAATAATATGGCCAAGCACAATCAATATTAATTCCATTGGGAATAATGTGGATTTATAACTTTCTTCACAGAATAAAATGTGAATTGCAACTTTGGCAACCATATTTCGTCAGTAAAAAGTAGTTACCTACTGAGACACTTATTATGCTAATTTATATATTTAAATTAAAAATCCTCAATACATTTAAAAAAATGGTAGCAGGTTTTATGAATAAAAAAGAGTCTGCTGTTTATGAATGTCATTTGTGAGAAATATGATTTTCTTTTAGAATATTTTTTACTAATTTGTGCTGTCCTGAACATAATTTTTAGCAAGAATAAACATGAAGAATATATATTTATATATATAGTTTATAAGAATAAACTTATTATCCAGTATAGAAATGCCCTGTCTATTGTGTGATGATGAATTATCACTTGCTGATCATTGTAAGAAGGACAATGTTTAATGACCAGGAGAGATGAACTGAGCTCTCATTCTCACTAAGTAGCCCAATATAAGTGGGAAATGAATGATGAAAAATACATAAATTAAGCGGTGCCATATTTTTTTTAAAGATTGATTTAGCCCTCTAGCATGGGCCAAATTAGGAATGACTTTTAGAACCAACACAAATGACTAATATTCTAATGGAATCAACTAAACAGTCCCTTAGTAATACGAGATTTTGGTCTCCATCTCTCTAATAATGTGTTAAGTATTTAAATATTCATATAAAATATTAACTTTCCCTTGAAATTACTAAAACCTTCTACCGTTATGCACTAATACAGAAAGTCTAGCAATATTTTACTGAGGGTTAGGTATCACATTTTACTAAACCCCTAAAATTTTATTGGAGCATATTCTTCAAGGTCTAGTAATAGTGTAATTTATCATTACATTTTATTGCCAATCCTATACTTAAATGTCTTGAGGGGTTACTACAACTTACCTTTGTGTAATAATCTACTTAATGGTCTCACCCTTTCATTATGCATATTTGGAAGCAGCAATACATCTAAAAGGCAGTTTGATACAAATTAACTCTGCCAGTGAATCAAAGTTGGTAGGTACCTTGCTTGTTGACATATCACCTCTGTGTAGTCAACCCAGAATTCACCAGTGCTTTTCCCTTAGTTAGCAGCAATGGAAACAAAAAAGCTTAAAGTGCTGAGATAAAGGAAAAGTTTGAGTTACACAAACCATAAAATCTGAAATTCTTTCCAAATCCTTCCTGAAGGAGTATTTGTGCTTTCTGCAGTGAAGTTTATTCCAAGGCTCGAGAAATACACTGTATCACCAGTACCTAAGAAGATCTTGTGTTGAATTTTCATGTAAATTGCATGTCAATGGACTTGTACTATCTGTTCATCAACCCACATAGTATATATTAGATCTTTTCCTCAATCATCAGGCAGCTGATGTACTTATTTATAATTAAGTAGCCTTAGATGAGCTATGGGGATTACAAACAAAGCAAAACAAGCCAAACCCACAAGAGACTTGGCAAGTATTTTGTAAGTGGCTCCCAGCCAGACAGGCGCGTGTTCAGATCCTCACATGAGCGCTTCATGTGCCTTGCCAAATTTCTTACATTTCCTGTTGACCTGCTCCTCCAGGTGTATTAGATGTGTATGAACAGTACCCCTTCACTCAAGTTACTGACCAGCTTCCCTTCATTTGGTGTCATCTGTAATCTTTGAGAGTGAGCTCTGACATTTTCTCCAAGGGACTGATACAAATGTTAAATGGGTGTGGTCCTACAATATTGCCCTCATGGTTCATAAACGAAAATTACCTGGAGAAAACATACTCTGAGAACTGCATGTGAAGTTTCAATTCCAGCACATCCATCCTGGCCAGTTCCTTCTGCTGGTGTCATGATCTGGGTTCCACCAGCATGCCTTCCTTGCCCTGGCCAACCTCACTGGGGTCTCTACTCAGGTGTCCTCTACCAGGTCCAGGAGTCCTATTTGGGCTCAGGTTTTCAGGCTGGGACACCCCATTACACCTTGTGCTGAGTTGTGGTTGTCCCTGTGTTCAGTTGTAACTTCTGCTCTTTCTGAGGAAACTCTCAGGGTGGAGCCCAGCCTTTACTCATCCCCTCACCTTGCCTGGGGTTGCCATGCAGTGGATTGCTATCCCCAGCCCAGCCCCTCTTGGGTCCTGCCAGACTGCACCCCGTTAGAGAGAGCATCCTGGTCCAGCAGCCCTTGTGGAGCAGCCTCACTGCTGCTGTTTGGTACATGGCTTCTTTAATCGCTTCTCAGTGCAAATCTATGTGCCCAAATCAGGCACCTATTGTAGAATACAGAGGATCTCTGTTCCATAGGGCTTCCATAGTTCCAACCAAATTCTCCTCCAGCCTCTGAAGTAGGTCAGTGTGGAGGAGGGATAGGTACATGGAGAATTCTAGCCTTTATATGGAAGAATAGGATAAGAATAAATGAGAATAAAAGGAAATTTCAGCCTTGCCATCATAAAAATTACTTTCTCTTGGATAAAATAAACATGTCTTTTACATAATAGTATTATAATTTTCAGTTTATTTGTCATATTAGTGTTTCTACTTCTGCATCTACTTCTAGCATTACAAAAAAAAATTCCCAGACTGATAGATTATTAAAAATTCAGAAGTTTACCTTTATAATTTTTGTTTTCTGCCCTGAGGTGCATTTAATGCTCTTTCTTTTGACCAAACCTGTAGAAAGAAGAGAAAACAAATGGACCTAATTTTGTGCAGTTTTTCTGTACTGTCAACTCACTACATTCTGAAAAAAATGCATAAATTGAAGTCTAGAAAATTCATCTTGTAAATGGGATCATTGCATTCACCTTTTCCAAGAGTTTTGATAGTTCTGTCACTTAAAAATTTTGTTTTACATTTCATTCACACTATGTTATATAAACAGTGCAAGAATGACTGGGAGATCCCCTCCCAGTTTCAAGAAAGTAGTGAAAAGTGCATGAGTCACAAGCACTAAGTCCTCTTCTTGATTCTTGAAGCTCAGTTTAGTAAACGAAGCACTTTCAAGATTTTGCAATGTGATTATATCAATTTTCTTTCATCTATAGGACAGAAATTATCTTATTGGATGGTTTTGTCTCCCGAAGCAAAGCAATTTTCTGCATGACCAGCAGTAATGTAATGTGGGAGATTTTAATAAGGGACAATTATTTTTAAAATTAAACTTTAAACAGAGTGCAGATTGTAATATAGCAGGGAAGTGCTAAAGATTATCGAATTCCTTTTAAAATTGTTAACATTGAAACACACTCTTTGATAATTCAGAGTAGCACAGAACTTCCAGAACAAAACAGATTTTTCCACTTTTTCTTTCCTTATTTCTTGCATAATCAAAACCTTCCTCGACCTTAAATATAAAACCAAAAAATTACGCCATTCAAAGAGAGAAATCTTAACTTTGTTGAATTTTTTGTTTGTTTGTTTTAGTTTTTGCTTTGGATTGGATTGTTTTGGTAAAAAAATTACAGTGTTAACAATAGTGAGCAAACGTGTTAACATCAGAGAGCAAAATGTGCAAGTTAGGAGCTGTCATGTTCCACTCAACTTTTTATTTAAGTATGTTGATGACAATCTTCAAATACATGATCAAAGCCTCATTTTACACTTAGTAGACAAAGGATGAAGACAACATATTCAAATATTCTACAGAGATCTTGGTCTGGCCATACACAGATTCACAAATGTTGGAAAAATGTGTGAGGTTTTTAGAATGTAAGGATGCCACAAATGCATTACAGTTAGTGTTAGGACTGTATGATGATCTTAATACATTGTGGGTCTTTAACCAGTGCTATCAAAGTTTCTGTTATTTTTTTATTTTTTTCTGTTATTTTGTATAGTCAGTAATGTCAATAATGTTTTCAGAATAAGCCCTGTGACTTTTTATTAGAAGCGGGAAAACCAGAAAAATATCATGTTTTATGATATAGTGAGCTTGTCATGAGTCTGCTGCAGTGCAACCTTTTCTCTTTTGGCTATTTTAAGTTTGGTAGCTTTTAACCTATGAAGGAAATTCTGTAAAGATGATACATACAGCTAAAGAGAACTAGCAATTACATATTGGCTACTCATCGGTCAGATAGTCAGAACTAATGAGTTCCTACAGCTTTGCCTGGTTAATGTGCCCATTAATATGCTCATGATGAGTGTTTGCTGGCTACTCAGATTAGGAAGAATTGGCCTGTGTTGCTCCCTGGAATGGATCAGTGTTCAATGTCAATCAATGCTCAGCATTGTAATTTCACTGTTTCTGTTTCCTTTTGTTTATTTCCCATTGTTTGCTCTTTCATACTTGTAGTTTTCCTCCTGAATCCCTATGTTGTTACTCATGTCAGCTTTACTTTTCTTATCTGGCATGATTCTAGGTTATGCAGTTTCTTATGTGTTCTTTTTCAAAGCCTAAGAGTTTTAGTGGTAAACCTGACCCAAGTTCATGCAGCTTGATACGTCAAATGTAGATGTTGGATTGCAAATAGCTGAACTGCTGAGCTAATGGATAGAGATTCAGGGATAAAAAAAAAACAATAAAATAACATGTGCTGCAATACATTTTTGTTCTTTTCTCAAAAAATGGCTAAGATGAAATAGTTGCAAAAATTCAGCATATGGCAAGAAACTTGATGTAGAATGTTAAGCGCTAATTTCTAGAAACCTAGTACATAATTAACACTCCTGTCAGACGATCCTAATGAATGGTGCTAGAAATAATTAAGGTCTACTTTGGGATTCACCTCATGATGCATGTTCACATTTGATTCAGATCTGTGTGACAGCTGCCAGATTGGTCAGTACATAAACAATTTGGCTGGGAGCATTAGCATGTGTGAGGTCTACTGCTTTAGTGGAAGCTCCAGAGATCTGGGGCCAGTAACAAGCTTTTTTTGGTACAGATTTCATACTGGGAAGAAAGATACAAAATCCACTCCTATAAGCACCGATTAACTTAAGGAGAGAATTTTTTACTGATTCCATATTACTTTGAACTTGTGAATGTGGAATGGCTGCCACTTTTTATAAGGGCATTATCCATTCTAATATTCAGAGTACCTGAAAATAAAAAGGAACTTAACTTTGGATCTGTGAACAGTTATATTGGACAGATAAATCTTTTACAGAGCAGAGAGAATCAGATCCTGAAAAATTCTCTTAGAGCTCAAGGCTACTGCCATGAGGAAGTTCAATTAAAATTTTGGGGATATGCTTTTAAGATAAAAGTTGATTGGCCAGATTTTACAATAGGAAACTAATATTTTGTTAAGGCTTTATTAGATTCATAGAGATAACTAGTTCTGCTTTAATTTCCCATATATTGCCATTAATTTTCCATTATTTTCTTTTACTTTCAGTGGGTAAAACAAGAATTTTAGGGAAAAATAGAATATTTCAACCATATTTCAAATTCCAAATCATACTTGACAAATAAGAATGTATACAACAGGAATTCATTGTAGACAAAGCAAAGAAAAAGTTCCAAGTGATTTTGTCAAGATTGATATTAATTTGAGGTAGAAAAACTAGTCAGTGAATATGTTTTTACATAAGACTTTGCAAAAGCGAGTAGAGTGTTACCCAGCTGGAAGATGGGGATGTCCAGTTCTTCAGAATGATGCAGATTGATATTACATAAGTCTTGTATGTGTTAGGTTGACAATGTTTTGCAAAAAAGTAATTTGTATGAGATTAACACATTTCTAAAACCCAAGTGAGGTTTTTAATTTCTTCTCTTCTATTTTTTTTTTAAGTGATTGGATCATTAAATATCAGGCAAACTCTTAAAAAAAAAAATCTATTATTTCAGAGATTTCTCATTAATCCAGCTATTGACAAGAATGGATATATAACCTTGCATAATTGTTTCTAAATCAGGCCTTACACCATGGAGAATAGTGTCAATTAAATATCTCATGAAGTATTGCAAACAATTAAGAAAAAAACCAAATACTCCTCCCACCCCCAATGAACACATTTTCAATGAAGTTGTCAGCTTCAATTAGCTCTGTGACTCAAAGATATAAATGATGAAAAATTTGTAGAATATATGTACTTAACTCTCAATTATTTTTTTCAAAATATCTCTCAGTGTCTTTTACATCTGACAATAGATTATACAGAGCATGAAGCCTGGATTGGATTTTATGCTCTAGAATGAAAATACATTTAAAATATTAATCAGGAATTTCAATTGTACTTTTATTTCCTCTTCTAGATTGAATGATGGCAATATGGATAAAAACAAGCATGTTTGTCTAATGAAATCTATGCTAGCCTGTAAAAGGAAAATTTAAAAAATATTTCCCCTGTGGCTGCCAGATCATGTTAAGTAAAGTGAAAGAATTTCAGATTAGCAACCTTTTCTGCCATAACATGTCTGGAATTTTCTGAGGAGAACTGCCAAAAAAATTTCAGAAAAGACCCAAAAAAATTTGAAGGGTGGAGAAGGGTTTGTTAGAAAAGAATTGAAATGAAATTTCAAGAGTGGAATTTAGGTTTGCTAAGATTAGAGTTTGATGTTATTCAAACCCTTTGTCTGATCAGCAGAATAACAGCTGTGGTACTATGAGGTGGGTAAGAAATTCAAGTAAGTTTATCAGGAAAGAAACTAAAGAGATGAAAATTAGAAAAATTGAGCTCAGGAGAAAAAAGAGATAGTCAATTTGCTAACAAAAATATGTGACTGTCAAATATTTCTAGAAAAAGGTAATGAAAATAGAGCTATAAGGAAACTTTACACTGTAGTAAGGTCCACACAAATGTGTTCTAGGAAAGAAGAGTGTGACACTAGCAAAGACAATAGCACATGATTGTGTTTTCTCTCTTTGGTGAGTCTAAGACATGGGAATGATACAGTATTTTATATTGCTGAGAAAATACATTGATATTCAAAGTATTACAGCTATATTCTATTACTATTTTACAACTAATTGGTAGCTATATTGGTAAACAGAAAGCTGTTGAAAATCTTACACTTTATTGGGAAGAGTGGGTCATTCTTCCAGAGGGTGCAGTCCTTCAGGTACAGGTAGCTGCATCTCAGGCTTCTCTGTCCATGGGCCTTCCACAGGGTCACAGCCTCCTCTCAGGCATCCATCTGCTCTGGTATGAGTCTCCTCCAAGGGCTGCAGGTGAATATTTACATCCCATATGAACCTTCAAGGGCTGCTGGGGCGCAGCTGCTTCACTGTGGGCTGCACCACAGGCTGCAGGGGAATCCCTGGAGCACCTCCTGCCCTCCTTCTTCACTGACCTTGGTATCTGCAGAGCTGTCCTTCTCACATATTCTCATCCTGCTATTCTCTGGCTGGAATTGCAACTGTGCAACAACACTTTTTTCGATATTTTTTTTTTTTTTTTCCTTCTTCTCTATTGTCACAGAGGTGTTATCAGCTTTTCTAATCAGTCCAGCCTTGGGCAGCAGCATGTTATTTGGAGCTGCCAGTCTGGCTTTGCCATACCTGGAGGAAGCTTCCAGCAGCTTTTCACAGAAGCCATCCCTGTAATCCCCCCTCCACTTCCAAAGCTTGCCCATGCAAACCCGATAGACATGACATGTTATTTTAACATTTACTCATCAGAGATTAAATGATAAAAGCATGCAGTGCAAACTCTAATAACCTTTCGAGTGGTTCTATCACCAAGCTTTCTTATACATTTTGTCATTATTCATATGAATCTTCTGTGTAAGTACACATTATTTTTACTCTTTTTAGCAATCTCATGATCACAAGTGTTAGGGAGAAGTATGCTGGAGAAGTTCCTGTTCCAGAATTTAAAACACCAACATAAAACAGGGCACAGCACTTTCATCCAGCCACCCTGAACAAAGAAACAGATAGTTTATTTAATTTCCACAAGTTCTATACCAAGAGAAAACCCATTTGAAAATTTAATGGAAGTGCTAGTACCAAAGCGATAACTTGCAGAAGAAATACATAGAAAGAAAATGGGGAAATCACTTAGTAAGTGTCAAAACTATAATGTTCTCCTTCCTCTTGATACACTGCCCGTAGTTTATCTATTCCACTGCTCTTATGCAGTATAAAGAACAGAAGTTCAGGGCGTAACAGATTAATGGCATGTTTGTAACAATATGAATGAGAAGGTTAGGAAATTTACATTACTGTGAGCTACAAGATGGATTAATGTAATTTCTGTTTACAGCCTCACATTTAATTCATCAGTTTTTCCAGGAGAAAATGCATTACTGGTATCATGCTTTGAGAGGGTTTTGGAGTACGGTTATATTAGTAGTGTATAACTGGAGACTTTTGTTATAAATACAGAGCTTAATTCCATAAAATGTTGAACAGTTTCCTAATGGAATATAGCTTCTCTTTGATAACAGGGTGAAACAGTGTCAGGTTTTGGAATATAAATAAAACAAAAGTATGAAAGTAAAGATGATAAAAATTGCAGAGCTCTAAAACTGCATTTTATTTTCTTCATCATATTAATATCACTACCTTTATTGTTTTCTCTGAAACTTTTATTTGAATTTTCTCTTTCTTAATATTCTCAATATATAAAATTAAATTAAAAACAGACAAAAATTTAAAATATTTTTTCTTACACGGTACAACAAGATAGTCATGACACACTGTTGATATTTAGCTACATTATAATGCACAATTTAGAAGAGGATTTAAGAAGAAATTTAAATAATATGTTCAATAGGAATGGATGGCATGTATGTACGCCACTGTTATTTTTCTCTTTTGATCTTTTAGTATATTAGACCTTTTCTTCAATGATTTTTACAATCTGTATGATTAGTCTCTTTTTCTTTGTGAAAAACATCTGGAATGAGGAAAAGCTGCAGATCTGTACTGTAAAAACTAATTTTTTTTAATATTCAAATCTCATTAAAAATGTAGTAGTGTTCTGGTTTGAAGGAATTTGCCTTTATGTAAAAGATAGGAAGCAAAGTAACCTACCTGTGATGAGAACTAGGTCCATTCTTGGCTGTTTGCTTTCCATTTGTCCCTGCCTCTCAAATCACAGCTCAGTGGCAGGCCCTGCTGTAGTAGCTGGCTCTTTAAAACGGTTCTGCCAGTTTAAGACATCTTTATATAAATATGTTATCTGCAGTCAGGGTGATTTGACAATTTTTATGCTGTTAGGAAATTGAATAGTTAAACAATATAAAATAAAAGACAGACAAAAAAGTTCAAAGATGGTATTTCAACAGAAATTAATTAACAAATTGGTTACCGGAGCTTTTCTCTTTTGTTTCCAGGGGAATTTAAGACAACAGCAGCAAGAGAAGTTTGTTATGGGGTAGGGAAAGTGAAGACTAGGAAATATTTAGATTCATTTTGTTATCTCTCCAGGCAGTGAGCAGGGAAAAGAAAATACTAAGGAAATGTGGGAGCCAAGATCTTGAGGTACTAAAGCAATGTGCGTTTCTTATTTGTTAATAAATTAATAGTAACTTATAGTTTATTTACTTTTACTTACAGTTTACTTACATATCGGTATAGGAAACCAGAGATCTGATTGCCACTGAGTGTAGCTCTCATGTACCCTTTCAAAGATCTGAGTCTTGTGTCCCTTCCTCTCATTAAAATGATGGATTCACGTAGTTAATTGTTTTTGGTATGCAGAAGCATCTGGAAAGATCTGTAAAAAGGAACATGAGTATTGTTACTAATGAAAAGCCTAAATGGAAATTAATGTAGTGTATTTTTTTCTAGATAAAATACTAATGAGTTTTCTTCTAAGATCATCTTAAAACCTGTAGAAAAATCTTTTGGATTATATATATATATATGCTTACAATACTTTTTCTTTTGTGCCTTTCCATGTGTTATTAAAATGAACAAACTAACAAAACCACTAAGTATCCAGGTTTTTAAAAATCTGATCTTTTATATAAACTAAGTAAAGAGATTTTATTCTCTAAAATACTGTTTGTGGTCACTTTTCATAGCAGATTTCCAAAAAAAAAGGGGAGTTGTACGATCTAATATGTAAGACTGTTACTTCTTGGAAGAGAGACATCTTGTGTTATAAAAATTTAATAAAAGTTATAGCCTTGTATCATTGTAGAGGTCTGTCTTTGTTTGAAAAACAGGTGTCTGCTAAGGAAGACAGAAACCACCCTTGAAATGGAAAAAACGTAAGCTACCCCCCAACCTCCAAATTATTATAATCTTGAAATCAAGGTGCTCTCAGGCAAAGATATGGGAATAGGAATAACAGTTCTTTACTATGAAAATTAAAATAAAAAATTCAGTAGTACAACAACAACAAAAAAATACCCCCAAAAAAAACCCACTGGCAGAGTCAAAACACAACCTGACACCCTGTTGATCAGGGTGTTGGTAGCAGTCTGATTAAATGGTGGCTGCAGTCCTCCTGGAGTGACAGATGTGGTTCTGTTGAAGCAGTGATCCTGTAGAAAGGTGTAGTTTTCCTCTGAAGGTCCAGTGGTGTAGATGGGTCTGGTCTCTCCTCTGGGAATCCAGTGGAAAAAGGCTGACTGTGATGTTCCAAGTCTCAGATTATATCCAGGTAGGAATGCTTGGTTCCTCCCCCTGGGTGGAGCATCTCCAGGTAACTTTACCAGTCATGCACTGAGGCTCAATGGCCCATTAACAGAAGAGGTCCCCCTGGAGTTATGAAGGATGGGTGGTGGAAGAGATAAAGAACACTGCCCCACCTGGTTTTGACAGATGGTAATAGAATACATACTTTTAGTTACATCTTGCATAGCAACCCAAGACAAGGTGTTAGCTGTTTTCCTTCTGCCTATTTTCTTTCAAATGGAAGAGAGTTAAGTTCAGCAAAGCCCTTGGCAAAGGGTGTGGTACTTCTGCAACACCTCTTCCTCTGAGAGTTACTAGTGGTCAGAGAGGAAGCTAAGCGCAAGGTGTTGGAAGTGGGGGACTGGGGATTGGGTGAAGGGACAGAGGTTTTGCACCATTTTTGAGACACAGATGGATGACTAAGCATCCTGGGATTGTGATTTCAGTAAAGCAAAGGTACCGCTGCATTTCTCTAAAGGGAACTGGTATGGGTCACTGCCTATGTTGGACAATATTGTGGTGTTGTCTTTGAGGTGTAGTAAGAAGGTAAGAAGAGACAGTGTATCCTTTGCTTTTTTAATCAGCCCATTTTGAAGAGACAGGAAGCACAGAGAAAGATCAGGGGATGCCTCTGGCAAAATTGTTGTACTCATTCTGTCCTTCCTTCTGTGGCTGTATTTCAGTGCAGAGAGTCAACCTACCAGAATAAATTTAGCATAGGCAGCTTTGAAATCTTTCATGTGATTGTAGTCATCTATATCCTAAGGATACAAATTCTAAGGCAACTTTCAGTTACTTGTCCTCATTCCTAAGTGTCAGCATGATCCTTCCACCCTCTTGTGGGACATTCTAGTAACAAAACCATCCAAGACTTGTAATAGTTCCAGACAAGGATACACATTTTCCCTGGTTTCCTCTACAGAGGTAATTTCCGTATTTTTTGCATACCCTCTGGGTATTTTTTATTATTTTATATCAGTATTTTAATTTTAACTTTCAAAGATAAGGGATTGGCAGCCACACAATAAGACAATTATACTCCAGTTTAAAACTGTGCATACCAATCTAAGTCCTGAAATTTCTGCTGTTGGTCTGCTGTTGGTTTACAGATGTCTATTCCCTTTGCCAGTCCTAATTTTCAAGTTAATTTGTGGCCACCTGGTATTAGTAAGCTCTGTTTAGAACATCAACATCACACGGCAGGATGCAAAACAAATATTTTGCCAGCTGTTTTTGACCTTTAAATAACAGCTTATGCCAAGGTGGCTCTTTGTAGTTATCCAAGAAACTATTATATAATCTATAGAACAGAATAAAATAGTGCTTAGCTGAGACTTTGGATTCTTGTATGACCCCTGTTCATGAAAACTAAATCTCTGGATTTAGTCATTCCATAAAATTATGCAGATGTAAGAAAGATTGTACTGGATTAATCAACTCTGTCTTCTAATTTTGTCTCATAGTGGAGAGTTAGCAACTGCAAGAGTTTAACATGCCATTTGTTTTTTCGTAACTTCCCAGTCAGTGCTAGAATTTGTATTACTGTATTTACTGCCAGAGATGCAGAAATTTTTTGTAAAATCATCTGGCATTTGACCATATCAAGATAAAATTTTGAGCAAGTTACTTCAGTGAGTGTGGTGTTTTTCTAGACTTTGATTGGGGTAGGTGGCCAGATACCTCATCAGTAATGCCTTTTCTTTATTCACAAGTATTCTATGACCAAAAAAAATTTTTTTTATTTTCTTTTGAGACTGAGGATTATAACTTCAATATTCAAAACATGGGACATCACAGATATGAATTTATGCACATTACAGTTTTGAATTTATCTTTTATATTTAATTTTATTTATATATTTATAATATTATATATTAGAATATATATTCTATATTATATTATATATAATAGTATATTATTATATTTATATTTATTTATATATTTATTTTTAATTTATCTTTTCTAGTAACTTATATAACTCAAATTACGTTTTTTTTGATTGCATCTGAACTTCATTTGATAATCTTAATTCCTAATATGTAGTAATATTGAAATGCTCTCTTGAATCAGCAGTTTCCTTCTTTGGGTGTGGGACAGAGTAAGGAATGTGAGACAATTCAGTCTCCTTCCCCTTCTCTTGAGTGCTGATCACTAGGAGTCCAATAATCTTTTGAAGTTGTTTGCACTGATTTACATCTCTACCTCTTTAACAATGACGATTAACAGAACTTAAAATACAGATAGCCTTTTCCATTGGTAGGAATGACGAAAATAAATAGTGCCATTCTTTGGACTTGTGGAAAGGGAGGGAGGAAGGAAAGAAAAAAAGAAGACAAGCTAATAGGAGATTAATTTTAATTATAAACTGCATAACCATCTGTAGATGGGGTATGACTTCTATGATTTGTTTAAAATGCCGTGGTGGTGCTAGACTTCAAACATCAGCTGCAGAGATTTTGTAAAAAAGAGATGACCTTTGGATGGATTGCTGTGTTGCTTATCTTTGTGAGTGTTGACTTCTCTAAAGAATATTGGTAGATAGCTCAGACAGCCTTTCCCTTTATAAAGGCTCCTCTCATTATTCTCTCTCATATTTCCATTATACTTTATCTTTTACAACTTCTTAGAAATGAAAGTCATACTGCAGAGAAACTCAATCCTCTTTTTCATTTGCTAACTATTTGCATAACCGAATCCACTTATTTTTCTTCATAGATAGCTAATTTATAGGCTTGTCTACATTAGGAAAATAGGTCATATTTTGAAAAAGCTAAATTATTCATGCTTCAAAAAGCATGAAAATCAGAAAGAAAAATGGTAATGAAATCTTGACAAATTTCAATACCAGGAGAAACTAAAGTAAACTCAGCTTAAAGGTATAATATCACTGGACTCAAAATCATTATAAAAACATGAGTAGAAATTAAAGAAAAATAATTTGAAAAGTCAGGAGATAAAGACAAAAATATTTCAATTGAGGGAAAATTCTGAAAAATAATAATATAGGAAATGGTTAGTAATTTGAGTATTTGTGTTCACATGATTTATGCATATTTCTCTCTCTTTAAATACATAGTTGCAGAGCACCAAAAGTCCCCAGAATTGTGGCTTCTCCTGGAGAAGGTGTTACAGGAAGTGATTATAGCATAGTAGGCAAAGCACACCGAAATCAGTGTGTTCATCAGTCTTTCTTTAAGCATGCTCCGTTGCTGCCTAGATTAGTGCATTCCATGCTGCTGGATCCAGCTGCTCATGAACAGTCACTGCTTCATGGGGAAATAGCAACAGGAGAAACAGCCCTTTGTGGTGTTTTCTTCTTATGAGGGTCATGTTGTGAGAGCAGCATAACATGTTTAAAATTAAACATTTTTGCAAAACTAAAAAAACCATAGCTACAGGAAATTTTGAAAAGGGCAATTTTGAAAGTATTTTTGAAAAATAGTTTTGAAAAGTATTTTTTCTTCCCTTCCCTTTTCCCTTCCCCTTCCCCTTTCCCTCTTCTTTTCTGTTAAGAAAAAGTAGGCAACTAAAAGAGTTGAATCTTTGCAACCAAGTTGGAGTCTGGGATACTATATGCAACAGAGAAAGGCAAAAATAGAAAGCAGGCACTTGACATTGCAAAATAGCTGATGTTGGGGCTGTGACTGCACCGGGAGGCTGTAATAGGTAGTACTGGTAAGTAGTTCTTATATATGGAAAGGGTTGCAGATGATGATAGAATGAAAATGCAGGTTAGAGAGATATGGGTGTGGGCTGATAGAAAGAGCATGTGGGCACATGGTGAAACCACAGCTCAAGAGCTATCAGCAAATGGTCAGTAGTCAATTGCTGGTCACTAAACACATGCATTACTGAACTGGGAAAACTGGTTTCAGAACAAAAGTAACACAGAATAGCTATTTAGCATATGTAAAACATGTCATATGCATTATGTCCAGGTATAACACAGACTTGCAGACAGTAAAATAAAAACAAGTCATTGCACATGTTCTAGAGTACATAAAATTAGTCCATAAGATGAGGAAGGAGTAATAATTGCTATCATTATAACAAATCTTTACATCTAACTATTAATCTAACTATTACAAGGGGGAAACAGCTCAGTTCACCTAGCTTAACCTTAAACTGGAATCAAAGCAATTAATAAATTTATTATGGACCTGTGTTAACCATTTATCCTTGATTTATGCATTTGGGATTAATATATGTTGTTGTCATGGAGTTACTTTACCTTTAAGAAAGTTTAAGTTGCTGGGAACTGCCTGGCGTCTTTTCTCCTGACCAATTATTGGTCATTGCTGAGAATTGACAGCAGTTTAGGCCATTGAAAAGTGGGATCAACTTGTGAACCCTACCTTAAAGTGTAAAACCAGAGCTCTCTTGGCTCTCTTTGTTTCCTGGCTGTGAAGGGTGGCAAAGCTCCAGGCCTCCCGTTCCCTGCCCAGGCCATGCGGCCGGGCGGGGACTGGGCTGGGCCCAGCGTCTCCCGGCCGGGAGATGCGGGCCCTGCGGAAAAAGTTTTCTCCGGGCTCCGGCCGGGCCGGGCCGAGCCGATCTCTGGCTCGGCTGCAGGTTTTTTGCTGTAACTAAATTCAGAAAATAAACTGCTGAGTGAAGAAGGAGAGAGGCTCTGGACCTGCAGCGGGCTGGGCGCGGCGCCTACACTCTCCAGAGCAGCCATGAGGAACTTTCCATCGCAGACGGCTCCAGCTCCTGCACCGGCCGAGGCCACAGAACTACCTACAACAGCCTGGGCAAGATTTTAACTCTTTCATTTCCCAGATGAGACTTGCGGATTAATCTTTTTATCCAGACAGAGAAAAGAGAGTGATCAACATGAAAAGAGACTTTATAAACTACCAGTGACAGGAAAGAAAAGAAGCTTCAGAAAAGGTAGAGAATTAAGAAGATGCTTTAATTAAGCTGAAATATCTTTCTGTTAAAACTACGGAAATGGACAATAAGGTCTTGAAAACACTCCTTTAATTCATGACAGTAAATAGGGAGGAATAGAGTGTTCAAAGTGTAAATTTTGAGTAAAAAAGTAGAGTAATTATGGTACAGTGAAGTGCTGGAAGATTTGAAGCCTTGAGAGGCAATGAGAAAACTGTTTTCTAGTGAAGGTCACAGAAACAGATGAAGAAGACTTTTTGCCTTTGAATAACTTATCCTTAAAAATGCCATCCCTAGACTCATGGCCCATACACACTTGAGAGTGATGTGAAAATGGGAGGAGTGGGCTCTAATAAGAGCAGCTCTGGGCAGCTAACATTAGAGCAATGGAAAACTATAACAAAAATAGTTTTTCTTGTGAGAAACTCCATAAATTAACAGGAAGAAACTTCTGTTTCTCTATAAAGACTGGTGAAAAGACTGTAGCAAGAATTGGGACTGTTTTAACCATCAAAGTTCCAAAGTTTTTGTCTCTTTTGTCATGTGAACAAGGGAATAGTGGGTAGACAGGGGATGAAAAGGTTTTTCTGGAAGTTTATTCTGGTGTTCTTATTGTAGTTTGTCAATAAACTTTTTTTTTTTTTTCCTTTTAAGTTGTATGCCTGTTTTGCTCTTGTTCTAATCCATATCTCACAGCAAGAAATAAGTAATTTTCTTAGTTATTGGTTTAAAACCACGACAGTTGTACAGCAGACAAGGCAGAATCCTGAGCATTTTTAATTTGTTAATAAACGTATTTCTGCAACTGAATGCCAAAAATTCTAACCATGCTGGATCACAGTCTGGACACTAGCTGTTCATGGCTTGTCATGGGGAGGTTGTCCTCTTTAGCATGAACAGAAGTTATACTATCAGCAAAGATGAGTGCTGCTGTTCCTACTCTAAGGTATCTTTCTCTCCTTTGTTACAAAATTTTGTTTCTTCTGTATTTCTCAGATGAGCTTTTCATTTAATTCCAAAATGTGTTAGAATTTTCCTATTTACCATTTACTCTGGCTGATGTTTTTCTTACCCTTTAACACTCATGGAGGGAATTGGTTCCCAGCCATGATGTGTAATGCGATCAGTTTTGGCCAAGCATGCTCCCGAGCTTTGTGCATTTGATCTGTATGCACATCCTGTGTACACTTGTTCTAATCCTACCCATGTTGTTATTCAGTACATTTGCCAACAGTGCGCTGCATGAGCACACCCACAACAGTGAAGAATTCAGGATATTGACAACTCACCACAGTAATACCCACATCTGTTCTTCAGGGGCTTAAGGTAGGGGATCATAACAACAGGGAACTGTGGATACAATGAAACCAGTATATAAGATATTTCTAGTCTTATTGAGAAAAATAGTTTGAAAATTTGAAGAATTTATTGTAAAGTTAATAAGAAACTCTCTAAACATATTGTTGTTAATTTATCAGTTTAATATTTTAATTAGAGTATCAATATATTTGCATGTAAGACATGTTTATTTATCCCAGATGGATTGCATGGAGGATCTGATATGGTACTTCCACCTGTAGATTTAATTTGGATGAATCACAAGGCCAAAAGTTCTTTAAAACACATTGACCAATGTATTTAAAAAAAAAAAAAAACCACAAAAAAAAATTAGAAGCAAAATGCTTGAACTTCTGCCTATGATATGCATAACATCCCCCTTGAAACTAATTCACTTCCAGACTACTAAACAATAGAAAAAAACTGTTGTGATTTTCACGGAGGATTTCAGGAGTGATGAGTCATGCAGATAAATGCATTGAGGAAATTAATTGAAAAAGGTACTGATGCTGACATCTTGAGAGTCAGAAACAGTTAACAATTTGCCCAGGGCCTTAAAGAGAATGAGAAAGTGGTTGTGAAACAGGGTTGTGCCTATCTAATGCAAGGTATAGGTGCCATTTCATGGCCTCTGGAGTCTGGCAGTGAGATATTGTGACTACTGACGCATGGACTGCTGACTCAAGAAGCCCACTAACTCAAAAAAGAAGAGAAAGATTGACCATGTGTCCTAATTAGTATGAGAAGCAAGAGAATTATTTAACAAATACATAGTAACATACAAATTTTAAGAGAACTAAGTAACTTGTAGCAAACTAACTGTTATTTTTTTGTGTTCTAAAATGTATCAATAGCGTAAACTTTTGAGGATTTGTGTGCTTGATTTCTGGAAAACCTTCCACCGTGCACCCTGTTCAGAATCAACAATGTAGCCTATCTAAACTAGGCCTCCTGCCCACATTTAGAGTCCCTAAATTGGCAACAGTGCCATACTAAACTCAAAGATATTAAGCAGACACAGGCCACCTGTGAGCTTTGAGTGATGTTTAATTTCACTAAAAATGTTGGTTTGACAACAGTCTGGTTATGTAAATAATGAATTAGAATTTGCTTTTCGTACTTTTTTTTTCTCAATACAAGTATGTGTTAACCTCTTAAATGCTGTTCTCTGATGGGTGCATGTGTCAGGGGGAGAAGAAGTCACTAAGCATTTCATCCCATACTGTGGCTAAAATACATTACTGACAATCATATCTAATTCAAATCTCAAAAACAATAACTTGAGTTGTGTACTTTAGCAGGTTAGTTCTATTCTAAGCATATTTCTTAACCCTAAATCCATTGTCAGTGCAGATGACCAAGCGTTCTTGAAAAGTTATTGAGAGGAAGAAAGAAAAACATCTTAATGATTATTTAATTTGGGCTTTCTAATCACTATTTGGCAGCTTTTAATTGATTCTGCTTGTGCTTTATGGACAACAGACAGGGACTTTGAGAGATTTCAGGCTGTCAGAAAGCAGCCTATGTCATATCCAAACAGTAGCTATTATGTGAGGAATTTAGGGATACACAACACCTCTCATTCTTGACATTTATCTCCTCTGCCCTTCTTTGGGAGTTGTTGCATTGGCATATTTACGTCTACTTATTGGTCCAGTACCCTTTTTCTAGTAGACACAATTAAGCAAAGATAAATACCTTGCATTTGCAACAACACCTGTGTAGTTCTTTGTTAGCAGGAGAATGAGCTCCGTAGGCTTGGATTTTCCCTGCTTCCAGAAGGTTTTGTTTATTTGCAGTACAGCCCTGTCCAGCTTAGGAATTATGTTGTTACCATTGCTGGTAAGAGGCTTGGTGCCAGTTATGCTGATTGCACGAGCTTTTGGACCTGTTAGGCTTTATTCTGGGCTTGGCCTGTTCATGGACCTGTTTCAGCTGCTTTAGCTGTAACACCAGCTGTGTAATGACCAGGTAACTATTACCTTTCCTGGTTTGATTTTTTGTTTAGCCTTGTGTGGAATAACAGTAATTGCTGTTATATGTTTGTAGCTACTAGGCCACAATAACAAGGACTTTTTCTGGATAAAGTAATGAAATATATATATGCCTTAGAACAAAATGCAGAGCATAAGGATACAGCTATGGGATCATTGCAGAAGCCTACAATGTACAGGTGAGAGCGATAGCCACAGAGTTACGAACAACTGGTAAATGCCCAGCAGCTGTTCGGGAGCAGAATGTTGCCTTGGACCTGGGCAAAACCAGTTTTAGGGATAAAAAAGTGAGGAAAGGGCGAGTATCCAACCTAAGCAACACAGACTGTAGTAAATCTGAGCACAACAGGGAGTTGCTAACCAGAGGCAGGAAAAACAGACAGGTGAATCACATTAGCAATGGTATTTAAAATTATACAAAACATGTTATAGTGACAAAGAAAAAACCCTCAGCATTGTATCAGTGCTGCAGAAGGACTTGCTATTCAAAATGCTTTGAGTGTAACAAGCTGATGTGTATTCAAGCAAATCAGAAAGTAATTCAGATGCAACAAATTAGTAACAGTATTTGAGCTTTGCACATAAAGTAGGATGTTGTTTTGTACTGAAGACACTGAGTTAAAAAGTCGCAGTTTTATGCTACAGCATGAGTGGTCTTTTTCGTTGTTTTAATTTCCTTTATATAGGTTCTGACAGCACAAAGTATTCTATGTAAAGCTGGTACCAGATTTAAAAGAGACTGGATAGTAAAAATTATTTGAGGGATGGAAAAAATACTGTTGCCTTTTCAAGTTGTATATCTATCCTAACTTTTTCCTCCTTGAAACACTAGGATTAAATACAAGTTGAAGTTGATGCAGATTTTCACAGTGCTATTCTGATTTACACCATGTTCCATGGTTAAAGGGAAAAAATCCAGACATTTCATCCACTGATGGCACAAGAAAATAAAATTGGCTTGAATAACAAAAGAACACTTTATTTTACATGTGTGAATATTTGGATTTGTAATGTTTAGAGTGTAAAGTTCTTGTTCTAGGAAAATTTTCAGTGCAGATTTTTTTAATTTCACAGAATTAACCCTGAACTTTACAAAATTCATGGCGGAAGTTATTTCAAATCCCCCAGATGTTTCAAATAACTTCCTAACAGTTTTGTTAAGGCCTTATGCACTTATTCCTCCGTGTGCTGTGAACAGCATGTATATGTTAATTTGAGTTTACACATGGCTTGCAGGTACGCAAGAAAAAAGGTTGTACAGCAATGTGTTGAGAAATTTCTATTTTCTGTCAGCAGAGAATGCTATTCTTTAGGGCGGAGTCCATAACAGGAGTTTTCTGTGTGAATCTGTATGAGAAACAGAGATATGTCACAGGTCTAAAGCTTCTGGTAGAGTTAAGATGGCCTCGTAGGCTGGTGCTTATGGGATCAGATGCTTGAATTAATGTATTGAGATGAGCAAGACTGTTTACTATCACAGTCTTTACCATTTTCTGTTCAAAGTCTTTGTAAGAATTTAGTGAAAGCTTTGAGAATTACTTATCTATGCTAGAAAATGGTTTCCTTTAGTTTTGTGTTTCAGAGTTGCAATTTGTTCTTTAGCTGTACTATTGCTCTGTCCTTACATAGTTCCAGTTTGAATGCTCAGCCTTCATTAAATTGTGTTTGTATACTAAAGGATACAGCTTTTTGGCACAGCATTGTTAAGTGGAAATTTGGACGAAGACATGCAATGTTAAATTATGTATTTAAACAGCTAAAATTGGAATGATTACATAAGTGTTTGCTTTTTTAGACACAAACTCTTGCTACATTGTGCTAGACTCTTCTCTGCACCTAAATGGAGCTAGAATTTCATAAGAGGAAGGATAAAATTGAAAAGTCATGAATAAAATTAATGATTCAGGTCAGCAGAAGAAACCCCAAATGCAGACTGACAAATTCTAATAATATGCTTATTGTGTTTCTGTAAAACCAGATGTGGAAGATGGTCAGGGGAATATATAATTAGCCAACTGCATTGTTTGCTGTGGTTGTGTGTGGATGAGATGGGCAGCCAGCAGGGGATTTTTCCCTTTTTTTCTATTTTCTTTTACCTAGGTTCCTAAATTGTAATCCCTCTTGTGAGGTGCCCCTGTCCAGGGAGGCAAAGATTTAGTTTCAGATAAGCATTGATAAAATGAGAGGTGTGGGCAAGAGGGAATTCTATCCTCTGCCTCAGGGGATGGGCCCTGTGAGCCCAGGAAGAAACTCCACCCCAGACCCTCATGGGGTGTCAGCCCAGTGTGTTCTGATTGGGTTTGAGCCCCTGGGGTTTCTCCCTTGCTGTGTTCCTAGTGGTCCCTGACCCTGAACTCCACCCTGGTTCTGTCCCTCAAAACCCATCACCCTGCCTCTGTTCGGGGCTCTCTGCCTCTGGATCTGAGTTTGTTCCTGTGCTGAATAAATGGTTTCATGATCAGAGGCTCATCTCGTTGGTGTTCCATGCTGGTTCCTGGTAACTGTAGCTTCTCTGGACATGATCCTGCAGCTGAGGAATGCATCACCCTCTGAAAATGTAAACAAAAAATAGTTGGGGTTTTTTTTATGCTGTGGTCTTTTTATAACTTTCTTCTATTAAAAAGAAGTGAATGGCCCTTATGGGAGTCAAAGCCATGACCTTGGCATTATCAGCACCATGCTCTTACCATCTGAGCTAATCTCAGGGTCACACTATGAACTATGTTTAAAAATTCAAACCAAATTCTATGCTTTGCAGTAAATATATTCATGAATAAATTCTAGTCTTTTAAGCTGAAGTATTCCAAACATATTTTGCACAACACTGTGGCACATTGTAAATATCTCTTTAAGGTATTATGTTTTATAAACTTGAAAGAAAAAATAATTTTAAGATGAAATATTTTTACAGGGACCTAGATCTCAGCATTTCCCTAGGAGAAAAATCGCAATTTTTTCATATAATAGAATGAAATCTAGACCAATTTTATCAGTAACTCTTCACACCCACTTTTTTTTTCTTTGTAGGTTTTGAGGGATTGGAGTGGTTGGGACCGCAATGTTTCTTGTGAATTATTTTTAGTATATTTCTGTGTTTTGAAGTTCTGTGATAGCATTTAAAAGTATTAACTGTGGACTAATCTTACATATTTTAAGAGCTATTTGTTTCTGTAACATGTTCATGGCATTTCAAAATGGTGATCTACATATTCAAATGTATTGCTATGATAATTATTAATAATATATTCAAAGAATTTCTATTTCATTTTTCATATATCCCTTGAAATTTTTACTAACTACAGTATATGCTTATACTGCTGACTATGGGAAGTTATGATTTTAAAAGTATTTAGAAGTTACAGCTTTAAAAGGCTTTGTCAAAATGGTCCTCTTAGATGGATGTAGATGCAACCTTCTAGGAATAAAAATGCTTTTAAAATTAAATATTCTCTGGCCTCAGTGTCCTGGGAACATTTCTCAGGTACTGGATTGGATCTGAGAAAGTGCTATAATTGCAATTTAAGAGAATTCCAAGGAGCCTGAAGATGAGTCAAAAAATTCAAGAGGAAACACTAAAATAAATCTGCATCTTGATTATATGGTTAATAGAGTCTTTACGTGTTTGTCACTTTGTTTTTTATCTCAATATTGTGTGACAATTGATTGGCCAGTTGCAGTCGACTTCAGCAGAGCTGTGACATTACACTGAATTTGTCACCTTTCAGAGCCCTTCTCAAAAGCAGTGGAGCTCAGCAGCCAGTTTCTACACTATTAGAAATGAGAGCCTGAAATGAGACTGATTTCAGTCTATTCCTGTGATGTACACAGGTTTTTGGTCATTATACTGATAGTCTCTAAACAGAAATGTTTGTTGCAGTATTCATATGTATGGGATAAGGCATTCAGAAGAAAAAGAAGCTGATACCTGTTGAATCAGTGCATGGTAAACTCAGTAACCGTTTTTTAAAGGAGAAAGGGGTTCTAATGCTATAGTATGCATGGTCCACATTAAATAGGGTTGGATTTCTTGTTTTTTTTGTTCCTGGTTGAGTAGGAAATATCTCTACCTTTCCAGTGTTCCATGTGTGCTATGATCCCCCACAGACTGCAAAACTTATTACTTAAATAGAAAGTTATGGTAAAGTTTGTTCAATACATTACCCTGAAAAAGTATAAAGTTAACACAATTGACACCTACACAAGACAAAACTAAGAAATTTTAAAGCCTTAGCAGGAAAGGATAAAATATAAATTCTTTTAAATAACTGAGAAAAGTTTTTGAGAGGTTTTTTGTATGCTTATAAATGTGAACTATTTGGGAGAACCACATAGAATGTGCCTGGAGAAAATGGGCAAAGAAAGATATGTAATATTAATAGTTATCCAAGAGCACTTTGTGATGACTTCTTTTGGATAATTCATTGCAAGAACTGTGTCAGTAGTGCTGTGTGCTCATCCATGAAGTACTAAAAGCTTTGTAGTTGTGGCAAGGAAAAATTCCCATATGTGAAAATGATCATTGAAGGAAGAATTAATTTGCATTACTGAAAGAATGTTAAGATTCTGAACATAACATTTCAAAAGCAACTGTCTCAGCTTCAATTTACAAGTTCTGTCTCTGGTAGTCAAGGGTATGACAAGCACCAACTTGCTTTATGAACTTACTCTTGGATTCCTATCCTGTATTTCTTTCTTCAGTCTGTAGTATCTGATAAAAAATTATCACTTTTTCTCAAAGAAGTATTTTTAATCAGGGAATAATGGAATTCCTGGCCTAGCAATCACTCAAAATTTTGGGTGAGTTTTTAACCATCCTAATTTGGAACACTTAGCTACTAGAGATTTAAGCATCTCAAGGCCAAATCTTACCAGGTATTACCAATAAAGTTGCAGAACTAATTGATGCAGCTTTTTCTCCAGTGAAAACTATTCTTAGAGCAGCTTTGATCCATCAGCCTGTGGTGGTTCTTACTTAGTGGCAAATCTTGATGCTCAGATATGTCATTGACTGTAGGCTGAATGATTTGCAAGTGTGTGGCATTTAAAAGGAAAATCAAGAAGGTAGACTTCCAGTAAAAGCTGTGTTAAAGCACTTACCATTGCTACAGAAAACATTCTGTTTTTGGAACTCTGCATTTTCTGCTGAAACCCTAAATCTGATAATCCTGAATTGGATCATCAGAAAAAATTGATGTAACCTTATGAAACCTCAACATGTAAAATATTTGATTTTGGCCAAAAAGGCAGTGAAACAATCAAACTCTCTATCATGACTTTATTACCGTAGATTTAAAAAATATTTCTTATTATCAAAGAATCTGGTGTTCACTGCATAGCCTGAGGTGCTGGTGCCCCACTCAGGCTTACAGCATAAAGCACCTTAAATGACTCTTCTTCTTCCTCTAAAGTTTATGTTGAACAGTTTTAATAGTTCTCTGAATGAAGCATGTCACACTTATCATGAACCTCATTCCCAGAGACTACTGAGATCACTGAAAAGATGTTCCCTTAGCCTTAGGTGTTAGGTAGGCTAAGTTGGTCTAGCAGTTACTTTCTTGAGCATTTAAAGGGTATGTTAGATCTTTGTGAAGAAATAATTTTGTGCTGAAATGGCCGCATAATGTTCTATTTTTTCCTTTTGACCACTGTGATATCTGTGAAATGTCCATCATCAGGGAGTGGCATCCTCTGTAACAACTGGAAGCAGCAAATTTTTTTCACTTCAGAAATATTTCAGATCAGCAGAAAATCTATATTACACCAAAGGAGTTAGAAGGTAATGGTGACATTTTTGTATCACACAGAAGGCAAATAGAATATTTTAATGAACACACCTCTTAAATAAATTTCTTGCAGTGTTTCAGCTACAGTGAACCAATAATGCAATACAGCAGAAAATAAGCTGATATGTGTTGCTGTGAATATATGCTTCTATAATTTCCTTTATGTTATGCCCTTAGGGTTGTTTTATGTTCAGGAATTTTCAATACAGACATTACTTAAAATTCATCTCTTAAACTATAATGTCACTTACCCTCTGTCCAATAAATCTGACTTAATCATGGGATAAACCCTACATCTCTTGCCTGGGATTACTAATAATAGCTCTTCCTTAAAATAATGCTGGAGTGGTTAAAGAATCTATTTGAATTATTCTGCGCACGATCTGCAAGAATAAAGGATGCTGTTTTTCAAGCATTTGTTTTCCATAACAGATAATGAGATGGCTTCTTGAAGCTAGGGATTACAAGGCATAGAAGTGCCAGCAGTCATTAACTGGAAGTGAGTTCATTTTCTCCAACTAAAGAAAATCAAAATGGGTAATATACCTCTTATGCATCATCAAATTGACCTCTTGGGGTGGATGGTTGATGGAGTGACACACTTCACTCTTAAGAGAGAAGAAGAGAGAAGTAGCGATATGTTCAGTGATATAAACCAGCAATTTAATAAATTTTGATATTAAATGCTACAGTGGTTGAACAAGATTTGATAACAAGGTGTATATATATATATATATGTATATGTATATATATATATATATATATATATACACTTGACTATTTACTTGACTATTTCAAGTATATATACTTGACTATTTACTGCATAGAGGACTGGGTCAGACAAAACTGTCAGGGAAACCCTCCCACAGAGTTCTGAGTTTCAGAAAGGACTTCCTTATGTTCTAAACTCCCCTTAGGAGGAAAGTTTAGTTGCAGCTGGATCCAGATTTAGTCCTAAACTTGGTCAGTGTTTTATGTGTAAAATATTATATATACACAGCCAATCCTTTCTGTCAGCAAAGATTTCAGTACAAATTACTCACCAAGTATCTGCTTTGTTAAAGAATCTTTCAGTCTAAAGAAGTAACCTTGAGAAGCATCTCTACTCAAAGGGAGGTTCTGGCACATAGCCCATTGCCATGCAGGAGAGCTCAGCAGGCCCTGGGCTGTCCAATATTTATAGGGTAAAATAATTGACTTAAAGTCATATTTGCATATCAACTATAGATGTTAATTTCTTCCAAACTTAGCTTGGGTCAAACCATTCATTGACTGGCACTATCATTAGGCAGGTGTGTTGCTGACATTAGCTCTTGGCTCTTGGGTTGTTACCTGTTTCCTGCAAATCCACAATGAGTCAGCTACAGCCAAAAGGACCAGGCACAATAGCCACTGGCACTGGTGGCTAGCACTTAAGCAGGCTTATAGGAAGTAAAGTTCAGGTTGAGATCATGTCATGTGGACTGGAGAGCAAGGCATCACAGGATGTATGGCACCAGTGGATATTTTTTTAAGTGCTTCTGTTATAAGAGAAACTTGCCCTAGCATAAGTATTACAGATCTATATCTTTGCCTCTTATGACTTCCATTTTCTATGGATTGCAAGATTTATTAGAGAGGAGACAACAAAAGCAAGTTTGGTGAAGAAGAGTTCCTACCAAAATTAAGTTAAAATTAATCTTTACAAGTGATCTACTTACAAAGAACATAAAGACTTATACAAATGTTTAATGCTTCAGCATTTTAATCTTGTGCTGCTTTAGTAGCTGGAAGTCATCCTGGCTTGCCTGGTTTAAGGAAGAGTTGGAGACCATAGGAGAAGAGATTACAGTCGACCTTAACCCTGATGAGTCACAGCTATATCCAGTGAAGATAAGTGTGATTAAAGGGGTGGGTTGGCTGGTCAAGAGAGGATCTTGAGGAAGAGGAACTATCCTTAGGAGGGATGTATTGAAGGAATGATCAAGAAGGGCTGAGGACTGGCCAACATGGGAGACAGAATCATTGCTATGAGGTCAGTCTGGGTCTGCAGTTAGAGCCTGTTGTTGGAACCTGCACTCATAATCTAACTAGGTAAAAGCCTGCATTCAGAGTCTGCAAACAAATACGTGCAGTCACAGCCTAGCAGGAAATAACCAGCAGTAGTCTGAAAGGGAAAGCTACAGTAGGTGCTTGCTGCAGCCAGAGTCAGTGAACAGTTGGACTCAGAATAACAGAATTGTAAAGAGGAATAAACCAGGACCCTTTTCCTACTGTGATAAACAGGAGGTCTGTGTCTTGGCTCATTTCTACCTCTAATAAGAGTGCTGCTACAAAAGAGACAATTTCACTTCTATAGTCTTGCTGACCAAGGTTTCCTCCACAAGCACAAGTAGGAATGCTGAAAGGAGACCCTTATCTGAAAATAAAGAGGATATAGTTACCTTTAATAGCTCATATTCTCGAGAGAAAATATGTATTTCTTCACTGTGAAATATGCTACTGTGTGAAGAGGAACAATATGCTAGTGTTCTCAACTAAGCTGGCCTTCTTAGGATTTTTATGAACAAGTTCTGCTAGTGTTCAGTCTGTAAGATTAATTTCAACAAAATCATAATGCTAAAGGAACTTCAATTTATTAAGGGGTGCATAGTTAGTATTTTTGATGTTTAATAATAAATGGATACATTATGCCAATTTTCTCGCTAACACTGAGGTTTACCGAACTATTGTAACATCTGGTTTATTTTAAATGAAGGCAAATTTAATTTCTTCTGTTCTGATTATGTCCCATTATGCCAGGGAGTTCCTACATAAAATTTTTAGGGTTTTGTTTTTTAGGATTTTTTATTGTGTTCCTTTACTGATGTCCATACAACTTTTTCCTACAGTCCTGCAGTATACCCTTAAATATCTTATCCTTGCTAAACATATGTCCTTGTCACTATCTGTGTGCTCTTTAACTGAAGCAAAGTTTCATGCAGACTGATGTTGTGTTCTGTGCTGCTAATGGAACTTTAGTCCAGATAGAACCACAGAATCATGGAGGTTGGAAAAGACCTTAAAGATTGTCAAGTCCAACCATTAATCCAACACTGCCACGTTCACCACTAAACCATGTCCTCCCTGAATTCTACATTTACCCATCTTGTAAGTACCTCCAGGGATGGTGACTCCTCCAGTTCCCTGGGTAACCCATTCTAATGTTTGGCAGCCCTTCCACTAAAGCAGTTTTTCCCAATATCCAGTCTAAACCTTCCCTGGTAAAATGGGAGGCCTTTTCCTCTTGTCCTATCACTTTTCACTTGGAAGACGAGACTGACCCTCACCCTGGTGGTCAATACTTTTCCACCTGCAGCAAGGGATAAGGTTGGGCACTTTTTCTTTGAGAAAGCAGTGTTGACTGATGTCCAACTAAGTGTCCACCAGGGACCCAAGTCCTGTTCTGTGCTACAGCTTTCCAGACAGTCAGCCTGTAGCTTATTCTGGTACAAGGGGTTACTCTTTACCAGGTACAAGTCTTAGCTCTTTCCCTAGGTTAACTTCATGAGGTTCCTGTCAGACATTTTCTCCAGGTTTGAGATATCCCCTGATAGCAGCACAGCACTCTGGCATGTCAGCCACTCATCCCAGACATCTGCAGACTTGCTGAGTGTTTGTTCTGTTCCATCAAGATCATGAATGAAGGTGTTGAACAGAATTGGACCCAGTACTCCAGGGTACATCTCTAATTCCTCATGATTTATAAAACTGTGGTTCTAATTGTCTGTTGTATGACAGCACCGTTATTCCAGGATTTTACCCTTTTTAAGTCATAGATCTTTAAAGTACAAAAGAGACATTTCCACCAGTTTACTGAAGTAGATTCATTTTCTGTCTGTAGGAGCAAGTTGCTTAGTATGATAGAGGTCCTCCTTTGCCTGGTCTCTGAAAAATGTGGCACATGAAAAAAGGGTGGGCTTTTAAAATTAATTTTGATAGCAGTTACTACTAACAGTTAATTGATCATTAGGCATGTTTTTCAGTTGATTTTTTGGCAGCCCTTATAGTGAAAAATACCTGACAAACAATTGCTTACATTTAGTATACTCCACATGAAATCCAGTTCTTTAATATTCAAAATTGATATAGGGATGTCTATTTTCGTCAATGATGAAATATGATAAAATGTAAAATATTTCTATGTGTAGGTAGAATATGTATACTTCATACAGAACTAGAGAAAAAATAGTATCATTTAGCAGACTGCCTTTTTTGTGTTGCTACTTAGTTACTTTGCACACCTTACAAATTTGGTGAAAAACTCTACTGTCAGACAGGTATTCTGACAAAAAGTCATTTTTCTGCTGAAATGAATACATTTTGAAAACATGTAAGGTTTGATTATATATGATTGTCAACCCATATACTTAAAATCTAAAATATAAATTCAAAATGGAATGTTTATTTCAATTTTGATATGAGAATAAAAACCTTCAAAAGTTAATAATGAATTTATGTAATCATAGTGAATGTTCAAAACATGAGAAATCATATTTTTAAACTATATGTTGAAATAGGGATGAAGCCATAGAAATTATTAAACTGTTAAATTTTGTTCTTATCTAGCACTACTAAACAAGTTTTTTTTATACTGTTGGAACTCTGTATACATGCAAAAATGTCTTATGACAAGGTTTATTGCCTTAGGGGAAAAAGAATGAGTATTGGGTTCAGCAGCTATAATCAAATGCTTTCTGCTTTCAAATTTTGTGTGTGTGTGTATGAGTGTGATAATGTTGCTTAACATATGGATCTAGAGAAAATAATTTGAAGTTGTGTGAATTGTAACATTTCTTTCCTTTTAATTCCAACTCCCCTAAAATGTGCTGAAAAATGCTGTAGCAAGACTTTCAAGTGAAAAAGAAATCTGATTTTTTTTCAAAAAATTATGTTTTTACACTTGTGGGTTACCTATTATGCAAATGACAAGGTACTAGATGTTAATACTTTTTTCTCTTGAGCTTTGTAATAAAGAAAATCTATTGTCCCCTACATTGCTCTTCCAAATAAGTCTGAAACCATTACCTTTCACAAAGTATTGTGCCTTGTTTTGATGTCTGAATAGAATAAATAATGTCATTCACAGTGCAGAAGTACCTGGTATTCTGAAGAAAGATTTAGTCAAATTGTATATACCCTTGAGTAATAATACAGCAATCACTTCAATAAAGATAACCTCTGTTTATTTATGAGAGTATAAACCTCCACGGGGCTACGTAATTCATTCACTAAACTGCATTTTATATTGAGAGCAACCTGAGGGATCAAATGGATTATGCAGTTGTCAGAGATTTTATTTTTATTGTAGATTAATGCTAAGCCAAACTTCTTCCAAAATGTGGAGTACCTCCACAATGAGGGTATTTGGAAACCCTCTAGAAACTTGGAGAGGTGCCTTCTGCTGTTGGGCTGCTTGAGCTTATACTAATGGTCTTGGGCTAGTGAAAGTGTATAAGGCATGTAAGACTGTACAGAAATAATATATATATATTTATAAATACAAACATATATATTTTTGAAAATGTAAACAGCCTATTTATCCACTTTTACTTCTGCATTAGCTGCTTTTGTATTGCATTTCTAAGTGATAAATCTTCATTTTGAGTGTAGAAAGGCAATAGGTAGCCTTAGCCATAGAAGTTATGATTAAAAGATTAAGAGAATTCTGTTTTTCTGCCTTTTACTATAGCAGAATCTCCTAAGGATTCACAAAAAAAATTTAAAAAAAAAGGAAATTAAAAACTACCAGCCAACCAAATAAAACAAAGCAAAAAGAAAAACACACCCAAAACCAACAGCAAAATAGTGGTTCTGAATTTTTTTCTTCCCGTGGGAAGAAAGGGCAACTTAGCTTATATGCCTGACACCTTGCCTATGTTAACAAGGAAAGGTGAACCAAAGTGCAATTTTAATACATATGTTCTCTTGGTATTTTGATGTAGAGTACAACATTGTCACACACTGTGTTTTCTATTTATCCCTTTTTAAGGTGGGAGATTAATTAATTTGGGAAACTTAAGTTCAGCCACACACTGTTCACATTCTTTAGTTATTGTTGTTAAGTACTTGACTTCTCTGTAAAGGCAAGTAATATGTTCTGCTTAAATTCTATTACAAGTCCTAGAGCAAGCCCTTTCTGTAAGTTCAGAAGCTTTTCCTTTCTTTTTGTAAATGGAGTTCTCTTCAGAATATACATTTTATAGGCATGAAAGGAGACCTGTAGAGCACTGACTGTCAGCTTTATGACTAGTTTTTCATAACAGTGGTTTCATTAAATTATTACCAAAGTAGGGAAGAATTTTTTTGTTTACCCCTGCAGCTCTTTAATTAATTTTATAAATCCTAGATAAAATACAAAGAACCTTCCTAATATACATTGTGAAGTTCTTCAGAGGTACAGTAACAGCTTACCCTCTGGAGAATTTGCATAAGGCATGTAAGCCCAACGTCATTCCCCTGGTTTGCTTGAGCTGCATCAAAGTGTAGCTTAGTCTTTTTACATGCCTGGTCATTAGACAAGCCTTCTCTGCATTTCTTCTATACTGTATTGTGCTTGGAGGCCTTGAAAGGTACTTTTTGAGGCTTATACTAGTGCATCTGTTTGTGTCTGGCTACACCACAATCCCTTCTCCTCATTTATGTTTGTTACACTTACAAGATGGTGAATGAATTTTATATATTTTTCCATTGTCCTTGGAGAAAGGTATTGGGTATGTCTCAACCTGGTTGTATCTAATTTAGATATTGGCCTTCTAAACAGTCAATATTATATTCTTAGCTTGGTGAAAATTTTCCATGCTATATGATATAAACTGATAGATCTTCAGCCCCACATGTTTTGTCTAGTGTGTATTATCTTTTTTCTGAACATTTGAATGTGTTAGACATCATACAGAACATTTGGAAAAAAGAAAACAGTGAAGTGTCATTAATTTTTTTCCAAATGTCTCACTGTGCTTTTTCTCTTCTTGGAAGAGTATGTTAACAAACTGATTTATGATTGTAGTTTAATGAAAAAACTTAATTAGTCACTTCAAAAGTCCTTGCAAAAGTCAGGAAGCCCAAGACATCAATCATTATAACTTTATAAATCATTAAATTTCATTTGGTCCAGGGGAATCACAGATTTTCCTGTACTGCAGAGCTTTGCCCCACATTATCTTTAATAATATTCCTCTGCATACTTCCCTTTTGCTACAGATTTTATCATTTCAACAACTGCAAATCCTTAAGAGAAAAGATTTTATTTATTGGAGATGAGTCACTGGGAGACCAAAGAATTTAAATAATTTGCTCATAATTACAAAGTATAACAAAGATTTCTTTTAAGTACTTTGACTAACTGTCATTTTCTAATCACTGTGAGTACTTC
This sequence comes from Pseudopodoces humilis, assembly GCF_049639895.1. Classification (NCBI taxonomy): domain Eukaryota; kingdom Metazoa; phylum Chordata; class Aves; order Passeriformes; family Paridae; genus Pseudopodoces; species Pseudopodoces humilis. Next base: position 77,479,563 of record NC_142200.1, read on the forward strand.
CAGCAGAAATCAAAGGGCTTGGATTTCATAACACATGAGAACATGGATTTTTAACATTAGTATTAATCATGTGTCTAAAAGTTAAAGATGGAACAGATGATGTAAAAGAATAAACAAGGCAGGGGATTTTGGGCTATACAGAGTCTTGACAGGACTTAGAAGGATGTCAGAATTGGATGACAGGATCCTCAGAAGGATGACAGAAACCAGCTTTCTGTTCTGTCAACGGTGTTAACAAAGTTAATCCTAACTGTTCATTTCAAGATGCCTATTCACCCTATGACAGCTGTTTTAACGGAGGATCAGCTGTAGCGGTGGTCTGCGAGTCTAAAATTATTCTTGTGTTAGTGACCGTGGAAGTTAATACCAAGACGTGAATAGAAAATACTTAATAGTTAGATCACAGTTCTTTTTGAGGATTACTTAGCCCATTTTTGTAGTAATATATGATCTATTAATAAGCAGGAATATCTTTCAGTGTAATAATAATAACAAAGATGGATGCATGTGCTGTGGAAATCAGTTTCTTTTCCTTAGGTAATACTGATTTACACTTTGTTTCCAACAGTAAATTTTAATTAAGGTGAAAAGAAGGCTGGATGAAGAAGATAAAACATTGAAGTTGAAAGACAGAACTGAAGGAGAAATGGAATTTGGTGATAAATAAAATGAAGAGCACATGCAGCAGGAATATTTTAATAGATATGAAGTAAACAGCATACAGATTGAGGTGATAAGGTCAAATGATTTAGCATACCTGACACGTGTATCTGGAAGAAAACGTCTCTAACAGGTAACTTATGAAAAAGGAAGTAAAAATTGAGACATTTAGAAACATGGAGCCTGTCTTTGCTCTCTTGATTGACAGCCTTTGAGTTTCACTCCTCAGAGACCTGATTTAGCTGTTTTGTAGGTATCAAGTTATGAATAGTTGCACCAACCATGGATGTAAAAAAAGCGTATTGGACTTCCTGAATTAGCTGGTTTTAAGTATCATTCTTTAAACTCTTGAAAATGAACTCAGATTTCATTGGTCAAATTTTTAAAAAATAATAAAATCAGGAATCTGAAATTATAGGACTCTGGAGAAATGCTGGCTACAGCAGGATGAAAATATTGCTGTTCAAAGACCAAAATAAATACAAGTACATAGACAGTTGATAAAGATAGGAGTTTTCCTAGATGTCTTCCTGAAATAAGTAGAAATTACCTGTAAGAAATAATTAGAACACTCAATTGAATACAAGAGGAAAATGATACCTTGACAAAAGTCTTTAAGGCCAGGAACTAGTACTGCATGTGCTATAGGAACTAGTGGCTTCATGTGTCCAATTTTACTCGCAAGTCTAGATGCAAATAAATGAATGTAGTTAAGTGTAACTTCTGTGGGTTTGACTAACTTGTGTGATGGTGTACTGCAGCTTTAAGTGGAAATTACAAATTATCAATGAATGTATTTTCAGATTTTTCATCTCTATTCTTTTCTGTTTCAATACTATATTCTAATGCTAATTAGATAAGAAAAAATTGCATGGTACTAGAAAGTACATTTTTATGCACCAATGCTGGAAGAGGTCAATTGAAAGTAATTAATAAATACATAAATACCTTGTTTACAAAGAAGACAAGTGTATGCTTAGTGGATTTCCATAGAAACTACCTGGAAAAGCAGTTACTATACTGAGAATCAGAAACAGTTATTTTAGAAACAAGAAATCTGTTGCAGTTTTTCAGACTCCTGGTTATGTCGTTTTGTAGATCAGATGATACGTGCTCAAGTATAACCAGTTTTAGATGTTTCAGTCTGTTGTTAAATGATTTATGACCATTGAAACACCTTTGTGGCGTGCAGAATGCATCCAACTATGAGACAAGTGTCATAATAAAGTGCCAGTCAAGGGACTTGAAATTCTTGCCTCTTACTCAGAAGCCCAAACTGCCAGTGAAAACGTAAGAAGGGTTGGCTTTGTGTGTGTGAGGTGTGTGGATCTGAGTTTTTTTCTTGTTTATTTATCGATTTGGTACGGTGTTGGCCCTGTGAATACAATCAAAAATCGTTTAATGTTTCTAAAAATCTATTCTACAATGCATTTCAGCTCAGTTACGCTTTTACTTGAATAATAAATTAAAAACACTGCCGAGTTCTAAACAAGCTGAAAGCTCCCCCTGCTGGTTCAGAGCATTACAAGATGACTCGTCCCTTTGGATTTTTTATTTAAAAGACAAGATCAAATGCTTTAAACGAGCTAATGGTCAAAAAATGTTTATTTTAGTGATGACATTTTCAGCTGATGAAAGGCAGAAGATAATATGTATGCATTAGTATTAAATTACTGCAAGGAACATGACAGAGAGAAAGAAGCTCTTTCAGTTAAACTAAATGAGGAAAAATGTTAACTATAAAATACTTTTTTCAAAATGCACCACTACTTAACATAAGAAGGAATATTCAACATACTTGAGTCATTTTTTGTTAAGGTTATACAGTTATTCTGGTTAAGGTCAATTAGCAATCTCTGAAGAATCACTTTTGAGAATATCAGTAGTTTATTGCAGCAGTACTGTATTCTATAAATAGTGCTTGGACACAATCTGAGTTATAACTGTCCTCCTGTCTTCACTACTGGTTGAAGAAAAACATACACGGATGTGGGACAGATGCCTTTCTACCATTCTGCATACGAACAATGTGCTCCGATTAGCCATAAAATCCAAAAATCAATTGGTGGAGGGATAGGTACAACTGCAGGGCATATTTTTAAGCATATTTTGATTTAAGGAGAATATCAACAATATTATGCAATATATTATCAGAGAAGCATGCTGTCCTTGGACCAGGTGGCAAATTACACTCGTGCAATACAACATGAACAAGAGGTATTGCATTGATGAGAATGAGATGAAACCATCTGAATTGTCTGCAGACGGAAGAAACAAAGTGGATATTTAATAATTTTTCTAATTCCTGTACTGTGCTTCTGATGTCTTTCACAGGGGCAGTAGCATCACAATTCTCACTTTTCCTGCTTTTATTCTCCTTAAAATGCTGATCACATATCACTGTATTGATACATGTCAGCCAAACATGTAACAGGATATTCAGGTCTATTTTGCTCTCAAATTGTGTCATCGACAGCTGTCTGTGCTTGTCTTTCTAGTTGACCATACCAGGTTTCCAGACACCCACACATCCATGCTCTCATTCCCCATCCTCACCAGGACAGGGGGTGTAAATCGGATGGAAAAGGCTCTGGGTCAAGACAAAGACGGGCAGATCCATTACCGTCATAAACAGTGACAGCAAAACAGACTCCACTTGTGCAAGATCAATTTAATTTATTGCCCACTGAAAATAAGAATAGTATGGTGAGAAATAGAGACAAAAACCCCTGCATAAATATTTTCCCTTTATCTGTCAACTCTATTTCCGAGGATCAGCTTAACCTTGAACCTTTACTCCCGATTCCTCTACCGCCTTTCCTCCAAGGCATTCCTGGGAATGGGCGCCTGTGGTCAGCTCCTTTCTGTTGCTTCTTCCTCATCACGCTTTACACAGCTCCAGTGAGGCCTCTACAGAGGCTGCAGTACTTCAGGATCAGTAGGATAAACTTGCTCCAGTGCGGGTTTTACACAGTTTACACACTTTCAGGAAGTATTCCCCTCCTCTGGTGTTGAGCCTGCCCACGGATCACCGGGAAAGCCCAGCCCGGCCGGGGTCTCTCCCTGGCCGCAGGCCCATCCCTGCCAGCTCTCTGCCGGCCCTGCTCCCGCTGTCCCCCCGGGCTCGCAGGGCTGTTTGTGGCTCGGTTCCCCTGGCTCAGCCCTGGCTGCCGGGCAGCGTTTTGCCCTCCCTTGGCCAGGCTTTCCCCGGGGCTCTCGCCCGCCCGCCCGTGCCTGAGGGGCTCAGCCGGGCCCAGCCCTGGGGCCGGGCCGGGTGGAAGATGAGTTGCAGCGTGCACAGCACCCCTGTGCTCAGCTGGAGTCAGCCAACCCAGTGATGTCCCCTTCCTGTATATCCCCAGGCTACTCACTTGGAGCAGGTGAGGAAGCACAGCTTTCTAATAGCTGGAACACTGGCACATTACCAGCACCCTGTTGACCACAAATGCAGAGTGGAGGGATTGCTATGAAGAAAGTTAGCCCCAGAATCATAGAATGATTTGTTTTGGAAGGCACCTTAATGATCATGCCATTCCACCCCCTCCTGCAAACAGCAGGGACTTCAACTAGATCAGGTTGCTCAGAGCTCTGTCCAACCTGGCCTTGTACATTTCCAGGGATGGGGCATTGACTATCTGTCTGGAAAATCTGTTCCAGTGTTTCAACATCCTCATCAGAAAACATTGTCATTCTTATAGCTAATCTATATCTACCTTTCCTCAGTTTCAAGCCCTTACCTTCTGTCTTATCGCAACAGACCCCGCTCAAAATTTTGTCCCCATCTTTCTTGTAGAACCCCTCCAAGAACTGAGGGGCCACAATGAGGTCCCTGGAGCCTTTCCTTTCTCCAGGCTGAACAGCCAAATCTCTCAGCCTGCATGCATCTAAGAGGTGCTCTAGCCCTCTGATAATTTTTGTGGCCCTCATCTGAACCACCCCCCACCCCTGCAACAGGTCCATGTCTTCCCTGTGCTGAGGACCTCATTAATTCACACACTGCTCTGGGTGGGAGCTCACCAGAGTGGAGTGTAGGGGGAGAATCACTTCCTTCCACCTTCTGGCCATACTCCTGAGATGGCCTAGCATGTGTATGGTGGCTTCCTGGGTAGCAAGCACACCTCTGGCTCGTGTCCTGCCTTTCATCCACCAGTACCCCCAGCCCAGTGCTGATTTTATTCATGGTGAAACCTGTTAAGTTCCAAGTATACAATTGCTTATATTTCCCTCTTGATTTTGTATTATGAAATCTTACCTATTTTGCCACTATCAGATTTCTCAAGAAAAGTTTGAAAAGTTTAGAGTTTCTACTATCAGTCTCTGGTTACATGCATTTCCTATCTTTAGAATTTTTTTTAATAGTCTTGATCTGATGTTCCATTCCCAGATTCTATTTACATCACAAATCTAATTTAATTCTGTCAGGATTATTTTTAATAGCTCTTTGATTTTCAATTCTCTCTTTTTGACTTTCTCCTCTTACAAGGTTAAGGGGTTGTGAAGTTCTTAACTCCCCTCGTTTGAATTACGAGTGTTCACCTTGTCAGAGATACTGCATAGTATCTTTCATAACTTTGAATAAATCAGTAATACTTTACTCATGCTAAATACTACTTATAAGTACCCATTTGGCACATTGCCTTTGATTGACATTAATGTTTTATTTGGTCACAATGTTCACATTAGTACATCATGTTATTGAATATAAAATAAAATGTCTTTAAAAAACTTTACTGCTTTACCTAAAATATGCTCTACTGCTTTAAGAAGGAATCTCAAATCTCTTCGGAATCTTGCATACAAGAAAATTTAGTTTGGCTTAATTGACTTAACTAATAAAACTGTTTCATATTTAGGCTTGTCTAACATTCAACACAGGATTTGCTGATGCATAATGTAGCCCAACCCCCTCTGAGGCACAGTCCTTTCTTGAGAATATTTTGGTACTGTGCTTTTCTAGTGTTTCTCTCATTTAAAGGGGTCAGTTAAAGTGTAAACTGATACAGAATTTGAAATTACTGTTTTTCCTCTGCTGTTGGAGATTTCTACTTGAGTTTCTTAACTGCAGTCTGTGAGTTTTTTTATTACATCAGGTCTATAATGACGGTTTTTATTCCTGCTGGTATGTATAACAAGGGTGGGTGAAAGGTCTGTATTCAGAAGGCAAGCATTCATTATCCCAAATAGAGGCTGTACAATCCATCCCCTTTATTTATGTATTAATATTACCCTCATCATCACTGCATCTGACTACTTCATGCTTACTACATTATTTTATTTAATAAAACTTACAAAGAGGGAAGCTATTACCATAAAATTAGAATCAGGATTCTTTAGGTTGGAAGATATCTTAAAGATCATCCTTATGTCCAACCATTAACTCAGCACTGTCAGTCCAAAACTAAACCATGTCATTAAGTGCCACTTCTACATGTCTTTTAAATACCTCCAGGAATGGTGACATAACCACCTCCCTTGACAACACTTGCAACGAAGGGGTGAAACTATTATAGGGAGGAATGAAGTCAGGTATCAGGGATAAGTTTCAAGGGAACAATTGAAAATATAGTCAGATGTAGACTGAGCAGAGCTAAGCAGCTCATTATTGTTTCGAAAGGTCAGGGTTGGATTTGGCTCTATTTCCATATGAAGACTGACTCATAGGCTGTCCTTGTTCCCTTCTGCCTAAGAGCACCTTCTATTTTTTCAAAGAAAAATTATACAAATATGCTTAAAAAAAAGAAATCTAAGCTAAAACTCAAGATTTTACCTGTAGATAGTTAGGAAGTGTTCTTTAAAGCTGATATTGTAGAGTGCTAGCTGGTTAAGAGAGAGCCTTCAGTCTGTGGCTCAAGTGATTTAACAGGGAAACTGACTGAGCCAAGGCAAAGGTCTGTCTGCCAGCTCAGGATAAGGAAAAATAAGACCATGTTAGTATAGCTAAAAATCAAATTATGCAGATATTTTTGATATGCAGATGGTTAGTAATTTTTGCTTTAAAGTGATTGTCGTCATAAGTCCTGTCATTAAAAATTATAACATTTTATTTCCAGTAGAAAGATTCCTACAAGAGCTCAGCAGAACACGTAATTCTTTACTATATAGACTAGAAGATGGATGAGAAGTAGAAATTATTTCTAGATCTTATTTATTTTTCACAAAAATTTAGGTTAAATTCACTTTGGCAGCTTTACCATTCAATATGGGTTTTATTCTGCCATTGGTTAAATCTTTTGTTCTTGCAGGTTTTGCATTTATATATGAATGTATATATTTATACATATTTATATATGCCCTTATATATGAACAAAGATGAACAAAAGGTAAATTAGAGTTAATATTGTGATTCTAACCCTCATTTTTCAGGGGAAGAAGAATGATACACTCTACCTTTCATGACAGAAAAATAAAGCTCCAGAAAATAGTGACATGACAAATACTTATATATAGTTATTAAAATATACCTTAAAGCTCCTGCCTTTGACATGTTGATCAAATGGGTGAGAGAGAAAAATTGGTCAATCATATTACCATTAGTTATTTTTCAGAAATAATCAATGCAATAATTAATAAAAGCATGTATGTAATGTTTTTATTAATATAATGTAATAAAAACAATTTAATGTCCATGAAGCTCTCAAAATCCATGAAGGAGTGACAAGTAAATGATGTGAATATATAAGATTTCAGAAGATGAGAACCAGCATTAGGCCTAACTAACAGTATGAAGATATTTCAAGTTTCAGTGTTTTGGGATGAGTATCTCTAAATATGAAAATGTAATTAGACAGTCGTTGTTTACTAAGGATTACTGAGTATAATTTCAGACACAATAAATCAATATTTTTCTCTTCCCACCCCCACTTCCCCACCCCCCCCCCCACCGCCAAATATCTTTTTCAGGATTTGTGTAGTTTATTTTTATTTATGCTTTAAGACATTAAGTTTTTGAGGAAGGTCTGGCACTTTCTATAGTTGTGAATAAAAATGTGTAATTACATTGTTAGAGATGCAGCTTGGTCTGAAGGGTGATAAAATAACACATTATTTGAGAATCTGCCACTGAACTGCTTTGAATGTTATTTCTTGCTGTGAGTGTGGACAGTGTCACTGCGTCATTGTCATAATTGATATTACATTAAAAAAAATACTTGTTTCCTTTCTTTTTCAGAATATTAAACTGCTGTGCAACATTTCAACACATAATGAGAATCTGTATATTCCTATTGATAGCATATTATGTTGGAATTTGAGAGGCCTAGATCTTATTACTGACTGATGGTGCTTTTATGAAATATAATTCCATTTCTTTTGCCTTCTGATGTGCTAGTAAACTTTATAAATAATGAAATATTATTATAATTCTGTTTCCACAGATTAAAACTGAATTTCTTTCTCAGTTATTGCTTTTCTTATTCCATTTGTGCTTGCTTAAAATGCCTGCACAAACCTTTATACTAATTCCTAAAAGTATAGTGATCCTAAAAATTCCCCATACTGTAGTATGTCCCAGGAAATAAAAAAGGTAACTTTTTGGGGGGCTCCTGAACTCCCAGCAATAGCAAACTTTTCAATGGTTCAGTGAGTCTCATACTGCATGATGTTTTCACCGACCTTATTTGTGTATACTGGAGGATGGAGAAAAACAAGACAAGCACTCGTATCTAGCAGATATATTTTCAGTTTATATATATGGACAGATGGGTTGTGGCTCCGACAGAGTGATTATTAAGACAGTGCTTTTGTTCAAAAAACACAATATTTTCTCAGAGGAAGAGTACACTTAGTGACTGTATTTTCAAAATTCTTATTACTAAAATAGGATTACTGATCTGATGCTGTTAGAGGAATTTTTGCTGTCATCCACTGATATGAAACTGAGATATTTTCCAAGGTCTTAGGTGAGATCCCCACCAACTCAGTGCATGTACAAATGTTTTTTTTATAATGGTAATTGAAAAGTATCTTTCTGCTCTTCTGATGCCTGTGATGCCAACTTTTCATCCAGCTCACATTTATCATCTAAGGTCTATATAATCTATCCTATTAGTTACCCTTTAGATATGTTGAAATAGTGTGAAGAGGAATATCTATGCTTCTTGAAGGTTTTCAATGTCCTTTATTTAGATGTTGATCTTTGCTGGACAAGTGGTGCTAACCAAGCTATTCTATTTCTTCCCCTCCTCAACTGGAGAGGCAACAAAAAATACTATACAAAGTGCTTTGCTGGAAGGCCTCTAAGATTATGTGAAAAATCCATACAAAAAAAAGGCTTATCAGAAGATTAGAGTTGGTCAATTTTTCTTGCCAAGATTTACACCAAAATATTGTTTTGAGTAAAATTAGGTTTTCTAGAAATTTTAATCCATTTTGAAAACACTGTCCTTCTACTTTCTACTTCTATTTTTTAGTACTTCAAACATTTTTTATTTCAGTGCAAAATTCTGATGGTGATCAAATTGCTATTTACACAGTCAGCATTTGTGAAACTTTCTCTTAATACTGAAGCATTTTCAAATGAGATTCCCTTCTGTTAAAACTCAGTGGAAGAATGCATAACTGGGCAGTTCTAGAGTTTTAAATGTAGGATGTGGAACTCCTTTTCCGTGCAAGTTTGAGTCTACACCATCCTAGGAATGGTGGCAGACTGTGATAGTTATTTAGCTGAATGTTTTCATTAGATCTGACAAGTCTCTTCAGATGTAACATGGTGTGTTCAGTTAACTGCAAGTTTTGATAGGGATGAATGGTACTGCTGACTTGAATAGCTCTGCTGATTTTTCATGGTTTTGTTTTAAGGAGAGGTAATGAATAACAGTCTTCTAACTGAGGAGAGCAATTGCTTTTGGACATTTATAAAAAATCACTTGGTGAGCTGAGAGTTAGATTGCAGAGATGAGAGTACCAAAAACTACTTTACTTATAGCTTATCAACATCTAACTATTGACTTGCTGCTTTTTCAAAAAGGCAGTGAAGTAAATCAGTCATTCAAAACTCCACATAGTTTCTAGATATTGTGTGAGGATGGAAAATTTTTTGAAGCACATGCACATGCATTGGAAGACTTGACTGTTCTCCAGTGGATTCAATAAATTTTAATGGTTAGGTAGGAAGTTAGCAGAAAAAAAATAATGGCTTATTGAGGCCCTAGAATTAGATACAGAAGGTATGTTTTAGTAGGGGTCAAGGATAGCAATGTTAATCACTGAAAATATTTAAAACATGAAACCTCTTACTCCATCTTTCATTCACCTTCCTAGCAAGTGATAATTGTTCTTGATCTCCAGGTTATCCTAACAGTTAAGCTCTTTTTATGTCAACCAAAAGCATTCTTAGCTCTTAGCAAGCACTTGTGAAGAGTTATGTAAAATATCTGTGTCAGCTATGAAAAAAATCCCCATTGCAACTGCAGCTGTGAAGCTGATAATGTGCTTCCATGATATAGTATATCTGTTTTATACAAGGAGATTTCAGGATAGCATTTGTAAGTCCTTGAACTAGTCATCTGAAACTTCATCATCTCTTTGTGTCCTAAAGACAAATACTATGCTGGTGGGTTCTTTTCTAAATGTTCTATTCTTGCACCATTCACTGTAGATGCAAAGCTGGGATATATACCTTCTTTAAGATTTAAAGAACCTGTTATTGATTTCTTGTTCTTACCTTCCTTCTGGCTTCACAAGACATGCAAAAAGTGATATGACTTTGCTCTTCCAATGAACACATAGCTCCTCTGGTGCAACATTTCTATCAGGATGAATTGGTGTCCCTAGTAACATGTTCTCACTTCTTGTTTTCTAGCAGGGACATCACATTATGTAGTTCAACAAAAACACCTTACTTACAAAATTTTAATATTAAGCTTTGTGGTTTTTAAAATGCAATGGAGGGGGTTTCATTAGCCTGAATTTTGAATTTGTTTATTTGTTCTAGAAATAAATGAATATTTCCTAATGAAGGCTTGCATGACTTGAATATGATTCTGCATGATATAAACAAGCTTATTTCTGCAACAGAATCTGTTAGAGGGAAATGTGTAACTAAAAATTCTGTAAACTAGGGTACAGTAATGAAAAATTTTCACAGTTATAAAATACTTTGACTTAAAAACATACAAGATTAGAATATGCATGGCTTTACTCATTGACATGTTTTCTTAAAATCTATCTTTTTGATTGTGGGTTACATGTTTACATCTGATGTAATTTCTAGTGTACTGGTTTTTGGTCAATCTCCATATCCTTATGCACAGTGTTATAAAACCCTGACTGTTGTAATCCACAACCTCAGGATCACGTCCAGAGAAGCCGCAGGGTTCTGGGGACCAGCATGGAACACCAACAAGACGGGCTTCTGTTCATGAAACCATTTATTCAGCATGGGAACAAACTCAGGTCCAGAGACAGAGAGCCCCGAACAGAGGCAGAGCTGGGGTTTTTGAGGGACAGAACCAGGGTGGAGTTCAGGGTCAGGGACCACTAGGAACACAACTAGGGAGAAACCCCCAGGGGCTCAAACCCAATCACAACTCCTGGGCTGCCCCTCACAAGGGGTTTGAGGTGGGGTAACTTCATCCAGGGCTCACATGTCCATCCCCCAACACAGGGGGTCAAAATTCACACACATGGTTTACAGCCATTCCTCTCCTTTCACAATGCTTATCTGAAACTAACTCTTTGCCTCCCTGAGGCACTTCACAACACCTGACGATTCAATGATAAATGGAAACAATTTGTCATTGATAGCATTATCATAATTCAGAAATTGTTCAACAGAGAGATATTAATGTTCTGTAGTTATATAAACAGTTTACTTGGTTTTGTGCCACAGAGTGAATATACATACAGTGGTACTGAAATTGTTGCTTGTGAATAGATTTTAATCGTCGCAAATTAGTTATACAAAAATTGCTAATTGAAAATTGCTAATTGCTAGTTGACAAGAACAAAAAACCCAACAAAAACATTAACATCAAAATCCCCCCCAAAAAAGAAAACAAACTAAAAGTTGTGTAATACAAATTTAGCATCAATTTGCAATTTCCTACAGTATCTTTTATTTAAATCTATTTTCTATGTGGCTTGTTTTATATTCTATAAGCTTTTAGTTTGAATCCCCATGTCTTTTGTTTGTTGTCTGATTTTCCAGTAGATCCCATGCCAAGCTCATGCTTTGTAGTTTGCACCTCATTCTGTTAGACTGACACTTGTGTTATGCAGTTCATTTTAAAGTGCAGCTGTTGCAGTCATCCAGATTGACATTTGAAGGACAAGACCATGAAATTACAACCTTCTTTTTGAATTTGGAGACAATGCATGTTTTGTTTAGTTTTGGCACTGTCTGCCTGTTTAGGTATCCAGTGCTAGAATATGCAAAACTAGGCGACAGTTAAACAATTTAAATCAAGTGTTCAAGCCAAAGGTATATTTTAACCAGCTGGATTTCAGAGCTGTTTCAGAGATTCATAGAATGACTAGGGTTGGAAGGAATTCTAAGATCATCAGTTCCACCCTCCCTGCCATGTCCAGGGACACATTTTACTAGACCAGGTGGCTCAAAGCCCCATCCTGGCCTTGAACACTTCCAGGGATTACACACCCACAACTTCACTGGGCAGCCTTCTTCTGGTGCATTGTCACACTATTGGGAATGGCGAGAAGCAGGACATGGACTCTCTTGTGAGTTGAACAGGAGAGTGAAGTTTATTACCTCAGATCTTCTTTTATAGGCTGGTACACAAAAGTACAGAAAAGTAAAACTCTTATTGGTTAGTTAACTAACACATCACCATCATTGGTCAGTGGGATACACCACTCCTCAAACTTCTCTTGCAAGAAAACAAGAAACTGACAAACAGCACCTGCAAGGCTGTCTTGTCTCTGAGGATTGTTTTAATTCCTCTTTATGATTTCCCTGACCACTTTCTCAGGTGAGTCTGAGAAAGTTATGTGGCCAGCTTTTCCATAGCCACTGTGCTCCCTGCTTTTGCTCATATTTAGCATCCATAGTGCATCACAACTCTCACAGTAAAGAATTTCTTCCTGAAATCTACTCTAAACCTACCCTGCTTAAGTTTAAAGCCACTGCCCCTTGTCCTGTCCCTACATGCCCTTAAAACATCCCACTCCATCTTCCTTGTTAGTCCTCTTTAAGTACTGGAAGGCTGCTATAGGCGTTTACTGTCTACTGGCTTTTCCTTCCTGTATCACTAAGGACTACCGAAACATGTTTTCTGACATATTTGGTAGACCAATTTTAGCCAGACGTGGATAAATGCAATAATATTATTGGGAATTATATGTATGATCTGTCTTGTTTTAACCCCAGCCAGAAGTGGCTCACTCACTTCCCACTAGTGAGACTGGGGAGAGAACCAGAAGGGTGAAAGGTAGAAAGCTCAAGGGTTGAGGTAAAGTGAGTATAGTAGGGAAAGCAAATGCTGTACACACAAGCAGAGAAAGATGTGAAATTAATTCACCACTTCCCATGGGCAGGAAGGTATTCGGCCATCTCCAGAATATATTCCATATGTGATGGTGACTTGGGAAGACAAGCCATCACTCCAACTGTGACTGCCCTCTGGCCCTTTCTCCCTGTTCTCACCACTTAACAAGGTCTTCAGTCAGTTTGGGGCACCTGTTCTGGCTGTGTCTCCCCGCAACCTCCCGAGCACCCCCAGCTTCCTCACCAGCAGGGCAGTATGAAAAGCAGAAAAGGCCTTGGCTCTGTGTGAGCCCTGCTCAGCAATAACAAAAACATCTCTCTATTACCAACCTTGTGCTCAGCACAAGTACAAAACACAGCCCCATACTAGCCACTGCAAAGAAAATTAACTCTACCCTGGCTGAAACCAACATATGATCTAATACTTGGCAGCTGTATCTGTACTGTAAAATTCAGTGATACCAGAGACCACCTCCTTGTTTCACTTATGACTTTAAAGAAAAAATTCACTTGCTTTTATTTCTTACAAGTGAGGTGTGGAGAAACTAGAGGAGAAAGACTTTTTTTTTTTAAGAAAATTACTTCTGAGGGCTGAGAGCCATCTCTCATTCAAAGAAGTGCTGGTAATAGAGTTTGGCACAGCATTTAGAATATTAAAAATAGAATGGAGAAGAAAAGTGTCAGTGAGACATATTTATCAATATGCCTGAAGTCACATTCCTGAATTTACTGTTTTGGTTAACATAGTTTTATTTAAAGAATACATACAAGGAATGCAGAATTGATGAAAAGGTGAAAAAATTGTGCATTTAATTATATCAGTCTATGTAATGCAGGTAAATAGATTATCCCACCAACTGCATACCAATAAATTATTTTAAATGTTTTATCATTATTAGTATTTTTATGGCTTCCCATTAATTCTTTTCAAACAGATCATAAATTCGAAAGGAAATAACACTTTGGTGTTAATCTCTCTAGTTAAAGCTCACATAAAAAAGAGATTTGTGTTTTTGCAAACCAAAAAGGCTTAATTTTTCTGCTTTTCATTAAATCACACTATAATTTTCTTTCTTCTAGGATACAGTCTTCTGGAGAATCAAAAAGGAAAGCAGAGTATTTGCAGTTATACTGTGAGCTCATAATATCACTCTTTTTATTCGTAAGCTGATTCTGCATTGTGCATAAATAAGTGCTGTGGAATACAAAATCTTCTTGTTAATATTTTAGATTAAGATTCAAGGACCACATAAAATGGATCAAGGCAAGTCTGCAGAAAATGGCGTTGTCATTTTGATGAACTGTTGGTGGACTCTCTGAAAACAAGTACAAGATGTGCTTAGTTATATTATTATCATAACTAAGAAAATAATAATTAAAAAATGCCTTTACAGTTGGGATTCACAGACTGAGTAATTTTGCATATTTAAACATTGGTTATTCTATTTGAATTATCCTATATATTAGTCTTTATTGTTGAACAGATTTATTTCCTTTGGAATACACAAACCCCATGTATTTTCTATTAGTAGAATGAATTTTATAATAAATGATATATCAAGCATGAGTTAATACAAGGTCTGGACTATTTTTTAATAGCAAGTTAATATTTGTTTCACTGTTATCTCAGTTTAAAAGTATCTAATGATTAAAATAGCACCTTTATTATAGCTCATATTCTATTAACTTGAAAGGAATTAGACAACCACAAGCATTCAATTTACACTAGTAGTATGCTCTACCATTTTTAAGTTATTTTCCTCAAAAAACCTCCAACAGTTCTTTCAAGATTTTCCTAGTTATGAAGAGCATTTACTTAGCATAGTATTCATGTCAACACTTACTATTTTTTCCTTAATATTTTCTAGAATGATACATGTACTTCTCTTCAGCCTTCTTCTGCAGGCATCCTTATGGCCCTGTGTGATTTTCAAACATACGATAAAACAGACCCTGTGAAAGACTGTTCTTAACCTCAATAATTTTGTGTTCTAGAAAAGGAAAATGTTACATATCATTTGAACCACATTAATTTTATATAAGTAACAAAAACTTGAAGGCTGCAGTAATTTATACTGAAAAGAAAATGAAAGCTGTAGGCAAATGATAAACATTTATTTAGTTAGTAAAAATGTAGACAGTTATACATTAAAGTCAATAATACTGATGTATTTTGGAAATAATTTGAATTCTTTTCTATACGAAGCATGAAGCAACATATGAATTTCTCATTATGTACACCATTCCTTTTATATAGCAGAAGCTAGAGCATATTATCATGTTACATTTCTAATGGGGAACCTATGAATTTTCCTGAGAAGTCAGATGATTTTATACAGAGTGATTCTAGAGGTGGACCTCTAAAAAGGGGGAAGAATGTTTTGCAAAATTAACCAGAGTACTTATTTCAGAGGATGTAGGGTTTTGTGGGGTGTTTTGGTTTTTGGTGGTTTTATTTTTTTGTTTTTTTTTTTTTTGTCTGTTGGTTGCTTTTTTCTTTTTTTTTTCCTTTTTTCTGGGCTTTTTTGTTTGTTTTTTGGGTTTTTTTGGTTGTTTTTTTTTTATTTTGGTTGGTTTGGTTTTTTTGGTTTTTTTTTGGATTATCCAGAAAAATTGAAATTCAAAGCATTAAACTAGAAGAGTCTCATCAAAACACTGTTGGGACTCAAATGTATGCAAACTTTTAAATGTACTATAGATCATTTAAAATAGCACCCCATATGTCTCTTATGAAAAATCCTACAGGCTACTATATCTTTACAAATAAGTCTTTCTTTAGAATTATTTTACATTGGGCCAACTTGAAACAGAGTTTTCAGCTGTGCACAATAATGTGTTTAATAAGAGATGCCTTAAATGTGAAACTTCCTTAAAGTTTTTGTGCTGTAAACCCCCTAACTGGTTTAATGGCTAAGTAAGCTGCCATATAAATTATGATGTTTTATGCATGGGAATTAGATGTTATTTTGATGATATATTTCCTCTTGATATCTGTTTCCAAACCTAAGTACATGTTTAACTAAGCAATAAATAGAAATCGTGAGCTGAAAATTGCTCTGATATTGAAAATGTCCTGAGAACTGTTGCCTATTATAATGAAGTAAATAGGTTATATATATATTTATACTAGATTTTCAGTGAAAATACTAGTATTTATTGTTTTACTAATCTTTCCTTAATCTTTTCCCTGTGTCATTTGGCATATTATGTTATTTTTTTCTCTAAGACAACCTAATTCCGCCAAGAAATCCTTTGTCACATTCCCAGCACGGCAACTAGTACCTATAGAGGACATTCTACACACTTCTGAAAGTGTGAAATTTAACTACTTTGAGTTTGATCAACTAAAAAAGCAACTTTAGGAATGTTAATGCTGTTATGAGACATCCCTGGATCTGAAGGAAAGCTAGTATTTTAAATGTTATTTTTTGGTGAAGATTAGAGAGATCACCTTGAGGATGCTTTCTTAAAAAAATACACAGACAAAAAATCCCAAACACCACCCCCCCCCACCCCCCCCCCAAATTTGGCTTCCAAATATTTCAAGTGCTAGAATCTTCTTTTCAAATTGTTCTGTGAACTCCATTCTCAAGTAAAGATAGATACCTGTTTAAGTTAGCTGGGCTCAGAAAGGCTTCTCATAGGGTTAAACTGCTTTGAACAGAATTTAACCTGTGAGAGATTCCTGGGATTTAATGGAGAAAATTTAATCAAAATCATAGCAAAAAAAAAAAGTCTTTTGCAGAACAGTCAAGTGATAGTTAAGCACTGAAGTCTATAATTCAGGTACTCAGTATTTAAGTCCTTGCTCTGGCATCATATCATTACCTTACCATCAAGCCCTTCAGCCATCCCTGTCATCTCTGCTGGATTCAGTGAATAATTTTAGTACAAAGTGGAAACATATGAGGGAGAGACTAAGGCAGTAATCTAGAAATCCCAGTGGGTCATGGGAGTAGCATGAGAACTTGCCTTTCACAGACTGGTTTTCTATGTCACAGAGCATTTATGTAAGCTGATGAGCCTTTTATAACTTAGCTGAGTATACTAACTACAGAACTTACAGGCTTTGGAGTAAAAGAAAATTGTTTGGGTTCTTTTCTCCACAAATTTTAGAAACTTTTGTCCAAGTGTATGTTGACATCTCAGTTAGAGGAGGGGCTAGCTATTTCTTATCTAGCCTTAAAATATAAATATGAAAGTGCTGGGGAGTGGAATTAAAACAACTGAAATAGCAAAAGGCCTATAATACTGTTAAAAGTGTAGTTTTCTGCAGAGCTTCAGTTCTGCAGTTGAATCATTCTGAGGGATGCTACTCCACAATTTGTGTTGCTACCTTCCTTCAGGGCTTCAAGCCCTTCATCACTGCTGTTGATATTTCCTGCTTTCTTTCACAACTTGACCAGTTCTTCTTCCTTTGGGATTATCCAATTTAGATAAATATCTCCTGATTTTGGCTTATAGGTCACATATGTCAAGACATGTGTTTAGGACATTTTATCAGGAAACTGTATACCTCCTGGATATATGTGCTCAACCCTAATGTGCTTCCAGCAAATATTAGGATGATGGAATTCCTGGCTGAACATCTGGACTCTGTGTGGCTCATTAATAACATGATCTATTTCAAAAAAACATTCATAGGAATAATTTAAGGTTTTCCACAATTATATCTTTCCAGGTATTACATATCTATTAGGCTATCAAAACATATTTTTCTGGTTTTTATATTTAATATATACATAGCCTAGTAGCTGTGCTCTAAGTGGCTTTTGATCACAATTAATATCCTGCATAAAGGAAATAATGATAGCTATTTAATTATTCATTCAATACAGTTTATTATGAATCATTCTAAAATCTTAGCAAGACCTACAAGATTTCAGCTGAAAGACTGTCAGCCGACTGCAATTGTCAGACTAGTGAGTTCAAACAATGAACATTAATAAAAGACAAATAGTAATTATTTCATAATTTAGCTATTCTAATCTGAATGGCCTGTACTATTTTCTGTGTAGGATTCCTTCTGCAAAGTTTTTTTGAAAATAATTGTGGATCAAATGACAAAGAAAAATAATGTTATCTTTGGTTTATGTCAGATATTTGATTATTTGGGTGGAGTTCACAACTGTTGTACAACTTTTAAGATAAGAAAAAGCTATATTTATGTCCATTTTAATAACCCATAGGAAATGGTAATTTTGCATTGCATCTCATCCAAAAAAAACAATCCAAAATCATTTCAGTTTGGTAACAATTTCAAGTGATGCATACACTACCAAAATATTTCAGTGACAAGATGTTTCAGCCCTCACTTTAAGCTAATTAGCTAATTTTAAATAAGATAATTTAAAGTTTTCCTTCCAACTCAAAATATCCAGTGATTCTGTGAAACTACTTCCTGTGCCCATACAATGGATTTTATTATTTTATTTCAGGTTAATACTTTGTCAGATATATATGTTTGCCTGCATTTGACTGCTTTCTACCTTAAGTGATGAGTAAGCATGAGCAGATTGACTTCTTAAGTCACACATTTAAGTAGGAAAAAGATTAACTTTCTGTCTATACATGTGCAAGTACTTATTCATGAATATGCTTGTTTGATACATGAATACCTGTGTGTGGTTTTTAGCCACTAAATTTGATAAATTTTTTGACTGAAATGATAATTTATAAAGTGTTGATTAGCTTATTAAAAGTGAGATGTAGTCATAACCGAAAATTTTCTCCTTTGGTACTTTTGAAATTTAGCTCTTAGCCATACCAATTTTTAAATAAATGTGATTGGATTGACTCCAAGTTACTCCATTTGCACCTGCAGCAAAACAAAGTTGCTGGGTTATACCATATTATTACTTTATGTTAAGGAGTCTCTCTCAGAGATTAGGAGGTCTGTTTCATATTGCTGCCATTGCAGCTTGAAAAAAAATCAGATTTTATTTTTATTACAGCTTATTATTTTATGAAAAGACTACATGAGTTGCATGAGAATTCTCTGAAATAATTATTTCTATACAGCTTATATAGAGTACTGAATGACTTTGGATTACGTATATGAGTCAAAATATTCCTAGTATTTTTCAGGATCATAATAATTTTCATTTACCCATAGTGCTACCTAAATAAAGGTCTCTTCTTTCTGTTCTTCTAGTCAATCTTTTTATCACATTCATAATTACGGCCACTTACAAGGGTAAGGATAAGGATAAGTGTAAGGATTGATGAACCATCACATAATCTGAAGGATGGGGGAAAATATTCTAATGATCTGCTTCACCATTTCTGATCAGAGAAAAATTAATTACACATTATATTTATGCACATTCTTCAGTCGATGAAAGGAAGTAGCAGTCACACACAGGAATATGCAAATGTGAGGTATTGTAAATCATATTGCCATTTACTAAATAACCCTTTCTGTGAAAAAGTAAAATAACTTTAAATTTAGATTCTTCAGTGTTGAAATATTTCTGTTTTTCACAGAAAAAACCTGCAGAATCATAGAAAAAGAATCTTTTCCTTTGGATCTTTCTAAAGCTGCCATTAAAAAATATTTTCTAATAGATACATATATTTTCATGAGCATGCTTAAACCTATTATCTGTTTCAAAATTCTTGAAACCCATACATTACTTAACATCAGTAACATTCTGTCCTGTACATGCAGTAGTAAGAGGGCTACATGAACAGCAGTGCATGATCTCCCATGTCATGCACTTTATCATGGAGGTAGCAAAGTCACATAACTTACCAAGAATAGTATGAGCAAACCCATGACAGAGCTGGAAAGGTAGCTTACTGTGGGAATTCCAAGCACAGAAAGCTCTCAAAATCTAGTGTATGCAAGCTTAGATATAGACATGGACACAGGGTTTGACTTGAGGCCTTGGAGAAAGCTTCCAGATTTAGAATGATAAGTAAGAATGTGAGTTTAAATAGAAAGGCATTAAGCTAGGTAGTGGGAAGTTTTACAGTTTTAAAGTTATGATATAAAAGTAGTCATAAAGGTAACACGAAGTTTAAGGTATAACAAGTAGTTTTATGCGTCATTATATGATTGGCTAAAAAAGTCAGTACTGCAGCAAAGACGTATCAAACAAAATAATTAACTATTGGTGTGAAAGTAGAAACATTCTTTTGTGGTATAAGTTTATTGGCTAAGTAACCTTTAAAGGATCTTGTAACCTGTAGTCTTGTGACCACTGACCAAGAACATCTGGTGAATATGGTGAAGATGCTCTCATGACTTCATGAGACCATAGAAAAAGAAGAATAAATCATGCTTTGAAATGTCTTTAAGTGGTCCCTTCTCTCTCACAAAATCCCACCACTTATATCTCTGCAGGCTCAATATGTGTGATTCTATAAATACATGGAGGATCTGCTGTCCATTTGTATAACTCCTCAGCTGGAAACATCACCTCTAAAATCCCAGGAAAGTGTTGTAACAAAATGTTTTACCCTTTCCTGTGGTAATGTATGGTGAGGATCTTGTTCTATACTTGGTACTTATGTCATGTGGTGCAAACTTATTTTATTTATGCAAGAAATATCTTTAAGAATTGTAGAGTAAGCAATATGCAGGAATTCTTGTACACTGACCTAGAGCAGAATATTGATTCTCAATATATTCATATCTCAAGATATGAAGGTGGCATCAGTGTAGAGATGTATGGTGTCGCCCTGAAAACCCAGCTTCTGAGCTTGCTGACATGGTTTTCTAAGGACTTTCCCAGGACAGTAACTGTAAACATAGATATGTGTACATTCTTTCTGTTACACGTCTTGTGATGGGCATCTCTCATGGCCAGTGCAGTGAGAAAGTGTTATCCTGACCATCCAATCCCTGGCTGTGGTAGGAAGCCTATAAATCCTGGGAGGAAAAATAAACTTCTTCTTTCTTTCACCACACCTTGACCTGTGTCTGCGTGATCTATTCATCTTCAGCGGTAACATCTGGTGACCTCGCCGTGTCTTGCACGTGTGTTACAGGGTACTGTCTAGCCTGTGGCTATGGATGGTTTTGGGCTTTCTCTTATGGAGGGCCTGGTCATGGAAATATGGCGTGCAGCGTCTGATCAGAGAGGGATTGATGTTTCGTATGCTGACTTTCAGCGATTGTTTGAGTATGGCAGAATTGAGGGGTTTTTCCCTGTGGTTGAAGCGATATTTTCGCAGTTAGCTTGGGAGGCTTTAGGCGATTCCCTGATCGAGGCTCTGCTGGTCGGTTATGAGCCCCGAGTGCTCCGGATCGGCGAAGGTGCGGCTTTCTGAGGTCGGCTCCTGAGGTCGGCTCCCCAGGGCCCCCGGCGGCTTGAACGGGCCGCTGTGGGACCGGTGGGCGTGACCCCGCCTCGGCCCGCCCCCCAGCGGTGTAGGCCCGGGGCAGGGTTGGATCCCTGCCGGCAGGCTGTCAGGCGCGCCGCGGACCCGGGGGGTGTAACCCCGCCTCGGCCCGCGCCCCGGCGGTGGAAGCCCGGGGCGGGGTCTCCTCCTTCGTGTGCCCTCCCGGCACAGACCGATGGGGGGGGTGCTTGAACGGGGGGCGGCGCCGGCCCTGGGGGATGCCTCAGGGTCTGTCCCATGTCCCTGCTGCGGCTGGGCTGTGACCTGCCCCGCGGTGGGGGACGGGCCGGGCCCGGGCCCCGTGCCGGATTCGTGGGGCGTGGGGATGAGTGCTGCAGGTGGTTCTGCCGGCCCCATGCTGCCGGATTCCCCTCCTGTGAGCCCGGGTTGTTCCCTGGCGGCAGAGCAGGACGGTGCCGCGGTTTCGCAGGCTGTGCTTTTACCGGCACCCCGGTTCACCCCCGCGCCAGGAGAGGGCTGTGCCGAACTGCCTCCAACCCCCCCCGCCTCGGGTTCCCGGGCATCACCCGAGCCTGTGGCTGGAGCCGGCCCTCCCCCGTCGCCTCCTGCGGCTGTGGCAGACCAAGGTCCTGCACTGTTTCCCACTGGCTCGGGTGGTGCTGTGCGGGGGAGAAGCCGGTGGCCTTGACGGGCCAGGGGTCCCAGGCTGCTGGAGTTTCTTCAGCTGGCCTGTGGACTTTGTCCTCCTGTAAAATGACTGTGCAGCTGAGCGTATCAGGCATTCCATGTGCTTCCGAATGCTTTGATCCGGTGGGTGAGGCCATGAGTGCTCTTCTTGTGGCATGGTTGAACACCACTGCTCAGGGCATCATTGTTCACCTAGGGGACGTTGATTCGGATTTCCTGGGGTGCATTTCTGCCATGGGTTCCATGCTCACCCCTCCTGTTCCTATCCCTGCGGGACCCGGATTTGTTCACCTTGTGCCTTTTGAGTTTCATGTTCGCAGAGCTGAGAACTAGCTGTGGGGAGATGGTGGCTTCAGGTTCCCTGGACCTCCCTGGGTTCACAGACTGCTGTTCTGACAGCCAGGGATCATCCTGAATGGGTCTACACCCGGTCCATCCTTGGTGAGATGCTGTCAGAGATTAGCTTCCACGGGTTTTTGACACTGGCATGGACATCACGATTGTCAGGTTTGCTGACGGGCTCCCAGAGTGACCCTTGGACCCGATGCTGACACATTCTATGCAAAGAAGAACTTGAGACTGACTCTTTGTTCAGCAGAGATCTGGAGCTTCGACCAATCCCTGGGACATTCCTGTTTTCTGTATCAAGAAGAAGTCTGGGAAATGGAGGTTATTGCAAGACCTCCAGAAAGTTCATGCTATGATGGGAAGCATGGGGATGATGCAGGCTAGCATGCCTTCACCTGCCATGCTTCCTGCTGATTGGCTAGTCCTCATCGTGGATCTGAAGGATTGTTTTTTATGATTCCTTTGCATCCTGATGACAGACCGAAATTTGCCTTTCTGGTGCCAGCTATCATTAATGCTGAGCCCACACAGAGATATCAATGGATTTTTGCCATAAGGCATGTGAAAATTTGCCGACATTTGCCGATGATATGGGGCTCTGGCCCTCTCTGGAGTTTGCAAGCAGTTTCCTGCTGCTCGTCTCTACAACCTCCCTGAAATTATTTGAGGGTCAAAATAATTTTTGGGACAAACAGTCCCGCATTTGGAGGTGCAATTATTTTTTTTGCATTCAGTGCAGACACTGCATGAATGATGTCCAGATAGTAATGGACTTTTACATGGTTGTGTCCCTATATGGGACTGACCACGACACAACTGTCTCCCTTGTTTGGTCTCTTAAAGGGGGACTCTGATTTTAAAGTCCCCTCTGACACTGACCCCACAGGCACAGTAGATGCTGGAGGAGGTTCTGCGAGCAGTTTCTGCTCCTCAAGTTTATTACATTAATCTTTCCATTGATGCCGCTGTTTTGGTTTTTTGGTTTTTTTTTTTTTTAGAGAGTCATGAGGCTGGATCAGCCCAATTGATAGAATTACAGACTGCTGTCATAGCATTTCAGAAGTTTTCCCAGGCACCTTTCAATTTGGCCATGGATTCTGCCTCTGTGACCAAATTGAGAGCCATCCACAAGCAGGTGTTGATGTTAGACATTTGTTTAATTTATTTTTTTTCTGTTTTTGTTGTTTTTGGGTTTTTTTGGGGGGGGGGTTTGGGTTTTTTTTGTAATAACGAAAGGGTGAGATATCACCCTGAAATTACAGCCTTCTGATTGTATGGAGTATTGTATTTTCCTATTATTTATCCTTTTGATTGTTTATAATGTTGATAGTTTCTTTGTTCATTTTTCTCTTTTCTTTTCTTTTCTTTTCTTTTCTTTTCTTTTCTTTTCTTTTCTTTTCTTTTCTTTTCTTTTCTTTTCTTTTCTTTTCTTTTCTTTTCTTTTCTTTTCTTTTCTTTTCTTTTCTTTTCTTTTCTTTTCTTTTCTTTTCTTTTCTTTTCTTTTCTTTTCTTTTCTTTTCGTTAAACCAAAAAGGGTGAGATGTTGCCCTGAAAACTCAACTTCTGAGCTTGCTAACATAGTTTTCTAAGGACTTTCCCAGGACAGTAACTGTAAACATAGATATGTGTACATTCTTTCTGTTACACGTCTTGTGATGGGCATCTCTCATGGCCAGTGCAGTGAGAAAGTGTTATCCTGACCATCCAATCCCTGGCTGTGGTAGGAAGCCTATAAATCCTGTGAGGAAAAATAAACTCTGCTCTTTCTTCCACCGCACCTTGACCTGTGTCCGTGTGATCTATTCATCTTCAGCGGTAACAGTATGGCAGTATCATGCTGTCCTTCACTAATATATTTCCAATGTTTTTCCCTAGCTTATACATTTCCCTGTCAGCTGAAAGGATGCTCCAGGGTTTTTCCACAATTCTTATTCTCTAGTAACACTACCAGGGGATTGAATCTGGCCTTATACATTATATGAGAAGGATGCTAGTTTAGTACTTTGTTCATGTAAAACAGCCTTCCAATAAGCACAATTATTCTCAAGAAAAGTAGAATCTGACTGATTCAGTCTTTCATGAGCAACAGAAAACATCTGAAGCAACTAGACAGCTCCAAATGCTGTGAGAAATGGAAAAATATAAATTTCCACAGGTGCTGAAGGGTTCAATCTGCAGGCTTAGAAAAAGCTTGGGTTAATGTAATGTCTTGGTTTTGGGAGACAGGTGTCTGCTAGGGAGGGTAGGAGCCTCCCTTAGAATGAAAGAATGTAGACCCCCTCTCTCCAAATTATTATAATTCTGAAATCAAGGGGCTCTCAGGCAGAGATCTGGGGATAGAAATAACAGTCCTTTGCTAGTATTTATTGCCAGGCAAACAACAATAACTACAGTGTTAACAACAAAACAGAACCAGGGACCCCGTGACAGCTTTCTCGGCTGAGACGGGAAGGAATGGAGGAGAGGCTTTGTTTCACAAACCCCTCGGGCGGGCAGTCCCGGTGCTCCTGCAGGGCTCCGAGGAACAGTCGGCTGGAACAGCAGGGACGAGCTGAGATCCTGGGCTGGTGGATGAGGTGGAACAGCAGGGATGAGCTGAGATCCTGGGCTGGTGGATGAGGTGGAACAGCAGGGATGAGCTGAGATCCTGGGCCGGTGGCTGAGGTGTATCAGCAGCTCCGCGGCGGTGCCTGGCACTGCCACACGTCCCAGAAGAACAGGGGGTGCGAGGCCACCAACAAAGAGGGAAGAAGGAGAAGAAGCAGCAGCTCCGTCTGGGTGATGGCGAAATTCCCTTCTCCCCACCGCAACAGCTCTGCACCCCAAAGTGTCCTTCTCCGAAGCTGAAGAAGCCACCAAACTGTCCCCACCCTCCCCTTTTCCTGCCCCCTTTCCCCCCTGTGCCCAGTCAAACTCTTTGTCTTTTGTCAAGCACCCAACCTTCAGTTAGGTTTTCCCCGCAACGAATGGGTAAAAATTCCACAGGCAAGCCAGAACTAAAAGGACACCTAACCCCCAACATGTAATGATAAAGGTACACAAACATTAAGTAGAAAAATCATAAACTTATGTTCCTATAATTGTAAGTAAGAATATGCCTTGAGTAAGAAATTATATTAGGTAAAATAGTGAGAGGTTTGAGCTGCAATAATGTGACTTATAGGGTAGACTATTTAGAAGCTATAATAGAGGTGTGTTTGGGTACATGACCTATCAGTCTATTGGCTGAAAGACAGAGGCAGTGTGGCAAAGTTAGGCAAAGGTGATAGGTTATTATGTAGAAACAAGTTTCATGTCAACTGTCTATTGGACCAAAACGCTACATATTGCTGTGTGAAGAAGAAACCCGTGACTACCTTGAGCTATGGCTGACTTGTTGCTCCTCTCCAAATCTCACGTCTTCGAGACTGATATCTTATCTGGCTTACTTAAGCAATAAATCATCTTAAATAGCATGTTGGTCCCATCCCTCGTTTTTCATCTTGACAAAATGCAGTAAAAACTATTTTTGCACAAATTCTTTTATTTCTTCAGCATATAAATCTTAGCCTTTGGCCCTCTGTCGTGATGCAAAGCAACTAAGTGGGTTATCTGCTATGGTAAAATACACTGTTGCTATTGCTTTTATAACAGAGCTACAAACTCTTACAGATCAGTATAACTGTAGTAACAATTTACTGAAATGCATTAGTAACTTAGTGCAATCTGGACAGTAGATTTACTGTGCAGTTGTAGTCATGTAAATACAAAACTAACTCCCAAACTTATTGCATGTTGTATAACACAAGAACTATCAGTCCTTAGAGAAAGTATATCCAAAGTGCTGGTGTAGCAAAGTTTTCTCTTAGTGGCTACTTTATCACTCCTGGAATTTTATTTAATTATTTTTCCCTAAAAAAGCAAGATTGCTGAATCTAGTTTAGTAGTATTTGGGACTGAAAATGTTAGCAGTGCTGTACTACAGTTCAAGGGCATTACTACAATTTATGCTATATTTGGAAGGGAAGTCTCTCTGGGTTCATCATTGATTCTAGGCTAGTAGGAGGAAAATAAACTAAGGCCACTCAGGTCTAGAGTCTCCTGGAGAGTAATATGTAGCTCACTTAAGGCAATAAATTAGAATAAAATACCTTTGTCTTCTCCATTTCTAAGCATATTTGTCTGAGGTATGAGGCTTTTGACATAAAATTCATCAGAAAAAACACAATATTGTGAATTCATGAAAGGAGATTAACTACTGATAGTGATTGTAACATAAAATTCTATTTCTATTTTTGGGAGAAATAAAACTATTTCCTCTACAATTAGTTCTAATTCCTTTACAGAATTTTTTGTCTGTATGCTATGTTGTTATCTATTAAAAATGGGGATAGATTGGGGTTTTGCCATCTCCTAGATTGAAAGACTTCCAGGGAAATTTAGATATCTTTTCCTGAAAACAGAAGCACGTAAGCTGAGTGATCGGTTCAAGGTATAAAAGCGTATCCATGTGTTTGATCCTGGAAAAGATGTTTTGTCTGTGTGTTATATAGCAGAGTCTTTCCATCTTTGTACTATAAAATTCAGTCTGCTGCTTTTGCAGAAAGAAGTTATATACCAATTACAAATTTATCAGTCTGTACTTTGCAAATTCATTCCTACTCCTCATCCTATAGTTCCACAAGGAGAATCTTTTGGAATCTCTCACTTTGGATTGTTGAGCTATGTGTCCATATTGAGATTCTGTATGCTTTGCGCCTATGCCACTGCTAGTTTGCTTGATCCTGTCATTTATGTACTTACAAAAGATGGACAAGGCGTCCAAAGAGAAGGTCACTACATAAGATGTTGAAATAAAAATCAGGAAAATTTTCTGTATGCATTCATTTCTCAGATTTCCAGAGGGTTATAGCTACTCTGGCAACAGGTACCTGGAAATTCTATACCCTTAGTCATCCATATCTAGTATTCAGCTGAAATATGTTGTGGCATTCTTCTGGACTTTTTTTTTTTTCTCCTCTTAAGCATCTAATTTCTGAGACATTCCAGTCTGCCAGTGCTTTTCAGTGTTCCAGTCCTTTTTTGTATTACTGATGCTTCACAACGTTTTGCGATCCTATTCAAGTGTCAGGATATTTGGACTTTTTTTTTATTAAGGCATTCTGTCATGACAACTCACATATGACCTGTGATTAACAGGTCATACAGGGGCTGGTGTAAGAACAGTTGGTTCTCTTCAGTCTTTCATGTTTCACAGTTACTTTCTCTCTGATGAAAAGAGAAAATCTATTATTCACACAATATTACAAAGGAGCTGTGACTACATGGTGTTGAGCCTGAACTAATTTATCTTGAGACAGACTCACTAACTGTCCCTGTGCCACATTAATGTAAATGTTCTGGGTTCTGAGTTCAAAGCAGTGCTGTGAACTTTGTGCTCATCTCTGAGATGTAACTCGAAGTATCTGTAATGTTCTTCGGTGGTCCATATAGACATAGGTCCACAGTCAATCTTCAGGAGATCTGATCTGGAAATAAGTGCAGAAATTATCCTACTTACCAAGCAGTCCTAAAACATGTATTACATCTTCAGTATCACATGGTTAATAAAGCCACTTCCTTGCATCAGCATTGTTTGCATTTCTGGAAGCAGTACATCTGCAAAGAAACTGAGATTAAACTCAAGAGGGGCAAAGGCAACAGAGGGGTAAAAACAGCACTTTTGACAGCTGTCAGGTTATTTTCCTATATAAGAATGTGAAGTCTACATGAGTTTATGCCAGAAGGTGTTACCTTTTTGTAAGTTTTGCAGCATGAGTTTCATTTCACTGATAGCAGTTGTTATTTTAGAAACAACTACATAGATGTCAGTAGGATACTGGCTGTGAGAGATTTTTGGTTGTTTTTTTTTTTTTTTCCCCAAATTAAAGCAGCATGTTTCTAACCATACTCACCTGGTTATGCAAGCCTGTGTTAATCCCCATTAGAAAATTAGGCCCTCTTTGTCATTCAGAATAATATGCTGAATATTATATGCATAAACTTAATATACTGCACAATGAAAGGAAACTATCTTGGATTTACTTTGAACTGCCAGAGATTAAAATTTAACTAAAATTAAAACTTAGAAATGAAATGGAATATTGATCCATTTCATGCTAGATAAATACAGTCAATGTTCATCAAAAAATGCCTTTTATTAACTTAAATACAGTGTTCTAAAAATCCTTGACCCGAATTATTGCTAAATTATTCACTATATATTGTCTTTCAATTATTTTATAAAATCTAATTATCAGAAAACCATTGGAAATCCTTCTTATATGTTCCTCTAAGCAGAAAGGAAATTAGAGCTTCAAAATTTACAGTTCTTACTTTTTATGAATGACGGAAGTACTGTTGCACCTTTTATCAGGATTAGTCTCCCATCTTCCTTTTAGCATTGGAGAAGTTTGGAAACAGAGTAGAAAAAAAATACCAGCAGAGAAAAATAATAGATTTTTTACTCTTTCTGGAAAACATGGGGAGGTTAATATGAAAAGAACAGCAAAATGAAAAACAAAACCAAACAAAAATGCCCCATAAAAACAAAAACAAACAAACAAACAACAACCAAATAAACAAAAAACCAAAAACAAAACAAAAGAATAAGCAAAAACCACCCATCAAACCCCAAAAACACCAAGAGTTGATTTTGTGGCATTCAGAACTGGAAAGTAAAAAAGATGACACACTGAATTTGATAATAAGCTTCCTTCTTTTAGTTTTCCACCAGATTTGGGTCTAACCAGTTTCTCATCATAAGCACTATTTATGTTTCAATGTCATAAGTATGCCAGAAACAGAATCTAAGGGAAAAACTAGCAAAGCCTTCCCTGTCTTGTTTTTTTTAATGTCTTCTATTATATAACTCTCTTTTGCTATAAAATGATATAATTACAGAAATGTAACTACAGAAATGATATGATTAAAACCTTTCCAGATTTTTATCCAGAAATTAGGGATAGAAATATTACGTTGTAATATCTTTTCTTATCTCTATTATGGTAGAGAGTTTGAACAATTATAGCTCAGCTTTTGCAGTACTTTATCCTTCTGTACCTGAGACATAGTATAAAGGGACAAGATTCAATGAAACACAGGGAAAAGTGAAATCCCAGAGATCTGAAAAGTAGGAAAGTGACATCTTAGAAATTCAGATCTTGGTCTAAAAACTGAGCATAACTCATCCACTACAGAAGTCTGATGACCTCACGATCAATCTGACAATGGGTTTAAGGTCATACAGGGAATTTTTTCCAGCACTGAGACCTGATCTATTCCCATCCAACATGCACAAAAAAACCAGTTTGTTCTCTTTTCCTTCTCTCACTTTTCTACCAGCTCAAGCTGTCCAATTCTCTTTTGCTTTGTAAAGCAGTAGTGAACATTTCTCTCTTGTTCTTCTTTCCATTATCTCCACAATTTTTAAAAGGTCGTATTTTACTACTGTCACTAGAACATAGTATTTATGTTTAAATTCTTATTATGGAGATACTCAGAGAGATAATTTTGGACCCAAAATAAAGATATTTAAGTTGCTCTAACACCTTTAATCCTTTAATTTGATTTATTACAATTAAACTTGCAGTCTCTTTAAGTCTCACTGTTGAAGGATCATATTATTGATTTCTCTTTACTTTCTGTTCAGTGGGAAAGTCTTTGTAACTTGATTTAGTGTTAAGATTCCCCTAATTCCCAGGCTTGAAAGTAACTAGCAGTTCATTGTCTTCCCTTAGTGTCTCTCTAGAGGTGACACTAGATTGGCAGGCCTTAGTCATCGACTTTCTCAAGATTTGGAAGTTAGGATTTTAAAATTTAGATTAACCTTGCTCAAAGGACAAGAATTTTCGAAGATATAATCAGTGCGGCCCTGAGATGTACTGCAGTATTTCTTCAAGTATATTTTACTTCTGATTTTAGTTGCAAAGACAGCTTGTGATTTCTCTAGTGTGATACTTAAATTATTGTTAGCATTCCAGTAATGCAGGCACAGGAACACTACAGACTCAGGGAAAATAAGACCTTAAATTCATCCTGACATTATTGGAAAAACTCTGTGGAGTAGTGGAGAGAATAACAAAAAGAAAATTTCTTTTGTCTTCATTGTTTAAACTACTTGATTAGCTAGTAGATTTTTTTTTTGCATTTTGTGATGTATATATTTATTAGTGATTATAGATTAGCATGGCAATGGTATCTTCCATGACTTACAGATTTTTTAATAAATTGAATCATTATTTTCAGTATTGCTGCATACAGAGCAACAGTTCCCTGAAAAAAGTAGCAGAAGTGTCTGATAGAATAGCATAGTCAGGAGAATTAGATTTAAATGCTACCCAATATCCTTGGTGAATATCCATTGGTTGCTGAAACAAACCTCTGCCAAAATATAGAGCTATTCATATTATATCAAGGAATTGGCGAACAGTTGGACTAGCTGATATTCACAAGCAGGTTCTCTTGGAAACTGAGGAATTTTCTTGCTCTGAGTGTGAGGAATTTGATGAGGTGTTTGTTTGGGGTTTAGCACATTCTGGTATTGCACCTTGCTTCAGATCAATTACTATTTATATGAATCAAAGAACGAGAGACAAATTTGTATAATGATAAATTCTATTAGTAAGGAAATAACTTGGAAAACTAAGGCACTTTCTCATAAAATTTTTGATCCTTACATTTTTGAGGGAATGCTACATTCAGCACTTGTAGAAAGCTTGTGAATGCAGTTTCCTGCTAAGATTTCTTAAATCAGTTTGTAAATATTAATATTATTTTAAATTAAATTGGAGGAAGAAAATTTTAATGTATAAAAGATATCCATGTTAGTTGCAGACTTATCAGATGCTCTAAAAATAAGGCAGAAAGATGTATTCCTGGGGGAGAATGAAGAGCTTTAGCTGTCACTTGAGATGCCCACACAAATCATGACTTGACCTCTACAAATCAGATGCATGCCTTCCTTTTTATAACCATAATTGTAATTTTGTAGTTAACTTCATGCTTAACCTCTGGTATATCCTGCTGCTTCTTTTGCTAGGAAGGTGGAATGTAAATTTTGAAATGTGAATCAGCATAATGGAAAGTTGCTCAAAGTACTGCATTTATACTCTGCAATTGCATTCTAAGAGTTTTACTGACCTTGGGGAATGCAAGTAAAAAATCATTTCCACAGAAATTGAACATGCATTTTCTAGGAACCTGTAGATAAACCTTATGAGCCTTTGAGAACTTATTAGATAGGCACAGCTTTCTCATTTTTGAGCTTTATCACCTAGCTGAAGCACTTTGAAGTAGTTTTACAGATTTCTGTGGCAGAGAAAAGTCAATTACAGCCTTGAATGTATTACCATTTGGAAACTGATACATTGCCAGATAAAATTAGGAGACCACCAACTTAGTTAGTGTATTGCAAAGCCAGAAATGCTCAACAAATATGTCTAAATTTATTCCATTGGTTTCCATTCATACATTATTTTGTACAAGTTATGAAGATTAAAAAATAGATATTAACTAAATGCTGCTGAAATGTACATTGTTGTGTGGAAACTACTCAGTTTTCCATAAGTAGCAGAATATACTTTTAATATTTTGGTAAACATATGTTGCAGAACTGATAAATTGATAAACAGAGTCTTAGGACATACTTACCTGGTACACTGATGCTAAATTATCTTCAGACCAGCTGCACAAAACAGAGCATTGCAGCTCTGCACAAATCTACTACTTTGGGATTCAGAGCCAAGGCCTAGTATTGCCCCCTTATTTCAATGGACCTATGTACTGGATTTGTGTGGTCAGGTTTGAGTAGCAGAGGGGCTACACGGGTGGCTCTGTGAGAAGGTGCTGGAAGCTTCTCCTTGTCTGACAGGGCCAATGCCAGCCTGCTCCAGGAAGGACCCACCACTGGCCAAGGCCAAGACAATTAACAGTAGTGGTGGCGACACTGGGATAGTATATTTTAGATTAGCGCAAAAACTGTGCAACTGAAGCCAGAGGAGTAAAAATACATGGGAGAATCAACTCTATGGACATCGAGGGCAGTGGAGGAGGATGAGTAAGAGGTGTTCCAGGCACCAGAGATTCTCCTACAGCCCGTGGTGCAGATGATAGTAAAGCAGCTGTGCCCCTGCAGCCTGTGGAGGTCCATGGGAATGCAGTGATCCACCTGCAACTTCGGAAGACCCCAAGCCAGAATAGGTGGATGCTCAAAGAAAACTGTGATCATGTATGAAGTTGCCCTAGAGCAGGCTCCTGGCAGATCTATGGACTCATGGAGTGAGGAACCCATGCTGAAGCAGGTTTTCTATCAGGACTTGTGACCCCTTGGGGTGTTACTGCTGGGGCTGGGGGTCAGTCCGGCACCCAGCTTCTGCCGGCAACAAGCCCAGATAGATATCCTGGGGAAGAGAGCCTCCGTCTGGGGTTTCCAGGCAGTCTCCAGCCAGGGGTAACACTTAGGAGTGCGGGCAGAGGCTTTAGGTGATCATCTCTTTTAGAAGTGATTTCTGCCCTGTGATCAGCTCAGATCAGCCCAGCCAGCTCTGTTAAGGTGTTACCCCAGCCAACACAGACAAGAGACAGGTAGACCATGTGGTGTTCTGCAGAGAGTCAAATGCAGGCTTCAGCGAAGGGGGCCAGTGATGGTCTAACCACGGATCTGGGAAAAAGCTGGGGTTTTATAGGGAAGGGGAGAATCGGGGTGGGGGGGAACTAATGTTCCGGGATAAGATGACCAATAGTTAACAGGGAGATAACATGGGGTCCTGAAGCAGGAAGGGGTCCACAGCTTAGTCACCACGACTGGGAGGTTTTGCCTTATCTTAGAGGACAGATCTCCTGGGAGGATGCCTGTCAAAGGACTGGGCTTCCTCCACAGTGGGGGGCTTATGCAAGAGCAGGCTGTGCCTGAAAGACTGCATCCTCGGAAGGGACCAACACTGTTGTGGTTTGTGGAGAACTGCAGCCCACGGGAAGGTGTCACATGGAAAAAGTTCATGGAACACTCTCTCCAATGGGAGGTACCCCAAGATGAAACAGGGGAGGAGTGAGAAGTACTCTTGCCCTCTAAGCAGGAAAGAGTGGCAGAGACAATGTATGGTGATCTGACCAAAACCCCAATCCCACAACCTGCTGTGCCTCTGTGGGAGAGAAGCTAGAGAATCCGGGAATATAGTTAAATCAGGGAAGAAAGGAGGTGTGGGGATAAAATGTCTTAAGATTTTGATTTTATTTTGCTTTATCCTACTCTAATTTGATTTGCAGTAAATTTCATTAATTTCCCCAAACTGTGTCTGTTTTACCTATGGCAGTACTTGATAGATGATCTTTCCCTGTCCTTATCTCAACCCATAGGTCTTTTGTTATACTTCTTTTTCCCTGTCTAGCTGATGAGGAGAGTGATAAAACACTTTTGGTGGACATCTGGTGTCCAGCCAGGATGAGCAGTCTTCACAAAACTGAAAATTGTATGGCACTACTGCTTTGATTCCGAAAGAGTATCAACTAAACTTTGAATTTGTACATATATGGAAATAATCCTCTCAATAATATAAAAAACCCTCCTGCTGTATCAACAACACTGGACTTCTTCCATCAAGAGAATCCTCAGTTAAAGGGTGGAAGCAAGTTTGGTTTGATAACCAGCTTGCTCTCACTCACTTTTGAAGTCTCAGGTTCCTAATTAGCAGCTCACAGCATGCTTCCATGTACAACGGCTGAGAAAAACAAGAGCCTCCTCATCCACTATAGAGTATCTGTATTTTTTATTTCTTCTCTGTTGCAGGTATTTTCACTTTATTTCATGTTATAGAGCATGGAAGATTAATTCCTTTAAAGATATTTCTAAATGGTATTTTCCATTCTGATTTATTATCTTGCCTAGGAAATCGAAACCAAAACCAATTTCTACTCAGTAATTTCACAGTGAGAAAATGGTGACTTCTCTGAAGTCAATGAAATGTTCTATTTAAGTTTGATAACTCAAGGGTGGTTCTAGTTTAAATGCAGAATGAATAATACAAAGTAGTTCTTTATAGGTGGAAGAGTACCATGAAGATTAAAACAAACAGAAGTCAGACTTATGGTATATTACAGTGCCAGATACTGCTGTGAAATGAAAAGCTACAACTGCAGAGCTACTCCAGCTATTTTAACAGATAAATTCCAGACTTACTGGCAGTACTGTCAGCTGGATGTGACTCTGGGTTCTTTCATTAATATGTGTCCTTGGCAACGAGACCTTCTAAAGTACTCTGATAAGGAATTTTTGGCTCAACATGTAACTTGCATGCTTGGGGAGCCTATAATTACATTGCAAAACCCAGTATCTTCACTTTTAAGTTCTATGGTATTTGTATCTTTGGTGAATTTCACTTGGCAGTTTTCTGGCAAAAATGAAAAGTAAGAAATCACAATTGAGGTATAACTGAAATTGATTTTGTACTGAAATAACATTTACAATATTCATAAATATAATTTATTTTTAAAATAGTAAACATTTTTAATCCTTGTGCTTGAATCGTGGGATGAGCATTAACTACTTTTCCACTCACGTCTCCTGACAGTTCCTAGAATACCCTTAGAGAGTCACAAGTTTTGCTCGTGATCCACAGTTCATCCATCATAATTTCAAAAATGCTGCTCTTTGTTAAAATATAAATTTTATTAAATTATCAGTGTTAAAACTGTAAAAATTATAAATCTTGTCTTCCTTTCACACTTTAATCTGCAGAACCATATTTGTACAAACATTCCATCTAGAATCAGAGGTCTCAGAACAGAATAATCAGAAAGTATTCAGATACACTTCTTACCAGTCATCTATGTAGACCAAAGAGGGGTGAAAGAGATCATAAGCCCTGAAGCAAATGAAGGTATATGCATGTCAGGAGAAGTGTGAGTTTAGTCATGTAATTAAAAGCATTCAGAGATTCTTGCTGTAATAGCCATAAAAAAACAGTGTGAACCACAGGCTTGGTGGAACACCTGGAGAGACCAGGTTAATGTAAAGGTCTGCAACATTAGCACTTTCTTTCAAAATATTAAAACCTGTAGCCTTTACATCAGTTTAAGCCTTAGTACCCCTTCACTGCACAAGACAAACCCGTTCTCTTGCCTTGAAAAGACTACCTAATTGTACTGAAGTAC
This sequence comes from Pseudopodoces humilis, assembly GCF_049639895.1. Lineage (NCBI taxonomy): Eukaryota > Metazoa > Chordata > Aves > Passeriformes > Paridae > Pseudopodoces > Pseudopodoces humilis. The sequence goes on from NC_142200.1 coordinate 77,515,177, forward strand.
TTATATTTTATAATAAACAACTGAAAATTTTGCTTGCATAATTTCCTCCTTCTGCGCCTTACAAAAAATGGCTGAGTTTGTAATGGCTTTTCTTAATGCCAGAAGAGCTGCCTCTTGATCTTGCTTTTGTCTTCATCAGAGAGCAGAAGAGATTCATGAGACTTGTCAGCATATTATTCTCTTCCTGCCTCCTTCCTTTTTTATTTCTTACTTATAGAAGTTTGCCAAAGATGTGCAGTATTTTTTCCACTTATTGTGTTTTCAGCAAGCAAGAATTCAAATTTAAACAAAAGAAAGCACAGAGTAAGTGGAAAATCACATATAATACCTAGATGAGAAAACATCGAGTGCCTTTATACCATGCCATAACAATTACCTGAGAGAACATCAGCTGTAGTGTTCAGAAAGACTAGCTTAGACACTTAAAATTGTCACACTGTTTAAAGAAAACAATTATCAGCTGTTTACAGAATATAACTTGTGTATCAGCCTCTTATGATTTTATTGTTCTATTCTTCCATAGAGTCTCCACCAATGATAAACAATAGTACAATAAAATTGTACTTTTACAGATTTAATGGAAGAAACAAAGAGTTGGAAGAGAAAAAAAATCATTTTTTGTAGAGCCTTAGATAAAGGAGGAGATAAATTTACTTTTAGATTTCCTAAGATGGATTTGTATGTAAAGAATTTCAGTGATGGAAAGATTAGAACTTGTTCTGACATATAGGAAAATATAGTATTTTTATGAGTTAAATTAGAGTTGCAAGGTTTTCTACCCTGTCTCTTTCAATTTTCTGTGCATTTTTATATATAGTGCAAGGATATACTGTGAAGTATCTTTATACAATTCAGTCACGATTGGTTCATAGTGAAGCTAGACTCTTTCAAATGAAGAAATTTTTGCAGCATACATATAAATCAATGCAGACTACAACCCTAGTGACACTCATTGATGTTATAAGCATTATATTGAGAGTGGAATAAAGTTACATGAAGTTTGTTAGTTACATTGGGTTTGGGAAGGTGTCCTGATTTGTAAAGACAGGTGTCTGCTAAGGAAGGCAGGAACCTCCACTGAAATGGAAAAATGTAAACACTTCCCCACTCTCCAAATTATTATAATCTTGAAATCAAGGGGCTGTCAGGCAATGATATGGGAATAGGAATAACAGTTCTTTACTACGAAAATTAAAATAATAATGCAGTAGTACAAAAAAAAAACCAAAAAACAAACAACTCACACTGGCGGAGTCAGAATGCAACCTGACACCCTGTTGGTCAGGGTGTTGGTAGCAGTCTGACTAAATAGTGTCTACAGTCCTCTTGGAGTGACAGATGTGGTTCTGTTGAAGCAGTGATCCCGTAGAAAGGTGTAGTTTTCCTCTGAAGGTCCAGTGGTGTAGATGGGTCCAGTCTTCCTCTGGGAATCCAGTGGAAAAAGGCTGACTGTGGTGTTCCAAGTCTCAGATTATATCCAGGTAGGAATTCTTGCCTCCTCCCCCTGGGTGGAGCATCTCCAGGTAATTTTATCAGTCATGCACTGAGACTCAGTGGCCCAGTAACTGAAGAGATCCCCCTGGAGGGAGGATGGGTGGTGGAAGAGATAAAGAACGTTGCCACACCTGGTTTTAACAGATGGTAATAGAACACATACTTTTAGTTACATCTTGCATAGCAACCCAAGACAGAAGGCAGCAAGAAAACAAGACATACAAATATTTCAAGCTGCCAAGAGAATGGAGCCAGGCTCTTCTTGGTGGTATCAAGTTATAGGACATGAGGCAATGGGCAGAAACTGCTGCACAGGAATTTCCACCTGGTTATGAGGAAGAGCTTTTTTACTGTATGTGTGAACAAGCACTGTTCCAGATTTGCCCAGAGAAGTTGTGGAGTCTCCCTCACTGGACTTATTTAAGAACCATCTGGATGTAATCCTGTGCCATGTGCTCTAGGATCACACTGGTGGAACAGGGAGATTGCACCAGATGACCTGCTGTGGTCCCTTCCAAACTGTCCCATTCTGTGATTCTGAGTCTGTGATAGGTGGGAATCAGAAAATGGTCAAAGTCCCAGGTAACGCTAGATATTAGTTTCCCAGAATCTTTATGGCATGTGTGCCTGTGGAGATACTGAAAACCTGCTTGGACAAAAACCTGAAACACCCACTTGTAGTTGACACTGCTTGAGCAGCAGGATTTGACTAGGTTACCTCAAGAAGTCCCTTTCATCCTAAATGTTTCTGCAAGTTTGTGTAAATAAATATGAACATATATTACTTATTTTTATAAATTTATTATATCAAGTACAGCATTAATTTGTCCTATCAGAATTGTAAGCAATCCTTAAAAAAAAAATTATCTTCCAGGAATAATTGAGAAAAAATTGTTAAATCATGTGACACAACTATGTGCCACAAAAACATTCTAAAAAATGGTTTTCCCTTTCTAATAATGTGCTACTAGATTTTTGTTATTAGGAATTTGCAACCATTCATTTTGTTTCATTACATTTATAGTCTTTCATTATAATTTGCATTGTCTACTTCAGTCTGTTTTGTGGAACAAAACCTTTCTATTGTGCTATCAAATAATCTGTGTCCACAGTTACAAATTATTGATCAGAGTGATGTTTCCTATTATCATTTCTGATTACATGTTTTTCCTGAAGAGTCTTATTGATCTTTTGCCTCTTGACACTTGCATACATACTCTCATATTCTGTCTTTGGAAGGTTGTTTTTGGTTTTTTTTTGGTGGGGTTTTTTGGGTTTTGTTTGTTTGTTTGTTTGTTTTTGTGGTTTTGGGTTTTGTGTTTTTGTTTTTTGTTTTTTTCTCTTCCCCATACAGATGTTCCTACTAGGACAAATAAAGGAAAATGGATACTGGAAGAGATTAAGTTATTTATATTTTTCATTTCATTCTGAGTCCTCTAACACAGAAAACAAGCTGAATCACAAATACAGTGTGCACTGCAGAATGAGAATACACTTTTGTGTTTTTGTACTGTACTTTGAATATGGTAAGGTTTTATTCATATTGTAAATACATTTTTATTAAGATGAATCTCCCAAACATGGTCTCTAGTTGCACAAGCTGAATACTCCTAAGAGAAACTCCCTCTATGCAGTTCGCATTTGCTTCCGAGAAAATACAAACAGTGCATTTTTGGCAAAAAGTGAATTCCAGGTGCAGCTCTATAAAGTTAATTTGGGGAAAATTCATTTGAGAACAACAAATTTTGGATGCCTGGTGGATGACCAGTTTATGTTTACATGATGACTGATGGGGGAAGGATGGGAAATGAATTTCTGGCAGGAAGAAAATGCAGGTTGCAAACATTTAATAGAGATTTTTTTAATTATTAGAGTGAGGAGGACATGTAGAAGTGAATTCCTGACTAACAAACTCTGCATGGTGCCAGGCAAAATTGTCATGTTGGCAGAACTGGAGCATTTATTATGTGGGATAGTATGATCAAAACTTTCATATTTTATGAGAAAACAAAGTTAAAGAAAAGTAGTTGTGATTTTAAATACTAAAGGGGTTTTTGTTTTGTTTCTTTTTCAATAAAAACTGACATTACATGAGAAAGGAAGGAAGAAACTGTGCAGTCTTAATTATGATGCTCAACCGGTGTAAGGTAATTTTGAAGCTGCATACTTATTACAAACAGCATCATGTTTTTATTGTGATAGGATAATTTGGCTTTACATAGTTAAGAGAGAAAGGATTTGAGTATTTTTCACCCCATTAATAGTCCCCATTCCTTTTATTTTTCTTTCTGTTCTTAAGAGCTGTTTTCATGTGGAGTGAAACTACTGTTTTCATGAAACAACATTGTAATTTTAATAACAGTCATTTAGACAGATTCATACTTCTTGCTGCGCACAAATGCTCAGCAGTGTCACTTCAAGACAGCATATACTGTGGGCTGTGTGGGATCACATCATCCTTTATGGAGCAGAAAAGGCTTTATGGCTGCAAGCGTCTACTACACTGTGGGGATTTGTTTAGTGTCTCACCAGAATCATTAGTCAGTTCACAGAAAAGAGGACGAGCCTGGGCCCAGTATCCTGCTAGTACGTGATTTTGGAATTACTGGGAAAACTGAGAAAAGAATATTTGTGCAATGGTGCCATTTATTGAATCTAAGGCTGGAAGAGACTTTTTCAGGGCAGACTTGTGGGTAAGCACAATTTAGACTAAAGAAGGGGATCTTGATCCCCTGAAGAAAGAAACAATGATTCTGAGCAGAGAAGTTGTTGAGGTGATAAGGTCAATATTAAAATATGTTCTCAGATCCTAAGTAGCCATGCATTTCATCCACATCATGTTTGGAAGGGCTAAGATAAGGATGACCATCCATTTAAATCAGAGGTTCAAATCCTGACACAATGGGAGAGGGAGGAACTAGGTTTCTCATCTACCAGTATAAAATGAGAAATAAACTGAAGAGAAAAATACATTTAAAACTTTTTTCACAGGGAATTAGTAAATCCTTAGGTGAAAGGGAGATGTGTTTTTTTGGTGTATCCCTGTGGTTTGTTTCAAAGATGCATTATATTAATAACAAAAGCATTCACCTAAAAAATTCATTTCAACCATTCTCAAGATCAGATTGCACCATTATTTTTCAGTGTCTAGAAATGCGTGGATGTTTTTAATGCCTGGGTGCCTACTCAGATTGCTTTCATACTATGGAAGAATAAAAGTAAATGTGCAAATCCCCTAATGAAAAAAATGCTATCCTCTATTTTCACCAGATGTAGCAACTCATGCTTTGTGTTGCACGACAATGCTAAAAGCTCTTTATTCAGGAATGGAAACATAAATAACATTAGATGATAGTGTGCAGTATTGGATAACTTGGTGATAATTTTAAACACAGAAGATGTGGTGAAGTATATTTGACAAAATTCACTCAGACGGACTTTCTGGTTTTTTCACTCACAATATTCCTTCACTACTCTGGCTGAGTTTCTAATGATTTAATAAGTAGAATTATTTTCATCTTTTACCTCCTGAAGTAGACTGGTCCTTATTAGGTGTGCTTCTTGAAAAGTCAATGGAATTAGAAAAGCTCTTAGTAAAGCAAAACAAGCTCTTTTGTTTATTCTTTCATTTAAAAATTAAATTTGCAAGGAACTTATAAATGTTCTGACAGGAAACTCTCTTAGCTAAGAAATAGTTATGGAAAATATTCATCAGGTGATAAACTCTAAATGCGATATGCAGTAATGAGGATGAGGAAAGACAACTGAAGATATATCTGGTTAAGCTCAATAGACAAATAGAAAAGTTGTTGTGTGCCCAGAAGCCTCGAGATGGAGAGCACTTAGAGGAAAAAAAAACCAAAACAAACACACAGCTTATAATGATTCAAAGCCTCACTGGTTTTAATTAATGTCACAGCTGAATGCAATAGTGTAAAACCAAATGGACACCTTGTGGAAAAAAAAAAAAAGGCTCTTTTGTTTTGTTCTCTCTACTATTTGGCATGACCTAGACCTGCTTATTATGTTCTTTATTGCTTCTTGCGTAGGCAGATGGGGCAGTTATCCCCACATTTTTCTGCTTTGAAAGGCCCACTGGTTTCCAGGGAACCAGTGGTGCTGCTTTTCCTTGCTTTTCCTTGCTTCCTGGAAGGGCCAAGTGGATGGGAAGTGCAAAGCACAAGAAGTGAATCTACCCTTTCTATCTTGCTGGATAAGTCTAATGTAACACTTCAGAAGACAGCCCTGCAAATGGAACCCCTGCAGACATTGATGAATCTGTTACAGGACAAAATGCTGGAACATTTCTTGCTGAGATGTGATTTTTTTTTTTTTTTTTTTTTTTTTTTTATCTTATGCTTTAAACACAAACACCACAAAATTACCTATCTGTCACAGCCACTTATGTGAACAGGGTTCAGGATTCACCACAGGCCAGAGTACAAATCTATAGCTAGAGTATGAATACTTTAGGGACTTTATAAAATACAATGTTTGATTACTTAATGGAAAAGATCCTATATAATGATGAACAGTCCTTCAGTTCTGAGAAATCAGTTTAGTTCGGTTATAAGAGTTTAAATATTTCTAAGCCATATTTTGCTTTTGACTTACACACTTTGTAGAAAAGCTTTAATGGTGCAACGTTTGGTAACATTGCACACCTAGTGTACAACAAATATTAATGGCTATACTAAATTCTTGTACTTAGAGCACTTAAAATGCTACACACTCAAAGGTGGCTTGGGGAGAGAGAAGGGTTGAAAGCTGGTGGGAAAGTAATAAACTGGCTGAATTTGAGACAGAATATATATATATATATATATATGTAGTATAATTTCACAAATTAATGTTCATTTAGAATTTTGTTTCCCAAATATTTTATGTGTAAGGTATCCATTTTCTATTTATCTTCTTTTCTTCCACAATCCTTTGTCCTTTGGACTTTGCATTTCATATAGATACTGTATACAGGCCTTCTTCATTCTATTTCTGTCTGCAGATTTGGTACACTGATAACTGGGAAACTGCCTTAAACAGGTTAGTGAAGGAAGGGTGAGATGTTTTAACAGCATACCTGTGCATGCAGTCTTTATTTATGGCAATTTTAATGGGAATGATTATGGCGTAACATACCAGTACTCAGCCTAAAATAAAAAAATAAAATAAAAAAAAAAAAAAAAAAAAGAAAGGAAGAACCTGAAGATTATGGAATTGATTTATTTTACGTGCCTTTACAGCCCAAGATTTGGGTCTGGGACAAAGCTCACTCCTTGAATTATGGCCAGGCTCACTGAGAAATCTGTGATGAGGATAGGGAAAAGAATGATGGGGAGAAGTAAGAGATCAGGGTGTGTCACTGTATGTATGTGAAACCCCAAAATGCTTTAATATGACATTTCAACTTCCTGTTTCAAAATGAAGTCTCACTCCCAAACCTTGTTACATTAAAAACAAACAAACAAAACAGAATAACCAAAATTAACAAACCACCAAAAAGGGTCAAGAAGATAAAAACAACAACAAAAAAACCCTTTATATTTTTAGCTACAATAGACAGTGTTTACTTTGACTTAGAATTATATTTTGAGGGTGAATGTAAGTTCAAAAAGTTAAAAAAATATCTTGGTTTTTTTATCTGCCTTAAACACTAATGTTTTTTCCTTGTTTTTGGTGCAGCAATCATATCAACAAAATCAGTTTTTTGCACAGCTTTACCTGCAAAAATAATTTTGTAATCCTAACACTAGAAGCTCTTTCTTCCTAAATAGCAGTGTAGTTAAGTAAATGGTATAATTTACTGTGGATATAAATTAATGCAGCTACATTGCTTAGTTTTGAAGGAATTGAAGGTATAATCTGATGAAACTGTCTTGAGTACTGTGGCCTTCAGATGAGATGCAGAGCATGTGAGGGGCAAAGGTCCTGGGTTTTCATCAGAAACAGCATTTATTACATTATCCTTAATAAGACCATAGAACATAAAATTGGTTTGGGTAGCAATGTTAAAATTAAAAGATTGCATCTGGAATTTAACTTGGTCAAGTTCTTAATATAATTAAAGACACAGACTGTCTTGGTTGTGAAGCACTGCACAAAGCCAGCCAGATAGTTATATGTATCATTGTTCTGGCAACAAAGTGATAATTCAGAAAGAAAGTGTGCCATAAACTCTTTCCTGCTAAATAATCTACAAAACAATACTAAGAATAGTTTTGTTTGTAATGCCAGAGAAGTAGTTTTCATAGCAAGTTATGTCACACAAATAATCAGCTTGAAGTCTAAGGCATGAGGGAAAGCCTTGCTTGGCTTCAGGCTGCCATTGCTGTAATTGTTCAAACAATAAACTGCTATGAAACTATATACATTTATATGGACACAAAATCCTGGTATTTCAGTTGGCAGTTTTATTTACCTGAGAAATGGTACTGAAAATGGTTGCCTTAAGACAATTTCTACATAGAGTCATCTCATCATGCTAACTCTCACTGCCTTAATATTTTTGGATGGAGATAAATAACCATTCTTCACAGAGGCAATCTAGAAAGCAGTTTATAGAGAGTCAATGTGTCTGCATTGTCCACTTGTTGCATCATTGCTTGGAGTCCAACCTGGTGCTGAATTAGCAGTAAGAGGTAAGTGGCTCTGTTTTCCCCAATTCATTTGTCTCCAGATGTGTCCAGGTTTCCAGAGATGGCCTGCCTACTGTCTTGTCCCTATACATTATCTCTCAAGCAATTAGAATAATGCTCCAAAATGACTGATGCAATGATCTGGCCTTTCCCTTTCTCCTGTACTTGCTATTGTGTCTAAGGAGAATAACAGATTTCTTTTTTGTACTTTTCTAGTTTTAAATACACCTTTCCAGACATCATCTGTCTTCACAACAAAATGATGACAGAATCCTTAAGCTAACAAATGCCTCACTGAAGTATTGTCAAAATTGAGGTTTTGTTTGGTGGTTTTTAATGGCAGTATAACAGAGACTGTGATTAATTGCCACGAGGCGATTAATGAATGCTATATTGTAGAATATTTCCTTTAAATGTATGCAGCTCTTTGCCAAGGTAGAGTTTATTTTCTCCATAGTATCTTGTATGGGATTATGTTTTGGATTTGTGCTGGAGAGAGTGCTGATGACACAGGTGTGTTTTTGTTATTGCTGAGCAGGGATTACACAGCAACTAAGGCCCTTTCCGCCCATCACATCACCCCACCAGCAAGGGGGCTGGGGCTGCACAAGAAGCTGACAGAGGACATAGTGGGGACAGATGATCTCATCTGACAAAAGGATATTTCAGATCATATGACATCCTTCTCAGCACATAAACTTAGGGGAATGAAGAAGGAAAGGGAGGCATTTGAAGTGATGGTGTTTGTCTTTCCAAGTCACTGTTACACTTGATGGGGCCCTGCCCACCTGAGGATGGCTGAGCATCTGCCTGCCTATGGGAAGCAGTGGATTAACTCCATGTTTTGTTCTGTTTGCACATGCAGCTTTTTCTTTCTCTGTTAAACAACTTTATCTCAGCCCAGGAGCTTTCTCTCTTTTACCCTTTCAATTCTGTCTCCTATCCCACCAGAGTGAGCAAACAGCAGTGTGGGGATTAGTTTCCACCTGGGAGTGCACAAGGAGAGTAGGAAATAAAATGACCTTTTCCATTCATTAATCATACATATTTCTTTCATTTCCTTGGTTTGCAAAAGGAAATGCATGCAGGGCTTCATTTCCCAATGTAGCTGGTGCAAACCCCTCTGCTCACCATGGGACTTCTGCTGGGACATTTGTTCTTCCCCACAATTCCCACAGTGTCTTGAAGAATCAATTTGCTATTCAGCTAAGTTTCTATTCCATGATGTTTTACATAACTTCAGCACATGCTTTGTTTAATAACTCCTAGCTGGAACTATTTGAGATATTGTGGGGAAGGTCCCTTTGACCTCCACTGCCAGATTCCTGTACTTGTTTTCGTTATGCTAGAATATGTATGCTGAAACCAATTTTTTCACAATTCTTGATTCAGTTTTCAATTGGAAATCATTGTTTTCAAATGGTTGCAAAAGTTGACTTTGTCATTAATTTTACTTTTTACCTTTTCCCTAAATAAGACTTTTTTATTTAGAAAATGTAATTTATCTGTAATATATTGTTGAAATTACATTAACATAAATGAAGCATAAAAAAGTTTTCAGGTTTCTTTCCTGAATTAATTATTGTTGATGTCAAGCAATCCTTACAAAATTTTAAACTACTTTCACCAATTTAAGATCATAATAATTTTCAGAGCTGTCAGAGAACAGGAGAATTTTCTTTCTTCTTTATTTACACTCTGTTAAAAATCTGTGCCAAGTTCTATCTTAAGAATGCTGAAAACTAAGGCAGACAGTAAATGCCAAGATAACTATGTTTGAGCAGAATAATTACCTTTTTCAATTATTTGTTTGTTTAGATTAACATTCTGTAAATGTGGAAGTCGTGTTGAGTCTATATTTTTCTCTGTTCAGGTTTGCTGAATGTCTTGCTGTGATGTTCTTCATTATTCAACACCTTTTCAAGTGAAGTTGACCATATTATTGCTGAGACAAGGCTGATAAATCCCTAAAGGAATAACGTGGTGCATTCCGCTTGTCAAATCAATAACTGAGCCTGAAGGTTAGCTGGTAAATGGGATTAGATCTTCTGTTATGGAGCTCTGCATCTACACACCTCTAAGATGTTACTTTTCTCACCATCTTTCCCTCAGAAAGTCATTCCTTCTGGCAGAGGTGAATGATTTCTGCTTCTTCTATCAACAATAATTGAGGATAATGAGTGCTGCATTCTTCAGCTTAAATACATTGCCTTGGGTTATTAGTTGAGCAAACATCCAATTATGTTTCGTTAAAGTGTTAATAGTAAAATGAATAATTATTGGTTTAAATGTTGACTAGAACCCAATGAAAACTTTCATTGTGGATAGACCTTTACATCTACACAAGACAAATACCAGCATTTTTATTTTTTATTTTTAATTTTGTCAGATAACTGCAGTTCTTGCTTAAAGGTCAGTTCTCTGAAGTAATGGGATAGTTTACTTGGGACTATCACCTTTCACAGTGCTTTAATAGAACCAGTATAACATATTCACTAAGGACTTTGCATCCTTGTAAAATGCCCTCCATATGCTTGAAAAATGCTAATAGGAATCTGGGGACGAGGCAGAAAAGAGCACCTGTCATTCTTCAGGCTTACCATCAAGTGGCACAGTCCCTGTCATAAGGTAGAATATTCCCAAAAGCTGGCTTTATCAGCTGTCAGCTATCTCCATAGGCTCTTCAAATAGACTGTGAAAATGTGGGAAAGGGTTAAGTACATACTTTTTACTTGTAGTCCCCCAACACCCTGGGGAAAGGTAGGACATCGCTTTATAAAACTCTCAAAAATGTAATCAAGAATGGGAAATCTTGAAAAGCTTGTCATAAATCTAGGCTGGAAGCTGACTCATGAGGAAAGTTGGCATGAAGAGTAGATTAGAAAGCAGCACAGCTAAAAATGCTTTGGTTTGTTTTTTTGCCTGTTATTCTCAGATAAACAAATGATAAAGCATATTTTAGTCACGGTAGGAACACTCCAAATCCATATTGCATTCTTCAATAAACAAAAACAAACAAACAAACAAACAAACAAATCAATAGAGCCGCTTTAAGAACTTTTCCAAGCTGCTGTGGGACAGAGTAAGCAAATGACTGGATGGCACTCCTTAAATCAAAGATTGCAGAATTCCTGATTGATTTTTCTTTTTTCTTTTTTTTTTTTTTTAATTTATGATGGTTATTTCATTACATCATCAAAGACCTAATATTGCTAGTACTGCCTACATGCTTCTTAAGGCAGGTTCATCAGTATTTGCTGTGCAGAAATAAAAAACCTAAATGAAACTGTACTACAGAATGGATATAGCCCAGTCTTCATCATTTCACTACCAATCAAGAAGTGTGTTTACATCTAAAATATACAGGGAATTTCCATATGCAGAATAATCCACCAAATGACCCTTAAACTCAGTTAAAGGAACTGCTTCCTTTCCACATATATCTTAAACATTTCTTCTCCATTATATTGTGACTGTGAGGACCTACTGCTGAATAGTTTCTGAAAGTTGAAACATTTTCACTTCTTCTTCTACTGACCTTCACACTTTAAATTCATAAAACTTACTAAAGGCATGTTAAAGGAATTGACAACAATGCAGACACAAAATTTTGTTATTTGTTTCTCACTGCTAACATTTTTCTGGTAAAGAGGTACATATTTAAGTGAGCCATTGTATAGACACATGATTGAAGAGAAAAAAGGTTTCTCTAATTAATGAGCTTAGACAGATGAAATACAAACTACAAGCAAAACCATACTCTCTCATTCTTGCAGAAATATTGAAAGCTGGAGCTCTCTTTCTTAGAGAAACCACAGTGTAACTGGGATATTTTGTAATTGTAGCCTTGTGTCTTTCTTCAGAAGAACACTTAAAATCAGCAGCTTTGTAATCTGCTTTTAAAAATGTTTAATTTTTTTGGCAGTAGGTAGAAAACTGAGATTATGAAATTTTTTCTAGACTGATGTATTTTGTTATAACAAAATAAATAAAATAATAATATGCAGTAAATTATGCCTGCCTAGATCAAGCCCATCATTCTTTCCTGGACTCATCAAAACAAGTATTTTATGGTTTTTGCATGGGTAAATACACATCTGCTTTTTGCTTTCATGGAGAGCCAAATAGCCTGTGTATGTTGCAGGAACCCTGCTTTTTTTTTTAAAAAAAAAAAAAAAGTATTTCAGTTGCTTTAAAATGTAATTTTTTGCTTGCTTGCCTACAAGTTTTATCTAAAAAATTCTGGGGGGGGGGGGAAAGAAAGGCTGTTTATATGAATCTTGAGATTCTACAGGAAGGGCAGAGAGTTAATTTGTAATTAGACCATTCCAAACAAATAATTTGTATTAGTATTTTTCTTAAATTGGACAATACTTTTCTCAGTTCATTTTACCTTTGTTTAAAGAATTGACTTAATAGTTTTTATTAAAAAACAGGGATTGATGATCAGGAAAAGCTAAAGAGAAATAGATTTGAGAAATATGCTTCCACTAATGACTAGCAGTTTCAGTTTGTTTCACTTATTTCAAAAGCTAAGTTCTTCCTAAAAATTAATACATCTTTCCTCCTTCCTCTGAAGTAGGATGGTGTCATTTTTTCAGTTTGAAAGGAGAAAAAGTCTCAGAGATTTTCATTGTATATTTCATTCATATTTCATTTATATTCATTAAAGTCATTATAATTTTCATTATAGATATTTCATTATAAATCAATATAGAAATTTTCATTATAAAATTTCATTCATTTTCTGAATTTCATGGTTACTGCTATAGAACTGGGGCTGTCTGATGGGTGTTTATGGTAGTGGGCACTATGCATGCTCTTACTAGGAAATTAAAAAGTACTCTGAGCACTAGAGGGATTATTTCTGTCATACTGATGAGGAATTTGCAACAGCGAAATTTAAGGGGGATTAAGGCAATTGACATTTCTTTTGGGTGTTGCTATTTAGCTACTAATGAACCTTTGAAAATATTCCCAGAAATTTAGAATCATTCTACTTAGCTTAACAACACTGAACTGTGACACCGAAGATACCCACCTATTCACTTCAGATTCCCTCCACAATGAAAGCAGCTGGACTAAAAAGAGGTTGCATTAATCACTGGAGGATCCTGACACTTCAGAGTAAGGACAGAGACTAAATCACTCTGAGAAACCAGAATATAGAGAAAAACATTATGTGTAATTAAATCTCTCCTTTTTCCCCCACATCCATCTCCTTTTTATGCTTTTAAAGTCTGCAGGTCATCATTCTTTATTCAGAATTTTGGCATATTGATCTTTTTCACTGAAAAATGCTTTTATCATGGATTCACTAATTTCTGAGGTAGGGAATGAAACAGTTCTTCTTTAACAAGAAGGAGAAAAATATATAAATTCTTATATGAATACAGTTTTATAACATATCCACAGGAGTTTTTTTACTTTAATGTTTAAGTACTTACTATGCAGTGCAACAAACATAATATGCTTGTTTTTTCACACACACAGTTACTTCTGATGCAGAAGACATGGACTCATTGATAATTGCTTGCAGAATGTTGAAAACTCCAACTGGTTTATACAACTGGATTCTTTCTGCCTAGAGTGCTCAAAAAAATCTCTGTATTTCAATTCAGGCTGGTAATCCTTATAGTTCCCTGTCCTTCATGTTAAAACAGGCAGCAGGAGATTTTCTAACATCGTAAAATCTGTCAAAAGCTTGTCTTCCCACATGGAGCCACTGATTGCTGGTCTATTGTTCGTACTCTCACTGTAGTCAGTGGGACTTCTAAAATGGAGCCAAACTTATCAGTGGGGTAAATGGAAAGTAGTTAAAATTTGTGAGAGTTGAGAAAGGCAATTTTCATCTGCCATCCATTCATGGCCTCAGCTCAGTACGGACAAATTCCTACCTTTAACAATAGGATATTGTCTTGGAGAACTGAAGAGGTCACTGATGTGCCTAAAAAAGTTTATGTGATAGCGCTTTATAAAATCAAGCCAAAATGAAAGTTTACAAAAGCTTTTCTTCTTTGCTCTTACAAATCATTATTATTTCAGTAACAGGGACCAACAACTGTCATCTCTTTCTCACTGCCAGCTATTGATACATGTTATTAGCAGCTACATAAAACGACCCAGCTGGAAGTCAGAGGTGGAGAAGGTTATACCTGCCTGGCAACTTGAATTCCTGTCAGAATGCACAAAAAACCTGTGCACTGATACCTGCGTTGACTTTTCATTGGCTCCCAGATAAATTTTTACACAGTGTTCTTAAGCTCATATTCATAAAGACCCAAAACAAATAACATTATCATGGATTTTGGCCAGAGCAGAGGGCACCCAAACCAAGATCATAAACATCTACAAAATCCCATATGAACAGCAGATGCCATGTTGCTGTAAATTTTACATTTACAAAAATTGTTTGATAATGATTTTAGGGATTTTTTAAACAGTTTAAAAATACTTTAAAACTGCTTAGACTAGAGGCTTTGTTTGTTCACAGTAGGAAAAATTACAGAGCAAGTAACATTGGATGGCTTTTCCTTGCTGCTTTTCAAGAAGCAGTGAAAAATATTCTGCAGTAACTCTCTGCTGGTTTAGGTTCTCTTATATATATATATAAAGCTTTAAGATGCAAGGCAAATAACATAAGGTTACTCATTAAAAATTATCATCACATACTAGCAATATTATTAATGTTAATATTTTAATTATTTCTCTTGGAATTTCTTCATATTCCTATTTCTTTAGTAGGAGTTTTGATGCAATTCAATTTTCCTGTGCTAACAAACTACAGAAAACACTGAATTTCAACTGTTTCTATGTCCATTTCACAGAACTCAGTAAATGCTGTTATTTCAGCAAAACGTATTAATGATTTAAGGACATTTTAAATGTCTTTACATATTTATTCATTAAACTTATGCAGTATTTTTGAGGAAAATGACACAAAAAGGATCCATTTAAATAGCAGAAAAGTGAAAGAAGGGGCTGGCTGAGAGAGACAGACTGTCTGAAATTGCTGTACAGAGGGTATCTCTGTGAAATAATTTCTCCCTATGTTTTTCATTTTCCCTTCTTATAAAATCAAACATTTTACCCTTTTCCAAAATTACAAAAGTTTCCCTTAGGATTTAAAACACATAACATTGGAAAATTCCTTCTATTCAGAACAAAGTATTAAGAGAGCTGTCCATTAATTGCATTGTAGTTTACAAATATGTCTGTGTTCTCTATGTCTGAGAACACCAGTTCTAACTCAAAGAACTGTACTGGTTGTATATCTCAACTGAATTATGTGTCTTAAGTAGTTGTGTTATATCTGCATGAACACCAAACACCCATAAAAGCCTATTGCTCCCCTCCCCAGCTGGAAAGGGGAGAGAAGGATTGGGAGAGACTATTCACCAACTGCAGAAAGGGGCAAAAGAGACTTGATTTGGGAAAATTATTGAATTTATTACCAATAAAACCAGTGCAGCAATGATAAATAAAACTTAAAAAAAACCCATTCCCCCCTCCCTTCTTTCCAGGGTTAACTTTATTCCTGAATGCTGTACCTTGTCTCCCACAGAGGGTCAGGGGTACACGGAATGAGGACTGCGGTCAGTTCATGACGTGCTCGCTCTGCCACTCCTTCCTTGTCAGGGGGAGGACACCTCACTCTTCACCTGCTCCAGCCTGGGGTCCTTCCCAAGGGCTTCGGATCTGCATTAGCTGCCCTAGCATGGGACCCTTTCCATGGGGTGCACTTCCTCGGCCGGGTGTCTCTGCCTTCAGCCAAGAGAGCACACCTTACTAACAAAGTCCCTTAAAAACAGAACTCTACTACATATTCATAAATTCTCAGGCATGATTCAAACATTCTCCCTAAGTTTTGGATGTTTCTTTGTTTAGTTTTTGACTCGCCCCCTTCTCAATAAATTCTTGGCTCCACTGAATTTCACATTCCCTGATAACAGAAATGCAATAAATTCCTCCCCCAGAGCTCTGGTCACTGCTGTCCTCATCTGGACGAGATAATCTAAGAATGAGGGGGTCTCCAACCATCTTCTCTAGTCCCTGGGTTATACAAACAAAAGTAGTCCCTGCTCCAATACCATGCCATAGCTCCACACATATGTATATTATACTACCATTTCTAAGCTTCATCAACAACAGAAATAGAAGGAACCACACTAATACAACAAAGTTTTCTAACCTTATACATATAACATGCATTCCAATATTTGCGAAAAGCCAACAATATGTATCTATAACACTCATGAACAGCCTGCTCCAGTGCAGGTCCCTCACAGGGTCACAACTCCCATCAGCAAACCTGCTCCACTACGGGCTCTCCTCTCCCCTGGATCACAGGTCCTGCCAGGAGCCTGCTCCAGCACAGGCTGCCCACAGCGTCACAGCCTCCCTCAGACATCCCTCTGCTCTGGCATGGGGTTCTCCACGGGCTGCAGGTGGATCTCCGTTCCCCCATGGACCTCCACGGGCTGCAGAGGAATCCCTGCTTTAGTGCCTGCAGCATGTCCTGCACCTGTGTCTTCACTGACCTTGGTGTCTGCAAGGCTGTTCTCTCACCGATTGTCACCCCTTCCTGGCTGCATTTGCTGCTGTGCAGTAACAAGTTCCCTTCTTGGAAACGCATTCCCAGAGGAGCTGTCCCCGCTGCTGATGGGCTCGGCCCGGCAGCGGGTCTGCCTCGGGCCCGGCGGGCATTGGCGCTGCCAGGCACAGGGAGGGTTCTAGAAGCTTCTCGCAGAAACTACAACCAGACTCCCCCCGCTACCTGAACCTGTCCCTGCGAACCCAGAAAGTGTACTGTTAAATCTGACTCATAAGCTGTCACAACTCTTGCTGACTTGGAATGTTCAGCATTTTTTTCTTAGCTGAATCCAGTTCATTGCTCTTAATAAAGTTGCGAGCACTTAGCAGGAGAAGCATTACGCTAAATACAGGAACTGTGGAGAGCCATTGTCGGGTACTTGTTACTGATTTATGCTTTTGAAGTGCACAAAGCCCTCTACAGTGTCAATATGCATCAGACTGTGTTGTTGTGGTAGGATTCAAGCTTTTCCTCTCAGTCAGTGGTATTCCTGAAAAGAGATCTGAGCTTGTTGATTTCGGTTAGCTGGTATTTGTTTCTGTGAAGTTTTGGGCAAGCTGAAATGACCTTATTATAGGAAGAACTATCATCACTAATGTTAGTGTATATAGTGTGTGTGTGTATATATCTATATCTATATCTATATCTATATCTATATCTATATCTATATCTATATCTATATCTATATCTAATCTATATCTATATCTATATCTATATCTATCTATATATCTATATATATCTATATATATCTGCAGTGACTGCCATTTCTATCTCATTTCTTAATGCACATAAGAAATTTTTGTTACTGGTAGTAGCAGTCAGCTTTACTACTTCAGAATTAATTTATAACATCCAATATTATTTTTATGATGAAAACACATTAAAAAACCAACAAAAACAAAAACCATGTATGCATGCTATACCATGGAAATAGATCTTAACAAATATAAGTAGTCAAATAGGAATCCCCAATACTACCTGATATAATTTGTTTCTTTATGCACATGTACTGTTTCCAAGTGCAGCCCCATCTCACCATGTACTGTAATAAAGGTATGCTTGTCTAGTGTGAACACAGTGAGGCTTCTTTCCTGTCTAGGAAGGACTCCTGAACCTCTGCGCCACATGAAGGCAGCAAAGACCCAGACTCTAAGGGAGGGTTGCATGAGCCTTCAACAGAAATGAAAATGCCAGAGTGGTTTCTTGATTCTCCTACTTCCCTTTCGCTTTTCCCAGATAAATTTTAAGAAGATTGTAACAGTGATGGTAGAAAGTCTCTCACTGGACAGAGTTGACGGCACTCTCTTGCCATGAGGAAGGTTCAATGGCTTTCAACAGGAACTTCTAGCATTACTTTGGAATCCCAAAGCAGTTTTATAAAGCCTGTTTTATCCACACTGTAGATGAGAGGAACTGAATCATGATATTAAAACCAGAACTCTTCTGTGTTCAGATTACGTAAATTTTTCCTGTGAGGCACTGCGTTAGTAATATTTTTGCTTTGGAGTACTGTTTCTTCTTTTCAGTCATTTTACAGTTCATTTTCACAGCTGCTTTTTCTGTCACATTGATTACAAAACATCTGGTTTTATAATACCCTGTTTTTTATAATTGTTTCAATGCTCTATAAATTCACACAGTGGAAACTTTAGGTAATCTGAGCCAAGAGAACCCCCCACTATCTATTGCTTTGTCAGTACAATCTTAACTTAAATGGCAGGAGTATGCGCTTCGTATTTCTGTAGTTTTACTTTCTATTGTTCTACTTAACAAAGAATGAACTTTGAAAAAAACAGAAATCCATAAAATTCAGATTAATAAGCATGAATGGCCTGCGGTCCTCTTAGTTTGTATTAAACAGAGTATTTCGTAACTACACACAATGAAAGGAGTCAAAAATTCTGTCAAAATTGAGACAAGTTTCTCTGAAATGTAAAGCATTTATTGCAAATTAGGATAGTAAAACCTACCAGCTCTGTGGTTTGATATGGCACTCAGCAGTTGTCAACCAGGATACTTCCATTTTCTGAAATCTTAGTGCTGATCCTATTTCACATAGACAAAGAAACAGATCAGATGGTTACCTTCTTAGTGTTCCATTTTTATCCTGATAGAGAAGTTGAACATCATTACTTTCTTATTTTTCTAAATGTTAATATAAACTTTTTACCAAATGACTGTGACGCTGATGCTCAAACAGTGCAAGTAGTGCTGACATCTCTTCTGAAGTATCCTTTCCCTACCCATAAAGTCCCACCTCTCACTGATCAGAACCAGAATCCACTCTTACAGATAGATAGCATTTTGTGTATTTGCTTACTGTTGTCCTGCACATTCTGGGGTACTTTAGGGAGCTCTCCTCAGTTGTTCTGTTGAATGAGGAAATCAAGTCCTTGAAGCAAAGTACTCCTTCTGTGCTTACTATGTGTCATAAAGCATCCATAACTGCATCCCACCATTTTTCTGGGGAAAGGACTGCATATGTCACACTGCATTTCAGGCATAGGTGTCTATCTGACCTGTCCCAAAGAAGAAAGGCTGTTTGCTTATCAGCAGCTAGTGTTTTTTAGATGTGTATTTGTGTTCTGCTCTAGGGAGTCCTCTTCTGCAGTTCTTCAGTACTAATGAAACACCTGCAAACATTCTTCCTCTAAGATAGAGCATATCAACAAACAGGAGGGAGGCAAAGGCTAGAGTGTAACTGGTACAATTATAGCAGAAGGAGATCTGGATGCTTGTGAGTAGCTGTAGCTTGGGTAGAGTACGCCACAAAAGGATGATAAGGAGCATATTGATTGTACATCAAGATTGGGAGGGTTGCAGTACTATTGTGAGTGCTTCAGCAAATTGTTGCCAAAAATGTGAGTTTGTGGACAGTCAAGAAATAAATGACATGTTTTGGAGTGTGGAAAGTATATCTGAAAGAGAATGATTTTGTGATCCCCCTCTAAGTAATCAAGAGTACCAGCAGAAAAATAATCCTACTAACATTTCAGAACAGATCAATATAATAGTAATTCAGGACAGAAGTGGCCACCTCCTATAGAAATGGTGACATATCACTGCCCATAGATCACAAGAACTTTGGTATCCAAATGATCCATTGTCCAATTTGCCATAAAAGTGGAAATAATTCTGGAGAGAAGACTTTAAATAGGTTAGTGAAATAAACTGAACCTGAGGTCTGGAACATGAAAATAACTCTAGCTGTATATTAATACTGCACCTGTGTTTATTTTCCAACCTGTTTGCATGCCACTTCCATAATTTCTTAGCAGCATGACATTTTTCAGTCGGTCATGCTGACTCAGCCAGTCAGGCATTGCAGGATGAAAAATGTTGTGCCTGACTTCTGTGAAAATATTCAGTCAGAGTCCTCTGTGGTGCTAACAGAGTCTTTAAACCAGCAAAGGCTTTGAAGTCTTTGCAAATTCTTTCTCATTCTTTTCAACCTCATGTTCAGAGGTTGTTTCCAACACAGAATTGTTGATTTTGCAGCAGACTTAATAATCTCAATCAGTGTCTATGCTGGAATGATTCATCCTATCAGAGTTGGCAGATTGATGATGAACTGATTTTCTTAAATTACTTCATATGCTTAGAAATCAGTTTATTTAAATGTATTAATAATTTTTTTGAAATTGCTTCAACCTTTTTCAATACTTGTTGAAAATGGTGAACATTTGGTTTTAAACTTAGTAGTTTAGAATTAATTTGATAAAATAAAATTCTTTAAAATGACTTCTTGATGACTGTGTGAAAATAAAAAAAAATCAACAAAATATTTAAATATAATTTAATAAATATTAATAAAAACTAATAAAAATTAGACACAACCACATTCAGATATATAAAATTATTTCTTATGTAGTAAAAATATCAACCTAGTGAACTGCAAAGTGAAAAAAAAGAAGTTTTGATATAATGAATCTGGGGTTAGAAAAGCGTGTTATTGTCTGGACACACAATATTCAATAACATTTTCATCACATTTTTCCATTTTTAATGGGATTATTTTAAAAGATGTTGACTGGTTAAAAAAAGTTACTGTCAATTTTTTTTTTTCTATTATGCTGTAACCCTTTTATTTCAGTGTCTTTTCTTCTGTTTGTTCTTTGAATCATACTAAAACTTTCTGAAATGCTTTAAAGCCATGGTTGAGGAAGATCCATGTATTAGTTTTGAACACATTTCCTGTTGAAAGTATATTTCCTTCTAGTGCCTAGAGATGCCAAACTAATCTACTTCACTTTTATAAAATTTTTAAATGAAATTTAATGGATAAAACATAATAAATAGCATAATAAAATATACATGTTTTCAGTGAAAACATGTGAAAAATGCAAGACATCCAAAGGGAAACATTCAAAACACATCATGTGGCAAAAATTATATATATATATGTATATAATAGTATATTATATATATATAATTAATATGTTTTATTGTTTAAAGATGTTTGAAACTTTAAGTAGTTATGTAGAAGATCCATATGTCCCATCACATACAGTAAAAACAGTGAAAACAGTGTTCTGATATCTCATTAAAAATTGCTTATTTTTTTTACATGGATTTTTCACGGTTATACCTTTTGTTCTAAATTTTACTTCTCAAGCTTTTTGTACCTGAGCATTGAAGGAGAAAGGCAGGAAAGTTTATATCCTGCCTTTATCCTCTGCATATTTTTAATGTATAAAATATCCTCTGCATATTTTTAATAATTATTATGTACAGTTGTCTCTTTTACAAGTTTTTGCTCACTTCACAAATAGAACAAAGTTCTTTTGTTGTGTTAAATATTGCAGATTCAGCAAGTGCAGCCCAGACAAAAAAAGAGCTGTTGCACACTTGGAGAAACTTTACTTTCTTTTAATGGATGGTTCCAGAAAGCAACTCTAGGCTGGGGAAAATTCAGCTTGATGCTTCAAAATTATTTGTGTCTAGGTGAGTCAGAGCAGCTAATCATGAGAGAAACACTGAGGGGGAATCAGAATGTACCTGGCTAGATCTTTCTGTGCAACAAAATCAACCAGATAGCAACTTTCTAACACAGTTTTTTTGCATATTAGAAACTGAGCATTCTTTATTGCACCGCATTTGTCGCTCTGGGGATCTTCCACTAATGGAATGACCCAGCATCAGGTGAATGGAGTTTTTATCATGCACACTGATTACATATTCATTAGTCATCTCCTCTTACTTGATGTATATGTATTAGTTTATTTTACATAGTCACACCCCTTGGCAGAAGTCCTTGTGTGGCCTTTTGGGACCTTCTTTGGTGGTCTCCCGTGTCTGGTCATAATATTTGACGTGGCCATTCATTGACCCCAGCTCTTGAGTAAGATAAATACTGTTGTTTTGCAGGACTCCTGCTTTGAAGAGCTGTGCTGGCACCTTGTTTGCTTAAGTTACATCCTTTATCTATTTTTCCAAGCCTGTTTTACTTTCCTTATCAACTGGAGCATTTTCAGTCTCAGTCCTAAAAAATATCCAAAGACCAGCCTGTACTTATTCTTGATTAATAGAGTCCAATGTTCTTATAAAATAGACATGTCAGTCTTCATGATGAAGGAAGAAAAATTCCTGGAAGAAATACAAAAAATGAAATGTCATTATTTCTCCCCACAGGGAAGGAGGGTTTGCCAGGGATTTGAGCCATTAAAAGGAAAGTATTAGCTGTGGGAGAAGAATCCAGAGGGCAGAGTGCCCTGCTTGTGAGGCTAACCTTTCCTATGGAAGATGTGGGCTATGTTTTACAGGTTTGGCCTGATAAATTATCTACTCTTTTGCACACAATTTGTATATAGTTTCAGCAGATAGTGTGAGGGGCAAAATAATGCCTTGAATACGCTACTGTGAGAAGCAAGATACTTGCTGGAACATTTGGAGTGCTTTAATATTCTCCTCTTCAATTTTAAACAGTAAAAAAAAATGTATTCAGTTTTTTGTCTGCATGCTTTAACTGCTGAGCTACTGCGTGGGAGAGAGGGCAGTTTCTTGTCATTGGCAAGTTTAGTATTTTTCTTCTGTTTTGATTGATTTCTGCAAGTGCCTTTTGTAGCCTGTGTGACACTAAGGCTGTGGCAAATAGGATTCCAACTGACAATTTAGAAAAAGGAGGATTTCCTCCAGCATTTCAGTTGAATGTAGATATATTAGCACTGTCACTGGCTTTTTACCTTACCTAAAAATTCCCCACAGAAAACCTACCCTGGTTAGTAAAGAGGGCCTATGGACAGCTTCTCCTCTGAGAACCTGGTACAATCTTCAGAGGGAATATACTCTTCAGAGCATGTTTTCAATTGTGTGTAAATAAAGTCTTGTATAGTAGGTAGGTATCTGTGAGAAGTTTTGGATCAGTTGTTCTTCATCTTCATTTGGAGGCTGTGCTGGGTTTAGGATGGAGTTAGCTTTCCTCATAGCAACCCTTTGCACTTGTGAGCAAAGCAGCACTGATAAACACAAACCTTCTGGCTACTGCTGAGCAGTCAAGGTTTTACTTTTCCCACTCTGTCACTCCAGTGAGGAGGCTGGGGATGCACAAGATTTTGGGAGGAGATACAGACAGACCAGATTTCCCCAGCTGGCCAAAGGGATATTGCAAGAGCCAGCGGAGTGATGGGGACTTCAGATGGCTCTTTATAATGCTGGTTATTGTATAGACTAGATTACAGCAGGAGATCGTGAGTATTCCTATAGCTGATGGCTATAGGCAAGCCATGTGTCCTGAAGCCCCTTTAGTTCTCATTACAATGCATTATATCTTTTTCTTTTGCTGTGCATATTATTACATAACAATCAATCAGCATCTGACACAATACCTTTACATTTACATATATCCTATCAAAACTGCTAGAATTACCATACTATTATTAGTTAGTGACTAATTAATAATTTGATTTAGTAATTACATGTTAAATTTTTAAACTAGTTTTACATTGGAAAATTCTTTTTGCTTTGGTAAAAAACATCTTTCTGTCTGCCTATGCTTTTTTACTTGGTAGAAAACATGCTTTTTTTGAAGACCACTTAACCTGTTGGACTTTAACTGTAAAACCTCCTTCTAACTGATGAGACCTTTGTTTTAAACCTTCCAACTTGACTAAACCATTGTCCTCTCAGTTGTTTAAGCAACAACTGGCCCTAAAAACATCTTTTTATATATCAAAGCTTGCTTTCATTTCTAGAGAATCTTCTGCTAAGTATTCATATCTGTAAAGCTTTTCTGTTAAATTCTCACCCTTCCCAACAGGATATTGTATATCATGAACATATCATGTTCAGCAATAAAGCTGGAGGGGAAGGTTTTTCTTGGAGGCAGTCTTTGTTTTTAGGCTGGCTGAGCATTGGTCTCCATGTAGGAGGAGGAAATGAGTTCATCACCTGGCTTTGGTATATGTTCTTTCCGACCCTTTTCTCTTTCCTTCACTTTTTAAACTGCCTTTAACTTGTTCCATGAGTTATCTGACTTTCCTCTGCCTATTCTGTCCCCCAGCCCATTGGGGTGGGGAGTGAGTGACTGGCTATATGGTGCTAAGCTACTGAGCTAATTGTCCACAGGAGCTCTGTCATATGCAGAAAAAAAAGTCAGATTTCTGTATACAGGGAAAATAAGATGCATGATGGAGCCTGGTCATCTCAGAGACTTTGAACAAAAGGGAGAGAACAATTTTGGTTCTCAATGTTTTTTCTGATCCATGTTAATGCTGCAATGCTTAAGTGCAAATGCATGTATGGTCTCTGAATTACAGAACAACAGTGGAGGCCATTTATAAGGAAAATGTTCTGCCTTACAGTCCTTTGCAGATCATTTCAATGGGAAGAATGGTCTCGCTTAGATTTTCCCACATACTTAAGTTTCCTCTGCTGCTCAGTATTTGAAATGGGGATCTTACTCTGCTCATGGCAACAGTTTTCTAGAGCAATTACCAAGAGGAGTTGCCAAGACACCGGTCCATTAAATCTGAGCCCTGGGAGAGTGTTCTCCTGTCCATGAACATCAAGAGAGAACTCAAGCACTGCTGTCAGCTTGGATAACAAAGCACTATCTTCCAGATAGGCAACAATTCAGACAGATCAGTATCTGTCTTTGAACATCTCTGGTCAGCAAATTGCTTCATTAAACCATTTTTTTCTGAAGTTACTTACTATGCTTTCTTGACTACATATGATATTAAGCATTTTCAATCATATCATTTGGATCAAGCACAAAAACTAATGCACGTGATATAAAATTTTAATTTAAATAAACAGAATTGCAATTATCAAAATTAGTCTTAGAAGGAAAAATGCAGGACTTACCAATTGTTTGATAGTGTTACTAGAAGCAATAAATATTCATTGGTGAGTTAAATTCATCGAACCTGGTAAAGATAAACTAATTTCTGTTCTCAAATTTCTCTTTTATGAGCTGAAGATTAGTATCTTGCTTTACTGCTTTTGAAATATTTGTATTTCATTTGTCAATGACAAATCCCCCCTCATTTCATAGAATATATTTTTCTTAATTTAAGACTAAGAAACAAAATTGAGCTAAGAAATGTTAGTTTGTTATTTATATATATGGAAAGATGTTAAATACAAGTAGCTGCAAAAAAAAAAGAGGACATAGCAACTCCAGAGTCCTTAATCTCCTACTCTTTTATATCTCCTTCCCTTCACAGAGAGGAGATGTTTTACATACTGCAGTAGAACAGGAGAAAATATGCTACAGGTTTTGATATTGCAGTTCATTTTTTCTTTTTAGCATTCATTGTCTTATTTTTGCCTATGCAAGTTGGCAGAATATTAAGTTGATGTGTGTTCATTCTGAAACATCTTATGCAAACCCAAAGTACAGTTCTGCACCTGTTCTCCTGTGTCCTTTACTTTTTGTCAGACATTTCTAGTGGGAAACTTCAGCTGTAGTCATTTATGCAGCAAGACCCACAACTGGGAACATAATGAATACACAGGAGGATAAAGATCCAACTTCAAAGAAACCCAAACAACCTAAAGCAGCAGGGGCTGAAGGCAATGGGAGATGGGAGCATTTGAATAATATTAATTGTGTCCTCCGATTTCACTTACTGCTCTGAGGAAATGAACTCCAAGGACAAAACTAAAAATATAAAATTAAAAAGATAACTATTTACTGCAGTCATGTGACCAAATAAGACAAACTTTTAAGGCATATTTATTTGTGATCCCTCTTAATATGATTTCATTTCCTCACCATACACTTTTTTGTGTATGCTTCTTGAATTGTCCTTTTGGACAGAGCCATACAGTAGAAAAACATGCATTTGATTATAAATGCAGAATGTTCAACATTTGAAAACAATGAATCACCTCTAACGTTACAACACATAGCAAGAGAGCAGTAGCCTGCATTCCAGAGTAGTGGACTAATATTGGCCCCTTTTCAGTCACCTCATTCTCCCCTCTCTTCTTCAGGTGTTCTTGGAATACAGGGAAGTAACCAAGACATTTAACAAAGTGAAACACATGCAAAAGAGGACATGTATTGGAGAAGTTATCTTATGTAGTAAGATTTTTTTTTTTTTTAAAAAAAACTAAGCCAAACTTTGTCATCGGCCCTAACAGCAATCAATGTTAGTGTCCCTGTTAAAGACAGAAGAGTATAAGATCTATATAAAATGTGCAGAATTGAAGGAAATAAAAATGTTAAAATCTGGGGGAAATAATAAAATTTGTATGCATATAAGCATGTGATATATAATAAGTAAGAAAAGCTGGTTTTATCTATGTTATCTGGAAAATTAGAACTGAGGGAATGTTGATATGAAGATCAGGTAAATTTACAATAAAATCATAATAAGAAAATAAGTCAGTCAAACTTGAGTAGTAAACTTTTACTCGGCATTAGAAGAGGTTGAGATCCCACCAAAACATCAAGAAACCAACCAGGTTATGTGACTTCCCAGATGCTGATCAAGCACCATTCAAGAACACATTCAGCCAGATGTGATTCCTATGTATTAAGAGACCCACAAACTATCAGTTTTTAAGGACTTTGTCCAGCCTCTTTTCCAGCCTGTGTAAACTCTGAGTGTCCATGACTCTCTCAGCTAGTCATCACTCAAAGAACCACATCTGGGTTTTTTTAGTTTCACCCTTACATCTACGGGTTTCATGTGATGCCCCTTACTTCTTGTACTGGAAATTACAGTAAATAATTTATGCCTTTCCACCCTATCCTCATTGCTAGTAACTGTATAGATTGCTACTCTTTTCCTTCACTCCTACCTCAGCCGTGTCTCTGAAACAAGTTATAGTTACTATGGATGGAGCTTTGAGAAACCTCATCTAGTGGGAGGTGTCCCTGCCCAAGTCAGAGGGATTTGAACTAGATGGTCTTTAAGGTCCCTTTCCAACACAAACCATTGTGTGATTCTGTGATTCTACTCAGATTATGAAGTTAGGTCCCTAGTGTTATTGAGCTTACTAGTGCTAAGGAGTCTGATTTTATCACAAGTCACAGAATGGATGAGGCTGGAAGATGCCTCTGGAGATTATCTAATTCAGCCTCCCTGCTTACAGTAGGGTCAATTACAGCAGGTTTCTCAGGAAAAAAATCCAGCTAGGTTTTGGAGATCTCCAAGGCTGGACACATGACAACTTCTCTGGGCAACATGATCAACTGTTCAACAGCCTGACAGTAAAGCACCTTTTTCTTGCATTTTAATGGAATTTCATGCATTTCAATTTAAGTCCATTAACTCTTGTCCTGCCACTGGGCACCACTGAGAAACACCTTGCTTCACCTTATTTACTTCCACCCATCAGGTAGTTATATACATTGATAAGACTTCCCTGCGTCCTGGGAAGCAATTTGATTGGAAAAATAGGCATGAAAGTAAGATTTTAAAAAACCCCAACATTACCTGAAGATTTTAGTTGAAAACTAAAATTGAATAAAAGAAGCTTTTAAAATAAAATAGGTTAAAAAACACTCCAAAGGCCCATCAAAAAAAAACCCGAGGAACTTATCTTAGTTTTGCTCAAAATAGAAATGGTTGCTGGTGTTCTGAAAACTTATCTGATTCTTCATTTAAATAAGAACAGAAAAGGATCCAGGTTATTATAGATTTTGCATTGCAAAAAGGGTGTGAATGAGTGTAGTAGAAAATTTGATTTTCATTCACACTTAAATGTCACCTCAGTAGGGTTATTATTGGGGGTCATTTCGTTATTTGCTTTCATGAAGTTTTTCAAAGCTCAAATATGTTTTTATACACACAAGATTTAAATGTCTATGCTAGTAACAATCACAATAATAAAAGTTATAATATAACTGTAAAAACAGTACAACCTCAAAGTCTCATCAAGTAAAATACAGTCAATAATCTAATATTAAATGCCTTTAACCCAATGAATTATTACCTTTTCTACCTGTATTTGCTCAGTAGAGATCTGTTATTCCATAGCAACAGTCTTAATAACTCTCACATCAATAATGGAGGTAAACCTAGTATGAATATGTCATCTGCAGAACCAAATTTTTAGCTGTTTAAAAGGATAAACTGTTTGCATGTGGATATCTTATTATCTGTATTGTCTTAAAATCTTATATCTTACTATCTGTATAGTTAAGGCAAGAATACTTTGAAGGTAATCTCTGGAACAATGTTATTAGTAAACTATTAAGTAATTTGTTAGTCTTTGCTTCATAATGAATTCTGCTTCTAAAACCTAGAGTAAATCCTGAGTAACTGTGATTGTATTTTGAACAGCGAAATTTAGCAAATATATAAGTAAAAATCATATAAATATAAAATATTCACCCATATCTTTGTGCAGGAGACATAATCTGGTGTCATTGCTTTCCAAATCCTTTCCCTTTGACTCACTGTGATTTTTGCAGATCTGTGTTATGAGAATAGTAGTAATTTCCGATTTGTATGGTAGAGGTCTTAAATACAAATATTAGGAATTTTTATATTCTGACTCTCAGGGAGAAATTGTATGAACTTCCTTAAGTATTGACATTTTCAGTTTTCTTGAGAGGGAAGGGAAGATTTTTTCCTTCTTCCCTGAAATTCCTTACAGATGTTCTTCTTTACATTTGTCTTCAATTATGTATGTCTACAATGTAAGTTTAATAGTTGATTTTCCTCAGATACTTCCACTCTTAGACGATGCTTTACACTTATCTTTTTATTTCAACACCCGTAGTATATGTCATAAATATTTAATTTAAAAGGTGGAATTGTTTGTGCCAGTGAAGTATTTCAATTAGTTCATATGCAGAAAGTGTTTTGCAGAATGTTGTGATTTGCAGCTGGTGCACTGTGGTGACATTTGAGGTGATGTTAAATTATGGACTAGTATCCCATTCTTGGAAATTAAAAAAAGAACATTCTCTCAATTCTATGCCTTTTATACATTTTCTTAGGTTCTTGGCACTGATAGCATTTGAGGTTTTGGCAGAAAGAGTGACATCCACTTTAACATCTGGATTGTGCAAGGGTTTGTAGAGAATGTTTTTAAGATATAGTGTGTAAAAACAGAAATATTTAACTGATAAAATTTACATGTGCACTGGGGCTCCCTAATCCTACTGACTTCATATCATCTCAGATGCCTTGACATATTTTAATTCTTGTGAATTTCATATTTCTCTAATTATCTTTTAAAAAATAAGATGTTAAAAACCTGACAAGCATCTTCTTGAAGGAGAGTGAAAGAGCAGGGAATTAAATACAAATTCCCTGAATCCCAGGTTATGAATAAATGAAAAGCAATTCCTTTCTTTAGTTCTACAAAACTGTTTACAAAAAATGCCCCTACTATGTTAAAATTGTTTGATCACTCTTCAAAAATGGTCTTCAAATATTTCAATTAAATATTTTTAGGGCAATTTTGTCAGTAATAACATAATATGTTTGGGTTTTTTTGTTGTTTTTTTTTTTTTTTCCTAAAATTTTCCTGGACATGTATTAATTATGTGATGGCAACATCTCAGGTAAAAATATCTTAAATGTCAAAAATATACACTTGATATTCAATTTGGTATTAATTTAACATACAGCCACTCACTGTCGCATATAGATTGTGTGTAGCAGCATGTTAAAGATCACATTTTCTGTCTACCCATTTTGTAAGTCAGGCTCACATACAGACCGTCCAGCTTAGAACAAATGCCTACCTATTCAAGACAACTAAAATTCAGCCAGTATGCACTACAAATACAGAGAATCTCCTCAGGAGCAAGCATGCCTCATGGTGGCAAAAAGTCAAACACTGCCCTCACCTACGCTGATTTTACTAGTGAAAGGCATATAAAGGACTAACACAGTAACTAGGAGCAGAGTTTGGCTACAGGACTGCACATCTGAAAATGAGCAGAGTCAGATGTTTGTTTCAGTTGTGGCAGCAGGGTAGGAAGCACTGCTGTGCACATGCTTCATGAGGAAGCTTTGCTAATTAGGTGTGAGTCTTGTATGAATCAAGTCTCAGTTGTGACTAGAATAAATTATAAATATTTCTCCTTTTTTATATCCAGTGCTCTGTTTTAGGCCCACTGTGCAGTATCAAGTTGCATTTGATATACTGTCAAGATGTGTGAAAATTTAAAACATGAAAAATTTTACATGAAAATTTCACATGAAAATTTCTATGCTGTCAAATGGGTTCCATTGCTTCAACTGCTTCCCTGTCCTGTGAGGAGAGAACTTTTATTGGTTTAGCCATTCTTTAGGGAATGTAGGATACCTTTCCTGAAAAGAATAAAAACCACAAAATTTCCTTGTTGCCGTATGTTGTGTCTCTTCCTCAGCACGCTGCTGGTAGAAGCTATGCCAATTGTGCTTTTGATGCAGACCTGTCCAATTGTACTGAATGATCCAAAACTCATTTATTATATGCACCTTTCAAAGTGTCATTGAGAGATTAATGTATAAAAAGTTGAAATATCTTTACATTTCCTGCAGAAGGTAAAGGGAAACTTGTGCATGTTAGTATCAGACTTGTGAGCTAAGTAAATCTGATAGTTATTAATTCTTTAGCTATACAAAAAGTAAGCTATAGACCTGAGGTGAATAAAAGACTTCTGGTTCAAGAAAGACCCAGGCTAACCTTGGCAGTGCCATTAATCATGAGTAGAGCTCTAACAAATTGTATAGCACTACAGAGACTTTGGAAGGAGAATATAAGGATATATGCACTTTGGGAGCCATAAACCACTGTCTTACAAAATGTCTATGCCTTAGATCATCAGAAAAAGTCACATAAAATAGTTTTGCAAGACATCTTCCAAGACATAATGCCTTGTGCATATCTGAACTTCTGTCATCTGCACAGCTACATTTATACAGGGGTATGTACATAAAGAGTGGACAAAAGTGCTGGTTTATATATTTATTCTGCTTCTGTTTCAGTTTTGTCAAGAACAAAATTAAGAAAGTGTCCAACCTCAAAAGGTCTTCTAAAATGTTTCCTGTGGGTGTGGCAGTGAAATACAGTGATATGCTGAACTGTAGCAGATGATCAATGGAAAAATAACTATTTTTATAATATATATGCTTATGCTGCCTGCAGAGTAAGAATTTAACTGCAAAGAAAAGTGGTATGGAGTGCTTTAGTGATGGACTTCTTTAGTGATACATACAATGGAAAAAGTGTCTTGGTACTAAAAAGACAATAATAGTCTTTAAAACCCTCTCTATTTTTACATTCTAATAATAGTCTCATTTCAAAAGAAGAGGGAGAGACAAGGGAAATTTCCTTCACATCAAGGAATAGCTGCTTCAATCTTTTTATTATTTTGGAAAAATGTAGTATTTCTATGAACATTTTAAATATTCATTGATGTATGCTAAGATCTTTTCCTTTTTAATTTGGGCTTTACATCTTCAGAGTGAGCAATAGCATTTTAAATTTAAATTTTCAGTGAAGCTTTGGAAGAAGAAATATGATGTCTCAACATACTGTTTTCTTTAAAAAAAAAGACAACAAACATAACCCCCAAACACAATGTACACACCCCCCTCCTCCCCCACAGTTCTAGTCATTAGATACTCCATGAAGTGATCTCCATTTTTTTCTAAAAGAAGTCAGCATGTTGCTATTGCTTCTTGTCTTAAAGTTCGTGTCTGATTTATGATTCAGTTTTGTAACACCATCACAGCAGACAGTTTACCACTTAAATGATAAAAGTTTCAATAGGCACTTTAGTGGAATTACGAAAAAGCTACCACTCTTCCACCGTGATGCCAGAAAGTTACCTTCTTTCTAAGTCAGGTCAGTAAACTGCACCTTGTAGGCCTGAGCTTGTCTCAGTGTAATTCCAGATGAACAAAATAACAACAACAGAAACCTGTGTATGTTACAGGATTTATCATTCTTTCACAAATCAAACCAAAACTGACGGTATGATAAATGTAGTAACTTGCTGGAAACAATTGCTGTCTTTTATAATCAAAGTAATTGTGTCTTATATAAAGCTTAGGTTTATCTTTTAAATTTGTGGTTGGTTTGCTTTTCTTTTTGTTTCACTGTTGTAGTTGTACTTAAGTGACTTTGTCAGGGTTATAACTTTCTTCTCCAAACATATCTGCCAAGATCTTAAAGCGAGGTCCCCAGTCACTCAGATAGTCATAATCCTGATCTGCCTCTGTAGTGAGAGAGTCTATAGAGCTGAGAGACTCTGCAACAGATCCATTGCCTTCATAAGCATAGGTGGCCAAGGAGTCATAAGGGGGTGCAGATGGATCTACATCATTTTCCTGCAGCCTTTGATTAATGAAATCTCTTATGTCTGTGTTATCTTCTGCTGGTGGTCTGTGGCGCGTAAAACGCAAGGTGTCTGGTTTTATGTCCCTGCGTATTTTGTTATCTTCAATCACTTTGGGATTCCTCAGGGCACCTATGTCAAAAGCCTGGGTGTCCTCTTCTCCACCTCCTTCATCATCATAGTGGATAACATTATCTCTGATGTCTTCTTTAGAGGTCATCAGGGTGTCCTTTTTCTTCTGCCTCCGTAGTGCTACATACAGTACCACAATGACTGTAACGAGAGAAAACTGAAGTTAAGACATGCACAGAAATAATTTAGTACTCTGGTGACACATCATTATATCTTTCTTTTAAAGCCACAAGCAATCAAAGGGACTTTTGTCCTTAGAAAAGAGCAGTGCTTAGCAGTGCTCTAGCCAATGAAAAATTATTTGATCTTTGCCATAAGAGTCTAACTTTCCTAAGTACTTGCTGTACTGCTGGAGAAAGTATCAAATAATTTTCCTGCTGGCCTGCTTTGCAAACAAATAGAATTGAACAGGACTTCAGGTTTTTAGTTCAGAGAGACAGAGTTGTGATTTTTTAAAAAATATTTTCCATAGCAAAATAGAGAAAAGAATCCTAAATTTACACTTTGAAGACAAGAATAAAGAACTAAACCAAAAACCCTACTCACCAAGTATAACAGAAAAAAAAAAAAAAAAAAAAGAATTTTGAAAAATAAATAATTTGAATAATTTCAAATTTGGAATTTTTGAAATACAGAAAAAATAATCCTACTTTAGCTTTTTATACAGTACACTTTGGCCTCTTTAGGGATCTGCTTCAAAAAATCATGTGTTAAAGGTTCTGGAGAGAAAAGGGGTCCAAGAGAGCTGGTTGATTTTCAAGTATCATGTCCTCCAAGCTCAACAGAGATCCAACCTGAGGAGCTGGAAATTAAGAAGAGGCAGCAGGAGGCCTTCACTGATGAATAAGAAGCCCTTGACTAAACTCAGTGATTAAAAAAAAAGCATCTAAGAGTTGAACACAGCGACAGGTGAGCCAGGAGGAATATACAGTGACAGTCTGAACACACAGGAATGTGCTTAGGAAAGACAAAGCCCACATGGTGCTATCTCAGGAGGGCAGCAAGAGGACTTGTACAAGTAAGACAGAAAAAAAAAAGAGCAGAAAGGTAAAGGTGGGCCCACTACTGAATGGGGCAGGTGAGCTATTGCCAAATGACACGGAAAAGGCCAACCTAGCCAGCAGCTTCTTTGTTTCTGTCTGTTTTGGTAAAGTTGTCCTTCAGTAATTCTATGTCTCTGAGATCAGAGGGAAAGTCTGGAATAAGAAAGACTTATCCTTGGTGGAAGAGGATCAGGTTAGGGAATACTTGAACAAACTGGGCACACAAGTACATGGAATATAGTGAGATACACACATGAATGATGAGGAAGGTGGCTGCTATCACTGCTATCACTATTTGCAATAATTTTTGAAAGGTCATGGGGACTGGGAGAGGTTTCTGAGGCCTGGAGTGTCACTCCTGTCTTCAAGTAGGGCAAGAAGAACGAGCTAGGGAGCTAGCAGCCAGTCAGTCTCACCTTGACTTTTAGGAAAGTGATGGAGAAAATAATTCTGGGAACGAAGAAGGGGCATAAGAGCAGCAGGGATAGATTTATGAAGGTGAAGCTGTGCTTAACTCAGTTGATAGCTTTCTATGATGAGGTGACTGGTTGATGAAGGGAGAAAAATGCAATACTTTTATCCTATTTAGCAAAGCTTTTGATATTATCTTTCATAGCAATCTTCTCAGAAAACCTGAGAAAGTGTGGACTACACAAGCAGATGGTGAGGTAGATTGCAAGTTTTCAGGCAATAAAAAAGAGTGGTTGTGCCACTGTTCAGAGGAATCTCTTCAAGCTGAGGGAGTGGGATGAAAGGAACTCCATTATGTTCAACAAATAGAAATTCCAAGTCCCACACATGGAGATGCGTAACTGCATATTGGAGATGCTGTTGGCCAGCTGACCAGAAAGTAACTTGATGGATGAGGCCTTGTGATCCTGGTGGACAAGTTCACCATGAGCCGTCAATGTACCCTTGTGTCAAAGAAGATCAACAGCATTTGGGACTGCATTAGGAGAAACATTGCTAGCAGGTCTAGTGAGATGGTCATTGCCCTCTGCTCTGTTTATACACACTTGGAGTTCTGGGCCCAGTTCTGGGTCCTCATTACAAGAGGGACATGGACTCTCTGAAGTAAGTCCATGTAGAACCACAAAGATAATTGAGGCATGGGAACATCTACCACACAAGGAGAGGCAGAGGAGAGGCAGAGAGCCAGGTATGTCTTCTGGAGAAGTCACAGGGGGATCTTACCAATGTGAGTAAGTTCCTGATGGATGGAAGCAAAGATAGAGCTTTTCTGAGAAGTGTGCTGTCAAAGGATGAGAAGCAATGGGCACGAACTGAAATGCACAAAATTCCAGAAAAATGTAAGAAAAAAAAGGCTTTATCACCAGGATGTCAAGCAGTGGAATATGTTGCCCAGATAAGTTTTGGGGTATCCATCCTGCTCTAACTGCAATTGTGCCAAAGGAGACAGCATTCTTCTTGCTTCAAGAAAATTGAAAAGTTATTTTGTTTAGTTGGTTTTTGGTTTTGTTTTAAGTTCTTCAGAATGAATGTATTCGTGAATTTAACTGCTACTCCGTATGATGTGTGACCATTTGCCATTCTTGTTCTGATTTGAAAAAAATATTTTTCTCACAACATAACTTTTTGACACAGAGCAGAAATCCTGACTTTTACCCACTCTTAATCAGAAGCTATTTATGTAACCCTGAGCCTTCAGTAATTTACTTAAGTGGCACCTGCATCATCCAAATGCAATGAGGTATCCATACGTTATATTCTGTGTCAGGAGCTCTTTTTGGGTGTGCATTAAATTATCATGGGACCTTGGAAGCCACTAGTATCAAAATGAGGCATCGTCCAGCATCTGTAAGACTCAGTCTGATTTCTGCAGCCTACGTTGTGCAAGTAAGATGCACTTTGGATATACTGTAAATAAGGCAGTATTTAAATATAAGGTAGAACAAATAACAATGCCACCTTATGAAATCCATGCCTGCCTGAAATAAAAATAATCTTCCTGTGAATCTTTATATGGATGTGGCCGGTAACAGTCTATGTTACAATTATTTTCTCCTCTTCCATTTCTTCATTCTTTTTTTGCTCTACTGCTGTTACTGTCAGTAGGACTTGTCTACCTTAATAATAATCTAAAAAAATTAATCTTTCAAGAAAGATATTTAAAATAATTTCAGGGAAAAAAATATTATTTGGGTTCTACTGAAAACTGATTATCTTAATGCATTAAGAGATATTGCATGGATAAGAAGATTCATGGTTATGATCAGTGTTTTGGGATATTCTTCTAGAAATAAACTGCTACACATTTTCCATGGCTTTTGTTAAAAGCTTGGTGAAGCTAGTGAAAAATCAGAATAAAGCGCTTAGCAGGGCTTCATGAGAACTAACCTAGAAGTATGACAATACACAACAAGATTGCAATCAAAGCTCCTGTGCTGAGGCCGACTGGTAAGAAGATTGCTTCTACGTTACAGGACTGGATGGTGCCGTCAGAATCACATCTGCAAACACGGATAGTCAAAGTGTTTGTGCTGCTCTGGACAGGGTAACTGCTGTCTTCTATTACTATTGGAAGAAAGTACAGCTCTTGCTGCCTTCTGCTGTAGCCGTTTCTTCTGGTTTCAATCCCAGCTGTGTTGTCTGTAAAACATGACAGTCATTAGCAGATTTTTATTGTGTACTTAATTCCATATTGTAGCTTGTATCACCTTCCGTAATGGCCTTGTATTTCATATTTGAAACTTGTTGAATGGTATGCATTATGTAATTGACTTGCTTTGCCATTACAGAAGGTATTGTATTCTGACTGGTACAGTTATTTTTTGCAGAACCTTAAACAATATTCCTTTTCTTGTAAACATTTTAACAGCTGAAATTTCAAAGAAGATAAAAATAACTAAAAAAAAACCCAAGCAAAACATTACAAGTATGATTCTGAAGACATTTCAGTTTATTTCTCCTGATCTCCTTACATTCCAAGCCTGTGGTCCAAAGGATTTTGATTGCATATGAATTTAGAATCATGTCTCTATCAACTAATTAATTTCCTTAAAAATACAAAGTAATATACCTGGACAACATGCAATCATTTTAGCTTTCCTGCCCCATTAAAAGTAATTAGAGAAATGAACTGAGTACTTGAAAATCAGTACAGCTTCTATCAATTAGATGGACTTCTAGACTTTGTAATTTCTTCCCAGTTAGTTATTGCTGCTTTTCCTGAATGAAACAAAGTAGCAAAGAAATACTGTAAGGATTAAAAGAGTTACGTTAAAAGCAAAACAAAAATTAATTTATCAGGGAATTAACGAGATGACAGAACTAAATGAAAGTAACCTGCTGCAGCTACCATTTGTCCATCTCACCTATATCTTAATTATATTTTTACAAGATGTCACATGATGGTTTTCATGCTTCAGAGGTTTGTTATGATGTACAAGGATTAAAAGCTCTGAATTTCACAATCAAATACTGGTATGGAGTTCTGATTAAGGACAATAAGAAGCAACCCTAAATATACAAATTTGTTATGATTAGACACCATTAAGAAGGTGTATAGCTAAAAAAATGCTTCAGACACCTCCCTTTTATCAAACTCAAGCATGGACAGGTCAAGTTCAGTTACACTTAGTTTTGAAAAGAAAAAAATAGAACAGTTGTAATAGCTTCCATCTTCAGTTTTTTCTTTCTATGATTAATCACCTGCACTGTATAAAATCTTTAAGAACTAATTTGAAGATATTCAGTTTAATTTTATTTCTATTTTTTCCATATTTCTATTATTAGAATTATTTATATTCTTCTGTTTTTTCTTCTGATTTAAACAATGGAGATCACTTTAATAGTTTACAGTTCAACTAAATGGCTTGCCATCCTCCTTTGAGAAGACTCAATCAGATCAGCCTTTTAACTCTATGATTTTGAACATTTTTTGTTGCTCTTTTATGACCCCTTTCAATTGTTCAAAGTTGTTTTGAGAATATGGACACAGGCAGGTGTTTGAACTCTACA
This sequence comes from Pseudopodoces humilis, assembly GCF_049639895.1. Lineage (NCBI taxonomy): Eukaryota > Metazoa > Chordata > Aves > Passeriformes > Paridae > Pseudopodoces > Pseudopodoces humilis. The sequence goes on from NC_142200.1 coordinate 77,552,791, forward strand.
CAGAAGAGCCTAGAGAAACTGAGATATCTTCTGGTTCTTCAGACTGTTTGCAATAGATTAATTTATAACATATGTGTGAGAAGAGGAAATTCTGTCTCTTACGCAAGCAATGGAGTGCACTCCACATGGGAGCTGCCCTCTAGAGAGCAGAATGAGGCCAGCAAAGCAGAAAGAGTGAGCTCTGCAGTCCCTTTGGAAGCACGACATCTCTGACAGGGCATCACTTCTATTAACACGGTGGAGTGCTGCTGAAAGGCAACCTTGAGCTTCTGTCTCACTCCAGTCCTCATTAACGACTCATTAAGTTACATTCTGATGTATGGGACCTGACTTCTCTTGGGTGCAGCACAAGAATGTTACACCTGCTGAAGTATCAGACCACCTGTGATTTTCAGTTGCATAGAATAGCACGGGGATTAGGGCTTCTTGATTTATTTAAAAATTTTAAATGTCACCATTACTTGTAAAAGCATTAGTTGTACCATAGTGAACAACACTGTCCTCAAAAAATAGAAAAAATCGATTTTACAAAGGACCTGCTTGATGCTAACATAATTGCTAACTTAAACGAAAATGGCACTTGTTTTTAAAAGGTTTCCATAGTGACAAAAAGGTTGTTTTATTGTGCCTCTAAACTCTGCACAGAGCAGACTTTCCTCCACCTTTGTGGCAAACAAAAGGCAGAAGATATTGCAAGACAGGGTTTTTGTTTGGACAGGTTTTTTCCTAATATCTCTGCAAATCATTGATAATGAAAAAAGGTTTTTATTGTTTGTTTGGTTTTTTTTTCTTGACATTGTATCAAATAGCTTACTTTTTTTTTTATTTTTCATTTTTTCCCCCAGTTGTTAAGAAATACTTTTAAAAGTTCGTCTTGGTAGTTTCCACTTTCTATTGGAATATTGCACTTGTTTTTATACAGTAGTGAAGCTTCATGAACAGATAACCAAGATCCAAGATCATCTCAGTGCCAACATTACTGGTTTAAACAGAGAAATTTTAATTATCTAATAATATTTGAACAATTTCCTCACCAAACTCATATGCTAAGCACACTTTACAAAAGCTGTAATTACTGTACAGACTTAAAGATTATTTTAATTCATTAAATCTGTTAATATTACCTGAGAAGACTTCTTTAAAGCAGAAGTTTGTCCTTACTTAAAAACAAAACCAAAAAAACAAACCAACACCCAACACCTTAGTGAATTTAAAGGATATTTTAGGAAACAGACAAGAAAAAAATAAGAAATTAAAGCTCTTACTTTAAAGAAATCTTTACCATAAAAAAATTAAAGGTATTTAGAGATATAATATTTATGTTCTAAGACATATCATTGTGATGGTTCTTCCCATATGGGCCTTGAAATATGTTCTGGAGCAGAGCAGTGTCCTAGTCTTCTAAGGCCAGAAGTAAGGGACTTGGATCTGTTGTAAAGTCATCCTTCATATTCATTGAGCTGTGTGTCTCATGAAAACTGTTTGAATGCCCTTTGATAAAATGCTTTATTTCTCCATAGTTTTGGTTTTATAAGTACTATTATTCATGTCTACAAGAGTATGAGTGGCTTCACTATATCCTCTATTTACGCGTCCTTAAGTGAAGTTCTTTGCTCATCTGTTCAATTCTTTTAAATATCTATGACACACAAAGATAAAAGTCACTATTAAGTTTGGGAGTAAACCATTTTCATTGTATCAGCTTCACAGGAGAGCTATAAAGATAAAAGAAGCACAGTTTGTTTTTTCAAATTTATGTCTTCCTAAAGTTTCTTCAGGATCAATAGTTGTTAGCTAATTTGTTGACTCTAGTTTACAATATCCATAGTGCATGTCTTCAAAAATTATGTGGGCCATATATATTATTTAAATACATTCTTTTAAAGCCTGAAAGAAAGATTTTGCAATTTTATTTCATTGGTGCATTATTCATTTCTTGCACTTCAAGGGAATGGGTCACTTAATTCTCAAGAAAGAAACCTTTACCTCAAAATCAATGTAACCTCAAATTTAAATTTAAAACAACAATTAAAAAAATGAAGAATAATATACTGTTTAAGATAGTGATACTTATAACCCGCACAGTCTAATATTTTTTTAACTTTGTTGGATGACTTTAGGTGTTCTTTCTTTGAAATATAATGTAAATCCTTTTATATTAAAAGCTTATCACAGTTATTTAAAGATCATCTAATAGCTCAAATACTCCTTTTTCTCTTATTTGATTAAAGTAGTTAGTGATAAAAATTTACTACAGTTTATTATGTTTTAGCAGTGTCTGCTCACAAGACTACGTCCTTGAAGATGCTTACTGTAGAAAAAAGATGCATTTTTTCATCTTGGTTTGTTTGCCATCTAACAGAAGAGTTCAAGTTAATAAGGAAAAAAAAGGAAAATATATTTAGTTACAACAAAAGTTGGAAGAAAATCAGACATGCCTGTTGTATAAATCTCCAAGTTATTAAGGGTGTTGTACTTCAGCAGCACTGTACGTATTTAGAACTCACTGTTCTGCAGGACTACGTAGCCTCAAGAAAGCGCAATATCTGGGTACTTTGAAAAGGGTTAGCATAGTCATAGTATTTAAACACGACAGCAATAGTGCCTTGTTTAAAGGTATACCTGCATTGGCATATGGATTCTTCCTGAGATACTGAATGATAAAAGGAAGAAAATAAAACAGGTAGCAGTGTTTTTGAGGGCCTGTAGGGAAATCTCAGCCTTTGGTGTTCTCACCAAATTCCTGCCCCTAAAAATAAGAAAAGGTGTAAGACCTGAATTTATATTAATATAAGTCCCAGAGAGTTTAGCAATTAGAAATGTCAAAGAAAAACAGGTCTGTCAAAGAAATGTCAAAGAAAAACAGACACAACTGTAATTGAAAGTAACCACATTTGTCATTGTAACTACAGTCTGCTGCTCTGAAAGAGAGATATGGGTAACCAACTTACTTCTGTAGTCATGGACTGTGAAGTTTGGTTTGTTGGAAGCCTCAGATGACAGTTTGAAGGAAAACCTTTGCCCAGCTGGTGACAAATCTTTATCTGCTGCTGTGATGGTCTGTATCACCTGAAACCAGATTAATTCTGAAGTCAGTTCACTCTTCTAAGAGAAACAGTTTTTGTAAAAGTGCAAAGTGAACATCAAATGAAACTGTTGAAAGTGAAGTTTTGCTGGATTACTGTCATTCCCTTAATACACTGGGCTGTGGAGGCAAGAAGTCTAAATTCTTCAACCACCAGAGAACTCAGAAAGTCTTGTTTTGACATATATAATGAAAACCAGAGAGATTTACCATATATTCAAGTTATTTAATATTTACTGTCTATGTTAAAATGTTAGTGATGGCTTTTGGTTGTGCTTCGCTTTATCTGCTACTACTTTTGTCACAGTTACAACCCTTTAAGAAAGAGATTCTTTCTCCTCTCATAGCTATTAAATGCAGAGTCAAGGGTGGCTCAGGCCCATGTAATTGGAGAAAATAAATAAAATAAAAAAATAGACTGCAAATAGACCATAAAAGTCAACAAACACAATTCCAATATGTATTTCCAAAACTGACATTTTTTTTGTAGAAGAATTCTGACCATGATGTAATTTTTGAACCCAGAAATTTCTACAGCTTTAAATAATAATGACAGAGAAAGCATAAGAGCAAGCATTACAAATTTGAAATACCTGTCCTGGCTTGGCATTTTCACATACAGATGTCTCATATGGAACTGAAATTTCAGGAGGAAACTCGTTGACATCCAAAACATTTATTATAACATTGACTTTGCTGGTTAATAGTGGGTTACCTATAAATAATTTTAGAAGAAAAGTGTTATGTTTGTTGTCATCACCAGTTTCATAAGCTGTCATAAGCTTGTGATCTCAGTACTGTGACTCCCAAAAGCCCTGGAATTCCATTTATTTCTGATTAACTAAGAAGAAAACAGAAGCAAACTTATTATCAATTTGTAACAGACTCTGACCCATTACTCGCCATGGGTTAAGGAATCAATCAGCATGATTATGTTTATTGAAGCATAAATGGAAAATAGTGAAAAAAAGTGAAAAACCTGTTACTAAGGACACAAACTTTTCTCCAATCACTTTTTACTAAGCCTGTGGAAAACACTTCCAATGATTCAAACTGAATTCTGTTTTCCACAACCAAGTGCAGAAAATCAATATTTACTGCCTAGCCATTGTTTACATCTTCAAGATATTAAAGAGGCAAGCAGAGCATACCAATTTAGAAGACAGAGAAAGAGAAAAAGATATGAAAAAAACAAAATCTTGCTGAAATCCAGAGTCAGTGTTAAATTTATCAGTGAAACATGCATGCACAGCTAGCATACAACTATTTGGCCATACGGTGGAAGTTATTTATTTAACTGCAAAGGTGTTTTCAGGCAGCAAATACTTTTGTGCAAAACAAATGTTAAACAACAGTATACACCATATTTCTTTCCACTGTCCTTCCTCTACAGATAGTCTTCATCAGTCACTGGATGCATTTTATAAACATGTTTACTCATAAATGCAATGTCTGACAAAACAGAGACACTAGTTCGATACAAAGTAGATAATGTTCTCTTTTACTTTATGCTGAGACCTCCTGCAAAATAGCAAATAGATGAAAAATAGGATAGCTGGTGAGTCAAAAATATAATTATTTTATCCTTTTTGACTTAAGATGAGTGGCAGAAACAGTTAACTACCAAAAAAAATCTATGTTATAAATCAGGGTGATTTAGGAATGACAACATGGGACCAACCACGTTTAAGTACAAGGGGAGTTGTCTTGAATCCTCAGGAATAAATCATAGAATCATAGAATAACAGAATGGCTTGGGTGGGAACAAGATTTAAAGATCATCTAGTTTCAAGGCCCCTGCCACTTGCAGAGACACCTTCCATTAAACCAGATTGCTCAAAGTCCCTTCCAGCTTGGTCGTGAATGCTTCCAGGGATGGGGAACCCACAACTTCTCTGGGCAACCTGTTCCAGTGCCGCAGCACCCTCACTGTAAAGAATTTCTACCTCATATCCAATCCAAATCTATTCTCTTTCAGTTTGAAACCATTTCCCCTTGTCCTCTCACTACATGCTGCTGTCTTGTTGGCTCCCCTCAGGTGCTGAAAGGCCACAATTAGGTCATCCCACACTGTTCTCTTCTCCAGGCTGTTAAAGCTCAATTGTCTCAGCCTGTCTTCATAGGAGACATGCTCCAACCCTCTGATCATCTTCATGGCCCTCAATGGACCCTTCAAATTATTTGCATTGGTCACTTGCTTTGCAGTTTGTATAATCCTTGGCATTTCTTTTGTTTATAACTAACGCAGCAAGGGGCAAAGTCTCTTCAAGTTGTCACTGTAAAGAATGTGCATGATTTCTTCCTTATTCTTAGGAATTACTAAATGCAATAGTAGTTTCAGGAGACCTCTGTCAAAACCAAAGGTATTCCCCAATGATTTCCTCATTACATACGACTAGCTGCAAGATGAACTTTGTTTCACCTGTTTACAAGTAATAGATAAACTGACCATGCAATAAACACAGCTTGAAATCTAGAAGACAACAATAATGCACTACCCAGATCACACATTTTTAATCCATACCTATGAATTTAATAGAGAAATATTTAATATTTAATAGAAAATCATGACATCTCTTTAAATTCTTGTTCATTTCCAGTTCAACATCATCCCTTCTTGCAGAATGTCTCTGTGGAGCAAGGCATTGTGCAGTACAATTGAAGACACAGTTTGGTCTAGCAACTAGGGTTTAGGCACTCATTCTTTAGGTGACTGAAGAGCTGGAAGAAATCTAGATAGATCACTTGTTCACAATTGGTTCCTTTGTATAATAGGAAATAAAAAAAATACTAAGAAGTTACTTTATTCAGTAGAGGGCAAGACCTCCATAGAGAGATCAGAAAATCCCTGAACAGGTCAAATTCACACAGCTACTGGGAGAAACAACTTGGCCTAAAACTTCCCTCCTAGAAGCACTCACTGAAAAGGACACATCAACTCACATGGAGTAACTCAGGTTTTGCTTTAGATGTTTTTTATGTGTGTGTTCATTTTAAGGTACAACAATGAGGACAGGAGTTCAGGAGACATTCTTCAAATAAATCAGAGATTAATGCATCACCTTAAAAATATAGGCATAGATCTTAATTTCCTTTTAAGAATATGTTCACAATGCCTTTCCAATAAAAAAGTGAATGTGTTCTAAATTCATGCACCACGTACATGGAAATATCAGATGATTTTGATAACTTCTGCTAGACATTTCAGTTTCTTTAAGAAATCTTTTAGGTTGCATTTTTGTAAAGTAGCTTGTCGAAATGATTTTTTTCTGCTTTTTGCAACAGTTTGCGTAGTATGTGACCTATATTTTTAAAACCAGCAAAAGGATTTGACTTTTTTTTCCTTCAAAATCACAACAGGATAGCATGCTCTGGAAATATACATGAGTCTATGGGTATAGTTTTTACATTTATTTCTCACTGATGGTATCTGATTTATTCTCTGTGGTTCTTTGAAAGATATATTAGAGGCCAAAATCTCTTCCAAAGTATTTCAGCAAACTACAATTTTACATTGAATAAATGGTCTGGAAAAGTCAGATATGAAAGTAAACAGAATTACCAGAATCTATGATCAACTTATTTCAGGTTTTCATATTGTTTATATGATTTTCTTTCTGGTTTGCACTGACATCACTTTAACTACTTATGTATATAAATGAAGACTGCAAGAAGAATGTTTATAGCTTTGAATTCATACAAAATACCAAAGATGTGAAATACTTGATGTGAACAAGCATGAAGAATTGCATTTAAAATACTACTTTGTAGGCTTGACCTCCATTTTCTCTGGAGTTTGGTTGTCGTTTCTCTCAAAATCAAGTCTTTATGAACCCTATGAACACAATCGTGATGTGCATGCTGGTATCAGTGAGTGGGTCACTAAAAACATCTGCTTATGCCTTTTAAACCCAGATTACAAAAATTAAAAGACAAACTGGTTAAATCACATGCCTAGAAATTAAGAAACTGATTTCATGTTTCAAATCTGCCTGTAAGATAAAGGAAAATTAATTAGCTTCATTAATTTATTTTATCAACTTAATTAATTAGTTGACTTCATCTTCCCTTGTTTTTCCTGTCTGTAAGACAGTGACCAACTTGCTTCCTTTTTTTTACTTGATTAACATCATTTTTCAACACCTTAATGGTTCAAAGCTATTACAGCAGTAGAAAGCCTATAACATTCTTTGAATAATGAGCTTGTGAAAATCCAAGGTATCTGAGAAAATAGATACTGACTATTGAGGAGAACTGCTGATTCCTTAATCCCAGTTAAGGTATGCAGGAGAAGATCAGCTCCATCTTGAGGTTTAAGGTGACTTTTTTAACATTCTCAAAAATTTGGCATAGACAGGTAAGCTGGGAAGATGGTTTGGAAAGGGAGGATTATTACTTTATTTTTATCCTAAAATTATGCCTTGAGGACAGGAAAGCAGAAGTAAACTCTTCTGCATTTTTATCTATATCCTCTTTTGTAAATTGGAAACTTCCATGCTATGTAATTAGGCAGCATATGGAGGAATTTTGAACACTGGACTATGATATTTATATGCCATTATGCTCTTATAGCAGATCTTGGTACAGTTTTGGCCTGGGGCAACTAGTGGTCTTGTGGACAATTCACATGCATGTGCTGGGAATTAGTAAGGGCAGGGACTACCCTAAAGGATTGATTTACATATGGGGACTCTGGAAGGTAAGAAGGCATATAAATAAGCTACTTCATGCCAGCTGGCCTTTGTGCTTGAAATGAATGAGAGCCATGCTTAATTTATTAGTTTGGATAGTTTCTGTGGCATCAAAAATGTTCAGAAACAACAACCATGCAGGCTACTAGGGTGTTGATTTATTCTAAGAATTTAGAAACCAAACAACAAACTACAATGAAATACAGTCATGTAATGAGAAGAAGTACAGAGAAATTGGGAAGTGAAATGGGGGAAAACAATGTGAGTCTGAAACATCCTCCACCTGCTCAAGGACTTTGTTCTATATAGAATTTGTTCTATATAGATTATATAAATATATATATATATATAGAATATATATAACATATAGCATGTAATATGTAATACATAATATATAGTATATAGTATATATAATATATAATATATAATATATATGATATATAATATATAATGTATAATATATATAATACATAATATATTAGATGTATTATATATACTATAATACATAATATATAATATATAATATATGTATTATATATATACTATAATATACATTACATATATATATTTTATTATCTATGAAGGGGTTTGGGATGTTCTGTATTCAGCTCTCTTTGTGTATGTCTCATCATCAGCATGTCTGCAGAACAATCATCCATCTCCTGCTTAAAAACATCTCCATTCAGGGACAATTCAAGAAAATTTAGTTTACAGAATGACCATTAGGATGTGACTAAAATATGTGGGTGGTTTTGTTGTTGTTATTCTCTCACAATGAGAAAACAAAATTTTAGCAATGCAGTTTTTAAATAACGAGTCTACTTATTTATTTTTATTTTATAAATTTTATATATATATACATATATGTCCTTACAGGGAGATAAGATCACCAGGAAGTGAAAATACTTCAGTAACAATACTATCTGTTCTTTTCTGAACAAAGTTTTTGCAGCTAATTTCAATACTGGACCTCCTTTTTACATAGTCATGTATATGTCAAGGCACTTCTCAGTGTGTTTTTTCTGTGATAAGGAATGACAGTTTCAGTTTCTATGTCAACACTGGACAGCAATTTTTTGTATCAGTAATTCTTCAAATATAGCAATTTCTCCTCAATCTTTTTCAATTTTATTTTCTCTCTATCTGTTATATTTTGCTTTTGTGCGGTGTGTCATCCCTCGATCCTCCACTTTTATTTCTATGCTCTTAGTCAGACAATTGCACATAAAGTTTTGACAGTTACTACACCTCGAATCCTCCTCACTATTGTAGTAGAGATAAGGAAATTTTTGTTGCCATTATAGATAATGGTCAATGTATAAATATTTTGGGATATACTGCAATGAAGCACAGCTATATTTTAGGTGCAGATTCTTAACATAGCAATTGATAAAACTGGGGATTTCAAAATATATCCTGCTTGCTACAGCTCTGCTTAAATGTCATACTGTTGTATATATGTCCATGGACAAATAAATTTCAGGTTTTTAGAAATCTTTAGTTACTCTTGGGAATAATAAACAGATTTAAATCAAGTTTGTTAAAACTTTTTCCTTACTGCAGGAAAAAAAAATTTACAAATCTCAAATATCCTTTGCCCACTATTAAGTCTAAATAGTTAAGCTTTACTGAAACATATACCATGATGAGAGCTTCCTTCTGTGTCTGCCTGCCTTTCAGTTTCTCTGGAAACAAATTGCAGTTCTGCTGGGTTTTCTGTGAATATACACTTGCACATGTATTTCCATGAACTCAACCACTTCTGACAGCTTAGGCTTCTCTGTTAGTCTATGTCTTTTCCAGTCTATGGATGAAATTCAAGTGTTCATTTGACTGGTGTTCTCCACATTTTCAGGTTATAAGGAGTGAGCCCATGGTTCTTTTTGAGATAACTCCAACTAAGAATCTGGGTTTTTATCTGAAATAATACTTACCATCTCTGCTTCCCAAATCTCCCTCTTCCTGTTAGTAACATGTATTAACTTTTGAAGACTCAGCCAAGCAATACATTAAAGAAAACATGTTTTTTGCTACTGAAACTAGCATTTTCTGACATATAAACATAGAATGAATAAGAAATACAGCAGGACCCTCTTCTACAGCCTGTTGATGTCAACAGAAAGAATTCTGTGGCCTTTGCACAACTGCTGGGTGACCAAAAGGCTTGTACTCAAAGCGTGAGATACACTTATGAGAGTTACAGTTCGACAATGAGACATGAATGCGAAATGCCACAGATGTGGATGGCAATGAAGAAAGTTGCAGCTACATGATATAGTGGAAGAAGGGACTTTTTATAAAAAAAAAAGGCTATGCAGAAGACACAAAGACAAGAATTTAAATTATCCCACCACAAATCATGTAGGACAAGAAAAGAAGGGGTTAGGCATAAAATTTTGGGCAGAGATAAAAGAGCAGTGATACAGCACACAGATTAGTTCATTTAGAACATTAAATCTTGACAATTTTAGTTTACTTTTTATCAGAGTATCAAATGACTCTTTACATTTTTCTAAATTTAAATTTCTAAATTTTTCTTCAAAAAGCACATTGACAGACCCGTTATTTGATTAACCTAATTTCATATGAAGTGACTTACAAATTCAGAAATCAGAACTGTAAGTCACGCATACAGCTCCTCATGCTCTCCATGCTGACAAAATGTATTTCAGCTTCTAAGGGAGCTGTGGTTACATGAGGTCTGCTAGCAAAACCTTAGTAAACAGGGCTGATTGAACATCACAATTATCCTCACAAGTCTGGGAAAATGATATTCATTGAACCTTCTTAAATAAACTCTTGGCAATTCAAGCACTCTTCACATTATATTTATACCTGAGCATTACATTCTGAGAAAAATACCATATTAGCATATTAATTCAGTTTGTGTCATACTTACTAACTTTACTTGCAATTATAGAGAAATTGTATTGTGCTGTGCTTTCTCTGTCCAGTAATTCATTAGTAGCAATGGTTCCTTCAGTAGCGTCTATTGTAAAGTAGCTGTCCACATCGTTCTTCCAATCCATGAAGTATCTGTATGTGAAAAATATTAAAGAAAGCAGATGCAAATGTGCAAAGATTACTCATTTATCATAGCAGCAGTGTAGCCACCTCTAGTTTTGTTATTTTTCTCTTCCCAGCTATTACCATCCTTTCAGGAGGAAGACAATAAAGAATGATTTGTTTATTTCTGTTTTTGCAGAGTTGGAATGCTCAAGGGGAAATAATAAGATATAATAAAAGACTTAATACTCCTGGTGTTTAGATTATTGAAAACCTTGAAGTCCCAAGAAGCTGATGCAATCTTCTGTGACCCTGATTACTTATATCAGCCAGTTTGGGACTGTACTATATAGGCTTAGAGGGAAAAAGAGAAAAGGTATGTGAAATAGGGCTTGAGGTATGGATGGTGACAAAGAGTGTGCCAGATCCAGTCCCTTTACATACATTTGTAGCTGCAGTGGGCTGGACATATCCTCACAAAGAGGTGTCCTAAAGGATTTTGGCAGGGTTAGAGCAAGGGAGACGGAGAAGAGTATGCTTATTCCCACACATATATAGGATCAATAAACAACACTTTGCCTTTGTGAAGAATAGGTACCTTTCACTGGACTTGTGAGGAACAGGTAAATACCATTGTTTTGTGCTGTTTTATTTTGTTTTGTTCTCCCGATCCTTTATTTTCAAGAAGCATGAACAAAGAACAAATTTAAAACTAGAAATGTGTACTTATTTCTTATTTTTCTCTAGTGAGGAATAGAAAGCAGAGATGCACCTGTAAACACAGCTGCTTAAAAGCAATGTGATAGCTATCCCAAACCCATTTCCCTTAAATGCTAATTAATTTGAAAGTCTATTTTCACATTTGATACTACTGTTTGCAGTCATAACAGAATAATATTTTTTCTGATGCAATTGCCGCCAGCTACTAATTTCCTTTTCATTGTTAGTCTCTTCATACCTTGATAGTGTTTCTCAAAAACTAGGCAGGATGAAATTGAGAAAGCCATTTGTGAGCAGTAGACAATAAGAACAAAATGGCGTTCAACAACAAGTACATTCAGAATATTATAAAGCCTAGAGAACCACTCCTATCACACCTCAATTCACGTAAACCAGTGAGAATAAGAATAAAAGCTGTTTTTTTTCAACTCTAATTAGAGTTATTTATGTGTTTAATATAGAGGGAATAGAATGATAAACACTGTGTTTGTTTACTTCTGTAGGAGGAAGCAATGGTAGGAAGGAGAATATGTCATATTCACAAGGAAAATATTTCTACTTGATACTAAGAATGCTAAAAGCTCTGGAAGACTCGAAGAGCAAAAAAGCCACAAATAAGGTGATGTGTTTGTTTGGAGACATTTTGTTCAACCAAAATCACCAAAAAAAATCCTATCTGTAGATGGAATAGGTTAGTTTGTCTTTTGACAAGTCATTATTACCAGCTTACAGCTTTAATTGAAAAGCTTCAGAAGTGGTTTGCTAAAGGCAGCATGTATCCTTTTGCATAGTTGAGCAGGCACATTTTCTTGAATATGATATTATTATCTACCCATATTTGTAATTTCAATCTCTTTGTTCAAATTTGCTTGACATTAAAATTATGAAAAATATATAAACCATTTATTAGAAATATCATTACCCTAAGACACTCTCTCAGGAGCAGCAAAATTATTCTGTCAGGCTTTTCATGTTTAATAAATTATAATTTCTTCCAAAATTAAATATGCAGCAACACACAAATAAATGAGTTCAAAGCATGAGAAAGCAACTTGGCTTTTATTTCTCCTTAGGAAGATTAACTTTGCCTGAGTACCCTGCACATCACAGTATGAGCCAGGGAAAAAAGCACCGTGTAGGGGATGGCTTCCTTCACCAGGAGGCTTTGAAAGTACAGGAAAGATATTAAGCATGAACACTGTGGTGTTTGAAGTGAAGTTCAAGCACGAATATTTGTAGGATCAGAATCTGATTGTCTGTCTGGAATCATTCACACAGGTGATTAACTTCATGCACAGGCCCAGTGTGCCTAACCATAAGCATCAACAGGATCAAAGACTAGCACTACTCCTGCTGGTATGTATGGCAGAATTCCTCTTGGGTTCCATGGAAATGGGAATTAAACACATTGATAAAAGCAGAACCGTAGCTCTTCTTCCAAATTCATTGCCTTCACCTTCACTGTGTTAATAGTGTGAAAACTATTGTCATCACCATTAACACTGTTAGTATTTTTATTTACTTATTTTAATTTTGACATTATCTTTAGAGATATCCCTTCCTTCTCTCTCCATGTGCTGCACATAAGCTTTAACTAGGCATGTTGTTTCAGCTTCTCTCATTTTAAGAATCTACATATTCAATTAGACTACAGAATGGAGAGGTATAGGCATTGTTATTGGAGATGTATTGTCTAAACCAGATAAATTGACAGGAAAAGCTGAAAACAAGCATCCATTCTTCCTCCTTTCATTGGTTCTCCATGTATAGTACCCAAGAAAACATACCTAGCAGAAAATCCCTTTACAGGCAGATCTTCTGGACACAGAATTAGTCCCAATACATCAGTAAGTCTATAAAGCTTAAGAAAATAGTGAATGGGAGACCATCTATCTGGTCTTGAAACAGAAGTTTTTTGAGACACCCCAAGGGGAGGTCACTTTTGACAAAGGCCCTAAGAAAATGTAGTTTCCTTTTATAGGCAGAAATCACTTTCACACGCTGATGCTTATTGTGCAATTTTTTGTAAATAGGACAGCAACAGCTAATCTCTTTCTAAGGCAGACTGCATAGACTGAGCTCTGCCCTTAACATGGAGGAAATACTTCGAAGAAAAGGAGAAATGGAGAAAATGTCTCCAACCAGAAAAGTCTGTAACGAGTCAGAAAAGTCAGTTTATCTCTTTCCAGAGATAAACCCAGATATCTGGGACATAAAGCCTGACATTTCTTGTGAGGTTGGGATACACAGAGGAACACTGTTGAAATACTGGTATTAGGACAGCTGTCTAGATCTTCCAGTCATGCTCTAGCAGTTTGAAGCAACTGAGATTGGTTTATTTGACTGCTTAGAGTGCCTGCAAGACCGACCATGGATAAGAGCACTAATCCTAAGAGGCATTTCTTTCCTTGAAAAGTTAGGGAGGACTTGTTGCTACAGGACAAAGCAGAATTATTTTTCAGAGGCCCCTGAACAGGCCTGCCTGGCAGCTTTCAGTACCAGACAGTGATATCCTTCATATTCACTGACAGGGAAGAAATTTTGACTTATATGTCTCCCTGAATATTCTTTCCAGCAGAGAAGTGTATTCCAGGTTATATTGTTGATGGCAGGGAGTGTGTGGAAGGGTATATCTTTGCTAACGCTCTCTGAGTTGTCTCAAGAATAGCTGCATTTGGACATCATGCAGGATAGAAGAGACAGAATGGAGCTATTCAGTTTATAAAATTACAAGATTCAAGCCTGTAAGGCTCACCCAGAGTCCACACTGACTTCTTAATAGCTCCAAGAAGTATGGACACTCACCCTGGCTAGACAGTGAGGCTGCATGTCCCTCACAAGCTCTCACAGAACACTCCCACTGAAGAGGGTTCACCTCCTTGCAAAGGGAAGAGGACAACAAGGAAGGCAGAGTTAACTCTTTCTTGCTGCAGCACTGGAGATGCAGATGGAGTGCTATTGAATACATGGGTGACAGCAGGTCACCCTTGTGAGGATAACAGGAACTCTGAGCCATCCAGCAGACAACTGTAGTTGCTTCAGGCTGTTATGCCATGAATAAAAGAACTGGACAGCTGTCCTGTGCTGCTGGAGAAACCCGTGTGACAACATGCTCTGAAGGGATGGGAGGGGGCAGGATGCTAAGGAGGCTGTGAAGCTTAGGACTCAGGATGTATTTTTTGATCTTAAAAATGTGGAGGGGAAGATTTCTTATGTCTATCATGGGAAATGCTTGTTCTTGATGTTATGATCATGTTATTTAAGCCAGGAAACGAGCAAGATAAGATATTTAAAAGTGTATGTGTTTTAGAGGAAGAAAAGTGCTTTAAAGCTACACTGGGAACGTTAGGGCCAAGTGCCAAAGAGGTGAAACTCAAGGATTGACTTTAAAGACTGCTAAAGCACAGATAATAGATAAGGTGTAGGATAAAAAAGGAAGTGGCAATACAAGATCAGCACAACCAAAATTAGATATTTGAAGGTTAATGGCTTCTGATCATTGTGCTTTTGTGTTCAATAAACATTTCTTCAGAAATTCCTATTGATTCTTTTTAGTTTGAGAGGGAGAAGTAACCAGGTGACAGAGGAGCTCTAGAAAAATATTTTGTCTCAACTCACACTTTGCTGATGTAAAGCACATTGCTTACTCTACTACCTAGTGACAGAGCACTGACTTTTTTGAAGAAAAATATTGCGAAAAAAGATAAGGGATATAATAAAAAATTCTGATATGTGATATATCACTACTTGTGTATATGACCATAAATTGTTCCAACTGCATTCACTTTAAGTTTCATTTAAAAATTAAACTGCAACTGAATTAAATTCAGGGTCCTTGACAACTTGGGTTATATAAATACCACCCATCATATCAGCAATAATAAATAGTAGCCTAAAAACATTGGGAACATAAATAAAAGCTAATAGAATTCAGTTTAGTATTGTGATAATTTAAGATTTTTTTGTAATTCCAATACATGTATAATTGAATAGATGAAAGGAGCATTAAAGCAGGAATGGCAAAAGGGGTGAGGGATTGGAAGAATACAAATGAGATTCTAGGTGTGATGAGACTACCTGAAGGCCCAAATAAATTTTCATTAGTAGAATAATCATGTGCTGTGGCTTGAAATTTTTAGATCTCCGCATATAACTGGATGTTGAGAACATGACACCTCTACAATACAATTTTGTCCTGGGCATTATGTCAGTAGATAAATATAAAAAAAATTAGAGCTTACAGAAAAACAAGAAAAACTGTCTTGGGTCTAGGAATTTCCAAGTCATAAGGAAAGACTAAAAGAACTAACATATGCTTAGCTTAGATAAGAGATGAAAAAAGGCAGACAGGATAACGGTGTACAAATAACTGAAGAACTTCAACAGCAGAAAGGGAAGGGTAGGATTTTTTTGAACACACAGAAGTGAAAGGCCAAAACTCAGGAAAATTTATGTATTGTAGCAGAATCTTTCTGTCAGTGATGTATATTATGCTGCACAACAGAGGAATGATGGAAGTGCTATCACTTGGTACTAAAAAGGCAAGCTGGGTAATTTAATAGAGATTGTGCAGTAAAGGAAATTTCTAGAAAGATGGAATGATAGTCCTTATAGTCTCTGTAATCGTAAGCTCTGCTAAATAGGATCATCATACCAATCATACTCATCATAAATGCAGTTACAAATATTTTAAAATGTAACATTTTTTGGGGGGGTCTTTTTAAGATTTCCATTATTAAAACATCGGAAAAGAAGAAAAGGTCACTCCTATAATGAGAAATGAGAAATTCAGATTTCAAGTCAAGCCTGTAAGAAGTTAAAAGCTTAGAGAATGCAATGTGTTGAAGGATACAAGCCACTTGTTCTCCAAAATTGCATCCTGCCACTAAAATTTCCCTCCTGCAACTCTAAATCTATTCACTGAGTTATCATTGTGTAAAACTCAAATAAATCTTATCACCATATTCACATGCATAAATATGAGAAACTCTATGTCAGAACTTTATTGCTCATCTCAAAGGTAAGTGCTAAGCTCTTCTGCTGACTACTGGAACTATCTTCTGTTCCAGTTAACACAGAGGAGTGATTTTCATGATTTTGCTAAAAGTATAATCAAGAATTTTTTAAATGAGTCCCCAGTGTAAAAATATTGAATCAAATACTCCAGCATAAGCTTTTCTAATTGCTGAGCAGTTCTTTTTATTGCAAAAAAATGGTTCAAAAGTACATGGGTCCCTGCTCTCAGAGTCCCAGCCAGCCACGGAACAAAGGGTTGCTGGAGGAGTCAGATATCCTGTGTGAGTTGCTGCATCACAAGGGTACAGAGACTCATCAACTGCAAGAATTCATCAGCACAGTCTGCCTGGCATTTGTCTGCTTCGGCAGGTTTCTCAATGACACATACCCGCTTGTCGCTGTAACCCATGCATGCCTAAAGAAGTCATGAAGTTCAAACAGGTATAAATAAATTTAACACAACATTTTATTTTCTTGTGCTAAATGATACAGTCATCTGAGTATTTATGACCAGATAGGATTGTTAAATTTCCAGTCTTTCTCAGGGCTACAGCACTTGGATCAGTATTATATTAATTTAGTTTCTTTTCCATACCTCCTTTTGACTTAAATATTAACTTTGACTCTGTTTCTTGTGGTTTTCTATTAACTTGAAAATGTTGTTTCACACATTTTTACAGGAGCAGAAATGATAAAGAATCTTTTTCTCCTTTGTGCAGCATAGTAATATGCAATAAAGTCTCATGTACTACTGGCTCAACAATAGCAAGTAGGTTATGTATATCATTCAGGTTGTCCTGTGCTAATGCAATCGCAATAATTTTTAACTGCCTGTACAATCTGTGCCTGTTTACATGGTACAATCCATCAGCTGTTGTGCTGTATGCATAGACACTATTATATGAGTGAAATATTAGATATTTTATAAAATAAAAGTACTTGTTATTGGATAAACTCTGTTAATATAAAATATCCTAAGAAATAAATTTCTTAGTATAATGAAAATACATAGGACTTCTCATGTGCAGAACTCCCTGTTTTAATACCCTGGGTTTAATATTGTGATATTTTGCTTGAAGCCAGTAAATGTAATAAAACTTACCTATTTTCACATAAAACCATCATCTGATATATTCATATCAAGAGCTATTAGAAAAATCTAACACTAATAACAGCAAAGTAACATTTGAAGTTTTGTTGTAAAATTTGTCTGTCATTAACCAAAAAAGGATGTTCTCACGTAGCCGATGCCGTTCAACTAGGTTGTGTGGGTTTTTTTTTGTTTATATGTTTTAAATAATTTATAAGCCATTTCCCTTAATGGCAGCAGAAATTCCCTATGTCTTTACTGAGTATCTTCAGAACACTGCTGAGGCATTAGAGGTCAAAGCAAAGGAAACTTGGACTGGGAGGCATTAGAGGTCAAAGCAAAGGAAACCTGGACTGGTCTGCTGTCAGATCATATCCCTTCAGTAATCTCATGTATAACAAGTAGATCCCAGAAGAACTCTACTCCTGCCAATACATAACAGTCTCAAATATGTTGGTTTTGTTTTTCTTTTTTAGGGAGCATACTAGAAATAGAGGATAAACATTAACAAAGAAACAAACAAATGAACAAAAAACCCACAGTGGAGAAAACCCAGTTCTATCTGAAGTGTGAAAAGGAATCAGCACTGTCATTCACTATTATCTAACTATTGCCATGAAATCTTAATATGAAATTTCTCCAAAGTGTCCAGGCAGACACAGTCACAGGAGAGTTTCTGCTGCTATTCCAGGTTAAATAGCTGTCTCCTATCCTGACCTCCCTTCCTGCTTTGAATCAACATTATCGTGTAGTTCTCCCAAATGCAATTTCCTTTTCAAATGAAAAGGGAGAGTTTGTAAAAAGGTAGTTTGGTTTCAGCTGCTTTGTGACCTAACCAGTGTCACAAATGGGTCATTGCTCAGTTGTGCTTGCAGAACTGATGTCAAAAACCACCTCAAGTGTGATGATAAGTTTGCATAATAAAATGCAACCAAAAATGAGCAGCCAATGCAGTTGGTCTAACTTGCTCTAAGTACCTTTACTGTCACATAATAATGCACAACCAACAAGGAGAGCATACACTGAAAGTTTTTAGAGGTGTTGCTTTGTTCCAAGGTATCAAAAATTAGAGATGCCTGTGTGGGTGATGCTATAGAAGTGCCAGAATTGTCTTTATACCACATCACACTTGACACACCTAAAAAAAAATGCACTCCTAAGTTTACTGAAATACTAAAATATTTCTGTCAGATTTACTGTGATTTTTCTTTCAGCATTTCACACAAAAATCCATATTTCTACATGATTTTGCAGAGATTTTCAAATGCACAAAACCCTGAGATAAAATTTTTGCGATAGTCCAGGCTGAGTGCTTTTGAAGATCCCAGTGATCCTTCCTTTTTAGGAAGGATAGTTTTGCATTAGTTAAAATATTTTGCCTTAAGAAGCATAGAATTTTGGGATTAGTTTGACAGAAGCCCAAATAAGTTTCTGTCTCTGTACCCTCTTCCAAAGGAGGTCAGCAGTGTAATTTGTCAGGCTGCTATCCTGTGATCTGTACTTCAGCCTACCCACAATGAGTGTTTTCTATAGTGTTCATCAGGTGGTGATACTTAAGAGGAGAAAGGAACTGCTACACCTTGGAAGAAGGTATGAATGATTCTTGTCATTGTTCCATGCCTATCATTTTCATGTCTTTCATGTAACACTTGATCTCACACAAGGAAAATTCAGTTTGAGTCTTTGGCATACCTTTTGACTGGGCTCACAGTCCTTCATACTTGCTCCTTACTTCTGTGATTTTAATCAGGAGGTTGATGGTTCAGTGATATTAGCAGTCAGTATCTTACTTGATCTGGAATGAGTTGTATCAGTGCAAATAAATTATACTCTGCCTCTTTGGAGAAGATCAACCATTTTGGCAAATTAATTGACAGGAAAGCAGTGGCTGCAGACAGCCAAACTAATAATGGCTCAGAGTCAAACGAGGGAAGCTGTTAAACTTTTCATAAGCCTTATAAATCTTACATAGCAATTTTAGTAAAACATTCTAGGCAATATAGGAATTAAAATGTACTGTAGTTCAGTTATCAGCCCTTTCAAACTGCCAATTCTGCCTGTCTACAACTTCCTGTAATTTCTCTTCCCTCTGCCTTTAAAAGTTTTGTTCATTTGCTTATCTGACCCTGCAGTCAGCTCCAGTGTCTGCTCTGCATTTCTCATTACCAGCTGACTATCTTATCAAATGCCGTTGTCATTTGGAAAACACATTGTTTTTATTCAGTCTCAACATCATTTTTCCTGCTTCATTGAGCAGGCAGAGCTGCAAGACATCCAGGCAGAGGGAAAGCTTTGTCCTACAGTTTAATTAAGTCTCAGTTTTTGGACTGTGAACAGCAGTAGAAGGCATGTTGGACTTAACACCCTCACCCCTGGCTAAGCAGTCAATTTGGCTATGGTGGGAAAGCAGTAGAGCACTTTCTATACCAACACCAGATATTATAAGCCCTGAACACCACTTCACCCTGATTTTGAAAGGTGTGCATTTGACTTTTGCCCAGCTGCCTATGGTCTGTTCTTTCCCCTTTCATCCAGCCCACAGCAGGAAGAACCCACCACCTGTGTTCACTGAGGTACGCAGGCACCAGAGGGCACATATCACACTTGGTGAAGAGAGCTTTGCTGGTTATAGATGGGGTAAGAGCATGATGGGATGAGTGTCTGGATGAGTATCTCTACTAATGGACAGAGTGAATATAGAAAGATGGAATAAGTAAACTTGAATTGATACTTCAACCCTTAAGAAAGCTGAGAGGGGGAAAGCAGATGCTATGACTCCATCAGATAGTCAGCCTCAGGAGAAGCCTAAACTTTATTTTGCACTTGGGTGCATCCGACATAAAACCCAAAGGATAAGACAAAGGTGCTTTCTGGGCTTCTGTTCCCATGCCTCGCCTGGAATGCTTTGTGTTCCTAAGTGTTAAGGCATTAAATATTATAAATACTATAAAGGGGAGCTGGTCTACTGGCATATATCCAATAGAAATAATCTTTGATTGTTTTCTTTTGCATTGTGTAAATACATAAATATTAACTCTGTTCTATACCTTTTAGAACCAAAATCTGAACAAATATCTTATATTTTTATCCATTAAAAAAGCTGAAGTAAAATGCTGATGCAAAGGAAAAGCAAATAAAATAACCATGCTGACTAGAGGAAACTGCAGCACACAGTAAAAGATTTATTGCTTGCTTAGATCATCAGTTGGGATTCACTTGGATTGTCAGCTGGATCTGCAAGGAGAAACAGTGAAGTCAAGAATTGGAGGCTTCTTTGTGCTGCTTTGGAGCTCATTTGGTGAAGTGCTTATAAAATTAGAGATTATTCAGAACAGCTCTGATGCTGCAGAGCTGCTGCATTTTCCTCTTTCATTTCTCCTCCCTAAACTCTGATGTATCAAGGAATGCAGAATCTGCAGAGGTCACTATAAGTACAAAGTCACCTTTTCAAGGGTTTTATGAATTTTGTGAAGGTACCAGGCAAAAGTTGCTGGGTAAGCATCTCCTTACTCCCATTTGCATGATGATGGTCTGACCTGAGCAACATCAGGTCTCATCACTTATTTCTAAAATTGGTTCCTCTCTCCTTCTATCTGAGCTGAATTTCTGTGCTGTGTTTCCTTCACAGGAAACACAGGAATAGAAAATTCCTTCCTATTTTCAGATTTATTTTCTAAAATAATCTGTTATAGATCTGTATACTTACTATTTCAATAAATGCTGACAGCAGTCTTTTCAGCCATCATAGATTATTCCCTGCCTTTATTTTCCAAAGATTCTGTTACAGCTTATTAAAGATGAATGTCACAGAATCAGAGAAGGGTGGAGGTTGGCAGGGATCTCTAGAGGTCATCTCCTCCAAACCCTCTGTTCAAGCAGAGACATCTGTGAGAGCAGAGCCACTCACCCAGGATCAACCCCAAATGTTGTTTTTTTTTTTTTAATATCTCCACAGAGAGACACTCAACCACCTGCTTGGGCAATCTGTGGCAGTGCTTGGTCAATCTGTGCCAGTGCTTGGTCAACCTCACAGCAAGAAGTGTTTCCTGTTCCTGATATTCAGAGGAAACCTGTGTTTCAGTTTGTGCCCACTGCCTCTTGTCCTGTCCCTGGACGCCACTGAGAAATTGTCTCTTCCTCTTTGCACTCTCCCTTCAGGTGCTCCTATGTGCACTAAGTGCATTTATAACTTTATAACTTAAATTATATATTATATAATTTATAAGACCTTCTTAAGCCTTCTCTTCCCTGGACCAAACATTCCCAATTCTCTCAGCCTTTCCTCATAGAAAGAGTACTCCAGTTCCTTCATCATCTTCAAGACCCTTTTCTGGACTCCCCGCAGTATGTTCATGTCTTTCTTGTAGTGAGAAGCCCAGAATTAGGACACAGTAAAAGTAGAAATATCTGAGATTTGTTTGTGTCTACAGTCAGAATATGACTGAAACTTCAAAACACAGAGATCTCAAAAAGTGTAAAACTCTCAAAAACCCTGTTGCTCAAACTTTACTATTTAAACTGAAAACAACGAAGTGAAAAATATATAAGAAACTCTGTATGCAATAACTATTTAAACATAATAATAAATTTGAGTATTTTAGGGCAGGAAATTATAGTCAATGCTTACAAATACATCTAAAGGACAAATTCAGAAGGAAAGAACTTGGAATCTAAGTTGCAGTAGTAGCTATCCTTGTGGACAGGGATGAAAGACCTTAAATGAAAAATATTGGGAAGCTTATTTATTATTTTATACTAGTGAGATAGCTTTGGGGTGGCCTTGGTGTACCAAGTTCAGATTGCCAACTAACACTCCTCCCTGTAGCACATAGGTTTTTCTTAGACATAATTTTAAGTCCTGAACCCTCATAATTCTCTTTCAAGCCCTGAGAGGTTCACCAATTGAGGTGAAATAATAATAGCTGTAGTCATTAAAGCTCTGTTTTAATCTCACAGTTGCTTTCTAGAATCCTTGAGAAATCCATTCCTGGAGAAATTTGGAATAACAGTTCTTGATGAAAAATCAGGAAGATTATTATTTGAGGTAAAATTGCAGTTTATGTCTCTGGGATGAGAACTGGCTTTATAAAATCACATCACCAGGTGGTACAAGTGCTGTGAAATAAACCAGAAACTATTATGAACTATTATGATCATATTGTTCCTTTCCCCTCACTTTGGTTACTTAGCTGTTCTTGATTAATTTAAAAGTTTTCCTTGTTTGCTCTTTGCCTTGGATCTGAATGCATACTTCTTGATTTCCAGCATCCACTTCCTTCACAAACAGGGCATTCACTGAGAGCTGGAGTCCATAAACTTCTTGGGTCTACACATCTATTTCAGTTCAATCTCCTGACTGACATTTTATAGTGTAATATGACTGCATATGCCAACAGAAGATCACTTGCTGTTTTTCACAAGCTTCAGTAAGTTGATGAATTACTAACTGTAAATAAAGGTTACTGGCCTCTCTCAGTTTTAGACTTTGTTTTCATTTGCTTTTGACTTGCTGGACTTAGGAAATAATATTTCAC
Source organism: Pseudopodoces humilis (assembly GCF_049639895.1). Classification (NCBI taxonomy): domain Eukaryota; kingdom Metazoa; phylum Chordata; class Aves; order Passeriformes; family Paridae; genus Pseudopodoces; species Pseudopodoces humilis. The sequence goes on from NC_142200.1 coordinate 77,575,933, forward strand.
GCTTCAAGTGCGTCCAGGAGTTGATCTAGGAAAATTTATGCATGCCAAATGAATCCCACCAGTCTTTTATTTGGAAAGGTCTGATTTTTTACTAGCACAGTCTTGCTGATTTGTGCCAGAAACTACTTATCTTTGCTCCATGTTCCTGCCAGGCTCAAGAAAACCCACACAGATCAAAATGTCAGTCTGCATGTGTCCCAAAATTGCAAGGAAGGATTTTTAACGCACAACTCCATATGTTTCCGGTGAACCTTCTGCAGACATCACAGAGAGCTAATGAGTGACTACATTTACCTACCCCACTGATCATGTGGGATCTCTTCAGCCTTAAGTATATAGATTGAAGATTAAGGTTAAGACAAATTCACACCTTTTTTTTGTAGTTTCTTCTTGTGGTAGCTCCAAGCCAATCGCTGAATCAATGTACTACAGACCCTGAGTTGATACAGCTGAGCCACTTACCAGATGAGCTGTGATAACTGTCTGAATCTAATCCATTGCAGGTGTAAAATAAAATGTAGTAATTTAAACTACCATGAAGGCGATTGCCACAATAATTTGTTATTCACACCTTGTTTCATGGTAAGGGTAAAGCAGAGACTGTGCTGCTAGAAAACAGCTCCTTTTGACACAGAATCTATACACAGAAGAGAAAGATTTTTCTGTTTTTGTGTTTGAAGAGAAGTCACTTTTCTGTCCAGTTCCTTAAAACCACCCAGTCGCTGAAGGTCATTCAAACCGAGAGAATGGCAGAGCAGTACATGGGACCATAGGGGCAAAGCTTACAGGAAAAGGGAAGTGGAGTAAAGGATGTGATTGCATGAGGTCATGAAGCTAGAAAACAGAGAACAGAGGAAGAGTCAGAAAGTGAGGAAAAGTGGGAGCTGGAAGTAGGAGTTCATTGCTGGAAGGTAAGTAGATGAGAATCTTGTTGAGTATATGGTAGCTTGGTGCTCCCTTAGCCAAATGAGAATGGAAAGGAGAGGATGGTGCAGAAAGAGCAGATGTGTCTGCCAACTATACATCTTGGGATTCAGAGAAAAAGTTGGAGGGAAACTCAGCTTCCAGTTTTTAAAAGAAGGTAGCTGGAACAAAGTGAAACATATACATCAAGACACTGAGATCAAAAAAGGTGTCTGTCCTCAGCAGAAGAAAAGAAGAGGGTAGAGCAGGACACCAATGAAGCTAATGGGAGATGGTTCAGCAGTAAAAATACAGAAACCAGCCATGAGAGAAAGACAGACAGTAGAATAGGAGACTACTATTAGACAGAGCATAGGAGATAAAAGAAAACTTTGGGCTGATAGGAGGACAGAAAATGATACCAAGGCATCTGCAGCAGAAACTGAGAAGTAGTTCTTCAAGGATTTGAATTAGATATTTTGGATTAATTGGAACTTGGAATAGAGTTTTTAAAAGTGGGGTGTATGTCAGGGATTTCATAAAATGAAAAGGATGGAATATAGCTAAAATTACATCAGAAAACAACAGGAGGCAACAGAGCAAGAAGTGTGCAAAATTACCAGAGCAGCTGAAAAGGAACCAAAATTCATGCATCTCAACATCTCTTATCTGTACAAAACTGCCTTGTTTCTCTCCAGCATGATACCATACACAGAAAAATAGCTGTTACTTAATCTGTTATTAAATGAAGACACTTGAGGTGCTGGAACTGGATGTCCCAGATTATCTATATATGTATGCAACTGTAAGATACATTTTAATGTCACAGGGTGGGACATTTCTTTTTGAAGAATAAGTAAATTAAAAAAATGTAGGCACAAAAAAGTCGGAAGAATTATGGGAATGAAAAGTCAAACTCATATACTTTAATTCATCTTGTCAGTGCTTGTACATTAAGATATGTTTTTCTAGGACTCTGGAAGAAATTTTGTTGATATTAACATAACAAAGTATTTTCTAAAAGTGTATGGACCATTGTAAACTTGTTAAAAAAAAAAAAAAAACAAAACAGTTGCATGGAAGGGAATACAGTCTTATTCCCAAGATACTGAGGACAGGACTGACCAACAGATAGTACAAATGGCTTTTTACTTTAAAATCACAGTTTCATTACTCTGGACTTGGTCAAGAAAATGCACAGTCCCCACAGCTTTGGGTGATTCTTTCAGTTCATAAGGCAAAATGCCCGAATCAAGCAGAGAAAACTTGAAGGACAATGTTTTGGCACAGAATATGGAACTCATTGTTAATTAGAGTTGTCTGGGATTCACATCAGGGACAATAATGCTTGTATACTTTATGCCAGAAGATCATCTCCATGGAAATCTGACAACTTCAGAAGTGTCAGTGCAAAGTTGTTGAACTTCTCTCACACAGTGTTAGACGGAGCTCACTGGGAGGTACTGCAGGTAATTCAGTCTTGCCCTCCATTTCTGCTTTCTTGTTATTTAGACAGCTTTGTCTATAATATTCATGCTGTATGGATGCATAAAACCAGCAATTTTTAGGAAGTCTTAAAACCCCTTGTTGCAGAAGTACAAAGATCTTTACCAAAAACTTGCATAGTTACAAATTACAGACATTGTAAAACAATACAGGAGAGCAGCATTTTTTTCCTCCCAGTCATCTTCAAACTGTAATAAACTAGAGGAGTCTGAGAAGAAAATAAGATCAGAGCCATTTTTGCAAGTGCTTTGGGATTTTTAATGTCCAAAAAGTACATAGGACTTCACCTTAACATGTATGCTGAGTATTTCTTGAAGCACTATGGATAAAATGGGAATAGACAAAACAGATCACCTGAGACGTATAAGCTCCAGATTTAACACAGTTTGAAAATTAGGTGCACTGGGGTAATGTTCCAAAACAGCTGCAAAGCCAGTCACCCTTGCAGGTGTTGAATACCTGCGGCTTTTTCTCCTTGTGCTTAATTTTCTGCTCATTACTGAATGTATGCTCTGTGCCCTTTTACTCCAACATCTCTAGCAAATACCTTCCTACAAAACAAACCTTTAAGGCTTCTGAATTGTCTAAAAATTTGATAGCAGTAACAGAAAAAAAGAGAAAAACAATATAACCCTCGCCATTTTCAAGGTCCTCCAGCAAAATATTTTTCTTTAACAGCTGAATCCGGTTTTCATCCTTAGTCGTTATCTCCCCCTTCCTGATGTGCCTAACATAACAGACGAAAAATTTTTGTCTGATAACATGGATTTAGTTGCTGGAACAAATACTGTTTCTTTTCATGTGAGCTGTTCTAGCTTGCCTTACTCTCTGGAGTTTTGCCTTCTGTTGCATACACAGCAGATTTTATCCCATTCTTTATTGTTTGGCAGACTATTGACTATTTTTTTTTCTGTTACAGACTTCTTAATGGCTAAACCATTCCAGGAAAACATTTCACAAAAAATGAATGAATTTTGTAGAGAAACTATAACCAGTGGTTGTATTATTACTTTTACTATCCAGTAATTGTATGGGCTGCATCTTCAAAGAGCATTATTTGCTTTTCCCCATTTGTTAGGCGGGCATATTTACTCAGAATTTGCTTGGAATCCTTTGCAATACAATGAAATTGATATGAAGTCATTCTTTAGATCTATGAGATGATCTAGATTTTAAACACCTAACAGAGCATGACTGGTTAAGGTACAACAAGATCTTGTAAACACATTCAACGCCTTCAAACTAATTTACAATTTTCTAACTTATGGTCTTGTTTTGCTGGTTTTTGTTTGTTTTTTTCATTTAGAGGATATAAAACTTATGGAATATTGAATACTTATGCACTGGTGTATTGGGTCTGGCTGAGATGGAATTAATTTTCCAATAGCAGACTTCACAGTGCTGTGCTCTGTATGGGTACCTAGAAAGTTGTTGATAACACACCAGTGTTTTGAACAGTAACACCGGTTACTCTTGAACAGCTCTAGTACAGCATCAACTCTGTGTCTCCAACATTTCCAAAGATCCTGGGAGGGGACACAACTATGCCAATTAAATTAACAAAAGGGATAGACCATACCATATGACATCAGCCTAAGGAAAGAAGGAGGAAGATGGGCCATTTTTGCCTTCCAGAGAAGCCAATATGTGTGCTGAAGCCCTGCTTCCTGGGAAGTGGCTGAACATCCTTTGCTGATGGGAAGCAGAAAATAAACCTTTTTTTTCTCTTTGCTTATGCTTGCACAAAGTTTCATTCATGCCTTGGTAAACTGCCTTAACAAGCTCTTTTCCATCTTATTTTCTCTCCTCCATCCAGCTGGGAAGGGGAGTGGTAGGGTGGCTTGGTGGGAATGTGGCATCTCTCCAAGGTCAACACACCACAGTCATTTTTAGTGCCCATGGAGTGAGACAAAGGCAGTTCTCTCTCTCTCTCTCTTTCTCTCTCTCTCTCTCTCTGTCTGACTGTCTAACTGTCTGTCTATACATCTGTCTATCTATCTATCCATCTATATTGCATGCTATAGTAATAGCAGTTATTGAGTAGCAAGCTCCTTTGTGGGATGCAAGGTTTGTCAGCTGCACTCCTTATATCTTTGTTTTGCTGAGTTTGCTGGGAGCATGATAACACAAACAATGGCTCTGTGCTTTGCCCTGACATGGCAGCCTTGTTATGCGGGGGGAGCAATCAGCTGTGGATGATGAGGAAATACAACTCCCTCTCCCTGCCCAAGGCTGATGTGAATGGGTTTATAATGCAGGCTCCAATGGTCATTGCTCATCCTTATTTAAGCTGCTTAGTACTGTTAATAGCATTAACAAATATTATTGGCACACTATGGGATTTGTGGAATCTGGTGTCATCCTGGTGTAAGAGAAAACAAACTTTAAGTATGGAGATATTGGAATGCACCCTGAGGCATCCAGTTCCTGGGTGGCAAGGTGCATGGAAATTTTTGGGCAAGTTCCTAGGATGGTTATTACCTGCAGTTACCTTTGACTTTACACCTGAACACGTGACCAACCCTGACAAACTGACCCGTCAGTGATGGAAAGTGCCTTGCCCACCCCAGTGAAAGCCAGCAGGTTCTTGCCCTGTGCTGGGGCCTGACATGTGCCTGCTGAGCCACTGTTCAGTCCTTGCAGAGGACTGTAGTTGAGGCAGGAACCCAAATGACATTTGAGGACACTATGGCTGAGGCAGGGACTCAAACCAAGGCAACTACAGTACTTGCACCAGTAGTGAAAACAAAATAATGGATAAGGCAAGCTACAAGTCCATATCATTGATAAGAAAGGGAGGAAAGGGAGGAAGAGAAGGAAGAAGGAGGAGTAGGAGGAAGAAAATCAAGAGAGGAGAGGTCAGATGAAAAAGCTGGTCCTTCAACAAAGAAATTTGAAGGAGTGAGACATACCAAACAGGAACCTGAAGTAACCAGTTCCTTGACCTCATTAGAACTTTGAGACTTGTGGAAAGACTACAATCACCAGCCAGGTGATGCTGGGATAACAGGGCTGATAGTCAACAATTAGAAGGCCATGAAGCCACAAGAGCTAAAATCCCTTCCTAAAGGTGGGGAAATTTAAGGAGGAATTGGAAAAGACAAAGCAATTTGCAGTCTCTGGCGATGGCCTCTCTAAAGTATGAGGGCATGATATCCATTTAAGGAAGATCTTGTGAATTCCCCAGGAAAGTGGATCACTGCACATGAAGGTATCCAGTACTTGAGAGAATTATAAGTGGTCTGGAAGTGGTCTATAGTAAGGTAAAAAGTGATAATGTCCCTGTCTAGGTTTAGGGACAAATTTTAGGAGAAAATACTATGAAATGAGCATTTCCTCTAAAGAGAATGGCTTTGATAATCCTGTTTGCCAATGAGAGAAATGAATCCTAGTGGGTGAAAGTGATAAAAAGTCCCAAACAACAGTTTTCTATTAACAGAGAAAAAAATGAAAGGCTGCCTGAAGGCACAGAAAAGGATTGAGTAAATGCTAGATATTGAAATTTCAAAAACTTAACTCCAACCCCACACCAGACAGCATAGTTTGTGGCAAAGAGGGAAGCTTCCCTTCTTTGTCTCAGGGAAGGGAAGGAACAGAAGTTAGTGTAGCCACTCAGGCAGAATAGATGGGAATCTTTCTGAGGTTAGTCTCTTCCTTGCAGCAGGAGAAGTTGGTGGGTTTTCATGTCCTTTCTCATGTTGATTCAGCTTCTTTGAGGTTTAGAGTTTGGGGTGGCCTCCCCACCAGCTCCCCAGATGAGCCGAAAAATAAAAAAGTCAAAAGAATTAAAAAAAAAAAAGCCAAAGCAGTTCAAGGTATAAACAAAACAAAACTTAAAAAAAAAAAGAAAAAAAGCAAGAAGCTGTTTCTGCATATAAGCAGACAATTACAAAATAATCATAAAAAACCCCCAAGATAGTCCATAAAGATCCAGAGGATGCCCCTTGCACAATGACCATATGGAGGAAGGTGGCTCAAAGTATCCAAAAGAACCATCATATAACAAGTTGTCCCAAAATAAAAGAGGCCATGCTCTATTTACTGATGGTTATTTCTGCATGGTAGGAAACCACTGGACATGGAAAGGTGCTGTGTGAAGTTCTACACAATGATTACTGAAGGAGGAGAGTCAAGTCTATTTGCAGAAGTGAAAGCCATCCAACTAGTCCTAGAGATGTCTGAATAAGAAAAGTGGCTTGTATTCTATCTCCACACTCACTCCTGGAGTGGTGGTGGCTGCAGCAATGGAAGAGGATTAGCTGGGAACACAGGGGCAAACCTATCTGGGCTGTTGTACTGGGGCAGGACATTGCTGCACAGGTGGAAAATATGACTCTGAATATGAGTCATGTAGATGAACATGTGCCCAAAAGTCACGCCACTGAAGAGCACCAGAACATTCTGAGACATAGTTCATGTTTTCATGTGAGCATGAACCAGCCAAATCAACTCATAAATGTGACTCTTGGAGGACTTAGGCAGTTTATTGGTGTAAGGGGTCAGCAAGAAGTGAAACTAAAATGCAGGTATATTAATTGTAAATGGGCATTTGCACACTCAAGTAGTGATTTCAGGGTTAAAAAATGTAGACACGGACATTATAAAATGGCTTAGGATTCAACATTCCAGTGAACACAGTATATGGATAAAGAGAGACTATGTGGATAGAGAGACAATTTTTTTTTTCTTGCGTAGTTGCAAATACAGAATCAGTAAAAAGCACTTGAGTCTCCTAGGAGCGTTTGTGAAATGAAAAACTCTTACTGAAGACTGTTTATACATCCAAATAATTCCACTGTCATATGAAAAATGCTCAACAACGTGATTAAAGGCTTTCTATCTGGTTGCAAGAGAGTATGCTTTTCAACAGAATATTGACTTCACTGGGGCTATTTTCAAAGGCTACCACCAGGGAAAAAGTTCAGACTTCAGTCTTTGTTACTGAAGGTTTTGATCCTTTGTCAGAGAAAAAATGTGTCACAGACTCATGAAAAAATAAATTTCTATATTTAACGAAAATATTACGTTTCTATTAAAAAAAAGTAAAACAAGCAGCAGCAGTTTTAAGCAAAAATTAACAGTGAATTGACAAAGTAGGAGCTAAACAGTCACTGTTGTATGTTAAATTTTTGAATATGATTACAACTAGCACGTTTATTGTATATTTTGAAAATATAAGTACTGAGTCAAAATACACATAATTAACAAACATGGATTAAAAAAGTCCAAATTTCATTTGTAATCAAATATACATGAATTTGCATGCACTAGGTAGACACTAGTGGCATTTTACTGTTCTGTCATGGTCCCATCTGATAAACATTAATAATAAAGATTGATGACATGGATTATGCCTTCAATATTTCTTATGAAAATCTGGGGCTGAAAATGTTTCTTGAAGTCAGATAGGCCCAGCACAAATTGGTACTGGAAGTACGTGTTAACAACTGCCTATATCTTAGTGCACGTCTAAGCTTTAAGGAGCTTCATTATCGGCACATGGCTCTGGTTCATTTTAATCTTTCTAATGTGGCTGTAAACAGGTTGTCAAAATCAATGTATTACATTTGTATACCAGATCGCCCTCTCCTTTTTATTTGATGAAAATAAGCTATAACAATAAATGAGAGGCTTGCCTGGCAGTAGTTTCCTTGCGCTGAACACAGCCATGTTGGTTAGCAATCATGTCCCCACAGCCTCAGCCAAGACAAATGTGATGATTATTTATCAGAGCATTTGTTCCTTGCCAGATGTAGGGAGTAAGTGGTCCTTGTGAAAGGGGAAGCTCTGTCACCCACTGAGATCTAACTCAAGCAAACGTAGCATGTAAAGCCTTCTTTTTCACTGCTGTACTCTGGAGATATTTTTGTGGAAGACCCAGTGTAGAGGACCAGACCTAAGCACACCTTGTCTCAAACTTTCTGAGCATTGCTAAAGGAAAGGTGTGATCAGACGAGAAGATTCTGCAGAGTTGGGGCTGGTCTGCTCTCAGCCAACTTCCTGCTCCACCTTGAGAATCATTCTCAGCTTCTACCTGCCAACTCATTTCCTGGAGAAGCGCTGGCTGTGCATGTGCTAACAAAACAGTGTGAAAAATCTACTTTAGTGGTGTGTACCAGGTTAGCTATAAAATCATGGATTGGGCTACCTCACTCTCTCTGGAGGTGTGTTGTGACTTGTGAGCCAGTCAGAGTTATGTGATTGTACATTAAACACCTGAGAGTTTCCTGACATGTCTGTGTTCAACCTAGAGGAGTATTTATAGCAAATATCACAACTTCTACCAGTGAGTTGTGACACCCAGACACCATGCTATTCCTTAGTCTTAACACACCATCTCGGAAGTCATGTCAGTGTGTGGTAACTTACATGATCAGTATGATAAGAAGCTGTGAGCACTTAATGTATTTCTTAATGTATTTTTCCAGATAATTCACCCAAACAAGCATGTCCTTCGAATATTTTCTCAGAGCATCAGTTATCTGTTACAGTTCTTGGTATATAGACTTGGTATATTTTATATCTTCATGCTAATTTCTTTGCCATGGGTCTGTCAGCAGCGCTTTGGGTTCTCAGAGAATTACAGGAGAAGGAAAAGCTCTCTTACCTAACTGAGCTGCTGCCAGCATCAAGGTCTTGTGCTGTCACTGCACCTATAATGGTCCCCACAGGTGTATCCTCATAGACTTCCATCGTGTACATGGGCTTGCTGAACACTGGAGGTTCATCCATGTCCAATACATTTATCTTCACAGTGGCAGTATCTTTGAATGGACCCACTGAGTGAAATCGATGGTCAAGATGGAGATTAGA